>NC_087553.1:28128194-28753194 GCF_036250125.1 Pseudopipra pipra
GTTCTGTTTAATATCTTTATTGATGATTTAGATGAGGGGATTGAGTCCATCATCAGCAAATTTGCAGATGACACTTCCAGATAGTGTCGATCAGCTGGAAAGCAGGAGGGCTCTGCAGAGGGACCTGGATAGGTTGGAGAGTTGGCCTGATTCCAACAGGATGAGGTTCAACATGGCCAAGTGCTGGGTCCTGCACTTTGGCCACAACAACCCCCTGCAGCGCTACAGGCTGGGGACAGAGGGGCTGGAGAGCAGCCAGGCAGAAAAGGGACCTGGGAATTGGGGATTGACAAGAAGCTGAACATGAGCCAGCAGTGTGCCCAGGTGGCCAAGAAGGTCAATGGCATCCTGGCCTGGACCAGGAACAGTGTGGCCAACAGGTCCAAGGAAGTGATTCTTCCCCTGTACTCGGTGCTGGTGCGACCGCACCTGAAGTACTGGTGCAGTTCTGGGGCCCTCAGTTCAGGAAGGATATTGAGGTGCTGGAGCAGGTCCAGAGGAGAGCAACTAGGCTGGTGAAGGGACTTGAGCACAAGTCCTGTGAGGAGAGGCTGAGGGAGCTGGGGTTGTTCAGCCTGGAGAAGAGGAGGCTCAGGGGAGACCTCATCACTCTCTACAACTCCCTGAAAGAAGGTTGTAGCCAGGTGAGGCTTGGTCTCTTTTCCCAGGCAAGACAAGGGGGCATGGTCTTAAGTTGTGCCAGGGGAGGTTTAGGTTAGATATTAGAAAGAATTTCTTTACAGAGAGGGTAATCAGACATTGGAATGGGCTGCCCGGGGAAGTAGTGGATTCTCCGTCTCTGGAGGTTTTTAAGATGAGACTGGATGTGGCACTTAGTGCCATGGTCTAGCAACTGTAGTGGTAGTGGATCAAGGTTTGAACTTGATGATCTCGGAGGTCCCTTCCAACCCAGCTGATTCTATGATTCTATGATCTTTCTATATCCAGTGCTAGAGTTTCAAGGAGAGAACACTGAGTGTGGAGAGACTTTTCTTTTGATCTGTTCTTCTGCAGAAAATGGAAACACTTAAATAATCACTAAATCCTGAAGTAATCTGTAATAAAAATAAAATTCCCATAATATGCAAACATGGGATTTTCCCTCTTGCTTCACTCCTCCTTTTATCCCTTATCTCATATTTTAGTGCTGTATTTTCCCTAGCCTTACAACTCCACCACTGATGGACAGAATTTTTTTCTATGATTCTTACATTTTCTATTTAACATTTTCTCCTACAGACATTCATCTTCAGCTGTCAGCATTGGAAAGGGACTCAGAGAAAAGGCCAAAGTACGTGTTTGATCATAACTCAGAATGAAGCAGAACGGCTACTGGCGAGAAGTTACATCATCTCCACTGCAGTATCCTGAGAAGCCAGCCTAAAGCCCTTTTAAGACAATTTCTGAGTATGTGTTTGTTTAGGAGCATCCATTCAGTATGTATAATAAATGGAATCACTAAGGATGGAGCAGATAAAAAAATACAGTGTAATTTCTTTCATGTGACACCTTTAGACCCATTTTAGTTTACTATGGGAGCCATTATGAGTGTTGGCTTCAAATGATAAAATGGAGACATATTAAACAAAAAGGACTCTCAGGTTCCTGAGCTTAGAGAACAAGTTGATTGTAGCCAAGGGCAGAGGGTTCGTATTTCTCTTTCAAATAATGAAATTAATAAAATAAATCCAGTAGGAATATGTACTTACACAAATCACATAAACTATCAACTTACCACAGAATGATGTGGTAGCCAACCTGCTCCTCTCCAGCGGCGGAGCCCATTTACTCCACATCCCATGGCAGGCTGGGTAGGTGACGCCCTGGCAGACATTCCACACATCATATGATTTGCTTTCACTGCATTCCACTTAAAGTATTACAGAATCACAGAATATGCTGAGTTGGAAGGGAGCCACAAGGATCATCAAGTCCAACTCCTGGCCCCTGCACAGGACCATTCCCAAGAGTTACACCATGTGCCTGAGGGTATTGTAGTTGCTCATACTATCCATACTGTCTAGCTGTTTGTCATCATGGAATGATGTAGGAAGGGTTAGTTAAGTTTGGAAGAGCTCAATTGTTTAGGCATGAAGATGTCAAACCGATCTTGACTACTTTTTACTTCAGTAGTAATACATACATTCTGAGGTAAAAATGCTGTTTAGTATATGCAGTGGATGGCACAAGTAAACTAAAATAGCTCAAACTGCTGCACCAGAAATACAATTTTTTCTTTACTTGTAAGTAAACTTAAAAATATAAATCAGTATGATTAAAGAGTTATCATCTAAAAATAAGTAACAAGTTAAACTGTAGATTGATCAGAAAGCTTGATCAAAAAGATCTTACAATGTTTTAGAACCAAATCTCAAAAAACAAACTGTGTTTGAAAGGACCAAAATGGTGAGTGCTCCTACCTCCACCAGACCTTGAAGAATCCTTACAAACATCACACAGCCATAATGCACTCTTGCTGCAGAAGGGATGATCATGTTCAGTGTAGATGTTAGAAAGATAGCTGCTCCAAATACCCTGTGGAGAAAAGTACCATGAAAGGGAATACACTTATTGTCTATTTTTCAGAAGTGACATGGTTTTCAGTTACAGTTGCAGAGACAATTACACTTAACCACCACATAGACATGGGCTTTCCTGTATTTAACTGAAGAGTGGTGCACACTTAGTGCCCAGTGTCAATAATAAACAACAGTGACACTAGACATGGAAGACAGCTGGACTACAAGGCAGTTGTTTCAGTATGGCAGAGGCTCTGGGTTCGCCAGGCACTGATGCTGCAATGCAAGGGAAGAGTATCCCTGGGTTCCCAGCTTGTGCCCAGAAAGGACATCTGGGAAGTTCATTTGAAAAATGAGACTGCTGCATCATGAAAAAAATCATTGGAAACCAAGAAAGAGGCTGGGAAAAACCAGCTGGAACCATCACTGAAATGACTACCATTAGTAGGAATGAGCTGTACCTGCTTGATTAGATTTCACATATCTTCACATCTGGCTGAGTGAAGCCTCGGGTTTCCTTTCTGTGCAATGAATGGGGTTCATTCAATAGCTGTGCCATGAGTGCTCTGAACATTAGGAGTTCATTACTATAGCATCTGTGGAAGTTGATATATATGAGGATCCCCTCTGAGATCCTGTTACAGCACTGAAAAACATCAGAACTGGCAGTCAGAGTTCTCCACAATTGCCAAGCACCATTTAAATTGAATGGATTGCTACTAATCTTCAGTAGTTTACTGTCTTCTTTGTGTTGTCTGCAACTGCAAGCAGCCACGCCTGGCTCCCTGTGGACAGTCTATGTATGGGACACCTTTTATTCTGCAGCTAGAAAGTTGCAGCAGTTGGTGGCCCTGCAGACCACAGCACAAGGACATGGGACATCAACCCAAAGCTGCCCTGCATTGCTCCAAGACTCAAGGTGACACCCTGGGAATAAAGCAGCCTGTTTTGTTCAGGGCCCTCAATTCCTAGCAACACTATTAGCTACCAGCATGCTGCTGTTTGTGAAGTGTAATTCATGTTTGTTTTTCAAACCACTCAAATTCAGTGACATTTAATAAGCTTTGAATTGTCTTGTTATGTGTGTGGCATTTCAGGAAGACAAGTTAAGCTTCACTCTGATACATGAATCATATTAGACAGATATTTGATCAGAAATTTTGTGGTTTGGACAACAGCAGTATTTCTCTCCATTTTGATTTTTTCTGGCAAAGACATAAAAAAATATTATTACAGATAGCTCTTTGTCATGTTCCATTTCAAAATATTTATAAATTTTTAAAACTTTTTGTTTCAATTCCTCTTTTATTTTATTTTTTTTTTAATAAGGATTTCAATTGTTTGACTTTCAGTCTCTTTTTGAAAACTTATTCACAGGAAATATACGTGATTTCATTTTTTTTTTCTGGTCTTAGTTTTTGCTGTAGGATTAATGGTAGTATTATAGTGTGAGGAATCTACAGTCAGAGATCAACACTGTTTTATCTGAATTCTCTACACCTATTGACAAAACCAACTCACTACCTCAGACGAGCACAATAGCAAAGAGGCTGAGCAGGCTGGCAGAGAGAAGTGACAAGGGAACTATATAGAAACCAATCTGAAAATATGAACTAGAATAAAAAGGCCACAGTCATATCTTGACATTGAGAAGATTGCTTTCAAAGCCAAGTAAACGTTTAACTGAGAAATAAGTATTACTTATCTATTATGATCAGTGAAGAAAAGACTTTTGCACCTTGCTTTCTTACCACTAATAGAAATATCAGGTCTGTTATCATAATGCTGTTGACTCATGGAACTACAGCAAATCATGTAAATTAATACACATGTGAAAGAATAAACTGTGAGAAAGAGAATGTGTTTAATTATCCAAACAGGTAGCTCTGAAGACTGAGTTTCCGAACTCTGCTACTTCTTTCAACGCCAGCTGTTAATATGCCTGAGTTATAAATGCATCATTTATACTGAGTTAGAACCAGTCACTCTTCTGCTACTATTTAAAAAGCTGAGTATTGTTTCCACAAAGAGGCAGCACCTTTTCAGCAGTTCACTGCCATTTATCCCAAAGAAGTTGGTCTCCACCTTGATTAAAAATATTCCGGTTTCTTTTCACTTCATTCACATATTCTTCTCTCCTGACTACCATGATCCTCAGGCCTCTTTGGGATCAAAACGGACTTCTTCAGCAACACACTTCTCTGCCCAGCAGAGTGCTCTTACCAAACACCAATATCAAGAGATGTCTTGTCTTTCATGTATACACCAAACAATGATGACATTACATTTAGTTGCATATTTGAGGATAAGCAGCAAGTCAAAGGGATGGTGTCACTAAATGATTCATGAACTTTTTGGTGGAATGCTGACCTACATCAATTTGGATCAATGTATAGAGCAAATTATATAGTGTTAGATGGTTTTGCTGCAAAACCATAAAGAACTCAATATTTTCAGCTATTCTGAGATCCATTTGAATCCTACATTATTACAGATAATTATGTCCAATAGAGAATTGCCTGGGGTGGAGGCATCCATGTATATTCAAGGTTGCACAGTTCGAACAGGTGACGAAAGAGCCTTTGCCTAAATCTGCAACGTCACTAGTAGGATACAATCTCAGTTCCAGAGTACAGATGAGACAAAAGACAGCATTTGTCTTTCTAGGGATGGTGGGTTCACTGGCCCCAGAACTGCTGTTTTCCTATCCTGTGTCTTAGCAAGTAACCCCTCTGAAACAAAACTTGGCACCACTGGTGAATCTACCTAAGTTGAAATTGGTTGGGTAAACAAGGAATAAAGGAAAAACATGGACTTAGCCAGACCTGTGAATCCTATCACTTCAAGCAGAAATTCTCAGAAATTTTTGATCCTCAGCAAATTCTACTCCTAAATCCAGTTGTAGTGGAGCATTAGATTGAGTTGGAAACATGCACTTAAGTAGTCTGCTGATAGAATATATTGAGTTACAGTGTAAATGTGGTTGATTTTACTGTTTGCAAGTAAATTAAGGAAACAAAAGCCAAACTAATAATATGCTGAATTATTCAACCACAGTGTGCACATCTGTGTTTTGAAGCCCTTCTGCTGCAAAAGCTGGTGGCAAGACTAGAAAGGCTGGGGAAATTATTAAGCTTAGCTAATTTGGTTGTCTTATTTGTCAGATGGAAAAATACTCTTCTTAGGCACTGTTATGTGGTAGAGAAATTAATAATTGAGGATGCTAAGAGTGTTGAAGTAGCAGTGCAAACTGAACTCTGAGTAACTTTTGGTTATGGACAGAGTGGTTATGGACGGAGGGGATTTGGAACTGAACAGTTTGGGCAATTCTATGGGATGACTCTGTTCTGGAGTAATTTCTGCAGGGATATATGGTGGGAAGAACATCCAGGCAGTCTTGTAACCCCTATAGCTCTTTGCAGAAGGCAGAACAAAGTATTTTGATTGGGGGAAAAACAACATATAAATGGTGCTAAAGACTTTTCCAATTCTGACAGTGTTTTTAGCTAAATCACATCTTGTTTGCAGAGAATGAAATTAGTACCAATCATCTTGTTTTTTTAATCTAAAAATCAAAAATGCCCCAAACATGCACATCTCATGAACTCGTTCATAACCAGTTGTCTTCAGACAACCTCCCTCTCTCTTCTGAGAGACCGTGTTCCAAGTTCTTAAGACTTTTTGAAGTAAAGCCCAAACCCAAAGTTACTGTTGACAAAATTAACCACTTTTCTTACTCACATTTTCTAAAGCAGTTGAATTTAAGTAAAATAAAATAAAATAAAATCAGCTGACAAACACATTGATCGTAAAAGAAATCTGTATAGATGCTCAAAGGTCACCAAACAGAAATCATGATGCTATATTACAAGTTCTATGCAATCCTAATTACAGTCAGTACTAGATCCAGCCATGTCCGGGATGTTTGTGTGCACTAGGATAGATTTGTGGCTTCAGAAGACAAATAGCTCTGCAATTCCTTCATGCTTCAGTCCACACGGAATTTTTAAAGCAGAAAGGTCAGATTTTGTTGGAAAATTCTTGTTTGGTGTTAAGTTGAGCTAAAAGGCACTAAGGCAATTTCTGAAAGACAAATGCTACAACCATTATCTGAAGCACTAGGTGTGATTTTCCTAACACTCTCCAGATAGCATTATTGTTTAGAGAAGAAACGTATAAATATTTGATATGAACCAATTAAATTGGAAGAATCACTAATAGGCCTATAATGGAAATTGAGTCCCATTTTTAATTATAGGCATAAATACTGCATGTTCCATTTCAAATGTGCATTTCTGAAACACACTAATTCACTATTTTGCTAATCATAATTTAAACAGAAGTGTAAAACTGTCATCAGGCTCTAAAGCTTAATTCTTTTGCTTATTTTTTTCTTACCTGTTAGCAGCCAGTTTGTTTGCAATGAACCCTCCTGGAATTTGTGTCACAATGTAACCCCAGAAAAAAGAGCCATGAATGAGTCCCACGGTCTCTGGATCCCAGTTGAATTGGGCTGTCTTTAAAGGAAATGGGAAAAATGCTGTAAAATGAAGCATACTCACTGGAAGATAACTATTGTTTGGAAGTCACACAGAAGTCACACCATCCTCCAAATAAAGGCAGCCTCTTTACACTGGCTGCTTGGGGTTGCTGAGCTTGAAACCCCCAGTTAAGGCAGAAGGATATCTGATTTCCATGTGAGATTGCTGCTTTTTTTCTTAGCTTTCAGTTGAATGGATAAGAGGGGGAAAGGGTTCAGCCAGATTGTAGTTAACACTGGACCTTCATCTTTGCCACTTGCCACTGCTTCCCCCTGGGCTGCTTCATCCTGAAACCTTTGCTTTTGAGCCTGCTCAGAGTTATAAGAAGGACCTGAAGCCTTTCAATGGTACCTCACTAGGTGTTATAGTGCCATTCACACTCTCTGCTTTTAAGATGAAAATAACAGTGACCAGGTGCTGCAAACTGGTAAGTCATGTTTTCCACTGTTCTGGCACATAAGCTCCCCAGCTTGTTCTTCTTCACTTCTTTCCCTCTAGTGACCTGCCTTGTGCTCCAACACCTTGTTATCACAGAATCTCTCAGCCTTAGGATGACTTGCCTTTCTTGGTGACTCCAGTCACATTCCAATGGCAAATCAGAGCAGGAGATTGAGAGTATGTCCAACACTGGTGGTCTTGAGCAATTCTTCTGGTGGACTGATCGTATTGGGAATGTAAGTCAGACCATTATCCCTGTGTGTCAGTGATTCATCCAATACCTGTAGTCCAATAATCAATACGAACCTTTCCTTATTTCAAGCCTGCTAGATTTCAATCTATTTTCCCAAGATTATCAAGGTTGCTTACGTTCTTTGGACTCAACTCATGGTCAGACTTATCCATAGTTCTCCCTGTCAGGCCAAACTCTGACCATCCACAATCAGCACTAAGTGGCATGGGAGCAGAGAAGGTGGGGGGTGAAGGATGTAAGACCTGAAGACAAGGAAATCTGAAAATAAAACTAGGTAACACTAGCTACTGACTAGTTTATTTTTTATTAAAAGTGATGCCAGTTGTAGCGCTGGATTTGGATGCAAAAGGCCAGCCACAGGATGGTCATAGGTGTTTCCTAGACAAAAATGCCTGCAGCCAAGAGAAGAGCTTTCCTCATACTTGAATACTAAGCAGTTTCAGTCTTCTCAAAGCTCTTCCTGCATAAGGATTTCCCTGTTTTCTGATGACCTTGTTTGACATGCCTTGTTCAGAAGAGGGATAGCCAAATTCCAGGGCAAAACATAAAGAAAGTGAAGAAAAGGAAGGTGGATCCAAGGTGCCCTTACTGCCCTCCATTCTATGAGGTCAGAAAGGGCCTGGCTCAGTATAAACACACTACTGTAAGGTCAGTGTCAAGTTTTTCTCAATGAGCCCTCAGTTCTGAAGAACTCTTTTCAAGCAATAAAAAACCACTGTGTTTTGCTTCATGGTCATTTTCATGCTAATCACATGGCAGGGAAAGGTGGCTAAGTATGATCTGAGGAAGCAGCACAAATGTCCTTTGGATTCAGGATTAAAACTGTCACTAAAATGCCACAGAGAAATGACAACTGTAGTGATAAACCTTAACATCTCATTTTTTGGTATTACTTTCTGCGTGTAAAAAGAACAGTTTTTCCCAGTAAGTTGCTTTTTTCTCCCAAACAAACTAAAAAACAGCTCATTGTTTGACCTGCAGGGAGAAAGATGGCATTAATTAGCCAGACATGTTTACAGAGGGCTGAATGTTTTCCCTCCTCATCAACACGCATTTTGACAAGAGACCCACTTTCCTGTGTTGAGCTACACTTCTGTATAAATACCTAATTTTCTGCTGGTGATTTCCAGATGATTTTCTAGGTAGTGTTAATTTCTGAAGGCAGAAACACCATGTGACATTGAAAAAGTTTCTGATTCAGGAGATGCTCATTTCCAAACAGTATAAGTTTAGACTTGTGAAAGGAATTTATCCCAATTTCCTGAAACTACCTCTTCTGAGCCTCCCAACCTATGCAGGCACATCCTTTCTCTTGCTTCAGGGTTAAGTATAGAACTGTGAAATCCCAGCAGGATCACAGGGAGCAGGGATTATAAAGAATAAATACAAATTGAGCAGCAAGTCTAAGCGGGAGTTGGTCAGAGGAAATTGCAGCTGAGGAAGAACTAGGATCGTAGAACCATGGAATACCAGGTTGGAAGGTGGATCTCAAGGACTGTCTGTTTCGTTCTTTCTTGGCAAAAGAAACACAATAATAAATACTGAAGTGTGATGATAAGGCCTCCTCTATGCCTTCTTTTCTCAAGGTGACCAAACCCAGCCCCCTCAGCCTTTCCTCACATGGCAGGCTTCCCAGTCCTTTATTAATCTTTGTGGCCCTTCTCTGGATGCTCTCCAGCCTGTCTACATCTATTTTGTGCAGGGGGGACCAAACTGAACACAGTATTCCAGGTGTGGCCTGACAAGTACTGAGTAGAGTGGGATAATGACTTCTTTATCTATGCTGGTGATGATCTTGCTGATGCAACCCAGCATTCCGTTGGTTTTCATTACCACAGCAGTACCCTGTCCTCTCATATTGGTCTTGTTGTCTACCAGGACCCCTAGGTCCCTTTCCACACAGCTGCTCCCCACTAAGAAATTCTTCATTCACTTTGGTTAATCTTTTGGGGGTTTATTGAGTCTGATTAGAAATACTCTGCTTGATAGCTAGGAAGGAGAGAGTAAAACACTGTAGGACTGGCCATGGCATAATGTGGGAAGGAAGATTCATTTAAACTCCAATCCTAGAATCATAAGCATCATCTCTGATCTTTGCAGATCAAAAGCTCCTATCATCATGAGTCATGAAGACAGGCGTACTTTTAAATTTGGTAATTTACTATAGATGCCTTCTGAACTTTTCTTTACCAAAAGTTAAAATATCTGGGAGAAAAGATGATGAATAATTGCACAGCATTTCATTCAAGAGTCAATATTCGTGTGAATTTGTTAGGACAAAAATATTAAAAAGATATCAAAAAATAAGTCAGCAAGTAGAGCAAATGTAAAGATTCAAGTTTATAAAGTCCATTAGGAGACTCAAGATATCACAGCCATATACCAAGGGAGGACAGGCAAAACTAAGGTATGAATTGAACCTGCAGTTCCTTGGGTGCATTGATAAAGATATGTAAGCGTCTGCTGTGGACCACATGCAAATTTGAAAAGATCTGGAAAACTATCCACTGATCTGAATAGAGTGGGTGCAGCCCTACATAAAACAACTAATAATTCCTCCAGTAGCAGCATCAGAGCATGTTTCTATGAGAGATACTAAATAGTAAAAGCTTCTGCCACCACAGCAAAATCTGTCTACAACTGAAAAATCAGGGACCTGGTAGACATGCAAGCCAATTCAGTTCTCATTTTGCTACTTACATCCTCTCTATGACACTGCAAATCCTCAGATCAGCAAATTTGCAAATTACACTAAGTTGGAGGGGAATGTCAATCAGCTGGAAGGCAGGAGAGCTCTGCAGAGGGACCTAGACAGACTGGAGAGTTGGGCTGATTCCAGTGAGATGAGGCCAAGTGCAAGGTTCTCTACTTGGGCCACAACAACCCCCTGCAGCACTACAGGCTGGGGACAGAGGGGCTGGAGAGCAGCCAGGCAGAAAAGGGACCTGGGAATTGTGGATTGATAAGAAGCTGAACATGAGCCAGCAGTGTGCCCAGGTGGCCAAGAAGGCCAATGGCATCCTGGCCTGGATCAGGAACAGTGTGGCCAATGGGTCCAAGGAAGTGATTCTTCCCCTGTACTCAGCGCTGGTGAGGCCACACCTGGAGTACTGTGTCCAGTTTTGGGCCCCTCAGTTCAGGAAGGATATTGAGGTGCTGGAGCAGGTCCAGAGAAGAGCAATGAGGCTGGTGAAGGGACTTGAGCACAGGTCCTGTGAGGAGAGGCTGAGGGAGCTGGGGCTATTCAGCCTGGAGAAGAGGAGGCTCAGGGGAGACCTCATCACTCTCTACAACTCCCTGAAAGGAGGTTGTAGCCAGGTAGGGGTTGGTCTCTTCTCCCAGGCAGCTATCAGTAGGACAAGGGGGCATGGGCTCAAGCTGTGCCAGGGGAGGTTTAGGTTAGATATTAGGAAGAAATTCTTTACAGAGAGGGTAATCAGGCACTGGAATGGGTTGCCCAGGGAAGTGGTGGATTCTCCATCCCTGGAGGTTTTTAAGATGAGACTGGATGTGGCACTTAGTGCCATGGTCTAGTAACCACGGTGGTAGTGGAAGGGTTGGACTTGATGACCTCAGAGGTCCCTTCCAACCCGGCTGATTCTATGATTCTATAACTTTACAGATTTTTAATGTGACTTCATCACATAAATAGGAATTAAGTACTTGCACATCTACGTGAATCGAGACTCATGTGTCTCTCTCCCTCAGATTTTTGCCACACTACTTCACTATGTGGCCCTATGATTTTGCAGTGGGATCTGCTCAGAAGAGTGAAAGAAAGATGCTTTCTCACCTGCAGCTCTGGTTTCCCATTGACATAAACAGTGCTGTTGTTCACCATTTCCACAATGGCAACACCTAGGTTGCACCTGATTCCGAAGGAGATGCAAAAGCCCAGACCGCTCATGATGGCGATGATGTAGCGCTTGGGCAGCCCACAGCAATAGCATTCACACAGCGCTGGCTGGCGGGTGCTCGCCTGCACGGGCCGCCCCTCTTCTGTCAGCTCAATGTGATCCTCCTCTACATTGATGCCATCGATTTTCCTAAATGGATGAAGAAAGAAAAATTGAAAATGCTTTATTGTCTCAGTAAAATTTGCTGAAATGTGGATTGACAGTTACGTGCTCCAGTCACCTGCTAACTTATCTCCTTGTGAGGCACTTGTGTCTTGGTGGTATGATGAGTTAGTGCTGACCTCTGAAGTTTATAAATCTGAGCCATCTAGCCAGACAGCTAGCTGCAAAAATGTTCACAGGCTATTCATGACCATAACTATGAGAACTAAATGGAGGTCTGTTGTGATGAATTCCACCAGTTCTTAGACAAGTATACATATGACAAAATTAACCATAAGTTCTAACTAGATCTACTAATAAGAGGTGCGACTAGATTTCAAGAAAAGGGTAAATACAACACAAATAATGGTTTTGCTCAGCCCAAAATATCTTGGAATTTGTTTTCTCCTGTGAGACAAAAACCAAGGCTGTACTGCAGAGGAAAAAAGTCTCTGGTATCAGAGCTCTCACTTAAGACATGGAAGAGACAAGCCCAGACTTTCTCTTCCCAAAGGGATTTGAAGCCACATGTTCCCCCTTCTCTGAAACATCGCTCTCACCACAAGGACTTAGGCCACTGTACAGTGAATCAATGCAACTCCTATTGTTGAACATATTGCCCTTTGTGTAAAACACTCACTGTCAAATGAGATCTGAAGGAAGACAGGAACTTTCTGGGTTGTTGATTCACCATTTCTCAGCAGTGGAGGCTGAAACAGTTTTGCCTGGGATCAAATTTGGTGTGGCAACTGCAGTGCAGCTGGGAGGAACTGGGAAGGAAGGTGCCAGGGATGGAAGCTCCCCCATTTACTCGGAATAGGAGCAAATGGCACCCAGCTATATCAGCCTGTGAGAGGTTTCCCACCAGTTGCTAACGTAGGAGTGCAGCTCCTTCAGCTTTGGATACTCAGCCTTTACTAGTCCTACAAGCAATGTAGCTGAGAGATTAATATTAAAAAAAATGGCATTTCCATGGAATCTGGAATTGCATGATAGTGCAATTAAAAATTAATTTGGTCTCCCAGTCTGATTAGGGTTATTAACATCATGCTGCAGGGAATGTGGAAAATCTCTAGTAGAAAAGGTGAGGTGCGAAAGAACTGAACACACCCTCCCAGATCAGAGCTAGATAATTCCTTTCCTAACATTAACTTTCCAAGCGTTTGTTTTAAATACAGCATATGGGTTTTCTGACATGCTGAAACTCTTAAGGACGTGACTGGCCATGAATACATGACTAGCCCACTAAACACTATCCACTATCTTAATGTTAAGCGTTTGCTAAGGGAGGCCTTGATCAGTAGCTACATTATAAAGCCTTTCAGTTTTGGTATCACTTTGAAGAAGTGAGCTCGGAATCCAGCTCCTTTCGTGTCTGCCATGAAGTTACATGGAGTACTGTGAAAACAGGAACAGTTAGTTAATCTAAAGGAAGCCCAGCTTCCCATATAAGATGAGGAAATTATTTCATTCATTCTTTTCTGATAAGGAATAACTTACTTCCTTCTTTCACACATCCGGCTGAGTGCATTTTAAATCTAAGGCACTTTAGTTTTCCATATAAAAACAGACTATAAAGAAATATTGACAGACCATACATGGATGGGTTACACCTGACTTATCTACACAGTAGGTGGTTGGGTTTTTTGTGTTGGTTTAATCACAGCTTTGTCCAGTTGCTGTCTAACGTACTACCCATAATCTAATAGTTAGTACTCTGTACTAAAGGGTTTGCAAATATAGGTGGTAAGTATAGCTTCCCTGGGAGCTTCTTGTGGACCTAAATATATTTTTCCAATATAAAGTTCCACTTAAAAATGTCATCATTTTTAGGCTTTAGAGCTAGCTGGTGCATCATTTGCTACATTATCCCCTTTTACATATCATAAACCCATTACTTCAGCCTTAGTCTTAGCAAAAAGAAAAATCCATGTTACAGGTTGTCAGCTCACATTTTCAGGAAACACTAGAATCCCAGTGTTTGGGGTCAAAAGGGAACTCCCAGAATTATTTGATTTGATCCCTTTCTTAAACCAGTGCTCACTGCAAAGTAATCATTAGCTCATGGTCAGGCTGGAGCAGACTTTGCATTAATGCAAGATAACACAGGAAACATGATATTGCTGTGGTGTTATTGAGGGTGATTGAGAACTTATGATTCACTGGCAGGGAAACAGCATTTGTTAGTGAAATGAGAGTACAGAGAGTAATGCAGTCAGGCACTTTAAAAAGGAGACACCATATATTCCATGCTCTATGTGTTAATATAGGTAGATGTAAACAGAATGAAATATCAAAAATAAAGACATCTGGAAGTGAAAAGACAATTGAATAAATATTTTTTAGAGCTGCTGTCATCTCAAAAGTGTTACTAACAAACTGAAAGAAATAAATTAGTTGTCTTCCCCTAAAATAATCTAAGATATTAATTGAATAAAATTAAAGCACAATTTTAAAGTTTTTGTACCTTTACTGAGCTCTATTTATAAAAGAGACGTTAGACTTTAATTGGTTCATTATTTTGGGCAGCTGGCAAAGAATAGACACATCATGCAAAGACAAAACATCTGTTCTGAACTGGATGTTTTCAGCTGGCTGTCAATTCAGATAGGCATGAAAACATCCTTCTGCTCCAAATTCACTGCTGAAAGTGGTGAGCTAAGACTAACACTATGGACCAATATTGTCTCTACAGGAAAATTAATTGCTTTGCTGTTGTATTTGACTAATTAATAATGGAAGCAAGTTGAGCACTGATCCACGATACCAAATCTATACAATATATTTTATACCCCCAAAGATTAATGCTAAGCCCTTTATAGCAGGTTTGTTTTGGAGAAAACTATTTTGCAATAGCACTCCAAAAACATAGGCATTAGAGCAGTGCAGACACTCACAGAGCCAGTGTCTGACCTAGCTTTTGGTTTTATTGTATTGAACAGGTATATAATGAAGATATGGCAACCCCACAAAAAGATGAATAATATATCTTCCAATTGATCCATATATTTTGGTAGTGTCACTGAAAACTTTCACCAGTGATTTAGAAGAATACTGCTTCAGGACCAGTGCTGTCCTATAATTACCTGCCTCGTGCAGAAGAGCACTGTGCTGAGCAGGAAATGTTCACTCCTCAGATGTATGTTTTTCCCTTTTTCATCAAACATACAATACTTGGCAACTAAGAAGAGCTAAGCTATTTGAAGATATCTGCTTCCGTGTTCTGTGCCCAAACATCATAATTACTGTATGCAACATTTCTTTTCTTTATTGAATGGCTACTCTGGCATATACGGAATTTTGAAAGAATTAAAGACATTTCAAAAATTCTTATCAGCAATAAATAAAATCCCTAGAGCTCATTTACATTTGGCAACCTGTATTTATGGGATTTTTAGCCTAGGAGTTAGTTCTTTCTTCAATTGATAAAGTAGGTAGATTAGAATCATACAATTTAATTTAATTGGATTAAAAACTCATCAATTCTACAATAACAGGCAAATGTCAATATTTGCAATGTGTTAAAACAGACTCGAGAATGAATTTCATCAGATGTTGTAGTCTTTCACAGGCAGCTGGAGCACCATCCTACACAATACTCAAACCTCACATCTACAAATTCAGTAATTATGATGATCCCTGCATAACTTCAGAAACCTATACACTGATTACTGAAAAACATCATTTATTCAAAAGCAGATACAAAACTTCTGAGACCTTATTTACTCGTCAGGGATTTGCCCAGGTGATAATTTTCCATACCAAATCCTGGAATTGACACACTGGTATCAAATCCCAGTACAGACAGGCAAACTCTCTTAACTCAGTCCATGGGACCTCTCTTGCTGGTTTCTGTGTAGTATTTCCATGAAACTCATGGCATGTCTCAAACACTGAGGGACTGCAGGGCAGCCTTGCAGCTTCTCCTCAGCACAGTCCCAGTGCACTGAAGGGCTGGATGCCCTTTGGGTGCCGCAGCGCCGCACGTGTGCATTGTGCCCTTGCTCTAACCCCGTTGCACAAGACACCTCACACAGCTCATAAATCAGCTGAATCTGGACCCCCCACATTGTGCTCACAGTGGTCTGGAAGGCACTAAACTCTCTCTCTACTTGTATGCAAAGGGAAAATTTGAGAGTCCAGTGCAGCCAGAGAAGCCTTGCCTGATGCAAGGGTGTATCATTCACCTTCAAGTTGCAGCTTTTAGTAATTTAGGCTAATTCACCAAGCGACATCTGCAGCAGCCAGAGCTACACCTATCAGGGCCCAGACTTCATACAGCAGCCATGGCATGGCCTATATTACTTTTCACATCAAAAGTGATATTATTTAGCTGTAAACCCACTTAGTCACTTCCCACTTCATGAGTAACCCCATGGTTGCCTTTAGCTCGTCCAAGACTCCTGAAATCCTTAAGCAGGGAGAGCCTAAGATTTTACTTCAGTTCATAACTTTTTCTTTGACTGCACTAAGTTCACAGAAGGACCAAAGTGTTTGTACCTGCCAAGAAGCTCTGCATGAAAGGATTTCTTTTCTGGGGAACATAAGGTTTACAGAGTCACAGCTCTGATATTCATCCACCCAAACCTTGAATCCTCTAATTTTATTCTTTTTTTGCTTCCTCGCTGTATATACTTAATTAACACAAAAAATTTTTTTTGTGTTAAAAATATTTTATACAAAACACTTAAAACATTTTCTAGAACATCTTCTAAGACCTCACAAAATGAAACTGCTGCCAAAGGCCTAAAGAAAGGATGTCTCTTGAGTCTCCCAGTTCAGTCCCCCCTGCTCCCTTCCAGGATCCAGACACCCTAAAGTCACCTCCTGTGAACAGACTTATTTTGCAGCACTCACAAAACAATTTGAGGTTGTTGCACACCTGTGAGGAGGCCAGTGAGTCACTTTACGCTGCCTGCACTTTAGCACTTGAGCTCAACTGTGGACAATCACTATGCAGTAGCCGGTGTCTGGCAGCTGCTTTTGCCAGGTACCAGCTTCTGGGTCTGCTCTGTTGTTTGCAAGACAGAGGAAACGTGGTGGGAAGGCACAGAATAGTCATATTTACCAAAGCTAAAAAGTATTTTTCTATCCACTTTGCTAGTTTTGACCCCACATCAACACACTGCAGTCAGTGAAATCACACCGCACAGCCTAATCAAGAATACGCATTAATATAATTTGTCATCTATCAAATGATAGAAGAGAAACCAAATTCTTTGCTGATTTACGCCAAATTAAAGCAGATTGGATTGGATAAAGAGCAAAGTCAAGGTTGCAGCTGATACATATGTACAGGCACCACCATGTAAAAACACAAGTGTATACTCTCATTTGTAGACTAAGCTGTAGAGAATGGAGTTCAAGTTAAAAACACGCCTGTTTCATTTGTTTACAGAAACCTTCAAATATGACTGCATATTTCCTTCAAGATTGCTGAAGTTGCAGCAATTATTACTTACATCTGACTGCAAACACAGTAAAAAAGACTTTATAGTTTGGATTATTTCCTCCGCTGGCTAGTACATCTAAGGAAGGCATTAGGATATGTATGTTTAAAACAGAAAATAATTAAGCTTACAAACTGTCTTGTATCTCAATTGGTATTTGATTTAATTTGATTCAGTAGCAGTATTGCTGAAGTTGGATGCCAGTACTTATCAACTGTGTAGGAAACCAGCATGATATCCTTGATACATGGTTACAAGAGGAGAGTAATCTGGATAATTTAAAGTGAACTCAGTGTACTGCTACATCACATACTCATTAGATAGAAACCCTACATGGTTTTGGTTAAATTTGGCCAGTAAAGTCCACAGCAAAGAAAATTTATCATTGAGTAAGTGACTTAATCTAATGTTCCTAAAGAAAAACTGATTCCCTGGAATTACCGTAGAGTATTGTAAAGGTAAAGAAAGCAAAATGTCAGACTTCATCTGTAACATCGTAAATGAAAAAAAAAAGTTAAGTAGAAACTGTGTAGAACACAAATACTTTGTTCACGTAATACAGAAGTACAGTAACTGGCAATCTACCAGTTCTTATTACACATCTCTTAAAAGTGTACATTCTTATTCTCTTGCATATATGTTCTGCAGCATAGTATATGTAAATTATTACACATTTTCTTGTTGTCAGAAGCATGTTTATATGTGCCAAGAACTGTATCTGGAATCAAAATAGCATTCCTAAAAGAAAGTAAAGGGATGGATATGAAAGCAAATTCAATTCAGTCACTAGAAACACCTTCAGTTCAAATGTTGTCCTTATCCACACAAAGATTTAAAACACTTAACATCGAGCATGCAAGAAATGCCACTGAACCCTCTGGCTCTCATTTATTGATTAAATAAGTGTTGTCAGTGGCCATTACTAAGAGAAATAATCTTCCATTTAAATGAGAAATCTCTTTCCCTTTATGAAACTGGTCATTTGTTACAACAGATTTTCATCTATCTAAAAATAAAAATCCTCCATTTCTTGTTTCATAAAACTGTCAGATTAAGATGAAAATCTTTAATCTTTTCTATCTTTTTACTAGCAAACAGCTGCTTCTCCTTTTTCTCTCTCTAATTTGCTAGTCTCAATAAACACACACATACACATCTCTATTTAATATATTTTCTCTTACTGACTCAGAACAAGATTTAAAAAACTCCAAAACCTGTAATTTAGGAACATTAACTGAAAATGCCATTCAGGATGGCATCATTTGGGAGTGTTAATTCCCATTAAATCATTACTTTTTCTCATGCATGCTAAACTACAGAATTATTCATATGTAATTATTTAAAAGTTTTTAATTAAAAACAGTTTTTCAAGCTCATTGTAATATTACAACATTATTTCATAACTTATTTTCACCTTTTTTTGTTTAATATAAATATTCTATGATCTATAGTCATATGCTGTTGTAACAGTGTTCCTTCTACATCTTCTGTCTTACAGTAAGGTGTCTCACCCTCTAAACTCAGATATTAATTTTACAACTCTAAATTCTGTTTCATGTTTATACGTTTTTCTATACTGCATTTTCCTTAATAGATTGAAGCAATGGATCCATCTGGGAATTTTCTGTTGGATTTTACCTTCTCAGATTCCCCAGCGAGTCACTAATGGTGTTCTTCACCTTTTCCTTTCCTGGGTTAAAAAATCTTTCTTTCAGTGAACCGAGCCCTTTGAAAGGCATTTTGTCTTTCTTCTTCAGTAAATCCCTTATGTCAACAAGCATTCACTTCTGCTGTCATATCTCCCGATGCCAGATTCAGGAGCCTCCACAAGTCCCCTTGGCGACCTCTGCAATACCAACCAGTTGCTCAAGAAAGGAGCATGGAAGAAAAAAAAAATAAAAAATCAAACCAGATCTTCCAAATCCAGAAGGGCAAAGCTCTGGAGCGAAGCCCCCTCAGAAGCACTCAGGGACTCGGCGTTGCACTTGCAGCAGCTCGGCTGTGCATCTGTGCACACTCGGTACCTGTACGGGGTCAGTTCGTCTGGGGGCTGCAGCTGGGGAGCTGGAGGTGCTGCTGAGGGCCAGTGTCCCTGAGCAGGATGAGCTGCCTGCTCCACAGGCGAACCTCAGGCTGGCTGGCTGGGGCTCATCCTCAGTGCATCCCTCCCTCTCTCCTTCCCTCCCTCCCCTGCCTCTTTCATGCCGAGATCCTGTGCAAGGTGGTGCTATAGTAACGGACACAATACCTGTCCTCAAGCCACTCCAGTTCATTAATAAGACCTCATCTATGGCAAGGGCCAGAAGTTTATTAAATATTTATGAGTCCTTTCTGCAGGGAGGGAATTATTGCAAGCTACAGTTCCCATTCACTGTGTACCTCCCACCCAGGGGAGCCCCCTCACCCCAATGCACCTGCTGGTTTGAACCCAAACTTGCCTTCCCCAGCCTGGTCATTTATTATTGATGTTGCTGGGCCCTTGGGCAGATAGATGCAGAGGTGCATTGGTGCAAAGCTGTTTGAATAAGCAATGGAATTCTAGCTATAAATTAAATCAATTACATTTTTGAAACACAGTGTGGCTCAAAGAGGTGAACCAGTCCAACTCTATGTGACTTCATGATGGCAATGCTTCTCCTAGCACGGCAGAAAGTACTTAATGAAAACTTGCGTGGAAATGCAGCCTACCAGTATGCTCATCATGCCTGCACATTGGCTGGAGTCAAATGAAGAATTTCTGCTTTTGGCAAGGCTTCAGTTATTGCATGTGGGTTATAGACAACAAGTAAAGAATAAAAAAAAACCCCAAAAAACAGATCAATCAACCAAAACCAAACCAAACCAAAAAACAACAAACAACAAACAACCAAACAAAAAAACCCCAAACACCACCAATCAACAAAAAAACCTCAAAGCCCCAAAACCAAAAAACCAAACTATTTCATATACTCCCTTCTCTGTCAGCCCGTCCCTGTTCTTTGGGTGACGGGGAAGGCAGAAACCTCACAGGTTGTTAGAAAAAGGGAGAGCTTTGTGTTTGGCGTATTACCTTACTCTCCCAAGAAAAGTTAAAATAAGAACCCACCAGTGCCTCATCAGGCCACTAGCAGGATAAGAATTGGTTTCCCCTGGAAGTCCCCAGCTGAGATTTGCCATGTGCAGGGCAGATGGGCAGGCTGCTGCCCAACCACAAACCCCAGCTCCTGTTCTGCCTCTGGCCACCTGGTGTCCCTAAGCAAGCTGCCATGGTTCTGGTAATCCTCCTCCTGACCTACACTGACATTATCCTTCCAGGTACAGTGGCCTCACTTTCCCTGTAACTTCTATTCAGAGCTTGGTCTATCCAAACTCTACAAACAGAGAGAAGAAAAAAAGAAAGCAAGGAAGTGATTCCTCCAGAGAAATAAACCGTATCTGAGTTGTTTTCACTTACAAACTCCTCATTTGGATGTTTGAACTGAGTGCGTAGGATTGAATGGGACATAAATATGGGCCAAAGCCGTGCAAGGACTATACATCCACCCATCCATTCCTCTCCTGGCTCCTTGCACAGGCCCTCAGTCTCTAGGTTTTAGATGTCTCCATAATCCAAATACCAAATGTCTGGATTGTCCCAGCTCCACTTTGAGGAAGGGGATGTTGGAAAATACACTTCCTCATGGTTATGTCAGGCAGGCGAGTAGCTTTCACTGAAATCCTTTACTCCTGGTACAAATCAGGAGCAGAGAAGAGAGGGAAAGGAGAGAGGAGAGAGAGAGAAGAGAGAGAGACGAGAGAGAACATACCTAGGAGCAGAGAAAGTTTTGCTTAGCTGGAGCAAAACTGGCTCTGCTGTTGCAAAACTGGTTACAGTTTCTTCTCTTTGAATAATTCATATGATGTAGAGAAGCATCAGAAAACTCCAGCCTCTGTCCTTGCAGACAGACCTCCCATAGTGAGCAGTAGGAACATGGGACCACCAGCTCCCAACATTACCTACCCACATGCCTGTAGCAGAGCTTCTCTGGGTGTATTTCTATCTAGTTGGGTGGAACATCAACTGCTCTCACTGCCAACCCAAGGACTGCCCAATGACTCTCCCTGCAGTACATCCTGCTGCCCTGGGAGCAGCTGCAACTCCTATTTCTCCTCTGCCTCCTCCTCGCACTGCTCAAGCTTGAATCTGGCCATCTCCAAACTGAGCAAAAGGAAGTAAATCCTCCTAATTTCTCACTCCAGATCCCTGGCCCTGGTTTACCCTGGCTCATTGGGGCCTGCAGACAGCCCGAGCAGCCAGGTCACCACTGTGGAAAGGCCCCACACAATGCATTAAAACAGTGTCTCGCACACAGAAAATGAACCCTAGCAGGTCAACTGCCAGACATCAGAGGTATGTATGGTTTTAGGGATATATACATATCAAAATTAATATATAATCAAATTGTCTTCCATTTAAACAAACATTAATTTGCTAGCATTTGAGAGAGTTTCCTGGATGTTCTTATGGCAGCTGAACACCTGAAACCATGTAAGAACCCAGCTCTGAACTGAAAATGGTGCAAAGTCTACTGCAAGGAATTCACTTTGGAAGACTAGAGCTCAGGTTGGAAAGTGGTGTTCAAAACCCATACCTCCCAGCAGCTGTGGAACAGAGGGTTTTAGCTTGCCCTTCTTTCCAGGGTTCTGGTCCTGCTTCAGATAAAGAGATCACAGAGTAGACACAAGAAAGAAGTTATGCTTAAAATTCAGGGCTTTATTCATTTATCCACTCATTCTCTAATTGCATGGATGTCTGAAGTCTGTCCTTCATGCATTTGGGACTGATTTGAGTAGCTTCCTCAGAGATATATCCTGGCTAGCCCCTGGCTAGGTATGTTCCCTTCGTGCAAGTAGGGCCATTAACAGAATTACACATTTCTCACAGCAGGTTTCATCCCTCCCTCCTCTTTACTCTTTGCAATTCTTCACTGCCTGCCCTTCTGCAGTGCTGCAGTAGTATCCCATTTTCAAATTCATATACCGTTTCCCTAAGGCTTAAAGAAAGGATGTTACTCACTCTTGCTTTTCTTGCAAGCAGGCAGCTCCATAGGAGCAGTGCTGCTTCTCTGTTTCCTCCTCCTCAGGTACAGACTAGTAAGCTGCCTAGATTCCAAGCTGCAGAGTGTGTCACAGCAGCTTTGCAGTGCCTTGATCCTGCTGGGGCACCAACCCTGGGACACCACCCAAGTCCCAACAAGAATGTACTGGATGAGGCCATGGCATTCCCTATGTGATTAATCCCACTACACATTTTGGAGCATCAGCTGAGGAAATCTCTCTTCCTTAACAAGACCTAACATTATAGCCCCTATGGACCCAGCTAACATTGTTACTACTTTTTTCTTTCCTGTTTCAAACCTATGTCCTAATTTTCTTTTCAGAAGTTATACTCCATTGTGATTCTTCTTTTGCTATCTCAGACCTTCTTAAAACACAATGTATTGTATTATATAATTTCATTTTAAGTCTGCTGCTTGCAAGCTGGAGTTTAAGTTCAAGACACAGCATTTGCCTGCACTTGCAAAGAAATATTTTGCAAAATTAAAACTTTATGGCTCTCACAACTTGTAGCCACTACTGAAACTACAGACTCATATTCTCAAAGAACCCTAGTAAGGCCGTATCAAAACTATGTTTTAACACCAATACAGACCTAAAACCAGCATGCAGACAGCCACTGCTGTGGGCTTATATACTATCATTACCTCAGGATAATTTTCAAGAACAAAATGAGTTGTAAGAAAACTTGGAAACTGATCAAGTGCACATATAGGAGATATGCCCCAAAAATAACTGCGCCTTGCAGACACAGAGCTTGATTCAGGGTTGCAGCAGCCCCTTAAGAAAACTAAGCAATCAAACATCAGAGTTAGCAATAAACATAACTCTTATGTGGAAGAGTAGTTTCTACAGGTAAAAGTATACCTAGAGGCTATCAAATTTGTTAGTTATTTCTTCTGTTGAAAGGCCTCAAAAAATCATCTTTATGCTACTCCTACCAATGATTCCTCAAAATAATGGTTGGGGTAAAGTCTTAGCCACATTTAAAGGACTTTTGCTATTGGTTTCAGCGCAGACTGGATAGCATACACATTTCATATGCAGGTGTTATTCAGACAAGTGTGCTTCTCATTAATATGATTCCTGATACAGCCTTGCAAGCAGCCATTTTTCCCAATCCTTGTAAAACATAAAATTTTGAACTCTTTACAAATTATCATAGTAATTGACACCCTGATACTAGCATCCTGAGAAAGGCAATTTAACCTTTTGGTGTCTCTACTGAATTAACATAGAGATGCTCCACTTCATGCTGTGTGATCAACCCTAACAGCAACCAAAGGCTGCTGGGGTCCTCCAGTGGAAACACACACAAGTGCAAAGCATTGTCACAGCCTGGGCAGCCAAGGTCAGACAAGAATAACTTTGTTAATTTTTAATCAGTTTCTTTTCAGTTCAAGGCCATGTGATCACATCCCTGGTGCTTGTGGGCTGCTTGTTGGATCACAGTTTGTTCTTGTTATTTGGAGGAACCCTCCTTTGGTAAAGCGAGATGAGTTTGTCTTTTTAGCTCTTACCAAGAGCTCAAAGGCTAGAAAATCCTGGTGACCTGTCTTCCTAAGTGAAGATTTCTTAAAATTAAATTGAATTAAAACATTTCAGTGTTTCAAAATTAAGTCTCTTCGGAAGTTTTAAATACTTCCTTTTCTTCCAAATGGAGCAAAGTAATGAAGCAGAAGTGATGAATGTTGGTTTCATCTGCATGTGGGCCTTACAGTTGGTAGCAGTGTGAGTTTGACAATGCTTTGCCCATGGACAAGACCTAACTCAGAATTTTCTGTGATTCTGTGAAAAAGCTGTCCAGTAGATTTCATAGAATCATAGAATCATTCCTTCAGGAAAAGACCTTTAAGATCATCGCATCCCCCCGTTAATCCAGCACTGCCAAGTTCACCACTAAGTGGTCCCTAAGTGGTGCCTTAAAGGTCCACTCAGATGACAAGTATATTTTATCATTAGGCATGAAACTTTGGGGTGAAACCAATTATCCCTTTGTATAGTGACTGGTGTACTGGAGACTGTATTTCTATTGGCATCTGTAAGAGTCTCTCAGCCTTCAAGATCTACAGCATCTGATGTCAAAGATGAAAGGGGTGACCTGGGATCCCATGGGGTTAGGAATAAATGATCAATATGGTTTTTCAGGTTTTGAAACCTATGGCTTTACATCTATAGTTTACCTCCATAAATGAAGATGGATTCAAAGACTTCAGGATCCTGATTTCTATTTTACCATATATGAGAACTGAGTGTTTTCCTGATGGCTTAAATGCTTTGTGTTGAGTCTGCTCAAATCAAATTTTCAGATGCTATGTTTGATTCCCTAATGACTGTAGCAAAATCAGCACTAATTTCAAATGGTTAAAAAACCTCATCTTTGGTTTCTAGTTTCTGCTTCCTGATCAGATCACTGATAGGAAAGGTATTTGATCACAGCTGAACACAAAATAAAAATAGAGGCTCCTGGGATCTAGCAACAAGTAAAACAATAATGGAAATAAGAATTCTTATTTATCATTTTCATTACTGGAAACTGCTAATTAAGAAGTAATTTCCTACACCTTACACAGTAAGTAAGAGGGCTTTAAAGCATTTCTATGTGGAAAGTTCCTGTGTGAAGTACGTGTCTTTCTCCACCAAAAAAAAAAGACAGTTTCCACATCATTGCACTAACTAATACAAGATACATTGATGACAATTTCTGTGCATACAGAAATAGAGTATTTTTTTTAAAAATGGGTCCTTTTTTACTTTCACAAAGCAGTATAAGGAAAGCCTTGTAGCTGGATAAGAACATTTCTATAATGTTTGCAATTTATTTGAAAGTTTCTTGGGTTATAGTGACACCTTATGGCAGTTTTATTACATCTTACAGGTCATTTTGAAAATTAACATCTCTTATAACCTTTTATATACAGCCTGTCACTATCAGTAAGAAACTGCTTTGATGTTTTTAGAAATCTTTTTGTTACAAGTTACTCAAAAGATGATTCCATCTCTTCAAATTTGTGGTTTCCCTTTTGCTCTTTCTAGGAAAATACATTTTAGAGGGGAATAGTCTTTGGTATTGTCTTCTCTTCATGTTTAACAGATAATCTATGCCAGGTAGTATATACATATCATAGTAATTATAAATACCTGTAGTGATACCCTGCTTGTAAATAGCCTCTTGCTTGATTGATTTACCAAATTATATCACATAGCTCATTGTGTTCCTCTAATCCTAGATCTAAACTCTTTAAAAGAAAGCATTGTAATAAGCGCTAATGAAAAAATTCTTCCCTCTTAAATACTGTTGGAAAACAAAGCTGTGGGATATGTAAATAAAACTGGCTTCTTTGTGAAGATCAGAATGTATAAAACCTGCCTTCCCAGGGGTCTCCCTTACACGAATTTTCTAGTGTCTAACCAGAGTTATCTCTATCTACACCCTTCCCTCACTTGAAGGGCAAAGTTGGTCCCTCTAGTGAGGTAACAGTTATCGTAAAACTTACATTAATTCTTTACCTTTAGTATTTTAATAACACTTTCATCAAACAGGGGTTGAAAGTGGGCAACAGGTTTGAAGTTGCAAAGGGCTGAGAAGGAATGGGGGAGAAGGATGACTGAGCAGTCACATTAATCTTAAAAAAACAGCTGAAAATCTACATATGCTATAGTTTACTTGAAGGGGGAGTTGCACTTAGGCTGAACTGAAGTTAGGGCTTATTTATGGTAGAAAAAAACAAGCTCCAGAATACCTTTTGTGTAACCCTTTCTTGTTTAAAAATTATTACATAGAGAGAGATGCAGTTTAAAATTATAATCAACATTTTGTTTCATCGAGCAAAATAGTTCTGTTTAAAATTAATATTTTAAGTTCTGACGACAGATGTCAGTGTCTAAATATGTTATCTCTTACAACCTAGAAATTAAAAAAAAAAACACGCATGCTTTTGTCAGACTTTTAAAGATATTCCCATTGCTAAGCTAGGTGAAACCACTGACTAAATACCCAGCACTGCCTGAGATTTTTTTGAAAGAGTGGAAAGGAAATCAGTTCTATTTCAATTTTAAACCCACTAGTTTTTCCAAGTTAAGAAACTGAGAAACACTGACAAAGAAAAATCTTCTCTTCTCTTACAATGCATGCATTAAAAGGAACTGAACAAAAATGAAATTAAACAACTATGGCGTCTTGAAAGACACGGTGACCAGTAATGCACAGTTCAGCCCAGTGCTTTTAGTTCAAATAAATTTGTTTTAAAATGCACAGCTTTAATAAAGTTGCTTTTTAATAACTCTAATCTGTATGTATACATATTTTAGCTATTGAATATTTTACCTACCTCTCTCCAGAAAATGTCTGCTACAGCAAAACAAAGAGTGGAAAAAAAGGGATTTATTCAACTTCCTAGTCACAGTCATTCAATTTAACAAAGTAACCTTTTCCAACAAAAATAATCATAATGAAACATTCCAATAAGTGTGTTAAGATTAAATTAAATCTGAGCTCAAGCAGCAGCCCAGCAGCAGCAGTAGTTGTCAGGACCAGTTAAGCTCTTCCATGAGACAGCATCAACCAGCACTTCTGCACAGGCACCAGGAATTTGAGCAGAGCAGTTTGGCAGGGGGCACCGTTTCAAAGAAAATAGGTCCAAGCCTATGGAGTTGGCACTAGATATTCTGACATTTTGGAGATGACATTTTCCACTGTCTTTCCTCCTTTTTTTTTTTTTTTTCAGGTATGCCCTGAAATCTGCGTCTCTGCTCTGAAGGGTTGCTGTATCACTCTGGGATCTGGATTCAGTAATCCTGCGGATCACTTACCTGCAGCTGCTTTTATAATTTCTCCTTTAGTCTCATGCTGCCTGTAAAAGAGCTAGCAAGGGAAACAGAGGCCTACTCATCTGCCCTCTCCATCAGCTTGCCAGAGCTAGACCATCAAGCCGAGATGCAGAGCCTCATGTTAGGTTCCCTTCTTCAGCCCCTGATGGCAAAACAAAAACCTCCAGATAAAACATATCAGGCACAAAATTCAGACTGTCACTGTCATAAATTCAGCACTCCCTTACCAAGTATCACCAGAAAAACAAAATTGTCAAAGCTCCCTGCTTTTTGTTGCCCTTCTATTACTTTACACAGCCATGCGCTGCTTGGGAGTATGGGTGCGAGAAAAAAAAATGCAAGAGAAAGGACATGCAAGAGATGGCTACATCAGAAAGGGTCTGGAATAGTAACAGGCACGTGGCCCAAAAGAAAATTCTGACAAAAGAATTGCTACACATGGGATTGAGCTCAGTTAAGTTGGCAATTATGTGCGAAGAGACCTCCACTTATTTAATCTTTCCAACATGCAGAAAATCAAGGCTTTATACCATCTATGACATGAAAAGAATAAGGAAACAGCTCCTACCCAGCAGCCAGATAACAATCTGATTAGCTTAAGAAATGTTTATAGTGCTTGTTTAAGCAAAGAGCTTCAACTGTATGGTTCTGGTTTGCAAAATGTGGCTGTGAGGATATTGCAAAGGTGTTATTTCACTGTAAATCCTTCTCTCATAATGGTTGTCAATCAGTAACAATTCACAAATTAATTCTTTAGGAAATAAAGCATATATGCACAATCAAACTGAAAAAACCCTCAACTAATTTAACAGTTTCCTGCTTGCCAGATAATAAAAAAAGAACAGATTAAATATTAATTTAATCGTGCACAGGATAATGATGAAAATACTTTATATTGAAATCACTTCAATTGCAACATGACATTTAGTATCTATCAAGTCAGAAATCCACACAAAAAACTACTTCTCTTCCTAGTTTTATCCAACAGATGAAGGCTTTGACAATCACTGTAAGACATGATTGTTTCTAGAAATTTAAAAAAAAATAAAAGTAACTAAAAAATCTGGTGCCATGTTACGATAGATTCTTCAGATGAAATTTATTGCTGTAGTAACAGTCTCATCTGATTGTTTCATTAGCATTTTTGTTTATTTGCAGTATTTGAAGTCACTTCTGTGACATCAGCTAAACACTCACAGCTTTGGTACTATTAGGTAAGTGTTTAATTCAACAGCATGGCAGGGGCAAGATTTTTATTTCTAGTTTTTTAGTTCTCTGCTCTAATATTTGATTTTTCTGTTCAGAAAATCGGCAGTTATTCTGCCTTGTGGTGCTTGGTTCTTAAGTAACCTGCTGGAAAGAAAGCTCTAAAAAGTTTTGGTTTTGTTTACTCTTACAAACCATAGTCCTAAGCTAGCATTAAGGATACATGGAGACAGACACGAACAAATGGTGCCAGTATAGTAACTTCAGTTCCCAATCCTTGGTTTTCAGGTCAAAGATAACAATGTTTTCATTGATGTGGTTTCAAATGGAGCTGCCTCTTTCATTATCCTTGATTTGAATGGCTAATTACTGCAGAAGAGTGTAAAATTTAGTCTTTTGAATGTTGTCCAAAAGGTGAAGCATTTTAAGAAATTCCATTAAATAAAGGTCAAATAATAACTATGGCACAAACAAAAAACCCTTCAAAAATCGATATGCAGATGTAGGCAGGTCATTAAATCTCTATAATTTCTAAGTTTCCAGCTGCTTCACATCCACAAGTCCCTTAATTTGCAGTAAGAAACTGCCCTAGAGCCATAACAGTACAGTTCATAGGCAGGTGTCCTACAGAGGAAAAAAAAAGATTTTTTTTTTAGCATTTTACAGTTTAAAATTTATGTCTGGAATACTTAGTAAGTTTTTTTAGAGCTTGAATAACTAGTACTTATTTAGCTGCTCTTAGGTTTGTGCACGAGTAGGAGTATAAACTCAGTTCCTTCTTTGTAAGTTTGGCACAAGAAATCAGAATCCCCCTTGTCACTCTCAAGAGCCAGTTTTTCAATCTACTGAGCAAGTGCAGTGGCCTCCAGTAGGTGACATGAGCACAGGGAATTTCTGAGATGCAGGATAAAAGTGCATTTCTGTCTGGCAACAGGAAGATAACATTGAATGAATCATTTCTGTTTGCATAACTCCTCACAAAGAGCCAATTTCCTACATCTACTGAGCTGCATTCCTCACAGCTGCAAACTCCATAGGATAACACAGCCCTATAAACACCGATATAAAAAAGATTAACATAAAGCTCTGGTATATGACAAATCTAAAAGGTGGGACTAGAGATACTTAAGTGATGAAGCAGAGATGAAAGAGTTTCACGAAAGAGTTTATGAAAATTTCAACCTTAAGCCATAACAAACCAACCCAAAACATCTGGATTTCAGCACCTGGGACCTTCCTCCAAAAGAAACAGGTAAGTTATGGATCCTGCCAATATCCAGAAATAGAGGGACAAAGAGAACATTACCATAGTAAAGGACATACAAGTCAGATCAGGACTGTGATCTGTTGAGCAAATTAAGGCAGGTCTTTTCTCAGCAGTGACAAGGCTGTAGTCACTTGACGGATACAGCTGCAGAAGGAATGGGGCTACTGTCATCCTCAGCAAGTGAAGAGAGAACTGAAGCCACCTGATGCTACCTTCACATTTTCACCTAAACTATCTTTTTCCTTTTTTACTCTCTCCTCCCACACCATCTCCAGCCAACAATGATACTTCTAAGCAGATCAGATGTCTCATACTTTATCAATTTATACCATATAAAGAGCTGAGAACTATCTTCCCTCAGAGTGCTGGAAAACTAACCTGACAAAGCAGTGTATTTTGAAACCCAGGTTTAGAAAAAGGGCTGGTTTCTGGGTCAATGAGCAGTGAAAATGCCAATTGAGATTACTATGTGGCACGAGGACCCCAGATTCCAGCATGGGCTCAGCGTGCCTTCAGAAAAAGTAATTTTAGAGACATCTAGTGCATCAGTTTTTCCCCAGGACTTTTATTCTTTGCATGAAGGCAATATGTGATGACATTTTACAAATGTCTGGACAGCAATGACTCTAAGAAATGAACTCAAAAGTATACAGGATAAGATGCATTTCAAACTAAATATACAGTGAGAGTTTTCTGTAGAAGTTACCATTAGTTAATGGAAATTTTAAATAAAAATATCCTTCAACATGAAGATATGAAAAGTTCATTTATTTCCATAGGCAACCTAATTCAGAGTAAAAAGTGATGTGAACTTCTCAAAACTGCCACCGTATCTTTTACATATTTTTAAAGTAACTGATCTAAAAGTTGGTACAAGAATAAATTTGTTTTGGAAGAGCTGTCCAATAAACTGGATATACACTAATGCCATGCTATGACAGTTCTATTCATGAATCACAGCCGACACTACAGTAACATCACTTTATAAATCTCATGAGAACTTTAATATTTTACAATCAAAACATAAAACTGCCACTCATACAGAGATTGTACAATTAGACAAATAAACAAATATTAAATATTTTGCACATGGCCTGAGTTCACTGTAACATATTTTGATTTACAACTTCATCTCAGAAATCTGTACAGCAGTTAGAACTGTTTTAGAGAACTTAAAGACAATACAACTTCAGAGCTTATTTGTCCTGTTGATACAAGTGTGAGGTCTGGAAGGCAAGAGGATTTGTTGTATGAATCCAAGGTTTTACTGCCTTGTGTAACCTCCTTGCAAAGCAGTCAAAACCTAATGGAAAGTAAGGTACAAGGGAGGACCTCACTTGAAAATAAGCTAACTCATCTGAAATTCTCCAGATAGGTTTCCTCACAGCTATTTCAGAGTAAAAGTTCACAATGAGTATATAAAATGCAGCATATCTCTTAACAAAGAACAAAAAAGGGGTCACATATACAACAAGGTACTTTTTCTGTATTCTCCCTCCCTATATTTCTTTCATTGGAAATGGCACAAATCAGCATCCCCACCCATCCCCAGTAGAAAACTCCTAATCAATAAACAAAGGTCACTCTAAAGTCCAAAAACTTCATTGCAATGCAAGATCCAGTGTTCATAAACTTATGTTTTAAAAACTTTCTTTTTATGCTTAAGTCACATAGACATAGGCAGATTAAGCACGTACATTTATAATAGATAACACAAGTATCATGTAATTCTTAACCTGTATGGAAGCTTTATGGAATTTGATTAAAATCTAACTTCTCATTTAATTTTTGGGTTTTTTTGGTGCAGTTGAGCTGAAAAATCTAAAGTCATATAATCTACACACAGACTTGTCTATCTACAGACACCAATAACATTACAACAGGGGTTATAATACAAAAGTTAACATATGTTTTCCTTACTTTAAAAGGCCATCAGGGTATTTATTAAGGTTCCACGTAAATGTGAAACAGTTGTTGCTAAAAAGACAAAACTTAACAGAAAAGTTTTAAAGAATAAGGCTTGAAATGTTGTGTACCTACACATCCAAAAATCCAGCCTTCTACTCAGCACCTGTGTAGGCTACAACTACCCCACAACACTTCTTACTCACAGAGAGGAGATCACAGTATCTTCATTAAAACAAACTAGGGCATACTACCCATGTTCCCAGTAAAAAAATTTTTCTCTACATCTCCCAAATAATTGGTGGACTCTTTTACCTTTCAAAAGACTCTGGTACTGCTGTCTTCCTGCATGAGCAGGTTCCATGGGTTGTTCTGTGCCTTATTCACACCACCTGCATGATGAAAAGGAACAGAAAATCTGCTCCCTCCTCCATCCTTGAAATGACACCTCCTGAAAGAGTCAGAACTAGGGGCTTATAAATTAATCTGTAACTCAGTAGTTTTAACATTCCTCTCCACCAGCCCAAGCAGAGAAGGTTTTTCAAGCCTCTTTAATACAATCTTTCCCTCTAGTAAAATAGTTTGCTTTCTGAGTTTTCAGAGGGTACGTCAGAGACTTTCATACTTAAAACCAAATGGAACCAACAGTTCTAATACAGCAAACACTGCTGTCTTGGTGCAGTCACGTTCATTTAGCATACACTAGAGCAGCTAAAGCACAACTGATGCACATACGTAAGATGTGCAGTTGTTTTCACTTCTTTTCTCCTTTTGTGGTGAATACAACATAGATAAATCAATTAAAGAATAGGAACTTACTCCCTTCTATTTACCTCCCCTTTAAAATTAATGTAAAGTAAACTATCTGGGCTGGGCACTTCAGCCCAGACTCTGCTCTAATTTCCACAGTAGAATAAAGATATGCTCATAACTTGCTGGGCTTCCACATTTTTTCCTTCAAATTAGGTTGACTAAAAAGGGCAGAAACTTAGTGTACTTTACAGTCTTGTTCAAGGCATTGTAAAAAAGAACTTATTTTTTATCAGGTTACTATTTCAGTAACAGCATTTGTAATTTCTTAATCAGATACCTATTTCAAACCTGTGTTCTCCATTTTATTTTACATTAGGGCTAGGCAGACCCTTTGCTTCCGGCCAAGCTAGATGTAACACTGCTTTCCGTCCAAGTCCAGACACAGAAGGCTCCTGGAACATCCACACTCTTTCCCAAACAACAACTTGGATGTGAAGTATAACTGCTGCTCTCAAGCAACAGTATTCCCTCTGGACACAATATGAGTCTTCCAGCCTCTTGCAGGGCCTCAGGACAATCACTTGCAAGTGGAGTGATTAACTGGACCAGGCTTCCTAAAAACTACTGTAGCAGTACAGTACTGCTACTACTACACAGCTGCAATGACTTACCTCTTGCAAGTCCTCTTTCCTCTAAGTAAAGAAGAAATAATTAGAGAACCTCACATACACACAGTTTCCTGACACACTGAGCAGGAAGCATCTACATGAGAGAGGGATTTGACTCTCTCATTTTAACTAGTTACCTTTTATTTTTAAGTAATTGGAAGATTTTGTTATGACTTTCATAAAGCACCCTTTTCAGTTTTCTTTGTTGTTGCTATTCTGTTTTGCTCATTCTGAAAATTGCAGCAAACAAGAAATCAAAATGATGTTTCAAATATAAATGGAAAAAATCCTATTGCTTGAGACAGATAAAGACCTTATTCCATTGTACTACCACTTCATACAAAAGCCTCTTTTAATTTGAACTTGTAGGATTTTTTTGACTTTATTCTTACAAAATAGATTATGTTCTTGTGTAGTCCACACCAAAAGCACATACCCCAAGCCCACAGTTTAGGAGGTCTACTATATGAAATCTTACCAAATATTTTCAGTTAATATCCCCTCAAAAAAGTTAAATTAAAATCCAGTTCTGAAAAGCCCACAGTCCAGGGAGCTCAGTGACTGAAACCCTAGATCTAGAGACTGACATTTAAGACTGCCTTTGCCATAGATGTATTAATCTAATATATTGTAGAATCCTATGAGATGTTGCTTTTAATATAAATGCATTTTCCAAATAATTTAGAGAATTACAGATTCAAGTAATTCTTCAAAGGCTTTCTTTAAGTTATCTTAACAAAACACAGCTTTCAAGAGTTGACATAAAAGAAGACATTAGTGTGACTGAGAGTATAGAGCACTAGTAACAGCAAATGAACTTACATAGTTTAACAGTTCTAGTATTGTACTTAAATTTACACAGATCTCTTAACATAACCTACAATGTTTACCATGGATACTAACACCACATAAGCATTACAATGTGTCAGGGATTGTTTTCTAGATCAGAACTTCATTGGTCCCAGGTGTTGTAAAATAACAGGACTAAGGCAGCAGCTGTAATACATAAATGATTCTTTAAGAAATATGCTTAAATGCTATTACTGCTTGGAACTGTGGAAATATAATAAAATACAAGTCACATTTACAGCATAAGGCCCTTTGGTTTCTTAAGCAGCAAATGAATGAACAGGTTCTTCAGTGAAAGGCTTTGAAAAATAAAGCAGGTAGGTTTTCCATAAAAAAGGTAACTAGTTCTTTCCTTCTCAAAATAGCCATCTGTAGTCTTCAAAATATTATGTAAGAAAGCTCTTGAAATTCTTAGGAAAGAAAAAGTTAAACCTCAACAGTAGTATCTGACAGAGCAGAGATTCGTTCCATCATGGGCAAGCTGAACATACACCTTCTGGGAAGTAGAAGAAACTACTATTTGGATTTCTGGAGAGCTTTATTGACTTTAGAGCAATACAATAAAAAGGATCTGAAATACCTGTGTATTTACCATATATTCTAGAGCTTACAAATCCATATTTGAGAACTCACTTTAAGTCAATCTATCCTTCATAACGACTTGAGTTAAAACAAAATTAAATAGTTCATTCTCGTCAAGGCAATTTACGGCAGTCTGCTTTTTCACACAATCATGTGCAACTTGTACAAGGCAATCCTTTTCCATCTTCTCAATTGAGCCAAAAATAATGGATTAATTCAAGATATTTCTGTGTAACTATATGATGTGTGTTTGGTTACACAGAACTGTTTAGCTACACAGTTGTGGCAATCAATATGTGAATTTTACAGAGAACATTCATTTTGTGAGGTTTCATATCTACCATTACTCTTTTTTACACATCAGTTAGAAGCAGTATCCAATAAGCCAAAACACTGAAATATATAATAAATGTGATGAAGCCACCACATGTATTTTAAAATCCTGCTTAAGTGGTATGTTGCTTTTGCTATGGGGCTTGTAACAAGGATCTGGTATTATAAAAGAGATTGTAAACAAGCATGACCTTTGAAGCAGTGTTCTTACCCTGTCCCAAACTTGTACAAAACTTTAAAACTTCTTATGCCTGATGAATCTTTTTGTAGTTTACCACCATATTAATTATAATTATCCTATATAGATAGAAAAGAAAGTCAAAATATGCTCTCTTAGCCTCTTTCACAGTTATTGTTTAGAGCTCTTTCTATATAACATGGCTATTGAAATTTTTGGGCTAGCATAAGAATTTCCTTTTTTCAAACTGTCATATGGTAAAATGACAGTTTGTGCCAAATGCAGGCAACACGAATAATTGTGGAGGGTTGCATTCACTAGAATCATTATACCCAAAGCATTTTTGGTGAGCCTAAGAAACAAAATTTTGTATGAAACTTCATAGGAGTTGATTGAGTACACCTCTGAACAATTCTGATATACTTCTTTTTCAGTTGTATATATACATACTACATTCATCATTCTCATTTTCGGTAAAGAGACAGGAAATCTTTAGCATGTAAGATGACTTTGCACTTGCACAATTCCACTGCAGTACCAGCTGAATGTAACAGCCTTTTTTCCAGTGCAGAAGTCTTTACTTTGCTGGGCTGAAAGTTTCCCCAAATCGTGCTTTTACTAATCAAAAAAAGATGTTAATCAGCTTACCCATGATCCAAATTTCATCAGTCTTTGAAAGAAGAAAACAAAACATTTTACCCAAAAAGATCTTTTAAGTCATTACTAGCTGAGCTGCTGTTTGTCATTGTGTTTGCTGGCTGTGCAAAGTTCTGAGGAGAAAAGAAAGGATTACCCTGTATACCAAAGCCAGGCTGTCCCATCACGTTCATCTGAGGTCCCAAGACTGAACTGCTCGCATTCGGGGACCCTGGTGGTGGTACAAACTGATTAACCCACTGGCTTGATTTCTGTTGAGCCAACTGTTTCATGCTAACTTTGGGTTTTTGAGGACCAAAAAGATTATCTAAAGCAGACATATCTGGGGGTCTGTTTTGTTGTGTCAGTGGAGAGACTGCAGATGCAGCATTCATAGGACTGTAATTTGGCATACTGGCAGTTGGTACAATGTTCATCTTGGTTGCTCCTGTTGCACTTGGACCACTGAAGAAATTCGGAGTGGCAAGACCTGCTCCCATAGTGAATCCAGCAGTCTGAAAACCCATATTTGTATTTAGTCCATTTGTCATATTTCGCTTTGTGTTGTCAACGGGTGATGAAAATCCCATTCCAACACCCATAGAAGGAACAGAAGAGAAGCTGTTTGCAGATGCAACTTGAGCTTTGTTGATAGGATGGCTAGTCAAAGATGACATGTTATCTATCAAGGTATCTGTCAAGTCTTTTGTCTGCAAAATATATAAAATGCAGTTAAATGGTCTTCCTGTACAACACTTCTCTTGTAACACTTTTAGCATTGCTCCAGTAGAACTGGCATTAATTTTTCAGAAATTAGAATTTACTGCATGGAATTGGGCAGAAAATGTAATTATACACAAGAGAAATGAGGTTTTTTTCTTTGCTACTTAGAACTAATTGTTATGCAGCTTTAATTTGACAACTAAGACTACACACAAAGTACTACTGTGACTATCTGCTTTCATGCCCCATTTCTATCCCCAATTCCTTTATATATTTACTTAATAAACTCTTCAGAGCAAAATCATTTTAATATGTCCTTTTTCCTTATCTAGAACAATGGCCTTCTGATAATAATGATACCCTTGGAAACTCTTGGAATATTGCTAATGAAGCAAACGTCAGACACAAAAATTTAATTTAGTTTTTCTCAGCTGTGCCATTGTACTACCAGAGAAAACAGAAGTGACTCAGAGAAGGAAAAAATGCTAAAAGCATCAGAGATCCAACAGAAGCAGTGCAGTAGTTTGTTCCTTCTCACCTGCTTCATTGGAGGTGTTATTGCAGTTGCTTGTGGCTTAAGAGGTTGCTGGCTTTTCAGTTTCTGTGCCTGTTCTTGTTCTTTAGCTAACTTTTGCTTCTCTTCCAGTGTAAGTGATGCCTTTAAAAGGAAAGGTACTAAGTTGCAAGAAACGGTGATATGTATATTCATATTTGTATTGCATAAATAGCATTGTCATTTCAATACATGGTAGAAAAATACAATTATTTAGAAAAAGACATAAAAGAGAAAGTGAATAAGCACAAAATCTATTATAACATTTACCACATTACTAAAAAGTACTTAAAGCAAATAAATATAAGAAATTTGGGCAGTCAGAAATAAAAGAGATATATCAACAAAACCACTTTAGCTTTGTCTTCTTAATATTGGTCATAAGAAAAAGTGTTCTTCATAGTTTTTGGATTTATATGGTTACTAACTTGATATAGAGCTGCAATTGACCATGAAGTTGGAAAGGGAATTTTATTTTAAGATTGCTGAAGAGCCTTTTCAGGATTTTAACTCTACTTTTGTTAATAATGAAGGATAAAATAATGAAATCATTCCCCCTTAGTCTAAAATTAGTGAGAGGATTCAGATAACTAGAAATGAAAATTATAAAATATACAGATTCTGGGAAGCCACTTCCATAATTATAAGTATGAAAAGAATTTTACAATAGTTTATGCTTATGTTTACTATTCTATCTCATGTAGTTTTTCTCTGCTTCTTGTATTTAACCCCATACTGACTGCTTATTTTCACTTAACTTTGAACTCTACAGTGAATGTTAATCTCTGCTACTACATGAAATTCTACATTTTATCTTCATTTCTCTTTGTAATTTTACCAGAAAGGTCACTAGTTTGTTTTCCTACCTAAATCCAGTGCTGAAGTTTCATTGAAATCTATAATTAAGGAGAAAGAAAATGACCACAGATTTATAATCCTAACTGCTGCCTACTTTGTATACAGCTATTTTCAAGGAAAGGCTTCCATGGAAATTCAAGGATATAATTTGAACATTTTTCAATGGACCTGCACATGTGACTATGTATGTGCCATACAAAAGTACTTAGTTTTTCTATTAAAGCTTTAAAAAATGTAAATATTTACACACAATCTTTTATGCAACCATATCAGCCTTATATTAGACAGCTGGACATAACTGAATTGCAAAACAAACTAAAGCCCACCTTCTTCTGTATTGATGACACCTCATTCTCTTTACTGTCAGATCCACTAGTTAGAAGGTCAGTTCCACTACTATTAAATACCTTGTCGATCTGTTTAAGTTCAAAGAAACAAAACTTCATTATTTGAAATGTTGCAAATAAAGGTAACAAATATCAACCAAGTAATTTTAAATTTCAAATTTCTATGTGTAAGTTACATAATAAAATACTGTTGCTTACCTGATTGCTTGTACCACTAGATCTTGCCTCTTCAGACACACTCATTTGGTTAGCTATATCCAAAGATCTACATAGTGTAGAGTATATTACAAAAAGATAACTTTGAAACCACATCCATCACTAATATAAAAAAATTTCATTATGAGACCACTGCCATTTTTATATAATGCCTTTAAGAGACTGGGAAATGTTACTATGATGAATAGTAAAGGTCTCCTAACCATTTCACATGGTTCTTAGTTCCTCCTTTTGAACAGAATGACCCAGACTTGAGATAGTCCAAGTTAATTTGTCTCAGAAATCTCACCTCATAGCAGACTCCATAAAATAGCTCTAAGTATCTTAAAATATCACAGTCTTCTAAAAGGCTGCAATGTTTATGTTTCTCCAGTATGATTTATTTCTCAGCAACTAGAGGAAAGCAAGTTAGCATATAGAAGCAAGGCATCAAACAATACTAGTAGAGCTCAATATGAACTTTCAAATTTAATGAATTAAAAATTATTGACTTAAAATAATAAACTGTACCTGAACTGTATAGAGGAATTTTTTTCTATAAATCCACTAATATCACAATATTATCATCATTTTAGGACTAGTAAATCTTGACAACTGTGCTTATTTGAGGTAATTCTCAACTACTGAACTAAGAATTGCCTAATCTTTTTATTGTTATGGCTAGAGTTTTCTAACACTTGCCAAAAAAACTGACTACTTCTTTAACGTAAACATAAACACTTACTTCTGTTGCTCTTGCATGACATGAAGTTGTTCCAGTTTTGTTTTATGTTCTGCCTCCAATCTGTTAAGCATATCTCTTATAACACAAATAAAAGAATTGAACTGGAAAAGAAATATATAAGAAGTTCGGATTTTGGAGAGATGGAATTCAGACAGATATAACTTAACAGGTAATACCTCATAAAACCTACAATATATCATGTCAGATAAGCTGCAGATTTTTAAATAATTTATCACCTTCGCTATCATGCATTAGATACAAAACTACAAGCAGAGTGCATATTGGAACAGGGAAAAATACATTCCACTAAATAAAAAAAAAAAAAGGGACAATGCAGACAAAACCCCTCACATATGAGTATTACCAGATTAATTTTCAAACAAACAAACCAACCTACTAGGTATTCCCTTTCCAAATATTTCATAGCAACATAGTATTTTAATTTGAATTCTTATTATGTTAGTAGCTAACTGCTTTTGCAGGTGATAGCATTAATTTTGAAATTTTATACCAGATCCGTTAAACACACTGAAAAATAACATGCTTTAAACATACAAATGCAGTAAAACTTGAAAGGGTTTTGGTACTGTTTGTTTTTACAACAGATACAGACATCCACTAATGTATGAATTTCTCATGACAACAGTTTAAATTTATTCTTTGATAATTATGAAGAAAAAGCAAGCAAAACAGTCATGTTCCTACCTGATTGAGATTAAGATTGTTCTCGATACTAAGAGGAATCAGATGGGGCAATACTTTTCCTGCAAGCTGTTCTTTGGTAATTCCCAACTTCTTGTGAGTAAATGTACATTTGTAAATACCTAACATACAACAGCAAAATAGCAAAAATTGTTAAGCTTAGTAAGCAATGTGAACAAACTCCAAGTAACACGCTCATCTGAATGATCACTCCGCGCGAGCAGGGACAAACATGACCAAGAGAATCATAAAAAGTACTCCTTCACAACAGAAACTTATAACAGCAAGGGGCTTTGCTACAGTTCAGAACAAGAGGATGTCCAAAGTTATACTTAGCAGTTATGAAACCTGTTATTAGTCAAGGTATTATTCTATCCAATTATCTGAGAATATGCATCTTTGAATAGATCTCGTGCAACTGAGTTACCACAAAGTGACAAATTGCCACTGAGAAATCAAGCTATGTTAACTAAGGATATGTTCTCTCCTGGCACACTGAAGTGGCTAGGATTAACTATCATACTGCTCTCTGATGGTATTTTACAAATATTGTTACCTAGAAGTATCTGGCTGTGTTACATTTGGGATCAGAAATCATGCATAATCTTTATCTGTTCTAAAATCTCCGAAAAAAAGAATACTGACAGGCATGAGGGACACAGTGTTAAGCCCACAAGTTCTATAGTGTTTCTGACAGGAAGAGTCCTCTGCTTAAATAGTCCAGCTCTTGTGGCAAATGCTAAACATATTAGCATGAAAGACACAGCAGCTTTCTTCACTTTCTATGGTAGTAGAACAGAGCTGTCTCGAAGACAAAGAAGGTATCACATATGAGTAAGAGGGTATTATGATTCTGGAGAAAAGGACTGCCTGAGTATATAAAATTGATTTCAGTCCGCCATTTCCAAACAAAGGTTCACTTATTCCCTGTATCAGAGTAGAATTCAGCAGTAACACAACTAAAGTAAAAAACACAGTGTCCCTCTTCTTAGACAGCAAATATAAGTCAAACCTGCAAGGATTAAGGGAAACAGGCAGTTCTAAATCAGTACAGATAGTACAGTTCTAAAACAGTACAGCCTTCTTACTGATTCTGAGCAAATCAAAATAATGCTGCCATCACATATTATTACAGTGTTTAATGAGGGCTGTTGCTGATACACCTCAACTGTTACAAACGGTCTTACTGACAACTTACTGACAACACTTCTTTGTCAGTAAGAGAAATGGTCACTGTCCTCCACGCGGTTACACCTCTTTCTTGGCTGTCTCTCTGGTCATCTGGTCTCCTTGAGTGCATTGAAATGGTTAAAATCACCCACCCTGAGCTAGGCAAGCACCAAGTGACACTAGAAAAGCACAACTGGGAGTGAGGTCTCCCAGAGGAAACAAGCCATTAGGTTTTGTTAGTCATTTTGTGAGACTTCACCCAGCTCATGTTCAATTTCAGTGCAAAAGGCAGCACTGTTTGTTTAAACATCCAACAAAATGAGTCTAACAAAACCTGCAGTAAAGAACAGCAGATTTGTAGACAATCATTCATAGCATCTGACATGAAAGAGTATCTGAAAGAAAGCAGATCATTCTTCTGAGGAAAACAGCTTCTCTGGCTCCATGGAGCACACAGTCCATAAAGTGTCACAGCCCAAGAACTGCAGTGAGTACTCAGAACTGCACTGGGCCCTGAAGACTAAAAATATGTGTACTAGTGTCAGATGTACCTGCAGTACTTAAGGTAACTGAACAGGGACGTACTTAAGAACCAGAAACAGGAAGTTTTAAATAGTCATTTTAGAAATACACTATGTAAACATGATCAATGATGAGGAAGCTCTCAGATTTACAACATGAAAGAACATACGACGAGAAAGTGGGAAGTATTAATTACCTAGAATTCCCATGAGCACTGCAGGTTCCTTTGATGGAATTTGTTGTAGAAAAGGTAAAATATCATCAAGCACAAACCATTTATCCAAGTACTCCAAAATCTTGCCTAAGCACACTAGTGAGTTTACCCGGACCTGTGAAGTATGATAAGAATTAAACAAACTCTTCATTATATTTTTGTCCAAGAAAAAAACCCAACCTTACAAAACCCAGAAGAAAACAGGTGCTACTGAAACTACAACCTTTATATCTGAAAATTCAAGAGAAGTTTAAAAAAATCCTTTTGTGTCATGAAAGTAAAACACTTGTATATTATGCCTAGTTACATAATGCTCACAAAATCTTGGCTTTTCTGCATGACAAACACCGTCAGTGTATATTATTGTGGAGCACACTTCAAAAATTTTTCACAGTACTATTAACACAATAAGATAACTTTAAAAATTGTTAAAAAAGTAAATGGCACTTTTGCATTGGTAAAAAGTATTTTACAAAATTTAAAAAAAGAAATCAGAACACACTGATTGGATTTTCTTTAAAGATACAACAGCAGAAAAAGCCAAAGTAATTAAAGGTAACAACATATTCTGAGGACTGAGAGATAAAATTACTAGGATACTCACAGCAAGAGAAGAAGTCTGCAAACATGCATTTTTAATTCTTGGAATTAATGAATTTTTCATTGATGGGTAATCTATTAAATTGGCAAACGTGGGAATTATGTTTAGGCAAAGCTCCTACAAAAAAAATTCCATACAAGTTTAAAAAGAAACATGTACATTTATTACAAAATTAGTACTAATTTTACTCAATATCAAAGTCAGTTTGAAATGCCTTCTTAAGCTTTCCTTTTAAGGAAATATGTTCAACTAAGCTGACCTTAATCTATCAGACTCACTTAAAAATAGCTAGAATAATAAAGCATCATTGTATGTATACAGAACCTTGGAAACAGTCTTTAGAAAAGAGAGCATTCATAAAGTCATAATAAAATATTTGGATAGCAAGAATATCTTGTATTTTCACAAAACAACTTTACATAAAAACTAGCTTTTATTACATCAAGCTAATATAAAGCAAGCAAATTTGAATGAGTACTATCAACAGCAATACAATGATAGGGTGAAAGATAAAAGAGCATTAAACATATTTTAGGAACAGAGAAAAAATAAACACACAAATTCAGCCCAAAGCAAAAACCAAGAGACAGTGATATTAAGTAGGTTGCAAGTAAATACCTGAGTAACTAAATTACTGACGCAGAAAAAACTCATGCCAGGTACTTAAAAACCAAAAATCTTTCTCCGTAATATTGCAAAGGCTTTGCAAAGGCAGAAGTCAAATCTGATTATCCAAATCGTTCTTTAGGAAATATTTTTAGGTTTCTTTATCTCCCCCTCCCACCCCTGAATGTTTTTGGGTAACTGGAAGTTAATTCCAGAAGAATGATTAGGAAAAAAAAACCAAAAAACAAACAGACAAACTTGAGAAAGGTAGAGAAAGAACAAAGAGAAAAATTAAAATACAGATACATAAAAATGTCACCAGAGGGTATATTAATATGATTTTACAGCAAATCAGGTCTTCCAAGGTAACTGTCAGCACAGATGTTCTTACCAGAAGGACCTCAGTATAAGCCACCTCTCACTGACAGGTAAGAGCATGCATGCCTGCATAGTTTCTGCTGCACAGGCAATGGAGTATAAATGCATATCCTACTTTTTGCTATGGTGGCTAGTAAGATTTTAAGATAGGAGCATTAGAACACCAGTCAAGTGGTTACCCCCTGGAAAATAAGGGAACTAAATTTTATTTTATTAAAACCAAATTTTCTTTAATAAAACATTCATCTCTTTCAATATTCAGGAATATTACACAGCTTTATCTTCTTTTTTTTTTCCAATTAACAAATACATTAGTATACAAAAAGTTGGCACATCAGCTGAAAGAAAAGAGAAAAAAATGTTTTAAATAAATGCTGCAATTACTATACCTGGATCTGAATTGAAGGTGCTTCCAAAGCTCTGTAAACCATTGGTAGAACGCTGTTCTTTATTTCATCTGGTGGAGTTTTGGTTAGAAGTAAGTCCATTTTTTGCAGGAAGATTAACAATATCTATTAAAAGAAGGACAATTCAGAAGCCAAAAGTTTTAACTCCAGAAGCATATATTTACAACTTAAAGTGTATTGTAACATATCATAAAAACTTCACAAGTTTTCTTAGAACTCAGTAAATGCGATCACTTACCATGTTGCTTGCCTGAAGGCATGGAAGACAAAAAACACTTTGACATATTATTGCATTTTAAAAAGAGCAAATACAAATCAAACAAAATATACATGTTCTAGACTGACCTCTCTAAAATAACAAATCCAAATAGCTAAGTAAGGAGTTCTTGTTTCTATTTACTCCATGGTCTTTTGTAAAAATTCACCCACATAAAAATCTTTATACATACATCACTGTTGAAAAAGCTAAACTTTCAAAAACCTATGACTCAAATTCTGACCTCAAAGCACTTGATTACAACTCCACATATAAAAGCTGTATTCCAGGTGTGTAGAATAAATAGGGATGTAATGAAAACAATATTGCAACTACTAGATGGTCACAAAATGCCTTTATTTTATTTCACATGGAAATTGTATATCATAAAATAAAAAATCTCAAACAAAAAACCCTCACATCGCATTAACCTAAAAAATAACACTAGAATATCACATATATATAGTGCAATTCACCTTGCTCAGGCTTAGCCATTTAAAAATTAGTCACTATTCTAAGTCACTCATCCAGGCTCAGTCTCAAATACAGAGAGTGTCTCAACACATAAGGTTCATATCTCAGCTCGGACAGGCAAGACAACTTGCTAGAGGTGACACTGAGTATCCACTGATATATGGACCCATTTTAGCAAAACATAGTTAGACTAGATATATAAATTATGTTGAATGTAAACACATTAATAACAAAATGCCAAGTATTTTATAGGAGGAAATTAGACTTAACTTTTAAGTCTAAAAATACATAGCAATCAGTGCCTATATGTCAAACAAACGGAAGTGTCAAAATGTAGAAACAGAAGTATATCAAGAGCAAATTACAAACTTCCCCCATTTATTTGCCTTCCTTTACAGGGGAGAAAAATAGATTTTTAAACTGCAGCTAATATGTGTTTTCTCATTGTAAACTGCACTCACACACAAAATCATTCATTCATTCCAAGAAAATTGCTTCTGATGAAATATCCCCATATTTGGGAAAAAGAGGGTAAGACGGACAAGATCAGTTTTAAAGTTAGATTTTATAATTTTCTTCAATATAGAATTTTTGTTTGTCCTAAACTTGGCTTTTTGAAACCTACATGTGCTCATAACACATGTTCTTCTCTAACAGCTCTGTAATGCTGTGGAATTACAGTTTTTACGTTAGTTATATCTGTAGCTTTGGAGAAATATCATTCGATTGTTTTTGCAAATTTGAAAAGAATATGAATGAAATCTCTTATTTAACAACTAGTAAATTTCCTCTAAAATAAGAACCAAGTACTATACAGTAATTTAGACTTCACAGAAGCAGTTCAGCTCTTTTCCACTGCCTGTCAATGCTTTTCATCTAAGATAAAGCTGAATCATTTCTATCTCCCTCTACCTGGGTTTAACTAGAATGTAGTTCATGTTGTTCCAAAGAACACCTTTTAGTTTTAGCTTCTATGGTCATATTCATTACTTATTATCTATGTAGGTAGAAACTAAGATGCTACAGTCACAGATTCACGCACACCATCTAACAAGCAAGTAGTAGCAGTTGCACTCTAAACAATAATGCATCTTTTATTAGTGCAGAGTCCAGTACTTCTCAGGGTACACTGTGGTGGACTGAATTAGAATATGGATTTACAGCACATCCTATGCTAGCTCTCCATGGATTCCTGTAAATATAAATTAAGGGTTTGTCTGGGCAGCTATGCCAGAGTAAGCTACTATGTTAATTTACAGCACACGTTACTCCACACTAACCCCAAGAGTATGATATAAATGAGCAGTTTAACTAAGTATTTAATTTTCATATTATAAATTTCCTCATACAAAGACATTGTGAACACTAATCATACTGAATTACAGTAGCTTCCCTATGATATGTTTATTTCCTAACCCAAGTATCCTATGAAAGTCAAGCAACAGGCCCCTCACACAAATCTACATCTCAAGACAGCATTTGGAAGAAACACTGGCACATTCCCAGTCTGCCCCTCTCTAGGAGCAAACACACAGAAACTTTTTTGCCTTGCACAAAGATAGTCAGACCTAGAATTCTACCCTCTAGCACTCTGAACCTTTGTATTTTTTTCTCAAATTCCCGGTAAATTAATTTTGAAAACATGACCTAGATTACTTAAAGAAACTTTACCATATTAAAAAGACCACAGAAAGAATAGTTGAATAAACCATATAGAACTTAGCATTGAAAATATCAATGTAAGAATTTAATACATAGTATCTAGATAGCTACAGAAAAACTTGTGGTCAGCTCATAAAGAGTGAGCTTTGCCAAGTTTGTATTTTGCTTCCCTCATTTCTCAAGACATAAACCAGCTTTTGTGTCCATTATGCTCCTGATAAAACTTTGCTACAAACTTTTTGCAGTGAAGATCTTTCTCACAAATCTAATGTTAAAGGCAGCAAAACATAGTGTTACCTTTTAGGATGACACAGTACAAATGAGATGTTCACTGACTTTTGGTTGGTTAAATGTTTACTTTTTTCAAGACAACAACAAAGCTAACATAAAGCCTCAGTGTACCAAAAGTAAACAGCATTAAGCAGTTCAAATTTTCCAAGGTATTCTCAGTTACACAGTTGTTCCCTTTCTCCCCCTCCTCAGTATAATGACAATTCTTTGGTCCAGTTTTCTGAAACCCAGAAATAAAAAGTCTACTTGTTCATTTCTATGTTTACCTTGCCCTTTAGGTGCTCTACCAGGAATTAATGGCATAAAGCAATAAACCAAGGTGAGCTGGAAGGAATGCATACATGCCTTTCATCTGTGGAGGCACAATGCCTAACTTAGTGACAGAATTCTCAGGAATCATCAGGCACATGGTGATGATAAAAGGCTGTAAATTTTTGCTCCTTTACAGTAACAATGGTGTCTTACTACTTTTATGCATTTAAACTACAGTGAAAAGAGCATAATTATCTTACATACCACATTTGACATACAGAATTAAACAAATTTCACAAATTTGTGCACAACCCTCAAATAAACACTGTTCTTATTATCATGGATAAACAGCAATTCTAAGAGAGTGCTAGAGTTACAATTTTTTCACCCCATGATCCCAATGTCAGCAATCTGGACACAAAAAAAAAAAAAAATCATAGGTACAACTTGCTCAGATTGGCTAGATAAGTGATAAAATGCTTACAAATATACCTTCTACAATCAACCAAAACCAAGAATTGAGTGGTATATTAAATGTTTCCTTTTCTGCTTCTCTAATCTCGTTAACAAATATACCCTCAAAAAATTCATCTGAAAAAGCAGAGGCTTTGTATATTTCCTGGAAAAATCTATTTTGAATGAATCAAGACTGACTGCTTGGACAACTACAGACAGGTTGGGCAATATGTGTGAAGCTGGAAAAGGCAAATAGAACAATTAGTCATTTTTCAGAAGAAAAGAACACCAAAGGGAAAAATTGTAATCTGAACAATATTAACATACCTGGATTGGTTCTTGCTGCTTAAAAACAGGACCAAGATCAGGCAGTATGAGCCTGATATATTCCTCTTTGGTACATTCCTCAGCAATTAAGAGAACATTAGGCAAGACGAAGGGTACCATATCAGGATTCACAAATTCAGAAGTCAAGTAAGGCAAAATTCGCTGAATTATAACACGCTAAAAGAAAAAAAAAATACAATAAAAAACCAAGTATGCCTCATGTTGTACTGCACTGCAGTAAGTCACCACTGTGCCAGCTCAGCAGCTTCTGTATTAATCCAATATTTACAAAAAAGCAGACAGACAATTTTCAGTTTTGAAGTCTTATTTTCACAGTATACTGCAGCTAATTTATACTGTGCTACCCTGGTTACTTTTCTGTTAGCACTCAAAACATAACTGGAGACTTTAACAACTGTGAAGCTCAACAAAGCAACAAACTGTACAACAAACTGTACAACAAACTCAACAAAGTAATAAACTATACAGAAAAAAAGGACTTTCAACCACATACATGAATTAAGAAAACTTTATTCTATATGCTTTCTTTAAAAAGACCCTTAAAAAAGACCCTACCACCCCCAGAAAATAATCCCTTTTTCTGTTCCCCATCATTCACTCAAACACATAAGGATACTATACTACCCAGTAAAACTCCAGGTACATTCCCTAAATAGGATTTTGTTGATGAAACAGGTATTTGCACTGTGGATGTCTACTGCAGAGTCAGACATCCTTAAATGCTTTTCAAGTCAATAAACAGAAATATACAGTTCAGGGGCACAGTCACTTCCCTCATAGAACACACTTTCAAGACAGGAAAAGAAAAAAAGAATGCCCTGAAGATGATTAGGTCAGTCCATGGCTGTATAAAGTTAAGTGAAATATATGCCATCCATTTTCAAATTCAAAGCAGCAACCATTTCTGATCAAAGGAGAAAATTACTAAATTAAAAAGAAGAGAGTATTAAACATGAAGTCTGAATTTTGCACTGTGTAGTGCAAAACAGAATTAAAGAAATTTAATGCAGCGGTTGAGAAGCTCCCTTATTCCATTAGGTATTAAACTAATACTATTTTTCTATCACATATGCATTATGGTTATATAAATTAAAGTATACTATAAAAGGAAAAGGAGCAAGTCTAGACATAGTGTCTAACAGCACACAGAAGAAATCTGTAATGACAGGCATTTGCCTTTGAGATTTCTGGGCACTGCCAGCACAATAAAGCACTTAGTCTATTAAGGGAAGGAAGCTTTAGACTATTCAACATATTGAAAAAAATGTTGCTATGAAAAATGTTGCTATGTTGCTACGAAAAAAACTTGAAGCAATCTTATTGGGAGAAAAGGCAGCAAGATGACTTCCAAGAGCTATGACAGTACCTGGAAACAAAGGGAAAGCCTTGTAAGTGAAGACAACTTGCCTTTAAACTGGGGTGAACTACAACAGGACATGCAAATGATGGTTCCTTACACATATTGATAGCACGATTTGCCATTTTCCATTTAAAGTATTATTTAAAGCTGAGGAGTATTTCCAAACTAGTTGTTTTCTATTCTGACAGACTTGTTGCAGTCTACTATGGTACAATACTAAAGAAATTCCAGCTTCCAAAAATCAGAATGCTAATAGATGTTCACATATTTTCTAACTCGCTATTTCAAGACATCGTTCAAACATACCTTGGGTAGTTTTGGCAGAACCTTTGGTAGTCCTTTAAAAAACTGTGATTTCTGCAGGTTATCCCTTTGAAATAATGAATCAAAATATTGAAGTGTCATTGCTCCTACATCATCGAAGAATGGTATCTAAAGATAAGATTAAAAGTTTGTGATCCGGAGGGAGACAACACTGACACTGCTACAATAATTTCAAAATATAATCATCTATTTACATTTTCAATGCCCTATAGGAAACCTTTACAATGACACATCTGCGACTAAAAATGAGAACATTTTTAGACACCAAGTAGTATAATATTCACAGATACAGGTTGATTCAGACAGAATTTTCCTGGTATTTTTCAAAAACCCATGTATGTTATGTGCACCTAAGTTAACTTATTGTATATGAAATAATGTTTTGTCTACAGAAAAATGTAATGAAAAGTAAAAACTTCGATTAAAAGTTCTCCTAGGAATAATCATGCTATTTAATATTACAATAAGGGATTACCTATTAGGTCACAGAGATCTGGCTACCACCCCTGGAAACTCCAGGAAACCCTGGAAGCTCTAATCTCTCTACTCTACATTCAGTGTGCAGTGTACCTGTGGCAAAAGAGACTTAACATCTTTATAAAACCATACTGCTTAATACAACCATTTACAGATTTGTTTTATTCCTTCAGACAAGTGAGTTGATACTGGAGAAATATTTGCCAATTCCCTCACTTGCCATCTTTCAGCATATATGCTGACAGAAGTCATTACCTGCTCCCCCTCTCTTCTTCACTCACTATTTCTTCCAACTGTTAAAACACTGATTTCTCTCTCTGCGTACAATCTTTTTATATGACAGTAAAAGAATAAAATTATTTAGCAAAGCAAATCTATAAACAGAAACCTGAAAGGCTATCAGATATAAGAAAAAGGAGTATAAGACAAAGGAAGAACCAGGCTTTAAAGTTCTACTTTCAGATAGGAAAGCAGAGCAACAGTTTGTCAAATAAAAACTTACATTATCCTACTTGCAATTAATTTCTGAATATACTTTATTCTTCTGCATATTTAAATCATAAGACAAAAGTTAATCCTTACATTTATAGCTCTTGATCATTTTATCGTTTCAAAATCCTTCCAATACAGTTTTAAATACTGAATTGTATAAAAACATAGCATAGAGAAGCTTCCAACTGTATTGGAAAGGAGTAAAACAGTGTTGCACTGAATAATTATTCTAAATTCTGTCTCAGCACCCACTTTTTCTATATAAACAAAGGTCAGCATAAGGACAACTTCTGGCATCAACAAACATTACTTCCGAAATAGTTCAAAAACATTTAACATTTCAACTAAAATGATTAACAAAAAACCACTTTAAAATAGATCTACACATCCAACACTATTTCCCCTCTATCCTATGGCTACTTTATTTTCCATGAACTGACCTTAGTCATTTGATCTGCGTCTGGTCTGACTGCTGGAGCTACATTTAAGAGTAGCTTTACATGTTCACGCACCTCCTCTGGTATATTCTGAAGAGTAGTGGAGCTTAAACGGCTCAGCTGCGTAAGTAATTTAAGCACATGCACCATGAAGTCACAAAATCCTGTATATTAACTATTTCCAGTATACAACAGGACTATACTTGATGGTTTTTCTACCCACACCTTTGATATCCCTCCCGTCTCCCCTTCTATAACCCATTTGTTTCTGAGTCCTCATAGTCTTCTCTCTGTTTCCCAACAGTCTAGCTGTTTCAGGTCCCATTCCACTATTTTCAACTTCCCATTGTAGTTCAGGTTATCAGAGAACACAAACATGGTATCTTTAAACAGGCAAATGTCATTACATGAGGTGTTGTCTGCGAACATTAAAATACAGGGCACATAGCTATGGCAATGGGCACCTAAAGAAGTTACGACAAAGGCAGGCTGCATATGAATGGACATTCATTATGTCAGCTGATCCAATTAACTGCTTAAACCATGACACTGTCTTCTGTTAATGTGCACAGTCCACAAAGAATGCAAAATAGTGGACTATGTGGATACCAATTACAACGTCAAATAATCAAATCACTCCAAACTCAGCCCTCTTTCAATAGTCCTACATAGGTAATTCACTGCCATATGTTTCATACTGTTCACTCCAACAAGTAAACATTATTTCACAAGACCAGTATTCAACAGGTTTACAGAGAATTCAGATGAAAAATGCAATCTCTAGTTTATAAAGTTGGTACATGTAACCTTCTCTAGACATGTTTTTATTTCCCATATTTTTCAAGGATTCTTTTCTTCTTGTTATAATGACAGTATGCAAGGCAAGATACCATTATCAGATGGTTTATGTTGAAGCACTGATACAGTGTTCTAGATATTTAAATCTATTTTAAAACAATAACTTTTCAAATATGAAAATCAATGAATAATAGTCACAAATAGAATACCTGATCCAGCTGTCTACTAAAGCTTTTATAAATATCTTGCTTGTTGACCTCAAAAATTGGTTTCCCTTTATTAAACACTGCATACATAACAGCTCCTAGAGAGTACATATCACTGGCTGTCTCACAGCTCACAGACAGAATATATTCTGGTGCCAGATACTCAGGATTTGGAAGACACAAGGATGGCAAATTTGGATCCCATTCCTTACAAAGGAACTTTGGCTACAAGAGAAGGAAGAAAAGTAAAAGAAAGTACATTTATTAGGGATTTTTAAAGACTATTTTCAATAAGAAACTCAAGCAGCAAAAAATAACTAAGCTACTCAAATCCAATTATGAATCAAACAGAATCAGAGTAAGGCAAAACTGTTAAGAATCTCTGTCTGTAGCTTAGAGTGATTAGCTGATGCATTTAAGTCTGAATATTAGAGCTGGGAACTGTAATGTAAAAATCAAAGCACCTCTGCAAGAGAGAAACATAAGCTATGATGGAAATTCATTGCAGGAGGTAGTAATCAGGCACTGAGTGGATGCAACAGATTAAATTAGGTAGCTTTGCATGTCATCCAACATGCAGGTGAGCACAAGTGGCATAGGCTTCAGACTCTGTCTGAAAACACCACTAGTCTATTTTGACTCCACTGAGCCAACGCAGACTCTTTTTCTGTGATGACCAAATGCAGCAATTAAATCCAGACCTGTGCCATATGTTCAAAATTCCTGCCAACAAAATACAGAGGTGAATATTAAATAAATGATTCTGTACTGGAACGCAAGGTCATGAAACTGGTTTCAGACAAAGATCTGAATTTGAAATTTAATGATGATAAATATAAAGATTATTACCTCCTGTTCAGATGGATTTGTTGATTGGATGCAAAAGTCAAAGCCCATAATTTTCCATGCTCCACTCTTATTCAAAATTATATTTTCAGGAGTAATATTTCCATGGACCATTTTCACACTACTATGCAAAAATGACAAGCCTTCAGAAACCTGTTAATAAAAGATCGTTATTTCAGGTGAAGTATTTCCCCAAACATCCTGTAAGACATTTATAAAAATTCTGTTCCTACAGTCACAATTAAATTCATAAATTAACTAAGAAACAATTTTTCACCACTATTTTAGCCTATGTCTTGGAAACTATGCATGGAGAAAATTAAACACAGATGGGTAATTAGCAGATGAGATTACTAACGTCCATCACAGCATAAGTGTGGTGGTGCATTCCCCCCTCCCCTCAGGCCGCACTATGATCTTAGAAGAACAAAAATGCTTTACAAAGTTGATCAGTATATTTACCAAACAAAACCTAGGAGCTACTGGTCCTCCACAGAAGGTAGAGTTTCACATAGAGGAGAGACAGCTGTAGCATGGACATTTATATGGAAAATAAAAATTAATTGAATTCTGTGTTTTACGTGTCAAAATAAGCAAAAAAGAGTAGTAACTTAGAGCCTCCAGCATTAATCCTCTCTCCCACTTAAGAGTGATCAGGGCACTATTATCTCTCACTTTGCAATTATTTGATTTACTAGAGGTAGACAAAACTTTGTCAGTTTACAGACTTCATAAAAAAATTATTAATACTAAATGCACATGAAAATTGTACGGGCAACCTGTCATACCTGAAGCAAACCATATTTGGTCTCCACATCATAAAGTTTGTATTCTTTAATATCAGATGGTAAAGGAGAAGGTAGGTTGTCCCAGTTGCCAAGAACATTAGCTAAACTTGCACAGACTGGTTCTGTACAAAATGCCAAGCAATCCCTGTATAGGAAATGCATTAAAGAATTTCTTGTAAGTAAATGTAATAAGTCCCCTGATTGTGAATAAAGAACCACGCAAACATCATATTATATATTACCAGTGCACTTGGTGCTACCAAAAACCATACTGTATTTCAGGTTTTGAATTCTTATAATATTATACTAAAGAGAAATATATCAATACCTGAAGTATTAAAAAAATACTAGAATTAAGTTATTTTATTCTCTAATGTTCACATAAATCACTAATGATACACACAGTGCTTCATAAAAAGTTTTAACAAAAAAAAAGATATTCTTGTCCTGATCCAAGAAGATCAAGCAAATAAGTTTCACTACTATTAAGACTTGTAAAACCAGGCTTTTACCCGTGCCTAAAATTGACATGTCCCTGATTGAAGCAATACTTAATGTGGTCAATGATCAGAAACAAAATTAATATAATATAAAGTAGCACCTGAATATTCTTTTTCTTTGCAAAGTAGTAGAAAAGAAGAGCTACAAACACAAATACACTTGTTGTATGAACTGCAGTTTGCACGTGAAGTGACTGTTTTCTAAGTTGTTTTATCGATTCTTTTCTTCATGTAAAACTACTGGTCTTATTTATGCATTTTTGTGCCAACTGTGTTTGAAGCAAACTTCTGCACATATAACACTGTGCTTCAAAATTCCAAATTTCTAAACTGATCCTGAAACCAATATATGTCTTAGTTTCCCAAACTCCAACAGAGAGTCATTCTTTATATCCACATTCTTTATACTGGTCTGTACAGTGGTGGAGGCCCTGGACAGTCATTACAAATCACTTACTAATTGTTTTAAAGTTGTTTTTGGAGAAAGCATTACATGGATGGTAGCACACATACATGCTTTAAGGACGATTAATTCATGAGAACACTAAATACTGCATCAGTATGAATAGAGAGAACAGACACCGAGTAACAGTAACAAAGATATATTTTTGAATATAAAGTTGCAGGCAAGAAGACAGAACCTAAATTTTTGTTCTTTCCATAAAAATATCACAATGTCTCAGCATGGATCTCCCACATACTTTTTAAGCCTTTTAATAATTAACAAGCTTGGCCTTTGTGGTAAAATAAGGCTGCTGAAACATGCAAGCCTCCTATTACTCATCAGATTTTAGTTTTATCTACTGCTTCTCTAAAGGAAAAACAACTGAAAAGTAAAATATACTAAATCATAGGTGTCAGCCAACCTGACAGAACTTCTTTGCTTGGTTTCCTCCCTACCATTCTGTTAATGACATACCTTTCACATGTCTATTAGCACAACCAGGGCTATAAAAGGCTGTTGAAATCACAAGGAAGAATCAGAGCACAGAAAGACAGTGTCGTTCATTTTCAATCTGACTTCAACTTTACCACAGAGCTTATACATCTAGTTATGGTTGAGGGCACGGATGATAGAAAATACCTAGGGAACTATTCAGTGGTTTCCATAGCATAAACTCTGTGATTACTGTTGTTTTGAGGGAATAAAAAGACGAGTGTTTATTTTCTGCTTTAGAAGCTAATTAAAGGGTCCAAACCAACGTAATGGAAGGATGCAGTAAATCTAATTAAAGTAACTGAATATTGCAAGAGCTGATGTCTGCCATACAGTGTAGCTTCTCTAACGGTTCCTGAATAATATCAGAATGAAATTAATAGTAGGATAAAAAAAAAGAAAACACTTTAAAAATAAAAATGATGCCCAAAACCACATATGCTTTTTACAGGGAAACAATGTAACAAATTGAATGTCTTGAAAATTATCTGGGACTCCTCACCCTACTATTTTTAATGGGTAGCAATGATATTATGAGTTAACTTTCAACTTGTTTGTTTAATCCTTTTCTCCAATTACAAGTTAAATATAGATGAATATTGGTTACCAGTTTTGTTAATGGAATTAACTGACAAGTTGCAAGTAAACATATTCATATTAAATACTTAGTATAAATAAGGAGCTATTCATTATATAAATGCATGTAAAGATCTATACATCATTATATATATTATAAATATAATTATATTGAATACCAATAATTTGTAATAGACACATGCTATTAATAGTGGGAAAACTACCTACACACTAGGGTCAGAAAGATACTGTCTTTCTTTCTTTCTCTACTTCAACTGTGCAGGTACATCGAGTATCCATTTGCCCCATAAAGGAGGAATAAAGTGTTCAACAATTCAACACAACTGTATGTTACTTGGGAGACACAAAAGAAAAAGACCAGGTACAGTGTCTCCAGAAGGAGCCCATGATGGATTTCTTCAAGAATAGGTGCTCTGGGAAGACCTGAAATTCTAAATAAGTCTTGTAGCATGCTTGCACAACGTTACACATACAAATATTCTAAGCAAACCTTTCTTTTATGAATCCCCTTCAAAAACCGTTACATCACTTTCTACCACAGCAAGCAACTGGACGGGTTTTGTGCTTCTGGTGTTTCTACCAGTAGCTGAGTGTGCTGAGTATAGAAAGAACAATTCTCCTATGAATAAATACAGTAAACTTGAATCTCATCACATCTGTGGGTTCAGTGTTCCAGATATTTTACATCCAATACCAAAACAATGATTAAAAATGTCTCTTCTCAACTTTACTAGAGCTTACCTAGATTCTTCCAATGGATGTTGAACAGTAAGTAGTCGAGGGTGTCGAAGCCTGGTCAGCTGTTGAACACCTCGTTTTAAAGACTCAATAATCTGATCTTTTTCAAATTTTTGATACTTGTCTATTAGCTTCTTATCAAAGACAAAAACAGCCACTTCCTAGAAATAATCAACAAAAGTTAATCAGTATATAACATAGCCAAAACCCAAGCCTATACACAATTATACACACACACAAATTTTTTGATTCAACAGTACAATGCCACAAATACAATAAACAAACAAAAAAACTTATTGTCCTTACTTTGTCCCAGTCATGGGACAGGTTACTGTATATAACCTCTAAACTATGTACTTTAAGAGTTAAGGTACTAATGCTCCTGATTTTGCAAATACTAATACATAAACTACACCCACAACCTACACAGCGACAAAGCAGCAGATCCATAGGACAGAAATCAGCTTGATTTTAAGTAGATGAAAGCATTTACATCAACTATGAACAGTTAAAATATGCTGAGTATATATGCAGTCATTTGGCATTAAATATATCAAGTGGTGCTTTATTAAACCAGATCCTGTCTCAGTGTTCTGCCCCAAACCAGTACAATCTATATTAAACTAAACTTTCATGAGAAATAATTTATAGTCACAGTAATCTATTAAGCTGATCAGACCATTCACATGATAGAACATTAAGAATTTTTTAATGCTTAAAGATGTGTGAAGTCACAGAAATGAAAACCTCTCCAACCTCTGCAATGGAGTGAGAGAAAATCAAGTTTATATTTATATGAAACCTTGAAATTACAGAGGTCGATGTGAAATTAAAAACTACATTACATCACCATCTAGGAAGTCATTAAAGAGAAGTATATCGATTGACAAAAAAAAGGAATTAAAATCTCTATCATGAAACAGTGACTTTTATATGCTGCTACAACAGCATTATGAATAATAATAAATGTTAGAAACAACAAAAAAATATGAAAACACAGTTTTCAGCCCCAAGAGGAACTCTATGCTCTTCTACTGCACATTTTATAACCATTACTCTAATTAAAATCTCACAGGAGAAGTTACATTATTAATTTAAAAACCCTAAAAACTTCTAGAAATAGTCTATATAAAATAAGAAATTCAGCCCAGTACACAAAAAGTTGGTTTTTAGCTGGTTTCATTAAGCCATTAGCAGGTGAACACCTATAACTAACTGAACTAAGTACACTTTTCCTGCTTCTATCCATACTGGCTCCCTGATCCAGCTCTAAGTGTGATGGATGAAATATTAACATTGACAAAAGGCAGAGAGGAACCAACGATGGGGATGAAAGACATACATTGAGTAGTACATGACCAATAACAAAATTTCAAACCAAGATGGCACTTCTGAAAGCACTTCTGTTTGATGGCAAGTTAAAAGAATCAGAAAGTGAGTATTTAAATTGGACAGCATAAGACCTCAGCTATGGTTTGAATACTTTATGATGGCTCTAAGTTCTATTGGTGCTTGATGCAATCCTACATGGCTTGTTTGAACTCATCATTCCCTGCAGCTGGGAGGACAGAAGAGAACACAATTTGTGCTCCGGATCCCCTGACCAGTTGACCCAAGGCCCTTTGGTTCCCCTTGACTACCCATAGCCTTCTTGTTGAGACTTTGCTGGTACCCACCTGGAAACCAGTAATGGGGAGTAACCAGTGGGCCGTACCAGACTGGAAAGTTTCTTCATGATGTCTCTTACCCAGGCCCCAGGGAGGCAACACACCTCCCTGTGGGTTGGGTCTGGTTGACATATTGGGCCGTCAATTCCTCTCAAAAGGAAGTCACCAATGACTACTATACTTCTTTTTTTCTTAATTGAGGAAGTGATGGGGGGGGTTGGTTGCCTTGCCCTAAGGAACTCCTCCGTGCCAGAAGAACCTTCATCTACATTCTCATTTCCCTGACCCTCAGATTCCAGAGCCTCATATCAATTGTGTAAGTGCACCGGGAAAGCTAAGGTAGGTTGGCAGGGAATTCACCTGCCACACTGAGCAGAAACCCGTTTCCACTCTCCTCAGTCTCTAAGGTCCCCTCCTTCTGCCCAGTGGTGAGAGGGTAGGGGATTCATTACTTCTTGTGAAGTAGAGGGCAGGTTCATTTGTCTATGGCAGGGTGTGGCTCCACTAGTCAATCACTTCCTCAGAGTCCCTAATACTTCTTAGTCTTTCTACTTGATCTCAGCTCCACCACTAGGCTGAGCAGATTGTTGACTTGATTGCACCTCTCACAGCTGTTCTCTTTGTTGCCCTCCAAGAGCAGCACAAATTTTCTTGTTTTTCTTCATATTTTCTGTCCTCAGCCTGCTGGGGATAGGGAAGTGAGTGAGTAGCTGTGTGGGCGCTTGGTTGCTGGCTAGGGTTAACCTGCGACATCCTCCCAGACTATTTGCAATCCTGAAATCTTAATGAAACATGCACCAGTTTGACACACACATTGACAGTTTAAAATATGTGTCCTTATTTACCCACATAAACACCTCTCAAACTAAAGATAATGCAAAAATCCTGCTCCTATCTTAGCCAATGCAACTACTACAAAAAGAGAAAGAAAGGGGGAAAGAGAGAGAAATAATTTTTTCCAATCAAAAAAAGGCAACCAGGCAACCAAGGCATGTGCCCCTTTCTCTCCTGACCCCAAGAGGAAGGCAAACATTCAAAAAGACAATGGGTTTGTGCATCAAAAGAGATGCAAACAAAACTAGAAATTATTTCTGAAGTAAAGACTCCAAAATCTGCAGAAATGTAATGATATCGGAAACAATACCTCTTCCTATTGATCCCACTGGATATTGAGGAAGCATGTTAATAAAACATGTAAAATATTCAAGCACTATATATTACAGAAACTCAAATCCTGAAATTTTAAATAGCATGGAGTAATAATGACAGCATCTAAGCACAGAACATGGAAGCAAAAAAACCAACTCCACAAAATGTTTAATAAATACAGTTCACCATCTATCCCGTGAACTTAATTAATGTAGCGCTCTCATGGAAAAAACTCAAATTTGATCATGTTAAAAACTAAATTGTAAACACAAAAGCAAAGGAAATTTAAAGGTAGCAGTCAAAGTACTTGATTTTAGAAATTTTATGTTTGCTTTCTCTTTCATTTTTGTCCTCTATTTTACTCATATGCACTCACACATTTTTTAAATGAAAAATTAAATGTAACTCAACATGCAAACACATGATATTTTACCAAAGCCTCCCACTGAGACAAGCAAAACAGTCTCTGAACTAAAACACTGGAAAGCATTCCAGTATTACTCTGGTCTTTTGCCAGAAAAAGATTTTCCTCTCTCTTTTGGGGGTTTTATTTTCTTTATTTTCTATAAGCTTGTCAATGTTTTTTTATAACCCTACTTTCCCTCTAGTTTCTTTCAGTCATAAGCTATGCAATACAACTATTTCAATTTTAAAATTTATCAGCCTTTAAAGTTTGAACAACAGGAAGCTTTAAGTTCAAAGTTACTAGATGCACAGGCAAAACAACAAAAAGTTGACTTACCTACCTACCATAATACATTAGTACTACCATGATAAAAGTTAAACACAACTACAGTAGTCTTGAAGTGCAAATCATTATTTAATGAATTCTGCTAGTTTTACAACCGAGCTGCCAACAAGAACTTGGTGACCTCACCCCATCTATTCATGAGTGTACTTTCAGACACAGAAGCAGAAGAAAGGACAAGTGCCATATTATGCCAGAAAACATATAAAGACTAAGTTAACTAATCCAAGACGAGCTGAAATGCATACTGTACAATTATATGCCTACATATAACCAGAGAGTCATAAATCTTTCAAACAACAGCAGCAAACCAGCTACAGTATAGAACCAGATAAACATATGGACACAGGTAAGTAATTTCCTCACATTCTGTTAGGTTCAGTCACCTACAAAGTAAGCAAGAAAAGACAAGGTACATTAAAAAAACCCCACACAAACATTCAGAAATCCTGGAGAAACAACTAGGCAGGAACCAGGACGAACTCAGAAAAAAAGAATACAATCATAGATATCCACTGTCACCAGAGATGGAATATTTGTAACTGTCCACTGACAAATTCATCCTGAAAACAAAGATTTCTGATGGGATCTGCTGTACAGCTACAAACTCCAAATTTAGCTGTTTTATCTGGCTACAATGACTTAAAACTATTACTTGTGTTGTAAAGTCACAACAACATGGGCAATTAAGCCCTTATATCCTGCTTCTCTGAATGCAATACACATTTACTCCAAAAAAAGCTAAATGCTTGTAGCTTCAAGTTAGATATACACACTTGCAATACAGCAAATATGTGCATCACTTCACAAAAGTGACTGCTACCACTTGGAGAATGACAGCCAGCCACTTCCATACTGCCCAGCAAACATTCAAAAGGTACACGTGAAAGAAATAAAAAGTTAATATTAAAGAACAGATATACTGCATTACAACACACCATAAACTGTTTGCATTGCTGCACAGTTTTGTTGTGCAATGGCAAACAGAATGTTGTCATGATGTTACCTAACTGGTAATATTAATAATGAATGGTAACTTCATGTCAAATCAGTAGCCACCTAAAATTCCCAGCAGTACAACTGCTGTTGTATTTTTAATGACCAATGATGGCACACAAATGTACAGATGTTAGTCAGGGTTTACAGAGATACTGTAGGATCACATGTGGTAATAACTGAACTAAAGCTCCGTAAAATAATTGGTCAGAACACCCATTCAAAGCTTGAAAAACATGATCAACAGGTACTCAATTACATATATTCTGTACATACACAAGGGAAGAAACTTGCTACAACTCTCCAGAACTTAAAGCTACACCTGCTACAGGTCAAATGCTTACTGGACACATAGATTGTATAAAACCTATCAAAACTACCATACTTCCAATGTTACCACTTATTTGTATAGTTGAGTAAGACCAAAAAAAAAGCCCTAACCAATTGGTATGTTGGGTAAATTCCATAAATACTAGAGGCACAGAGCTCTGCAACAGCTAAACAGATGCTTCAAGATATGGCAAAAGTACCTGATTAAACATTATTCCAATATGTCACAATCAGATCATACATTCTTCATAGATTATTTATTCTGCATATTATATCTCTCCTCTATTTGCTACAGTTTATTTTTCCATCATCTAATGGATTGTATATACATTTTCCGAAGTTATTCCTTTGTGTCCATTTCTTTTTGGTACATCTGAAGCAAGCTGATTCATTGTCTAAGTGACTTCACATCACTTCAGCATCAAGTTTAACTGAAGGCCACAATTTATTAACACTTTCATTTACATGTTGAAAATTCTACTTCCTCTCCAAGTTTGAAAAAAGACTTTTCACATTTCTCCAGTACAACAAAATAATTTTCTATAATAACAATTCTTAAACTCTGTTTTTGGCAAACCTTCTTCTAAAGTCACAATCCCATACTCATTTACACATGTGACTTCAAGTGAGTCAGAGGTTTGTGTATTAGTGCTCTAAACCCTAATACTTTAAGGAAACTAAAAGGGAACAATACTGATCTGAAATCAGCACAGAGAAGGCACAACCAACTTCCTCCACAACCTCCTCCACTATTCCATGCCTTCCTGTTACAGTATCTCATGACTTAACATTTCTAACATTTCAATTTCTGTATGGCAGCTGAGCAAAAAACTACAGTGTCTTTTGCTGACAACAAATGATGACATACTTCACAATTATTTTAAACTTAAAAAGCCAGTATTGCTGCCAAAAAAATGTTGCAAGGTACAACCAACTGGGGAGCCCGTCCATGTTTAAAAAAACCCTCTTCCTTTTTGTCAGATCACTTTTAACTCAGATGAATTCTTGATCTTGGTCGCAAATTCTATGTTATGAATGCAGAACCACTTCTTTCTCCAGCAGTGAAAGCTTAAAGCAAATATCACCTACATAGCTGAGAACACTGTATTTAAATAGTGTTGAGGTTTTTGTTCCCCTTTGCTACTCTTAACCTTACTTTGCCCAGTTGGATTTTGTTTTTAACTGCCACTTACCAACTGCTATCTATCAATCTGTTATCTAATGCTTATAAATGCATGTCTTTACTTGATAACTCACCTGTTTTGTTGATTTTTTAGTTCCATTAAATATCTTCCATGCAAGACCATTACCTCCACTGGCAATATGACGGCCCACATCAAATTCCCTGGTAACAGGGTTTCCCATGACCGCACTGGTGACATCAGCCGTTACCTTTGTAACGGTACTCTTCAATTTATTCAGCATGGACTCCATGGTTTCAACTGTGCACCAATGTATTATCCTACAAAGACAAGAAAAAAACAAGGGTTCACAGTCCTCTCAATTTCTGCTAACGAAAGGTACATGTTGAACACTACAACTTCTAAGGATCCAATAAGATACAGGAGCAAGCCACAAAAAGAATAGTGAAATGTAACTTCCAGGGCACATTCACACTGCATACATGTATCTGTGCCTGCATTCCTATGGGATTATATGTCATTGCTTCTACTCCTCCTCAGAAACTTCTGAATCTCTTGATTGTTCTTCGTTAGATCTAACAAAGAAATTCAACCATTTCTTGAAAATGGGTAACTGAATAAAGCAGAGAATCTATATACTGTCCCCCTGACAGGAAATGTCCACACCTTGTGTATCAGTATAAATCAACAGAGAAACAAATCTGAAGGAAACCAGACTCCTTTATTTCCAGTGCTCATGGAACTACACATTTTCTGAAGGGAAGGATTACTTAAGATCCCAGACTAGCAAAATAATAGATATGTATTATACAGATGACAAGCAAAAAAAACAAGTGTTCTTTCCTACACTGTGCTTTTCAAAATACAGGCTCAAAATTCAGTATTTTACCCATTAGATTGCTGGCATTACTATTTGTATGATCTAACTATTAATGAACTTAAGTATTAATGCAGGGGAAGGAAACAAGAAACCATCTTTTTATACTTTATCAAAATTGCACAAGGAAGTTTTTTTTACGTCACCTTTCAAATTCAAGAGCTAAAAGACTCTGGCAGCTTCCAATTTAGTTCATCTTCCCCTGAAGTGTATACTTCCAGAGTTTCCTAAATTGTCATAAAAAAAAGTCTGACTTGCCTATTCTGTGAGACAGAAGTTCTGAAGCCTATGTCGCATTTATACAATTGTCTCTCTGATAATGTATACACAAGAAGGAATAAAGGTAGCAAACAAACCATGAAAAAACGAGATAGACACTCATCTTCCTTATCAGTGTGAGCAAAGATGAAGAGAGAATGCAAGAAGAAATTATTTCCAGGAGTCAGTATCATGCAGTATATTCAAAAGCAACATTCAAGGATATTTCTTCAGTCTCTCTTTCAAATAAGGTGTAAAGAGCACTATTTCTTAAAGGTAAAATAAACCTAAAATAGCACATCAGCAAATATACTGAAATCTGCAGAAATACTTTTTTCAATTATGGTCTTAATTGTCTTATACACAACTCATTGGCATACTATTGTGTAAAACTGCTTCTTTGAAAAATAGAGAATGTTATTGCTATCTAAATGGAAGCAACAAGATTCTGTTGTGATAAAGATGACGTTTACCAAGTCAAGGTAACAACAACAAAAGAAGCAAAAGGCATAACAAATAATCCAGTGAGAACAGACAAATCAGCCCAAATGTCTTTCTGATCAGATACGAGGTGCTTGCTTGTATGACCTAAAACTCTTTCCATGGTATTACACACATTTAAAAGGCAATATTTTAGTCTAAATAGGTTATCTGGTGTCTATTAATATATGCATTTACACCACAGTTTTTTCCCCATTCAAGACACAGATGGAGTTTGTTTCCTCTTCACAGCTCCTTAGTCCCAAAAAACCTGTAGCAACTTTCTTTTGACACCTGTACACCTCAGTCAAACTTGATTAAAATCAACCACACTAACATTATTTGGACATGCGCGCCTTCGCTCCCTGGCACTATTAATTTGATTGCATTAGAAATCTGGACAAATAATCAGATTAGTTTTAAAATGCAAATATAGGCTTTTTTTTTACAAAAAAGGCAATAAACATACTAAATAAAACTCCTTAAAAGTTACGTGTGTTATGGAATAATTCACTCCAGTGCAGTTGTGTGCAACAGCATAAGCCAAGCCCCAAGCAAACTTCAGCACAGTGCTGGAAGCAGCAGTTATGCTGCTCTGCCTTAACTATTGCTGCAGTTATATTCCACCTTCACTATTCCCCCGTAGGGAAATGCAGAAATACACTAATGCTGTGGCTCCATAGGTACTTCTCCAATTTCCATGTCAGCTGAAGTGACGTAACTTTGTTTGAAGAAATCAGACTAGGAGTTTTAAGAAAATATATTATAAAAAAAGACAGGAAATCCAGCTGCAGAGACCTCAATCTTGCAAATACTCAAATTTAAATCAGAAACAGTAGTTATGACTTCAATAGGCCAACTCAGAAGCAGAAACAGATATGAACTGCAAGCACGTTAAGGGTGGAGTTTGTCTTAATTGCGGGGACTGTGACTTTTAGATAAAAGAAACTGTGTCTGAAATCAACAAAATAATCTCCAGAATAACTACATACTTGTTTGGTATCTGATGTTTGGTTGAGAACGTACCTGGAAATAAATTACCAAAACACAGAATTCCTTTATTAAGTAGTTTCATTACAGTATGCGACATTTTATTATTACAGTTTACTTTATAAATTGTGCTATGGAAAAGCACCTGAAACTCCTAACTTTGCAGCCCCAGACCAAACAGTTATTAGACACAAGCTAATGTCCCTGTATAAAGGAACTTTTCATTAGCCTGATAAATGGTAGAAAAAAGGATCATGGAGTATTCTAAAAAGGAGCTATAGGCATTTCCAGCTCTCAGAGATTTTATTCTGCAGCTACTCTATGGGCATACTCTATATGCTAAAGGACTATAAAATCAATCCTAAGGAGTTTAAGATAATCACAAATCTAAATTTATTTGGGTTTAGATCTTGTGCTTTTTCCATTGTTTCATTCACTCCCAGCCATCGAACCTTCCCTAGTAGCAATGAAACACCATCTCATGCTAGGATTCTCAAAACTATAAAAGGCTCTGCAAAATTAACTGCGGATATATTATGAAGAAAATGCCTGTGTGTGCATGTTCAAATTTCTTTGTGTAATTCTGAAGGGGAGCTTCTCTACACAGGTGGTGGAAAAAAGGTGTAGTATTCACTAAATCAGAAGTGCCCTCTGCTATGGGTGACAGACTAACTGCAGTGAGCAGCCTGGAAAAGCCACTAGGTGAGAATGTTAACAGCATTCCAGTGTTTGAAGCGTTAGAATCTGAAATTCAAGCCTGGTAGACCTTGTCCAACCTGTTCCTCTCCAACTTGACAGTATGCAAACTATTGTTTAGTTTAGCTACTGGCAAGGATACCATGAAACTTCCTTCTCAAAACAGCGTGGTTTAATGTTTACATTCATCAAACTGCAAATTTGTAGAAATTCTCATGTCAACACTTGACTATAAGCTAATAGTACATTTTGCTCCATAAAAATGATTGCTATTACTAACTTCAGTAAAAACTCTATATTATGCCAACAAGAACAATGCATCTAGAAAATCCACGCGCCCCCCCCAAATATCTATTTTGTGTAGTATCTATGATACCACAAATCATGATAATTTAACCAGATGAGAAATATGCAACTTTAGTTCTCTACTGCAGGAAAACTGGTTTGTTTGGTTCTTTTAAGACTGGTCTGCTAATTCTAGAAAAATTAATATCCAAATGGCAATAAAGTCAATCACCCACAATGAAATTTTCATTTAAAATTAAAAGATAATAAATGAGACAAGTACAAAATCTGAAGAGTAACAGTGTTTGGACAAGCAACACAGGACATGCAACAAATGATTAAGAACTCTGATTTCTTCCTCTTTGAATTTCACAGGTAATATTAATGCTACTGATACTAAGTCCATGAAACCTGGAACTAATCCTAAAAAAATCTGGATGATCAATGTGTCCTTTTCATGAATGCCCCTCACAACTGAAAAAGAGTTTTATCTTGATGTACATCAGCAATGATATGTCAGCATGATGAGGACAATTACTTAGCAAGGTAGTAAGCAACAACCAACACTGCATTAAGAAATGAGGCAAAATATCCAAAATGTTGAAATAAAGGCTGTTGAAAGTCAAAACAAAGATTCCCCACCATTCTTTAATTCTCACTCATCTAAAACAATTTACTGCAAGATGTAAATCCATTAATTTATGTTTGAACTAATTCATAGCTTCATCTGATGTATGGATATGTACAGCACTGCAATGTACATTCTACCACTATTTTGACTATAATAAGCCTGGATTCCTCTTTGGGAACCAAAGCAATAGGCAGGTGCATGGGTACTTCATGCCACTCAACCCCATCCTATCCATCTGTCCCAAATCAGGATGAATTCATAGAAAAAATAAATGCTGGAAAAACTGAGTCACACCAAAGAAAAGGAGAAAAACCCAACATTTTTGAGGCACAACCAACCTTTTGCATTTGTTATAAAAACAACGGGAAGAGCAAATGCAATGAAGCACCGTGCACGGGCTAACTGCCCTCACTGCAAATCACCTTCGTGACTTTTATTCCCCGTTTCGGTACCGAGCTGCAGCTGAATCCCTAACGAACACTCACGGTACGAGATCCACGAACGGGGATCTGCCACCTGCCGACAGGCGAAACTCAGCCTATACGCTGCACAAACCCCAGGACAGCCTCGTGAGGGCCAGTCCTCCGGGCAAAGTATTTACTGTATTTACAGCGAGCCCGGGCTCGCACCGCTCCGCCAGCGCCGCGGGGACTCCGCTCGCCCCCGCGGGGCCGGTGCCCCGGCTCGGCTCCGCGGGGCAGGCCGGAGGCAGCGCGCTCGGGGCGGGGGCGGCCGCGGCCACAGGCGGCAGGTAACCCGCGACCCGCCGGCTCGGGCAGCTCAGCGTTCCCCGCCGGGCCCTGCCCGCGCAGCGATCGCGCCTCCAGAGCGGCCCTTCCCCTCCACCCTTCGGCGCCGGGCACCCGGGACCCGAGCCCGCCGCCCCCCGCCCCAGGAGCCGGCCGGCCCTGCCCGCCCCGCGCAGTACTACCAGGCCACGGGCAGCCGCTCCTGCCCCGGGCCGCGGCCTCTCACCTGAGCCCGCGGGAAGCTGCCAACACAGCGCCCGGCTGCCCGTCGCCCTGTGGGCCCGGCGGGCCGCCTGTCACGCCGGCTCCGTCTCTCGCTCCGGCCCCGTCCCGCTGCAGCTACTCCATAGCGACAGCGGCGGCCAGAGCGGCGGGGCGGGGGCGGCCGGAGCGCGGCTCACTTCCGACCCGCAGGGGCGGTGCTGGGCGCGGCCGGGGGCGGCGGGCGGGAAGTGATGCGCTCCGGCGGCTTCCGCCAGCGGCCCGGCCGAGCCCATGGCGGGGTATTTGACTCCGCGCTTCAGGAGGATCCGGAGTCGGAGCGAGTTGGAGCCGCGGCGGGGGAGCGGGCGGCGGCAAGGTGGGGTAAGAGCGTCGTCCCCGCCTCTCCGCAGCTTTTCCTCCCGCAGTGTCTGGGGGGCTGGCGGCGGCTTCGCGACTCGCCGGGAGCGGAGCGGGCTCCCAGGGCTGGCGTCCGTACGGGCGGCCCCGGCTGCTGGTGCTGCGGGAGGGACCCATGGCCGGTCGGCGGGCGGGACAGGGCTAGCGGGGGCTGGCAGCTGGCCAGGAAACAGAAGAGCTTCCTCCGGCCTTATGCCCCGGCGCCGGGGTTGCGGCGGCCGCCGCTGGTACGGCTCGGCGTGGAGCTGTGGCCAGATGTTCCGACCGGGAGGCAGTTGGGATTAATGCATTGCAAGCGCTGGTTTGTCATCTGCTGAGCTCGTAGCTATGCGTGAGGTTAAATTGGGGACTGGGGAACACCTCCCCCAGGTGAAGCTGGGAGCGCTGGGACTACTCAGCCGGTAGCTGTCTGTAATCTGCTCAGGGGGTTCTCTGCAAGTATCTGAAGGGAGAGTGCAAAGAGGATAGAGCCAGACTCTTTTCAGTGGTGCCCAGAGAGGCTGTGATATCTTACGTGGCTCTCTCCACTTCTGGAAATATTCAGAATTTGTCTGGATATGGTCCTGGGCGACCAGCTCTGGGTGGCCCTGCTTGAGCAGAGAGGTTGGACCAGATGGACCCCAGAGGCCCCTGAAAGTCCTGGCCATTCTGTGATTCTTTAGTGTTTTGATGTATATGTACACAGCCCATTCATATAGTATGTGTGGTCATAACAATGAAAAAAAAGCTTCCTCTCCTGTTTTTAGTGTCATTTTGTTATCTTGGCTCTAATGGGTGTGAGTTAGCTTACAAGACGGACTGATTCATGAAGCATTGTCTTTCTCTGTCTTTGTAAAATTCAGCTGATTTTTGAATATTTTTTATAATATATAGATATAACTAAATTCAGAGTGTTAAAATATGGGGGTTTAAATGTTAAAGGTTTATAAATCTGTAAAACTCTCATATAAATGTCTTGCAGATTGCAATGGTCCTTTTCAAGCAACTCAGCTATGGAATGGTATTATACGTGCCCTCCACAATCAACTGGAAATCAAAAGACGTAGACAACATCTGAAAACATATAAAAACTGTTTCACTGGCTCAAATGCTGTCGATGTGGTACTGAGCCATCTTATGCAAAGCATGTACCTAAGCTGTAATGATATTTCTCGACTGAAGGGAGTTCGTGTATGCCAAGCATTGATGGATCACAAGGTGTTTGAGCCAGTCGGAGCAAAGCTTTACTTATTCAAGAACGGGAAAGAAACAGAGTTTGAAGACACAGACACTAGTCTCTATAGATTTGTAAATAGCAGTCTTGATCCTCCTCTTCAAGGAATGAATGAGAACAATGAAAGTTTGTCTCCTGAGCAAATCTGCAAACAAAAAACAATAAGATATTCCAAGTGAGTTACTCCAAACTATTCTAATTTTTCTTTTTTTTTTTTTTTTTTTTAATAAGTTAAGGTGGGTTACCTGTAGGCGAAGTTATGTCTGTCTAACTCATGTGTTGGAGACTTTTCAAAGCTATCTGTCAGTTTTGAGAATGTCATGCTTAAATTGCAGAAGCTACCGGGAATTTCTTGGTAATGTTAAAGTGCTTTGATTTGCCTTTTGTTATTTAGAATAGAGTCTGGCACAGTAGCATAAGCCTAGGTATAATTTGGTTTTGCAGTCGATCGTGCTGAAATCTGAGAATTAGCATGAATGAGGTAGGTACTGAACGCTGGTTAAGGAAATGGAACTAATAAACAGTATTTGGAATCAATATCCTTGCCCTTTCCACAAAGCAGATGTGGATGACTGGAATTCTAGCAGCATAACAAACCCCAGATACAATGAAGTCCTAAAGTTCTGATTTAAGAGCAATTTAGGAAGTAACAGACACATGTCCTAATCATATTTGTTATACAACTAAGTTTTTTTTTTTCCTCCCTGAGCAGAACAAAGTGTGACACACTTTCAAACCCCTCAGCATTAGAAGCAGCTGATAAAAAGAGGGTAGAGGAGCTTCTCCGATCAATCTATGTTCATGCATCTTTACCTCCAAAGATCATGGTTAATGAACCAATTCATCTGCTTTCAAAAAGAGGTGAGGATTGAATTTTTTCATTTTAAAACTTGATTGTTCTTCACTGCATCTTGGAGTGAGTATCCCATTTCTGTTAAACAATGCCCCTCGGAGTCCTAAATTTAACATGTCACTAATGACAGAATATCTAAATGAATGCTAAATGGGTAAATACTTGTAGTAAGTAAATTGAAGGAAACACAACAGGATTATGTTTTTGCAGAATGGTGGTGTTTATGCAAATACTACTTCAGAAGGAAGTAGGGTTTAAGACTAAGAACTTTTTTATTATATGATTCCTTTGCTATTCGCTTCTACTAATTAGAATAGATTATTATGAATTCTAATATGATGGGAGAGATATTTTTTTAGCATTCCTATTTTGGTCCCTTCTTCCCCAACAGAGAAACTTCACACTGTGCTGTTGGCGTGTTTGCTTTGAAGACTTAAAACATTCTTGAGTGAGGTAAAAACAAAGGTTAGTGGTTTACATAAGATCTTGTTTCTGAGGATTTTTTGTTTGTTTATGGTTTCAGTAATGGAAGATGTTTGGAAACAGCAAACTCTGTTGCGATTGCTGCAGTTAATTGATATTCCTCTTCTAGAAGATATCTTGGTGTCTTCAGTGAAGACAAAACCAGACTGTTTTGGCAAAGAAGAAGACCTAGTTATCTCAAATACTTTCCTGGACAGAGAGGTTACATGTAGCTTAAACTTGCCTGAGTAAGTTTGTACACATAGTGGGTTGGTGTTTGGTTTTAAATACTAGCTGAATTCCTGGGGTCAGTGACAGTCTAGCATAAATACAGATTATTTTGATTTGAGTGTACCTCAGGTGTATTGCCTGTAGCATAGGAAAACAATGCAAGTTGCTTATTTTGAGCAGGTCCTTGAACTGCTGTAGTGAAATAAGTTACATCAACTGCGTAAAAACAAGCTCAATGTTGTGGTTCAAATACATGACTATACCTTCATGGTTGTTTCTATCTAGTTTTATTTAAAGGAATAAATAAGAATAGGCAGAGCATTTTAAAGTAAGCACTAAAACTGACTTTTCCTTCTACAGGCTTGACAGATGGCTCTATGCTGCAATTGAATGCTTGGAGTATTTTCCCGACCAGTTCATAGTGATGATTAGTCAGCAGTTACCTCAGAGCACTGACGAACCCAGCAATCTGAATACATACAAGAAGATTCTTTTTGACATTATAATGAAGTATTATAGTCAAAAGAAGGAGTCTCTTCTTGCTGCTCAGGATTCCCATATTCATTCAGGAATTATAGAACTTATAGGTAAGAGCAACCTGGAACCAAAAATACGGGTGAAAGCTATGTAGAGGATGTAACTTGCTAAGCGTCAATTGACTGAATTGTGACACCGTTTGCAATGCTATTGCAGATGCACTGTATAGCTTGGAAGGAAACGTTCAAGATCACTATTAAGAACCTCTGCTCAAGATAAGGACAAATTTCAAAGTTAGATCAAGTTTGCTTAGGGCCTGGGCCAGCTGAATTTTGAAAATCTGCAAGGATAGAGGTACACCGACCTCTGTGGGTAGTTTCAATTAGTAACTACTCTCATTGCAAAAATTTCTTACCCCAAGTCAGAATTTCCCTTATAGTTACTTGTAACTAATAACTTTGTGGCAATGATTTTAATTTTATGTTTTCGTGTTAACCGGAAAAAAGTTTTGTAAATTCTGGATTTAGGGCACTTTTTAGTAATAGAAGTAATTTAAAATTATTAAAGGGACTGTTGAGATTGTGATTCAGGCTGTGATCCCCCCTGCAAAACCCTCCTATCATAGGCTTACAAGTAAACCAGAACAGTTTAAGTTAAATACAAGTTTAAGATAAATCTTACCCTAAATAGGCTTTGTTACTTCTTCAGTTCTATAGGGTTGTTGTGGCTTAACCCCAGCTGCCAACTAAGTTCCACAGAGCCACTCACTAGCTACCTGCCACTACCTCACTCCTGGTGGAGGTAAAAAGTAAAACTTGTGAGTTGAGAAAAGAATGCTTTAATAATTGCAACAAAATGAAATATAATAATACTAATTATAGTAATAGCAGTAATAATAATTGTATTTATTACAATAATAATGAGATAGAGTGGAATAAAACCCAAGAGAAACAAGTGATGCACAATGCAATCATTCACCACTGATGCCCAGCCCATTCCTGAGCAGCAGTAAGTGTCTCTTGGCCAATTCCCCCGAGTTTATGTACTGGGCATGATGTTCCATGGTATGGAATATCCCTTTGGCCAGTTTGGATCAGCTGTCCACTCAACCCTAACTCCCTCAGCTGCTCCTCACTTGCTTACGCTTTTGGTGTTCTTTTTAAACAAAGGTGGTTTCAAATGGCTTGTGGCACACTCCTGAAAGTCCTGGATTATTCCTTGTAAAATTCAAAGTCTGTCTTAGAAGTAGGACAGAGGCCAGAAAATCTTATGTAGGTTGTATTCGTGTATCTGCCTTTGTCTTACTCTTGCTTTAAGAAAGTTAAACTTTTTCATAGCTTCTCACTTTAAAAATGAAGATAACTAGAATTATCATCTAGAGGGTTTGGAGATTATTTCCACTGTATGATGTTTCTTTGAGACTTTCATAGCCTAATGGCTCAAAGGAGGAGGGGGGAACACAGAGACATGACGCCTCACCAACCAACAGTAACAAAAAAAACCCCAAACAAACAAAAAAAGAAAAACCCCAACAGCAGCAAAAAGAACCAAACCAAACAAACAAAACCTCCAACAAAACAAAAAGAAACCAACAAACTAAAAAAGAACTGTCAAAGCAATGAGTGTTGGAATTGTTCAGCTCATTAATTACTTAGAGATGAATCCTAGAAATAATATGAAGATGTGTAAACACCAACAGTGCAAACATCACTTCAGTGTTTGGACATTGTAGACAGACTATAGTAATGTCCTGTATACATTCTTCAAGCACAACTGTTCCCTGACTAGCTATGGGACAAAGACTTTAAGCTTTTATTGAGTAAATGGTGTATAAACCTTACAAGGTTTTAGAATTCACTGAGATAACCTGTTTTGCTTGGAAGGAAAGCCCCCCAAAAGTGGGATTATTATTGGGATTTAAATATGTGTTTGTGACTCTGAAAATGAACAATAGCATTGAATACGCTGCTTTACTCCATTGCAGAAAAAGGAAAAACAGATCAAGCTCTAGAGGCATTACAACTTTATTTAAAATTATTAGCACCAAATATCAGAGAAGAACTACACAGGCTTCTGGCATTCCTAGCCATTGCATCGGAATCTGAGGGCTACAGATTACAAAAACAAGTAAGTATCTGCTATGTTTAATGTAGAAAATAGCACTTTTCTATAGCAAAGCTAATGTTTTTGTCCAAAGGTAGAAGTATTCTATTTACTGCCTTTCAACATGATCTGTTTTAAAACAAATATCAAGATGTTTTCCCACTGATAGCATCCTGTTATACGTAGTCTTTACTAGCACATTGCAAGTCAATCTAATGCCAAATCTGGGTACTTCTTTTTCTAGTTTGAGAACAGATTGGTGATCATCAAGACTTGCACAAAGTTCATCTTGCAAAATAGAACACTGTCAAAATCACAGGCAGAACTGCTGACTCAGTTTCTGATGGACAATCATTCTGAGCTCTTCAAGGTATCATTTTCCTTACATCATTGGCATTTGAAATGTTAAATGCCATGAACTGCGTTTTTTCAAGTAGGCCAGGTCTGAGGAGCAGTGTTTAATGTTTTATCTGTTACAGTTTAACAGTACAACCAAGCAGGGTGAGAAGCTGTTCTAGACTATGAAGGACAGATTTTTGAGAGCTTTGCAATCCTATATAAATTATATCCTTTCTCTTTATCTGCATCGTGTGTATTCAGAAAATATTTAAAGTATCAATGTTTTGTAGAGGCCTTTTGGCACCTTGTTTGTAATGGCTTCCTCCTAAATCTTTAGGCATCTTAGCGTCTTTCTCTTTTAGAAGCTCGCTGACATACTCTGAGTTGTATATAAGATGGTGTGCTCTGGTGCCCCAGTGTATGTGTACAGCTCTGATAGCTCTAAAGTTCCTTTGGTATTTTGAAATGTTAACTTGTAAATTAATAAATAGAACTACGAAATGAAATGACCTTTCTATTAAGCTTGATCAGCTCTGTAAATATACAGATGTGCTTTATAGTCTCTTTTGTTTATGTTCCATCATATTGTCACAAATGTGAAAAGATGGAACTTTCCCATACTCTATACAAATAAGATTCACAAAAACATTGATTTGGTTTCAGTAAAATATTGGTTTTAATTCTTATGCAACATATGCATTTCCAATTCTGACTTTGGGTCAAGAGACATGCGAGATTTTACTTTTTTTTAAATTAGCTCCCGTTTAGTTTGAAAGTATCGAGTGGTTAGTGAGAGTTTTGTATGTGTTAATACACAGCCAAACCCCATTTTATTTTCTTGAATTTTTTTTTTCTTGATACTCTTGTATCAAAAGTTCTGATATAAACGTTAGGGCTTTGATTCCCGATTGGAGATGGAGCCAGAACTGCAGAGCAATGACAGCAGAGGAGATGGTGATTTGCTCTTTCACGCTGCAGTTGAGAGCCTAAGCTGAAATCAGTTTGTTTTACACTACGGTTTTTGACATATCACTGGAAAACAACATCTAGAGATTTTTGCTTCCTATTTCTTTGGCAAGAAATACCAGAAATAAACATATGTATCTTAGTAAAGCTATGTGTTTTAGTCTAATTGTATGAGAGATTTTGAATGTGTACCTAAATAAATGTAGGGATAGATTCTTCTGCAGTTGACTGTGGGTTTTTTTTTTTTAATTGGTCATCTGAAAGCTTTAGATTATCAAAACAAAGAAGTATTGTTTTGTAATTTTTCCCTTATTGGGTTCTATTTTCAGACTCCCTTAACTCTTCTGGAACTAACAAGTAGGAGACTTGAGAGTTTGCTAGAAGGACAAGATCCAGATATCAATTCAGGTAGATGACGTGATACACATTTTTATAGAAACTATTCTATACAAACTGGTTCATCATTAGTTGACTATAATTCTGCATAGACTGTGTTCCTTTGTTGGAAGTGAAGGGTGAGTGATTAGCAGCTAATGCAATAAATAATTGAATTATAGGCTATCAGCAAAACTCTTGTCTGAATATTAGAGATTACATTATATATACATTACATATACATTACAATTTTTTTTTATTATTTCTGGAGATAATAGTGCAAAATGTGCTTCCTGAAGTGACTTACTTATTATTTGGTTCGTGAATGTGATGTGATTTTGTATTTAGGAACAGTATTCTTTTATTTCTTCCACAAGACACCTACAAATTCTCGTAGAGCTCAGTAGTTACAGGTTCTGATAGATGTCTTGAGCACAGACTTTGATCAGTGTTTTGAAGAACTCTCTTCTTCTTCTAGGTAAGCACAAAGTTTATTAAGAGCTATTTGACACCAAGTGTCAAATGCCTTTTTTTAAGCTACACTACCTTTGTGAATGTGAGATTAGTGTTTTTCAGCTTATTTCTTTTATGAGCTAAGATTCCATCTGTCTTTGCTGCCAGAAATATCTTGCAGCACTGATTAAAAGGGTTGGCTTAAATAATTGAATTTCTCTCTGACTACCTTTTTTTCTTTTGACTTCTGTATTGCCAGTGTTTATGTGCTTAAACATTGAAGAAAAATTGAGTCAGGTACTGATAACACTTAAGTTATTTTGCTGTGTAATACTACATTTAATACAGCATCTGCCTGAGAAGTAGTTTAGTACTTCTTTGGTAAGAATCTCTTAACATCTGTGGTGAGTTCTGGAATGTATCCAAATTCCTTCCCATTCAGTTCTGAGAATCACATTGTGTAGCCAAAAAATTCAGAGATGAGCAACAGAGGAAAGAGCTGCTTGTCTGCAGTATTCTTGGAGCCTGTGTCGTCTCCAGCAGCACATTGAACAGACAACTGGAAATACAAGCCCCATACCATATTCTTTCTACTAAGCTTTAGAGTTTCAATCTGCAAATGCATATAGGTTCCATCTACTTGCTGAAATACCTAGTTTGATCTAATTGTAAGCTCTCTGGCATGGCATATTTCTGTTTTTCCTGTGTGCCTCATATTCTGGTGTCATTTTCCCTTTTCTCATAAAGGAGACATCAGGAAAATCTTTCTTGGGAGCTATTGAGCGTGCTTAGCTGGTGAATTTGTCAGGTGTGGGTGGGAGCAGGAGGGAAGGCTGGGGGACCCTGATAAGAAGAGGAGTCTGTCTATTGCAGGAGGGTAAACCTTAGGTCTGCTGGAAATACAGAACACTAAAACCACTGACAAAATTCTGGGGTTGGTTTTAATCTAGTGAGCCACTTATACCACCAGACTAAAGGATCCATGCTGAAGTTTTAAGAGTTAATAACTTTGCCAGAAGCTTTCCCTTTTGAAGAACTATCTTTTTCTTCGTTTGACCCTATGACACCATAAAAGGTACTGGTGTTTGACAGACTCATTGTAAAAGATGGGAAGGACACGTCCGTGTGAAAACTCTGACAGCTCAGGTTAATAACTGCTCTCTGTGTGAAGTCTTAAGATGATGGTGTTTGTACAGAAGGATTACTAAGAATTTTTTCCCCTTTAGGCAACTGACAGTTGTTCAACCAAATCACTTTCTAACATGTATAGGAGGAAAAAGTGTCTGTGGAGTAGCTGAATGCCAGTCTTTCCTCAAGCCAGAACTCAGCTGCCCAGTGATGGGGCTTGAATTCTTGCAGGGCAGTGTTGCATAGATTCCCAGTCTTTTTATGGCTAAGTCGTGCTTGAGTTGCATATTTCTTGGAGTTGTTCCTGGCTCTGCCCTCACTCTGAATCACTGCCTCTTGCATCACCTCTGCTTCTGGTGCCCAAACTATGCTTAGCTGTCTACTCGTTTAGAAGCTCTTAAATTCTATTCCTGATTTCTGAAGTGTGGTTCAGAGGCAACTGTTTCTCCACAGTATTTATTCACTTGTATTAAGTACTGGACCTTGGTACAGGTCTGATTCATTCACAGAGAATCATTGGATCATGACAATGTAAAGTGCCATTCTTGTTGTGTGATGTTCTTCATTATGGTTTCTGTTTGTGAGAACTGTATTTGCTCTTTGTCTTGCATGCCTGTTTGCAGTATAGAATCATCTGTGATACTGCACTTGCAACACTGTTTTTCAATTTTATTTTTGCAATTAAGTTTAGATGTCCCTCTGTGCTCAGTGGAGGGCTTTCACATTGTTTGGAGATGTAATCACATCTGAAGTGGAATATCTGTATATCTATGTTTCTGATCATATTTTTTAACAAAGTTTTTACATGATATGTGAAACTTACTCTGAACCTCTCATTTCTTACAAAGGCTTCACCTTCTGTCAGCGCATTACAACTCAAGAGTATGAAAATCAAAAACAACAAACCAATCAGCATCTTCTAGCATTGATTCAAGAGATGGACAATGACCCTACTGTTCCTTTGAAGCAAAAGAAGAAATTAATCAAAGAATTCAAAAAATATCATTGTCTATTGTAGTGGTTGTAAAACTACATGTGAATTTTGTACTCCAAATGGTTTGACACCAATACAGCCTTTTTTTATCTCTTTTAAAAAAAGTGGAGGATGCACATGAAAATTGTTCATCATAAAAAAATGTTTTCTTCTTATGTCTTTACATCTTCAGTTTCAGGAAATACAACTATCAAAATTACTATGGTGCTAAAAAGCATTAAATCTAATTATTCTTTTAAGCAAAATGTACTTAATTACTCATAAGTTAATACAACACTGCTTGTGCTGCTTTGAGTTCAGGGTTTGGCACTTTTTTCCTTCTGTCCCACAACCCCATGGCACTCTATCTGAGCCAAGTCTACATTCAGAGCCATGTTTGGGTTGATAATCAGTAGGGGATTTTAATCTTTTCTATCTGTAATTAATAATAATTGAAACTGTAGATTATGACTCCTGCGGGTGTTGTAAAAGTGTACAAAGTGTGTCAAAAATGTTAGAAGCAGGTAACTGGGTTTTGAATCTAGCAGGCAAAATTTATTAGGCAGGGAAACTGTGTGTGCTTGCAGGCATTAATTACATCCTGTTGTTACTCCCTCTCCACTATGGCAGACTGAGCTGCTGCTAATTCAGCAATTCTGCAAAAGCAAGTAAAAAATTACATCTTGAAGAAACCTTAGAAATAATAATCTGGGTTTAGATCTCTTGGTATACTTAAGTAATTTATTTTAACATGAGGACAGTTTGAGAGTGTCTAGTTATTTATCATAAATACTTTGATAATGTTTATGAATTTCTACAGCAAAGGTAGAAAGCATGTTGGCCCGTCTTGACACATTGATGGTTAACTGTACATTAACAAGAAAATGTTGATACAAGTCATACAATCATAGAATGGTTTGGACTGGAAGGAACCTTAGAGATCATCTTATTCCAACCCCCCTGCCATGACAAGGACACCTTTCACTAGACCAGGTTCCTCAGAGCTCCATCCAACCTGGCCTTAAACACTTTCAGGGATAGGGCATCCACAACTTCTGTGGGCAACATGTTGCAGTGCCTCACTACCCTCACAGTGTGAAATAAATAATTTCCAGAGGAAAAAAGACCACATTTCACCTTCCAGAGGTGAATGCCCTAAATCCTAGACTACAGGCCCATGTGTTGTTTTCCTAGCCTTCTGTGGGATTTCTAGCCCTATGTCATTCTCCCAGAAGAGGGAGCATGTACAAAGCAGGTTATTGAGAATTTTAAAAAGGAAAGTATTTCCCAGTTAAGTGCTTTTGGTGTTGAGTAGTGGGAGAAAGGGTTTTTAGTTGCCTTTTTTTTTTCCTCTCTTCTCTCTCTCTGTCTTCAGTCCTTTTACTGGGTCTTACTCAAAATACTAAACCTGGTAACAGGGAGGGGTGATAACATGGTAATTTGTAGGCTAGATGAGTGGTGAACTGCTTCGAGGAAAACTGTATTTTTAAAAAACAAACTCTTGCACTTTGTGACTTGAAGTTTTTTGTGGTAATCTAAAGAAGATAATAAAGAACTGTATAAAAAGTGACAAATCTATCATTTCATAGTCCATTCATACAGAAGAGGCAGCTAAGGGGGTGTAGATCCAGGTATCAAGTAGTAAGGAGACGTTCCAAACAGGCATTTATAGCTGCCATGTGGTTCCAGTCAGTTCATGGGACAAGAAGTCGAGATTGATCTAGTTCTGGGAAGGGAAGGAAGAGCTTTTGAAAGCCCTGTTTTATTCATATACCCTGACAGGAGAATTTACTTACCATTAATCTTCTGTTGAAAGAAATGTGATATTTTACATTTAATTATGAGGGCCTGCTGAACAGAACAAGTTTGGTGAACTATAGACTACTGGTTTTCGTTGTAACGCTTTCAGTTAAATTCCAAGAGTAGAAAAATGTTATTGGACTTCACAAAGTTTTGTCACATGTTTTTAACAATATTTGACACAGAATCATCTGGTAGAGAAACTTGGGACCTCTCATTCATTTCTGTTTATGATTTCTAGCATAGAGCTATCAAATTAATTGCCAGTATAAATTTGTTTGAAGTAGAAAATTTCCAGAGCAAAAAGTTTAGTCTATAGGTACTTTTCAGTACGGTCTTACCAAAGTGCAAGTGATGCCACCTTCAAAGTAAGAAGGCTTACTTCTACATACAGCTATCAAAATAACAGTGGACTAGACTTATTCACATCCTACACAATGTAATACAAACTGTGTCCAACAGTTTGTAGGTGTTGGTCTCACACCTTCATACCCCAGCTGCCTCCTCTGTGGCTCATACAGCTGTTAGCAGCAGGAGGAGGGTACCTCTTTCGTTCCTTTCAGTAGGTTAGACTAGAGGAAAGCCAACACGAGCTGGCAGTCCAAAGTAAAAAAGATCATATTCAAGAACGATCATCTCTCATTCTCTGAAGCATTGGCTTCTCTTCTGTGTTGCCCTTATGCAAGGCAGCCAGGTAAGTGTACTGCGTGAGTATACCTACTGGTATTATGTTAGGGCAGACAGCAGAGGGAATGAGACACAGCAGGGTACTCTGCAAATCTGAGAGCACTGAGTACCACCAGACCTAATAAAGAGGCCATTTCCCTGCTGCAGTGAGCTGTATCAGCTCAAGGTCAGTGTCAGCACCATGTATCTATTATCCACCCTGTCCAAGTGACCATCTCAGTCTTGGCAAGCAAGCAAGCCAGGTGGCAAGCAAGCAAGCATGCCCAACTAGCATGGCCCTCCCAGGTTTCTATCTGGCTATTAGCCCATGCTGTGCTCTTTCTCCTCCTGCAAGCCACACTGCACAGACTGATGGCCAGTGACAGAGCTTCTGATGCCAGAAATAAAAAGTAGTGGGGCATTTGTGTTTATCTAGAATGCATGGAGAGGACACAGATGGGTTATCAGCTAGGACACAGCTGCAAGCTTTTCTCACCTTTGTGGCTGCTTCTGATGTCACCTTTTCAAAAAGGTGAGGGGAGTGACACAAAGCTTATTTGCCGAGCCATTGTTCAAAACAAAAACCAAACAAAAAAACCCCACAACCTAAAATCCCTTTTAAAAAAGGAATTGTTCAAATCACTCTTTTCTCAAAGCCTAAGCATAGTTTCAATAGGAGTGGTCACACTAGAAGTATATTCCTCTCATAACTATTCACTAAAATAACGAAAAATAAAGCTCATGTATTTCTTTTCAAGATAAACACATCTCAAAAAGAGTTTCTGAGATTGCCTAACGTCCATTTAATTGCGTGCATGATTTAGAATGATATTCAGTTTAAAAAAAAATCAAACCATTTCTTCTCACTATGTACTAGTGTCACACTGGTACAAGCAATTGGTATTTTTATTATCTCATGCATTAAGGTTTTCTGCAATAAAGAATGCAATGAAGCTCATCAGTAAAAGATGAGAACATTATGAAATGACAAGTAACATATTATTTCATAGTATTAGGCTTGTAAAACTTTATTTTTAAACTCTGAAATTATTTTTTCCCAACCCAATTAAATACAGGAAAGCTAAAACACAATCCTAGCTGATGGAAAACAGGTTGTAGTTCAAAGAATTCCATTCCGAGTAAAACAATGGAATAAAAACATATCCAGCTGTGCTACCTATATATCAAATTTCTCTTCACAGATGTTGTGTCCATGTTCTTCATAATCTTCTCTAGTTACTATCATGTCTTCAAAATCGTCATTTTCAGAAATGAGCTTCCCACCTTCCCAAGAATAAGTAATAGGGCTGAAAAATGAAAAAAGTTATTGTTACTCATCTGTAAGTTCATTTAGAATAGAAGTATGCAGTGATGATTTCCAAGACCTTCATTTAATCATATCTATTTAGAAATACATTTTTGATCGCTAAATCAAACCATCCAGCTTCTGAGAAATTATGAGACAAAGTTTGAAATTTTAGCAGAGCTAGCTGACTTTCCTTTTTAAAAAAGTGCCTCTTTGGAAGCATGTGTGAAGAGGGAATGGCACGGACATGTCTTTGTATTTACTATGCACAGATAATGATTACTTTTAAATAATATTTAAAAATACTCTTTAATAATACTTTTTAAAAAGTAGAGTTTTTTTGTACTTTCGAGGTATATTTGTTTTGTCTCAGTTCTCTCTGCAAAGATGTTACCCCTTCCAAATCCCTGAAGTAGCTACATTAATAATGACATGACAGCATTCAGATGCTGAAAATTCTTCTAAGTAAAAGTCTAAATTCATTAATCTTGCATACTTGCATATCCATTTAATGAAAATAGTCTTATTTATCTGTTTACAATAAAAAGGCTGATCCTAAAAACACTTAACTTTATTAGCCAAAGTACAGAGCAAGCAGGTGGTATCTAATTTATTTGGTTTGTCTGAAAATACACTGATTTAAAATATTCTTTTTGTACAATTTTTGTTCACTTAATATTTAAATTAACACCTTTACTCAGTCTATCTTTTTAATCAGCAAAAGAAATCCTACTCTATAGTTTGTTCTACTAGAAAGATAAAGCCTTCTGTTTAGAAGTTTAGAACTTACTTTTCTGGAAGAACAACAGAAACATCATAATCAGTTGGAGTAAGACATCGAACTTCCGAATAAACTCTATCTCTAAAGCCTGGAAAAAGGGTGTTTCCTCCAGTCAGAACTATGTTCTTGAAGAAATGAGGCTGCATTTCTGTAAAATAAACAAGTAAATCTGTAGTTAGAGACTATGTAGTTAAAGATAAAAGGGTTTTTTTTTCCAATTTTGTTATGAATTGGAACAGAAGTAGGAAATATGCATAGAAGAATTTTATGATCATCTAACCAGTTAAATACAAGAAAGTGATCAATTACCCTATGTTCTTCCTGATTGTAGAATTTGGCTTTCATAACTACTGTTTTCTTACACTGTCTGTTAAATTTCATGTTTGCCAACACAATTCCCCATTCAAAAGGGGTTTTAAATAACACAATTTTTAAAGAGTACACATTAATAGCCTAAATGCTGCCATACTTATGTGGTATGATAACAGTAATCAGCTGTACATCATCTATAAAATGAAAGCTTTAGTATTACTTCTGACAAACAGCAGTCAGGAAGGTTCTACACTTTGATGCTTAAATTACTAAATTTGGCCACTTTCATTTTTCTCATCGGTTTGATTTTTCTCTTCCTCCAGTAAAGAAAGATATTTTAAAAGATAAGTAAAACTAATTTCAAGTTTATTCCACCATTAGTGTCAAAGACAGACAGGTTATGTTAGCAAAGGATGTTAAGAAGAATTAAGTCTACAGAGATTAGCTGATTCAAGAGTAGAAAGAAATCCAAAACCAAACCAACAACAAAACCAACAACAAAACCCACCACAACATCCCTCCTTCCCCCACCTCCCATCCTTTTCATAGTACTTTTAGGTTATACCTTCGGGTAAATTCTGAATAGAATAAACAATGGCTTCAGGAATTCCCATCTCTTGAATACCAATATCCGAAGGATGGAAGAGTATTTCTGGAACTGCAAATCTTTCATTCGTTAGACGAAGTATTTGTTCCCCAGTCTTGTATTTTCCACTTAACACCATCTCTTCCCTCGGCTACATTAAAGACATGAATAGTACCCACTGCTTAAGAAAAGCAATCACATTCTAGAGTATTCAGCTAATCTATTTCATGTACTGCAGAGGTAGGCAGTCATATTATCAACAAATCTTTTAAGAATAATTCATACTCTGGTATTAAATCTGAAGTGACTTTGCTCTTATCAACCGCAGTTTTGTCAGAAGGAAAACAGAACTGGTATGCATGAGAATGGCCCTAAAATATTGGGACTACTTTCAAAATTATGTCCAACATAGTAAATGAGATAAAACTGTTAAATTGTCTTCAGGTTCTTCTATAAAATGACTTTGAACTTTCTACCTATTAGGGTATTTAAATGAAATTCAGAGAGACTGATAAAAAAGCTTAGGAGCAGAGAAAACATTTTCTAACTTAATGTTAAAAACCCCCAACAATAATCATATGCATAGGCTGTATGACAGAGCACAAGCATAGAAAGCTACAACTGTTAAATAATAGAACATAAAATGCTATGCTGAAAAAACAATATTTCGTTTTCATCTCAACTTACTTCGGAAAAACTTTACCAATTAATGCATAGCAATGAAAGATGTTACAGCATTAGAAAAAACCTCTCTACTAGACTTGTGCAGGGGAATAGTCCCAAAAAAATTTCAAAACTATTATTACCTTACAAAATCCTTTTTTGATTGTGCTGAAGTCTGGCAAAACATAATCTACCATTACAGTATTTTCCTCTCCTTTCAATCTGAAAGAGAAGAATGTAAAATTCAACAGAATAAAGAACAGGTTCTAAATTCCAACTATTTTATACTAACAAGACTTTTTTTCATTTAACTGGAAAATTTTCTGATTAAGAGTATAGTTTTATTTGTTTGTACAAATAGATTATTCAGAAGTACCAACATTTACATTTAGTACTGCTGCATACATACTTGGCAATGTCCATGTCCTTGTAAAAGTCTTGAGAAACATAGCACACATCTTCTTTCACTTGATTAATTACATGCGTTTCATCCATAACATGTAGCTGTCTGACAAAACCAAAAACCAAAAACACTGAAGTTTGAGAATAATCAAGTCTTCCATTTCCTGTCCAGTTTTCCACTGGAGATGAGTAACCATCGTTTTCATGTCACAGAAAACTAGTGCCTCAATACCTAAAACTCGTATTCAATTTACAAATGCATTCCTGGCCTACTGGAGTTTAGTATTTTCCTATTTCACAGTTCAGTAAATACAAATATTAACCTGCATTTGCCCATTGTCTTCCTAACAAGCATAGCCATAATCCTGCAATTAGCTCTCTTAGCAAAGACCTTGACCTAGATAAAGTTCTAAGCTAAAGCACCCCAGTGAAAAGTTGACCCTGCTGAATTTTATTTGTGTTACTGATAATGGGCAAACTGACTGATGATCTACTGAGACACCTCAGAAAATATGTAAAGACTTGTATAATTGTGAGCACACAGCTAACCTCATCAACTTCAAAAGCGTGGGCACTTTGAAAAATAACAGCCTAATTCTTCAAAGAGTATATGCTCATCTTAATTCATCCTGAGCTGAAGGTCAAGATGGCAGTTAGCAGATTATAACAGACAAAAATTCCCTTCTCCTTTAAACAGCATTTAATCTAAAATTCATAGAACCAGGAAGAATACCCCATGAACTTTTAGCTCATTTCATACCAAGTTTCATAGTGAAGATCAGCATGCTTTACCTGTAAGAGATGATCTCCTTTAAATGGTTGGTTAAGAGTTTCCCTCCAACATTAATCCTACAGAAAAGGAGTAACACAAGGCATTCTGTCATTATTAACTTCAGGCATAGAAAACGATTCTTGTAGAAAATATATACTGCAGTTTACCTTATGATTGCCTCTTTCTTCTTTTTACTTCTACAATAAGGTACAATGTGTGTAAAAGAGTATCCACTATCCACAATGATACAACACAGCTCAGATGGATTGTCTCGGAAATACCTGTGTGCACTAAGAGCTCCAGCTGAAATACAGGAAATTTAATTCAATTTTTATGTGAATATACACTTTTAGAATTTACAGTGATATGAAAGTGTACTTGCTTCATATTTTAAATGCCGTTGACAGACTTCCAAGACCTCAATACATAATACTACAGCCAACACATGAATTCATTTTGACAGTGGATAAAATTAAGTGTTGTATATGGCCCCATTTAATCTTTTTCAGGAATTCTGGGCCACATTCAGTTTCCCCTCCTAAAGTCCAAGCACATTGATCACGTCACAACTTATCAAACATATATAAAGGAGTATCTCATGTCCTGTTACCTTTCAGAAGGGTGGTGATGTTATTTACATATTCCCTGTGAGATACAATATATTTCATGATTGTAATGCTGCATTTGATTTGCTAATACAAAACAAAACCAAACAAAAAACCAATCTCAGACCCCCAAAAATAGAAAGCTACCAAAGACTTCATGCGAATTTTTGGTAGACTTTTTCAAATGCTATCCTTTTTTAAAATCCATCTGTTATTTCTGTCATCCTTACTCTCCTCAAATTTCTTGTAATTCCATACCATGACACTCTCTTCAGAAAATAGTACAATAGTACAGCTGGAATTTATAAAATAAATAACTTTTAAAATTTTAATACAGTTAAGAGTACATGTACAAGTATATTACTCAAGAGCCAGGAAGGAAATTAAGGAATTTTTATACTATCTTTATGTAAATATATATATATGTGTATTTGCGTACGCATGCATGCTTTTTATGTATGTATTTATTTATTTATTTTAAAAGGGTTACGCTTCAAGACATATAAATGCAAACTAGAAGGAGACAGACTCACCATTTACTCTAAGAACTGCTTGAAATTGATATTCTTCAAATAGAATTTCATTCATAGATTCTTGTATTGAACTGAAGTTAAAATAAGGTTCGGTAATAATAATATTGGTATCTACAAAATCCACCTATGAAAAATATATTAAGATTGTCATTACATAAAACCAATATATTTTGGCCTACTGACCTAGTTCATCTCTTGTATATTAAATATTTCTTGATCTCTAAACCACACTGTATCTGTCTGTGATTATTGTTTTTCTTCAGTTTGCAAAAACATAAATCCCTGTGATTTCTAATTGAAGACACTTTCAAAGAGAACAGTAAGCTCTCCAGTTCTATTTTAATATTTGAGGTACTTATGTTAATTTCATTAGTCAGTATTTAATCTACACAAAATAAGTAATTAAGAAAAGGCTCTTACTTGATACATTTCTTTTCCAAAAAGATAATCCCAAACCTGTCTCTGGACATCCCAGTTCACCAAGTAACCCTGTAGGAATTTAGAAAAAAACTTTCACTATTTAGAAAAAATAAAATCATACTTAAAAAAAGGTCAAATGATTGACAGACTGATAATATAAAAGGTTTGGAGAGTTAAAATGTTTAAATTTGCATTTCTAGGCTAAGGAGTAAAAGCTACATAGCATAAAGTATGTTAAAAATATTCCTCATTGATATGTTAATTACTACACTACAAAAACAATGTAAACTGTGTTTTCTGTATACATTATTCTCTTTGGCAGAAGCCTGTCAATCTGCCCACAGTGCCAGAAGTGGTTATGGAGCAGATTATCTGGAGTGCCATCACACAGCACGTACAGAACAAACAAGCAACCAGGTCCAGTCAGCACAGGTTTATTAAAGCTTGACTAACCTGACCTCTTTCTTTGACAAGGTGACCTGCTGAGTGGAGGAAGGAATGGATGTGGATGTTGTCTACCTGGACTTCAGTAAAGTCAGACAAGTCTGAGCTGGCTGCACATGGCTTGAATGGGTGTGTTCTTTGCTGGGTAAAAAACTGGCTGGAAGGCTGGGCCCAGACTGGTGGTGAATGGTGCCACATCCAGTTTGGCATCCAGTCACCAGTGGTGTTCCCCAGGGCTCAGTATTGCGGCCAGTCTTGTTTATTATCTCTATTGTCAACCTGGACAAGAGTGTTGGGTGTACCCTCAGTAAGTTCACAGAAAGCACAAAGTTGGATGGAAGTGTTGATTTGTTGGAGGGCAGGAAGGCTATGCAGAGGGATCTGGACAGGCTGGATTGATGGGCCGAGGCCGGTTGTGTGAGGTTCAATGAGGCCAAGTATTGGGTCCTGCACTTGGGTCACAACAACTCCATGCAGGGCTTCAGGCTGGGGGCAGCGTGGCTGAAAAGCTGCCCAGTGGAAAAGGACCTGGGGGTGCTGGTTGACAGCACCTGAACATGAGCCAGCATTGTGACGAGGTGGTCAAGAAGGCCAATGGCATCCTGGCTTTTATCAGAAATAGTGTGGCCAGCAGGACCAGGGAAGTGATTGTCCTGTGCTCTGCACTGGTGAGGCTGCACCTCAAATCCTGTGTTCAGCTTTGGGCCCCTCACTACAAGACATTGAGGGGCTGACGTGAGTCCAGAGAAGGACAACAGAGCCGGTGAAAGGTTCAGAGAACAAATCTTATGAGGAACAGCTGAAGGAGGCTGTTTAACCTGGAGAAAAGGAGTTTCAGGGGGGACTTATTGCTCTCTACCACTACCTGAAAGGAGGCTGAAGTGAGGTGGGGGCTGGCCTCTTCTCCCAAGTAACAAGCAACAGTACAAGAAGAAATGGCCTCAAGTTGCCCCTGGGAGGTTTAGATTGGCTATTAGGAAACATTTTCTTACCAACAAGGCTGTCAAGCACTGGAACAGGCTGCCTAGGGAATTGTTTGAGTCACCATCCCTGGAGGTATTCAGAAGATGTGGCACTTAGGGACATGGCTTAATGATGGACTGGACAGTGCAGGGTTAACAGTTGGATTTGATGATCTTAAAGGTCTTTTTCAACCTAAACAATTCCATGACTCTTAAACTTCACACTATTGACTCTGATTCTTGGATAATACCACTCACAACCCTGCAGCTGTGGTATATTGTATGAAAACTATTCCTTACAAAAATTTACGTTTAGCTTTCATGTTAAACTGAGGATTACTTACTTACTTTCTGAAAGGGAAGAATATAAAAAAGACCAGAAGGATCCTTAATTTCATCCAGTTGATTTGCTGTAAAGGTTTTCAGACGTGCAGTCTTTGATCTGAACTGACAGTTGGGAATAACGCTGGAAAAGATTGGGAAGTTTCCTATTCAACATGGTATGAGACACATTCATTGTCTTTATGCCACTTGCATAAATAGTATACGTTCAATAATGTTTTTGCTGCTGTATTTTGGTTTTAGTCCATTTACTGGAGCTAGTTACGAGGGAAATCTCCAATTTCTGACACCTTCAGTGCAGACAAGATACCTTTTCGAAAAACAACCCCCCCCAGCCACTGCGCTGAGCTGCAACTACCATCTCCCGGCCATCAGTACAATCAGAAAAGTGCCAGGGGCTCTTCTCCCACCCTGGCCGGTGGGGCATGGTGTGACACGAAGGAACACGTTGTGACACGGCGGGGCACGGCAGGACATGGTGTGACACAGTGGAGCACACCGTGGTACGGTGTGACACGCTGGGTACGGTGTGACACGCTGGGGTACCACATGACACGGCGGGACACACCAAGACAGCCCCGCCGACAGACCCACGCGCGCCGCAGGGGCGGGGCCCGCAGCCGCCGCAGGGGCGAGGCGGGGCCAGGCCGCGCCTCTCGGCGGCGGGCGCAGGCGCGGGCCGGTGAGGGGCCGAGAGGCGGGTCGGATCCGCGCTGGGGCCGGCGGGAGCCATGAGGGGACGCGCAACGCCCCCCCCGGTCCCGCCCCGGGCCCTCACCTGACGTTCGCGTGGCTGTAGCCGATCTTGGCGTTGTAGGCGCCGTTATCCAGCACCAGCGTCGCCATGTTCCCCACGGCGCCACGGCCGCCGCCGTCCCAGTATTGATCCGCCACCGCCGTGGATCTCTATGGTGACCATAGAGCGGAGGAGCAGCGCGCGTGGCCCGTCGGGACGCGGAGGTGCCGGCAGCGCTCCGCCTCCGCCTGGGGCCGCCCGCCGTGCCGGTGACGCTGGCGGGGCTGCGGCGCCATTGGCCGGGCGTGACCCGGCAGCGCTCGGCAAAGGGGCGGGCGGGGCGGTGACACGGCGTCACCGCGGACAGCGCCCCTCAGTGCCGCCCACCGCGCCTGCCTGCGCGCACGGACCCTGCCCCGGCCGCCGTCAGCCCCGCGGGGGCGGCAGCGACCGCTGGGGACCGGGCGGGGCCGTCACGGCGAGAGCTGAGGTCGGGGGTGTGTTACAGTTACCGCGCGGTCGAGGGAATGCTGTGCCCTCGGGTGTTCCTGGCAGTTCGGGGCGCTGCCATACGGGAAACCCGCGCCTCGGGGAGGAAGGTGATGTTCGATAATCACGTTATGTGGGAAGTGAGCAGCAACACGGGGCTGCGCTCTGTAAGAGTGTGACAAAATGAAAAGAGAGACGACTCTTTAAATCCCACCGTCATTATTTTAACGTTACAGAATCACAGAATCAGTTGGCTTGAAAAAGACCTCTGAGATCATCGGATCCAACCTGTGAAAGAACACCACCGTATAATCTAGACCACGGCACCAAGTGCCATATCCAGTCCTTAAACACCTCTAGGGACAGTGACTCCACCACCTCCCTGGACAGTCATTTCCAATGCCTAATCACCTGTCCTGTGAAGAAACTCTTCCTACTGCTCAACCTAAACCTTCTCGGGCACAGCTTAAGACTATGTGCTCTTGCCCTGTAGCTGGTTGTCTGGGAGAAGGGGCCAACCCCCACCTGGCTACAACCGCCTTTCAGTAGAAAGGAGGTGTTCTAAGCATGCTGTGATTAACACTATTTTATTATAAATAATATTAAAAGCAGTGTTAGAGTTCTCTGTGGATGCAGCCCAGGATCTGTTTTGCCTTTGCTGCTGCAGCAGTGTACTGCTGACTCCTGTTCAGCCTGCTGTCCACCTGGACCCCCAGATCCTTTTCCACAAGGTTGTTCCTCCTGCTACACAGGTCTGAGCCTGCACTGGGCTCTGTGTGTATGTTGTCTCAAGTGCAGTACCTTGCAGTTCTCTTGATGAATTTTGCTGTCTTTATATGTTTTACTTACCATCACTACTATCTTTTTTCTTATCCAGTTAAAAAAGCGCACTACTGCTTTGTGTCTGTGTATAATTGACTCTCCTGTAAATATGAGAACTTAAAAATAACTGCTGCTCTCTATGACGACTCTTTACCCTAACAAATATCAAATGTCTTTCTGTGAGCCAGGATGCTTATTGGAACGCACAGCAATCTGATTTTAGACAAATCCTCTTTATGTGCTTGTAAAGGAAGTGTATCTTAAGGACAGCATCCTTAATCCTCACTCTAGCAGACACATTATTTGGTTCTTGAGGAGAGGTCAGAGGAATTATCAAAAGCCTGTTTTTCCAGTTCAGGAGTTTCTGGGTGCATTTAAAGAACACTGTAAAATGTTGTTAGTTCTCCTTCTTTGCCTACTGACAGGTATAGTAATAGTAAATTTGGGGGTTGTAATTAAAATCCAAAATACATAAAGCAGAATAGTAACAAATTATTTAAGTATTCAGTGTTAAAGAGAAACATACAATATTACTGTTAAAATTACGTAACTTTTACTTCATCCTTTTACTCATAGAAACTTCTTAAAAGAATAGTTTAGACTCAAAAAATCATAATAGCTATTGCTAACTTTTGCCTTGTAAAAACAAAGGTGAAAGCCAGAATTCTGTAAATTACTTTTTCCCTTCTAGATACTAGCTCTAGTTCTATGAAACTTCATCTGTTATCATTCAATGACTTATGCTGGATTCAGAGTTAGTTTCACTTTTCTTTCTTTTTTTTTTCAGGACCTACAGGACAAGTGCCAGGCTATTAAGAGTTCACTTAGATTTATGTGTAGTGGTTGATATACATAAATATTTAAAATCTCTTGGAACTAAAGTTGGTATATTTACTATCACTGCTACCTGAGGGCAATTCATACATATTTATTGAGTTTGTTTACACATTCACTCATATATTGCAATGGCACTTCTGATAATACTTTCTGTTGTTGTTAGAGTACGTAACAAAGTCAGCCACACAGCAAGGACACATAAATAGGACTTTCAAAAGTCCATGCAGCAGCAAACCTTGTACCTTGCCCCTTACAACAGTGAGAATTGATATTTTGTGATGCTCTTTGAATAATGGTCTGTCAGACTACCTAAGCCTTGCACATCTGCATTTGAAAACAGACCATTATCTTTTGCATTATCCATATGAAGCCATGCCAAATTTCTCATTCTGCAAGTATGGTACAAAGCATTCACTGAAACTTAGGTAACATTTAATTTGCTGTATTTTGTTGTTTTGGTGGGTTTTTTTTTAACCACATCTCCTTTATTAGGGGAAAAAACAAATTTTTTTTTGCTAATTCTGTGACCTTCATGTTTCTGAAGTTGCTTGAGTTCTACTTGATTTTGTGTTTTTTTTTCCTCTCAATTCCATTCCAGTTTTTATAATTCAGAAATCCCTATGACCACATGAAAAGTCAAACTCCCTCTGCACACCCTAAACAAACCACAGGTGCTTATTGGCTCTGCTCTGTGGGAACACACAGCCTCAGAATGACTGAATGGTGCCACGTACAGAATTTGCAGGTTGTTTAGAACATCCAAAGGAAGTTGCCCTTGAGGAAGAAGTTATTGCTGCCTTTGACAGAGAGGGCGTTATCCAGGACTTCGAATCCTTCTACCTTTATTTAGGTGACAGTGAGGGGCAGGTTGATGGTTGAGGTGACTGCCTGATGGAAAACTCTACATCCGTGCCTTCTTGGGTTTTCTGTTAAATTAAAAGTGTTCGCAATTTGGCCCTGAAAATACCTATGGGAAGCATAAGACAATTTTTTTCTTTGAGATCATTTTAGTATCCTGGACACACTCACAAGTGGGGTTCTTTCTTGGTAACATGAGTGCCAGCTGCTAGATAAGGGAGGGAAGCCAGGAGCTGGGAGGGATACTGTGGCCAGCAGGGTAGGACCTTGCTAGAAAGGGCCTGTCCCACCACCAGGGAACAAGGCTGGCAAGGGTGGGAGCGAAGCCCAGAGCCCAGGTCATCAAGCTGATGATAAAGCAGGTCCAACATCAAGTTAAGTCAATCCTCAAGTCAGGGGCAGGATCAGGACTAGTGGGATGAGTAAGAATCAGACATAGTCCAGAGATCACCAGGCAGGTCCATGGTGACTGGGTAGGTCTGAAATCAACATGGAAAGCTGGTGCCCTTCTAATTCCCTAGGCAGTAGGGAGAATGTGGTATGTGGTTGGTGTTGATTTGTGCATTTTCCTCTGTTCCTCCATTCAGTGTGCTCCAGGAGATGGGAGGGATAACATGAGGTTACAATTCAGATCAGCCCTGCTGCACAGAAATATTTCTGCTTTTCGGTTCTGACATTGGTGAAGAGCCTCAGGACTTCCCCCGTTCTGTCAGTGCTATGCTTGCGAGACATTTGAAAGAGAACACGCAGCATGGGTCCTGCTTTCCTTGCCCCTCATATTTTCTCTCTTGATAAGAAGCTGATCCATCATGACGATGAGCATTGTTTCTCCATGATACTGGTAGATTTTTTCCTAGTTGAGAAAATTGAACTTAAAACAGGCATAAAGTGTTAGCTTTCATACACAGCTCATTTCTACTTTATAAATCTCTTTTAAGAATATAATGAGGTCAGTATTGCACAACTGACTGTTTTTTAAATGTCTGGAAAAATCAATTGAAAATGTTCATCTCCTGACCTGTTTTTTCTATTACTGCTTCATATTTCTGACTTAAAGGTCCTTGGGGTTTTGGTTCATTGCTTGTAAATTATTAATGTTATGCATATGAGAAGCAGAGAAAATACTATCTGATGTCTTTCCTTTGCAGCTCTAGACTATTACAGAGGCAGCAAGCCATCCTTCATATGGAGGTCACATCTGAAAAGCTTGTTAGTTTTCTAACTGATAATTTTTTTTCTTTTTCTTTTCCCAGTTAATACTACTTTTTAGAGTCCTTGGTTACCTACCACTGAAACTCTTAAAGATACCTTTTCTGAATGAGGGACCACCAGACAAGAGGGTTACTGGATGAACAAAACTAATACAAGGCAATTATTTTTTAACTAAGTTGGAGATTTTGCTACAGCATGATAAGCTGTTCTTTCAGAAGTAAAATAACTCATAGTTTTTATACTTGCCACAGATACCCAGTGAAATATAAGCACCGGAGAAACATGATTTTACAAGTCTTTGGGTTTGAGAAATTCAGCTTAAGGGAAATATATGTGTGTGTATATATAAGAATGTATTGCCAAAGCCTTATAAGTTTCTGACCGTAAGCTCTTCACCTTGCCACGTTCCATTTGTCTGGTGCTGTAGAAGCTGCCATCCTATCTTTTAGCTCGGCCAAGATCAGGCCCATGCAAAGGTGTGCGGCTGTTGGGACATGCTCCACAGGCGGGAGGAAGGATAGAGCCACAGGCGGGGACGCAGAGACGCTTTCAGAGTTTTGGAGATGGGAAGGCTGAAGAGGGATGAAAGAAACAGCTGGCGGAGGAGAGCGGGGAAAAGGGGGGCGCTGGCACTGGGGCGGGCACTGGCACTGGGGCGGGCACTGGCACTGGGGCGGGCACAGGCGGTGGGCGCTGAGCCCGGACGGCGGCGCTGCCCAAGCTCTGCGAGCGAACAAGGGGAGGAGGCGCCGCTCCCGCGGCCCCGACCCTGCCCCGCTCCGCCCGCCGGGGCCGCCTCTCCCCGCGCGGGGCGGGGGCTGCGGGCCCGTCCCGCCCCCGTCACCGGGCGATGCTGCAGCCAAGATGGCGGCGGGCACGGAGTGAGCACGAGCGGGGACAGCGGCTCCGCTCCCGGCGCTCTCCCCGCCTCGGGCAGGGGCGCGCAGAGGGATGAGGCGCGTTCCTGGTCCCGGCTGGTTGTCGTGAGGGGCGCGGGCAGAGAGACACCATGGCGGGGATTATCAAGAAGCAGATCCTGAAGCATCTCTCCAGGTCAGTGGGGCGCGATGCCCTGGGCAGGCTGAGAGGTGTGCAGGGCGTGGGTGGCGGCGGGTCCCTATCCCAGAGAGCGGCCCCCGGGGCCAGTGCGGCGCGGAGGGACCGGGCTTCATTCTGCCCGCGGAGGGTGGAGCTGGAGCCGCCTCCTCGCAGTGATTTGGAGGCGGAGGGGGTGGCCGTGTGCTCCTGTGGGACTGTCCGGCGGCGACAGCCGCTTGGCTGTCCCGTGGCCCCCTCAGCCGGTGCCCGGCGGGCGAGCGGGGAGGGGGTCGGTGTGCCTGGCGCAGGAGGGAGTCATCGAGTGAGTCACCGCCGGGCTCCGGCCGCCTCCCCGCCGGGCAGACGGTGCCCGCCCCCGCTGCTCGAGGTGTGCAGAGGGAGAGGAGCGGGGAACACCCCGAACCTCGCCGTGGTTCGGAGGCGGGGGGGAGTTACAGCAGCCCCCCCCGTGCGCTGTCTGGCCGGGGCTGAGGGAGCTCGGCCTGTGTCCTTGCAGCTCAGGTCGCGACATCTGAGCTCTTGCAGACACAGGTGAAGCCGGGCGACAAAAGAGGTGCGTCCGGGTGCACGCAGAGGGATGAAAATAAGTTCGTCGTTTTCTGTGTGACTGAAATCATGTCTAACGTGCCTCGCGGGTTAAAGCAAAAAAAAACAACCAAACAAACCTGCGGTAAAATTATGTGGCTGTCAATGTCGTGTGTTTGAAAGATGGAGAAATTGTAGAAAGTACACAATCTGACTGATACAGTTTTGAAAAGCCACATCACGTTTTTCTCAAGGTTTTCTAAAGAGAGGCAAAAACCTGTTAGGTGCTTGATATGTCATGATACCACAGCGTTGCTAATTCTTCAGAGGTTACTTTTGTATCTTGAAACATATAACCTGAAATATTGTTCCATTTTTTGCTTATTTTTTTCTGGAATGTTTTATTCTACTTTTGTGTGGTATTTCTGAAAATGTTTATAGAGGAAATCAAACCAAATGAGTTGACAGATTGTCATTTGACTAATCTGTTGTTGATGCACATGGAGAAACACAATTCTCATTCCAAATCCTTTGATATCTATCTGCTAAACATGGTGTATGAAGCAGTAGTAGAATAATTTTTCTTCTTCATCCTATTCATGAGTTATGTAGCTGGGAATGCTGATAAAGAAATCTTGTCCTCACATGAAAATAGCTGAGCACTGTGTGAATGGAAGTACAGTGTGAAGATGTCATCAGCCTTGAGTCAGCTTTCTAATCAGAAGTGTGCACAGAATAGCTGAATTTAAGTTTGTGTCCTATAGTGCTATATAGCAAGCTGTATGGAAAGAGGAGTGAACTCTAGACTCTGCACTACAGGTTAGACTCTGAAATGTGCCTGGGACCTAGGCAGCAGTAAGATGAGCTGTTTTTTGTCTAGTTTTTCAAATAAACAGCTGAGTAGATTAGAACTAAGCACTTTTTAGTGTTGATAAATCTGTGTTTGCTTTCTCATGTGTTGTGATAATGCTTATGCAACAAGGCTATGTCAAGTGATTATGACACATTTCATCACTTTTAGGAAGCTTACAGAATATGACAGATGATCTGAGGTTTCCAAGTTGAAGTTGAGGCTCATGATCCATACTGTGTTGACATTGAAAGAGTGTGTTTGCTACCTAAAATACGGACAGCATTGTTAAGCCCCTTGTTATGAGTGTTCTTAATCACATGATCAGGTAATGTTTTCTTTCTGCTTTCCTTCGCTGTGCTTCAGTGGTTGCAGAAGTGGGTTGCTCAGAAAAACAGAATTCAAGTGACACAAGCCCCTGTAAATCTGGTGGCTTTTTAAATTTCAGGAGCTCAGTATTTCAACAAAAATGATAATATTATTTCTGGATTTTCTTTAATATGTTTTGTAAGAACAGGATTATGGAGCCAAATGCATAAGGAATTTCCTGCAATACAGAGACACTTTCACTTTTTACTCTGTTACTATTGGTTTCTGTTCTGCAATTGCCATAGTTCCTTGAAACTGCTGCCTGTTTGTCATCTTCAACAAAGCAGGTATTAGTGACAGGATTACAATCTATTGAAAGAAGGAATAGTGGAAAGAATTACCCTGTTACCTCAATTTACTTTAATTTTTAATGATTGTATTTCTCTTTATGTTTGAACAAAGACAGATCTAATATGTACTTTGAAGAACAAGTAGAAGATAAGAACTTGTTCCTTCAGTTACAGAGAAGTACTTTCATTTTATGCCACGAGTCACAGACCGGTTGAGGTTGGAAGGGCTCTCTAGAGGTCTTGTCCAGCTCCCCCAAAATCATCATTGATTTTGCAATGTTTGCCATGAAGATTGCTGCAATATCAGTTAATCACATGTTAGCAATTTGCAGCTTTTTTTAATATCTAGATACTGTATTTGCAAATTTGAAAGCATTGTGTCATTTAGTAGTGCAGTTTCCATTTAGCAGCTCACAGTGCTTTTAGATGAACTGATAATGGTCACTGGTGTTGTGAAGGAGCCTTATCATTCTACATTTGTTAGCCAGGAAAAATTTTGCATAGGTATGAGTCTTTAGGATCTGAGAACAAGAAGAGGAAGACAACCCAAACTGCATTTTGAAACAGTTTTGATATCTAAATTACTTTTTATCTTTATAAAGGGTTTTACTTATTGCCATGTTACATCTTAAGAACAGTGAAGGTAATAAAGCTTGTTTTACTCAACTTGTAACAAACTTATGTCAGGATCTGGTGATGAGTTTTTTGCTTTCTCAGCCTTTTAAAATTTTTTAAAATGTCCTCTATCTTTGACATGCACTGCTCTTTTCCAAGGCTGTGGTAGAAAATGAGAAGGAGGGAAGGGGTAGGAATAAAATACATGTTTTTTTGTTGCTCTTCAGATTACGTGGTGCATGCTGTGGAATATGAAACTAAATGTAGCAGCTAAACTGTAGAGATGAGTTTGTCATTAGGAGGCTTGAATTTTCGTCAGCTCCATATTGTGTTAGGTGAGGTTTTGGTGAATGCGGATGATGGAGTGTCTTTGTTTCGTAATATATGTGCCCTAAAATGAAACAAGTGTCTGGATAATGGCATCATCCTTTACAAAGGTAGGAAAGACACACTGTGCCTAGGAAAAGTCTTCTGTGTAGCATTGGGATCATTACTCTGAGAAGAGTTCCCAGTGAACTGAAACTTGTGTTGAATCTTCATGTATGCTGTTACATATTTTCAATGGGTGAGAGATTTCAGCACCTTTTCTTGCAAGTTTTTCTGTTATGATGATATCATCTGTTATGATGATAGCAGATATCCTTCGGCATTCCTTCTTTTTTCCTCAGTTAGACTTTGTGGACAACTGTATGAAACAATGGTGTTAAAGATTTCCAATAGGAATCTAGATTGCCCTACACAAGCTCACTGTGGTGTTACTATTATACTGTCTGTGGTTATAAGGGGATTATCTCTATGTTAGGGCTTTGAATCTTGAGTTGTGTGTATCCAAGATATAGACAGAGATCAGGTGTTATTAATACAGACTTGTATGAGGGTATTTCCAAGTGTTTTTTTGGTTTTGCCTTTTAGTATCACTGAAATTTACTCTCTAGTTAATGAGCAGTCTGACTCTTCTGTGTATCTGCATTATCCGTGTTATCCATGCCTTTCTGTGAAAAACAGTTTTGTTTATCAAAATATGTCTAAGAACCATGGAGTTCAGCTTACAAACTTTGCCTCTATGTTAAGTAGCCTCACTGAATATGACATTCTTCTTCTCAATTAGATATTAACTCTTTAAGTTTATCGATGATAGCACATAGTTCAACTTAAAATTATATTCTTTCTTTGTGTCTTATTTGCTATTTTCACAAAGAAAACAGTAAGACCTTTAAAGCTCTTTGGTATGGCAGAAACCCAAATTGTTTTCAGTTGTGTCATTAGTTAATGTTCTGTGTGAACTTAGACCTTTGCTTTTGCTCACCTGAAGCAAAGGATGTGAGCATACTAAGATTTCAATAGAAAAAAATTGCATGAATTTTGTGACAATTGTTTTCACTTCATAGTCGGGAAATCATTGTAAGGCTCATATGAATGTTGGGTTTACAAAGAATAGCCTACTAATTATGTGGATATCAGGATCGTCTGATCCTGATATAAGCAGTGATATCCTACATGATTTGGTACAGCTCCACTGATGTATGTCTTACCTAAATATTTGCCCTGCATATTTCCCTACTTTTATACCAGTAAGACGTGCCTGATTGGTGAGGGATGTTGCCATCTCAAGAGATCTGAGGTGACTCCTTTTAGAATATACGGGTGTAACACCTTTATTTGGCTAGAATGTAGAATGTATTTGGCTAGAATTCCTTCCTGTGAGTAAATTACCAAAATTGTTTGAATGAACTTTGAAGCTTCTGCTAGTAGCAAAATAAGAGGGGTTTTTTGGTTATTTTTAGTTTTGTGTATTCCACCTCTATGTCACTTTAGTTTTGTGGAAGTTATCTACTTCATTTAGCAGCCAAAGCACACAAAATGTGTACTTTGCTGCTTCTCTCTTTGCTTGTAGTGATTTTACAGAGTGTATTCTACGTGACTGACTTTACTGGCTTGTGTAGCATGTGGGAAAATTGCAGAACACAATGTAGGCATAACAACCTACGTTATCCTGAATGAATCTGTATTGAATCTTTATGCTTATGGAGAGTGTTAGCATTAAACAAGTGCTGCACTTAATGAAAGAACAAGCCTGAAAAACAACAGGTGGTAAAGCAGAACTGCTTGAGACAGCAGAAGAGAACGAGGAGGAAGAGCAATTTAAAGTTTCATTATTATCTTGTATCTCTTAAATTTCCATATGTTTGAAATTCAATACTATTAGTATGTAAGTGGAGATTTCATACCAACAGTTTTGTCTGTGTGAATGTGTTGGTAATGTTTTGATGAGCATAAAGGAATCAGTAATTTTTTTTTTTCAAGAGAAATAGAAAACTTTTACTTTCTTCTGTTTTTGTTGGTAGCTTCATGCATCATATTGCGTTTTAAGCTTCTGTGACAGAATATCTTCCATAATCTAAACTGAAATTGCTATGGTGCTTTATGAAATTATGAAGGTATTTTGGAGATAAACAGGCAATAATGTATTTTCTGGTAGAATTCTTAATCATTACATTTATTAAGAGTTGATACTGAATCTTTTGTTACATCTCAGATCTCAAGCTTTCAGTATTTGACAGAATTTGACTTCTACTTTTCAGTTTGTTTTAGATTATTTTTGCAAATGTATTATAAATCTGGATGCTGAGTCTACAGACATTGTATTTGTACAACTAAAGTTCTGCTGAAGCTTTGTTGAAGTTGGACAACTCCTGTGTACACATAATACAAATTAGTGCATTTGCACAATCAGCGGAATTAATCAGCAGCATTTTACATGTCTGTAATAATTTTTTTAAAATAATTCTCAGAATAGTTTTAGTGGGAAATAAGTTTCACATCAAAAATAATGTTGAAGATCACTGCATTCAAGTAGCTGACATGGTAGTATGAAGCATTCTCAGGGAAAAAAAAGATATTTGAATAAGCCTGTGAGGAATAAAATTGTCTCTTAAGTTCAAGTGATTGTTGAGTATGTAAGAATCAAAACAAAGGCCACAGTTACATTTTTTTGAAATGTGTTATTTCTCCTGCCAAAGCCTTGGTGCGTTTGTTTTTGTTTTTGGGGTTTTTTTGTTTTTTTTTTTTTTTTTAATATCAAAGGAAGATAAAATTATGTACTAAACTTCCAGAGTGAGATGTGCTTGTTAAAGTGTCTTGTTTTATTTTTTGCCTTTTTTTTCCTACAAGCAGGTTGGATAGAGGAGATTAGATAATTTCTGGTGAAACATTAATGGAATTATAAAGGCCTACACAAAGTGATTTACTTCACAGATTTTTTGCAAATCATGAGAATAACTGCTAATAAGTAACTGCTTAACATATCTCAGGTTTGGCTTCTTGTGAGGCAACCCAGGTTTCTCAATCCAGGAACTTATGTGGGAGTTCTGTATACCTTTGCGGAGCTGGTGCTAACCAGGATTCAGATCTTTTCATTGTCCCTTTTTTTTCATGAGAAAAAACAGGAGAGGAAAGAGCTCCAGCTCAGGTTGTGGCTTTTGGTACTTCCAGCCTCCCCTGGGTGGATGTATGAGCCTTGCTGTAGGAAGCATGTCCCCAGCATGGATTTCGTGGCAGGTCTGCCATGCAGCTTTACTATATAGCATGAGATTACCAGAGCTTTTTTTTCCTCAGAGTTGTTTGCTGCTTCTGTTAAGAAGCAACCTTGGGATACAGCTACTCAGGGATGTGAAAGTTATGTGGTTGCTTACTTCTAGGGCAGTTTTCATGTTGTAGTTTCTCCCATTGCTGGAGATCTGGAAACCTGAGAAAAATAATAATTTGTAGCTAAGTGTCTGTAATTCACTTTAGTGATAAATCTCTTAAATGCTGTTCAAGTATCCCAGCAAACTGCATACCAAGGGCACTGTCCAAATGCTTGGATTTTATTGCACCCAAAAGTGTTGGAATTAATTATATTTAGGCTGAGACATCTCTTCAAAGTGAAGACAGTTAACAGAAAACTTTTTTTTTTTGAGAAACATATTTGCTAAAATTTTGTAGCCTGCAAAATCAGAATGTCAGATGTGTGCAGGTTTTTGTAGCCCCACCCCAAATACAAAAACAAATCCAGAAGTCCCTGTAAGATGAGGTTTCTTAGTGTGAATTTTGAATAGCTGAGGTTGAGACACTGTGAATAGGAACAAATAATGTGGGATGAGAAATCTTAGGATAGGCAAAACAAAACTGAAAAGTTGCATCCCATTTAAAAATAAAATAAAACCCTCTTATGCTGCATCTCTGGGCTATCTTCCTTCTCATCTTCCAAATATACTTACTGAAAATATATCTCTGAAATCACTTGGTTATATTATATAGCTCTTTTCTACATAGTTACAATTTTCTCCATAAGCTATTCATTCAATGGGGCTGCAGTATTGCAGTATCAAACAGCAAGGGATATTCTTATGGGAATTTAGTATTTTACATAGGTCTGTTTCCTTTTGAGTTCTGTAATGTCATGATGTGTAACAAACTGTTGTAACTGTAGTTATCTTCAGCTAAAACTCTCTTACATTATTGTATCACTCCTTTTTCCCTTTGAACTTGATCCCTTGTGTGTTCCCTGTGTCCCATTCCCTGCAGCGATCCCAGCTGGCTCTGGTGGAGATTGGTTTGCTGTGAATATCCTTACTACCAAAATGAGTACCAGAAGCTTCTCAGAAACCATGGCAACTGACCACTTACTTTCACCAGGAGTAGGGGCCTTATGTCTGAATACCTTGCCCTCAGGTAACTTCCCCTCTCCCACCTTTGTAGAGTAAATGTAAGAGGTGGTATGCATTTATATAAATTTGGGAGTGAAATGAGCTCTGTAAAATATTACTTGGATTTTCTCTTCTTTTTGTAACTTACAGTTCTGCAAAAAGTAATTGTTTGCCATGCAGCTATGTATTCTGATTTCTTTGGGGTTTTTATAAGTCCTAAACTAAATTTGCAAAACTCATTTATGAAGTAAATCAGCCATCCCATTATAAAAATACCTTAAATGTGTATTTTCTAAATGTAATCTAGGTGTTTCTCAGTATCTTTAGGCTATTTGACATTTGCTGTTTATCATTTGTATCTACTTAATTCCTTTTCATAACTCAATGTTTATTAGCTCTGTAATGATATATTTGAAGGATCGGTCAGCTTTTTACCTAGTTTACAAAAGAAAACAGCTGATTTTATTTCATTTTTTAAAATTAAAATAGTTCTTATAGCTAATGTCTTATCAAAAGATCTTATTTTCGTGTGAGATCTGATCAGTTAGCATTAAAAAAGATACCTCCTAATGTCACATAAATAAAGGATGCAGTTTCCAAAAGGCAGATGTTGTCATGCTTTTACTCTGTATCATTATTTCTTGATTTTAAATTTCTAAAATTATTTTTTATCAAATGGCTTTTCTTTGCATTAGGTACAGAATGTTGTATTTTAAGTGGAATTTAATAGTTTTCAAGTATTAGCAAATTCTCAAAATGTGTTTTTTTTCCTGCCTGCAGTGTGCAAGTTGCATATACGTTGCCACATGCGGTTTAATATATTAAGGATTTTATGTTTTCTTGTCCTCAACATATCATTAAGGCCTGACACATATAGGATTGACACATTTGAAGAAAGTTCTTTGGGTTTGGTCATATTGACCATTTCTACGCTGGATGTGAAAAGACTCACGGAATACAAAAGCTAATACTGGTCTGTGTGAGGATATATCATAAATGAAAGATAAATTGCTTGAGCAATATTTTGCTTGCAAGATGATTATCATTCATGCAGTGCAAGCTCTTCATTTATGCACAGGGCTTGGCCGTGTCTGTGCAGATCTGCTGCATGACACATAATTAGATAATAATCATTGATGACAGCAGCTGTCTCAGTTCTGCCTGTACCCAAAAGGCAAGCAATACAGTTTTTCCAAATAGGAAGAAAATAATTTCCTATATGTGTTATTACAAGATTAACTAGGGGAAGCTTTATATACTGTCAAGAGACTTGGTAGGGATGTCAGTATTTGAGAAAGTAGGAGTGTACTAAGATGCCTTTAGGAAGTCACCTGGAGTAGAAGTCCATGCTGAAGTCCTTCTGTGTTGTGATGAAATGGAAGCAATTACTTGGAAAGTGTCAGCAAACAGATGTACTATTCAGCACTCCACCTCCTAGGATGGGAGAGATAAGGGGGGTGTGTGTGAAACTGCACCAGAGGTGTTACACAAGTATGGGTTGGTTGTTGAGCCAGGGTCCTAATAAGTAATTTTCCTGGAAAGGAAGACCTATCTTTAGACTATGATAACTCAAAAAGCCTGATGAGTGTTAGATGGTTTAGGTCCTGTATAGTAGCCTTAAAAGTCCCACCTGAATCTGTAGGGGTGTAGGTAGTGTTTTGTACTTGTTTGTTGTGCAGTAACTCGTGGCCAGATGAGAGTAGTAGGTCCAGGCTGGGTGTGTGAACAGGGGAATGCCCTGTCCTGCTACAGAGGGTTGGGCTGTGAGCACCTTCACAAGATGCTTTGTAGCAGACGATGCAGATCCTCTCCATGCTGGGCATCCAACAGGCCAAGGAGGGTTCTCCTTCTTGCACTCAGCCACCAAATACACACCTGACAATGCTGCAGAAGTTCAAGGTGTGATTAAACAGAGCATACATGCATTTGTGTGCATTTGGGTAAAGGGGTGATACCCTTCTCTTGTACAAACTGATGTTGGAGGTTATAAGAGGGTGCCAGTTGAGTATCATAGATGGTGAGGGGTGTACCTGAAAGGTCTGGTGGAGGTGTGGTTTCTGCAGTTGGTATTGTCACTTAGGAGTCCCCTGTGACTCCCTGTAGCTTGCAGAATGAGGGAAGGGTAGTCCTTGCAGTTCATCTTCTGACAGGGGCTTCTTGGGAGAAAATGGCATGGTATTTGGGAATCCATGCAGGACACAACATAGCTGATACACACAACTTCTGGATACGGGCTGGAGGATGGCCTCTCACACCACTGGAGTTGTGTCCACTCTTGCCTTGCGTACTGCTCACTCACTGGCTCACACTGTGGTGAGATTTTACAGTGCTGCTGTGGCAATGCTCTCTTCCTGGTGCAGAAAGTGAGAGTGCCACTGTTTGTGGGAGGACTTTTTGTCCAAAAATAATAAAATTTATCCTCACAAGTGTTTATTTTCAACTTAATGTATATTCATAAATAAAGAACTTAAGCATTTATGTGTCAGAGTGTGTCTAATTAATCCTACTATATTGTAAACATAAAAGGTGATGCCTCTCCCCACAAACCCTACCACAAGTGCCTTAAGTTTTAATTTTTTTTAAAATTCTTTTGAGCTTTTGACTTTGGTACTGTATTCTGTCCTGATGTTTTCACAGGCATTGCAATGTTCTGCAGTTAGTTTCTTTTTGCTTGCGTTCAAAGTGTTCTCATTAGTTTCATGTGTGTTTTTGTTCTTATATTAAAGTAAATGAGCATCCAATTAATTCTTTGTGCTAAAAAACCCCATCAATTGCTAATTTTTATAGTAAAAATTGTAATTTTTATTTCTAAATATTAATATTTTAAGAAACAGAAATAGTGTCCAAGATGAGGACATGCCATCATATTTTGTGGTGATATTTAGTACTACTTACCATTCATTTTTTTATACATAGAAGTACTCAGATACTTTATGTATCTCAGGCAGTTTTTCATCAATTGTCTCTTATCTTCCAGCTTTATTGCCTAAAAATGTACCTTCCACTTGGAACCCAGTAGTTTCCATGCATTATATCTTTGGATGTTCAGTATCTTGCATCAGCGATGAGTCAGCTGTTGCTGCAAAGCCATTTGCTTCTGTCTTGAGTTCCTCAGAAAAGGACAGTTTTCTGGGGACTTGATGAATGTAACTTTTATGCTACCTGTCAACTTTTACACATTTTAACTCAGCCTGTGGAGCTAAAAGTTTTTTATTCCAAAACTTATATACAGCACAGCTAATGGTTTTTTGCTGGGGAAAATACTACTTTAACACACTTCATAAAAATTAGAACATCCCTAGGACAGCCAGGATTCACTCAAAGGTTTCTGGTACTTCACCAGCTTTTTCTAGGGCATTACTAAATATATTCAGAGCCTTTGGCTTTCTGCATATCCTTTGGACAATGAGGTGTGAGATAATGTTGCTCTTGCAGTCTTCTGACACATACTAACGTTAAGCCTTTACTGTTTTGTTATTTTTTATAGCATCTTTTATGATGCTTTTTGGTTGAAGTTTTTTGAAATACCAAGAGAAAATATCAGTTGCCTGATTCTAATCTTACTTCTTCTGTCTTAAGGATTAAAACAGACATCTTTTACAGAAGTTTGGTTTTTTAAATTTGGTTGGTTTTTTTTTCCCTGGTCTATCATGTTCTTGAAAAATTTTCATTAGTGCCTTACGTTTTAAATAAAGGTCAAGCATATGTTGCATCTATAAAGACTGTCTAGCCAGGCTGCCATTTATTTAGTGGCAGCCAAATCTTTAGTCCTGCGTGACTGTAGTGGATCTCACCCTTTCTGTCCTGTCATACTTGGATCAAGAAGGGATGCTACCAAGAACTCTTCTGAATGTCATTGTACGTAATGTAACTGGTACATAGAGTTGTATTTTAATCTGGGGAGTCTGTCTTTTTCTCATATAAAACTTGCTGCCTTCTAAATAGGTCTAAGGATCTTGGTACTTGGGACTTGAATGATGAAGTGCTACCATGGGAAAAAGTGTAGCAATACTCCTGAACTCACAATGTGGAGGTGGTATTTTTTTCCCTGAGACACTGATATTTCTTTTGGCTACAGGAGAGAAATATGAGAGAGGAAATTGTTATGTTTCCTGCAGCATGCTATTTGCTGTAACTTTTCTTTTTCTTACTTAAAGCTGGGAGGGATTTAGATTTATTGAAAATCAGCTTTGGTTTGTGGTGTTACACTGGATGAGAGAAACTTGCTTATAACAGTACACACTGTTGATCCCAATGCTTTGTTTCTGTGGCAAATTTGACAAAGACTTAGTTTTGTTCCTCTTCTACTTAAACTTGAAATCTTAAAATTTGAAGTGGTGCAGCGAGCAGAGTGATAGTAGGCCTCCTTCTCTCTGTTACCTGGAGTCATGGGAAGCAAATATCTTCCTGAGAAACTAGGTTGAAAAAGACCATTTTTCTTGCTTCAGAAATCATATACTGTTCCTTAGTGATCTAATAGCATGATTCGTCCAGATGAGACAGTAAAATAAATGAAGCCAGTTATCTCTGTGTGTTCCATTTCTGTTGTTTTGTTATTGATACAGTTGCCAGTGCTTGGTAGGTCATGTTTCCCTTTTTCAGAGCCTGTTGTTTTCAATCATACATTTTTTTAAGCAGTTTGAGTTCATAACAAGGAGATGAGCAAAACATATGGCATATTATGATAGTCTGTCATGATTAGAGCACACATGTAGGATCATATAGTTGAGGGAATTTTATTTAAAAAGCAGGGGAGGCACATGGTAGAGCTGGGGTAAGCAATTGCATGTTCAGGAGATTTGCAAAATAGCTGAGATTCCTGTGTCCAAATGTGATCCAAACTTGTCTTATTTTTCTATTAAATCCAGAGGTTGGAGTTTCTGTTGTTAAACTTGACAAGGCATCTGGTATTCACTCCATACCTTTATGGAGCGCTGCTGTAAGCTTCATGTGGTCTGTGGCCTTCATTATACAACCCAGAAGCTTGTGACTTCAGGGAATTGTTTCCCCCTGTCCTCTCTACTCGTTCTTGGTTGATTTTTGTTTCTGTTTTCACTTCTTGGCTGTCTTCTCTGCAGGCATGGTGGAGTGCTCTGTTCAGAGCTCCAAGCCTGTAGTGTCACAAACAAGCCTTTAGAAAATAAATACTTCAGGCAAAAAAGCCCGAATCTTCTATGTAGATTTTTAGTTATTTTAGAAGGAAAAGAATTAAAAGAACTCTTGTGGTCTTGACAAAATATAATGATTGTAACATTTTGCTCTGTGATTCTTAATACTCTGCTCTTACTGTGCAGTCTTTTACACTTTTCACTAAACTCTTAGTCTGTACTTTGTAAATTGAAGTTGAACCATCTATCTGTAACTGCATAGTAATAATTAGTGCATGTGTGTGTATGTACTCAAGGGAGCTATGTCAGGCTGCTGGTTATATTTGTAACTTCCTATTTCTGGGTTGTTGCATTTAGAGTAAAATATCTGCAGCACTATTCTACTTACAGAATGCAGTATGAAAACGGTATTTGAAGTTCCTGCTATCCCACAGTAATTCAAACCTCAAATATGTTTTGAGAAAGGAAGGGTGGTTTGTGAAATTGAAACTCTATTTATGAAAACAGTTTTGCTAAGGATATTTTGTGGTATTAGCAAACCAAGTGGGTATTGCCTCAGTAACAGTGATGTCTTACTGACACAGCAAAACAGAGTGACAGAAAGCTTTGGTGTACTCAACCATGACCTTTATTTCCTTTTCTCTTTCCCTTGCCTTTTACTTTTCCCTGTTCTGCTTTATTCACTTTTTGTACTGAGTAGTGGATATTAACACTTAGTCTGTTCCCTAGAAAAGAAGCATCAGTGACAAGTTCATGGGATGTTGTGCAGGGAAATAAATGGCTGTGTTGTCAAAGCCTCTGCTCCCAGCTTGACCCAGTTTTTGAGGAGTAATTAACTCATTCTAAGGAATGAACACCAGGGTAAAAAACAAATGGCAAGCTGTGTGGAAGCTGTTTGGGTGTGCCTGGTCGGAGAGAAGAGTGTGTGCATGTCATGAAGTTGGTGACATTTTTAGTTCTGAGTAGTTACATGAAAAGGTCATAAAAATTTTTTAAATGGTTTTGCCCAATCAAGGATTTCTAATTGTGAAACATCATGACACAACCAAAGATTTCTAATTATTTCATATTCAGAATTACATGATTCTACACTAACTTTGTGGGAATCACCTCTCTGCTTTACATAAAAATTGTATGGTAAATATGATAGCCTAATAAGTTCTCCAACTTTACGCAGTTAAGCATTGTAGGTTACAGTAGTAAGAGACACAGTAGTTCTTTAGATACAGAGATAGCTTGCCAACCTCCAAAGCCTCCCCCTTAGATTTTGCTTAGCAATAAATATTAGAAAAAGTCTCCAACACCATAATATTTAGAATAATATTAACATTTAATTTAATAAAAAAATTAGGAGTTAATAATATTAAAATATTAAGTTGCAGATTTTATCTGAGTAACAATTTCGATGGGTAACAGTGGTGATTATTCCAGCTCATGGCAAATTCACTGGAACTTGCAGTTGACTCACAGCAGTGTGTCTGTGGTACATCTCCCTGAGTCTGTTAGCTGAATGTGAAGCACACCAGAAGAAAAAGTCAAAGCACATTGGCTCAGTGGGGCATGTCCTGGTCTGGTGTACCATGGGATCCTGGAGCAGTACCATTTGAAGACTAGTGGTTGCCCTAAGGACTTTTTAAATTTTTAATTCAAAACACTGTTGTACTTGTCATCTGGCTGTGCTTTCAATTTTATGCACAAAGATCAGAATTCTTACAAAGTCTAACTAACAGGTATGGTTGCCTTGTGTTTGCAACAAATAGACCAACTTCTGTTTTGTTTGGGGTTTTTTTCTGTCAAAGGCCACTGTATAAAAGTAAAAGGTTTTCCTACTATATCAAGCAGTATGAAACAATTCTAAAGAGCTGAAATTATCCAACAGACAAACAAGAGTATATTCTGTGGAACAGATGAATTTAGAAGGAGCAGAGAATTGGCACAGATGAGTAAAGTGTTGGCATCCTCAGTGGAAAATTGGCTCTTGACAAAGCAGATGGATAAAGCAGATGTGGTTGTCATGTATTATGAAGTTACTATGGGTTTTGGGGAAACACCACAGTCTCCTCAGCATTTGCTCATCAGTAGCATTCCAGCTGTGGAAGTGGAATGAAGAGACCTACTAGAGGTGCCTATGCTTGAAATAGCTTCTCACAGCTCACCTGCTGAGAGTTTGTTTCTGCGACTCTTGACGTGAAGGGTACAGTCTTAATAGGTGGAGATCCTCTTATGTCGGTCTGTTCTGAATGAAGCAGCACTTTGAGCATTTTTACTTTTGCTGACTGCAGGAGACAAAATAAATTCAAAGCAACCCTCTTGGAAGAATTTTTAAAAAAATATGTATAGAAAAGCGATGGTCCTTTTTGAAATTTCTTTCCCCGTTCTTCTGTTCCCTGTTGGGAGAGACTGGCTCATATTTTGTCTGATTGAAGGATACTGGAAGTAGCTCAGAACTGGCTTTGCACTTTCTTCCTTAATGGTATTTTGGTGTCTTTCTTGCTGTGAAGTTTGAAAACCTGTTCCTGTAGATCCTCTGTGTTTCACTGTGCTGTGTCTGCAGTTGGGACCAAGGTAACGCTTAGGTCTCTCTCCGTGTTGAGTGGCATTTCTGATATGGCAGAGCAGCAGGGAACTCTGAGGGGGACTTCTTTCACAGAACATGAGTCTTAGCAGACTTGTATGTATATGTGTGTATGTAATGGCAGAATGTTTTGCCATTTGCTCTATAAATGTGACTATAAAATAACACCAATTTGTAATTCTTATGTTGACTCTCATCTAGAAAGTCAAGAATGAGAGATACTATCATGCAACTGTGAACACACAATGGCTGCTTTTTTCTTCTAGAAATTTGAATGAGCTGAGTCATATGAGACTTCTCAATGATTTCTGAGATAGGAAGCTTTATATTTTGCGGTTACTAATGGGACATTCTAATGTCTCTGACTGCAGAATGGCAGCACCGGAAGATTTCGGTGGGAAAAGTCACAAAGCATAATGCCAATCGTAGTATTTTCTGTTACCTAATCTTGTAAAATTAGACTCAATTCGTGAGCAGAAACAATTTTCCATGGCAGATTAAAAGTGTGATTAAGTATATCCTGTTCTTACCCTGTGGTAGATAAAATGCTGCAGCTGTTGGTTTTAGGGTAAGAGTTTTATGGGTTCTGTCACATGGTCTCACAAAGATGTGAACCATTTGAAACAGTCACATAGATTGTTCTGTTGTATCAGCAAATCATACTGCCGTTGAGGTATAATGAAATTTTTTTGCATATGTACTCCTTTAAATAGTTACATTTTTCAGCCCATGGATATCATTGAACTTTCAGGTTTTCATCCAATATTTTATATACCTCATGCTGCTATGTATGTGTATGTGTACTTCTAATTTATGTCATTAAAATCTATGAGTAAACTTAATATTGTAAATAAAACTTTTCATTTCAAGATTTTAACTAAGTGTATGTAGAAAGGTACTGTTTATGACAGCGAGTTGCAGAGGTTTTGGATTTCTTTCTCCTTTTGAAAAATGAAAGAAGACTGAAATAGATGCAATTTTACCTTATATAGCTTAAAATAAGTAGTTCAGTAATTTGAATCAAGGATTTGTTATTGTGGATGATGCAAAAATTAGAAGATATCTCGTAATATATTTTTGCTTATGTATTTGTAAATTGAGTTAATGAGATTAAAAAATTTAGAAGAACAAATCATTTCCATCATACCATTTTCTTTTTAGGATGAAATTGTATCTAAGAACGATTGCATCTAAGATGATTTCCTCAGCCCCAGACCGCTGCTTTAAGTTGTCACCGACAGGTAGGACAGCTTTGATTGCTTTATATGTGTTTACTTAAGGTGTGTGTTTGTTTTTAGGTTCACCAAAAATCTGTCCCCTGACAAGATCAACTTGAGCACATTAAAGGGGGAAGGTCAGCTGACCAATTTAGAGCTGGATCAAGAGGTACTTCAGAATATGCTGGATCTTCCAACATGGCTGGCTATAAACAAGGTGTTTTGCAATAAAGCATCCATTAGGGTGAGTATTTTATTTTGCTGGAATGGTGTTTCACCAAATGTTTCTTTTCCTTCTGTCTCTGTAAACTTTCAAGCAACTTTGTATTAATAGAAAATTGTGAGAAGTGCTTGATAAAATTTTAAAGACAAAGATGTTACCAGCAATAATTTTGTACTAACTTTTGTTTCTCACGTGATGACATGAAATACATATGGAAATGATGAAAATAAGCAGCGTTTTTTTAATTATTGTTTTTTCTTTCTGAGTAGAATTTATTCTTGCATGTTCTGAAAACCAGGTAGAGGTAAAAGCTTGTATTTGTCCTTGGTAATTAATGTATCATATTTACTGCTCTCTTTTTTCTGTGTTCTTTCTTTGCTCCTCTCCGTTTATTGCTTTCCTTCCCTCGTGTTGTGTTCTCATTTCCAAAAATACCTTTCTGAGGGATTCTGGTCTTTGGGAAATGTGGAAACACTCTAAAGCTAGTAGACATTGCTTTTTGGTCAGTGTGGCTGCTAATAATTGAAATAATGTATATCATCCCTCCCACATTATACTGATGTGGGAGTAAGAAACTAAGTGGTGGCTTGTTCTGGACAGAAGTTATGGTGTGGTCAAACATTGGCACCTCCTCAGTCTTTTGGAGAAGTTTGTTTGTGGCTTTTTTGTGGTGTGGGGGTTTTTTTGTTTGTTTTGTTTTGTTTGGGTTTGTTTTGTTTTGTTGTTATTGTGGTTTTTTTTGTTTACCCCTGGTGGGACATTGTCCTGATTTTTCTCAAGGTGGTGAACTTGGTACCTTGTCACAGGCACCCAATCAGCTGAAGGTCAATAAAGGGAATGTGGAATTTCCTTCCTTTGAAAGAACAGAATGAGTAACAAAGTGCTGCTTTTTGTGATACTTGACAACCAGTATTAAAGAGACAGATTCTATTTTGTTCCTCTGTTTTTCTGATCAGTGATAAGTAGATTTGGAAGCTCTGGGTTTTTTAAGACCTAGCATGTGTGTAGAGTTACTATATAGTATTTTCAGATAAACTTGATATTTTGAAAGTAATATTATTCCAAGTTCAAAAGTTAGAAATATAATTTTTATACATAAAATGCATTCTAAACAAATGCTTAATTTTACTGTATTTTAAATATTTACTTTGCTTTAGAATACTGTTTTCTCTTGCAGATACCATGGACAAAATTGAAAACACATCCCATCTCTTTGGTGAGTTCTGAAATAACTTCTAAATATACCGTGTGTAGCAGAATCTTAAATATTTATATAGTTCTCTTGACTTGATGCTAGAAATAATTAAAACATCAGTAGGCCTTTACTTAATGTCCTCTGGGTAGCAGCAGATCAAGACAAAATGCCTTTATGTTTTCTTGGTATGTTTGTTTTCCTAATCTGTGGCTTGGATGCCATCACTATGACATTTGACCCTTAGCTACTTCTGTCAAGTTTTCAGTCATTACATGTTAATTTGGGTTCACCTGAAGGGTAGTTATTTGTCCAATTAATGCCTTTTAAAAGTTCCTGCCTGTCTATTGGAGCTATCTTTTCTAAGGACTTCTCTATTTTACATCTGTACTCTACCTGATGTTCTCAGCCTCAGCAGGTTTGATACAGATAGCATTTACAGGGCTTCTATAACACCTTAGGATTCAGCCTGGATATAAATAGGATGTAAAATGTGTAAATAGAACTCAACAACAATTATAAGTGATGGTAGTTATTGCACTTGTTTAATTTTGTTCTTTATTTTTAAGTACACTAAGAATTTTGTAGCATTTGAAGTACTTTACTTGATGATGACTAAACTTCCTTAGCTGTATTTGCTTAAAAGTGAATATTCCCTTAACTGTCATGCTTCCCAGTCTTGCAGTGGATTTCTGAATGTGCTTGTAATTCCTTAGTTCTGAATCAGATTTAGAAAAGACATGTTGTTTTAAATATTTGGGGCATTTGCTGGTGACCCAGTTGTAATGCACTAATGTCTGTACTGCTTCTTCTTGACACCCAGAACTTAATCTGGTAATGCCAGGGTGGGATGATTCAACCTCTTGGCTCTGTGATGCAACTGCCAAATTAGGAAATTGGTTTAAGCTGTGCTATTCTTAAAGATTACACACTTTGATCTGTGGTAGCAAGGCATCGTTTCCTTTGTTCCTGTTGAATTTAAATTAGAAATCTTTGAGGCTAACATAATTTTCAAGGTAACCTTTTTTTACATAAAGGTTTCCTTGAACAAGTTCATTAAATTGGTAACAAAAGTTCATTTCATTCTTCAGTGGTAGAATATACAACACCTCTTCTGATTTCTAAAGGAAAGTGAATTCAGTGGCCTAAGTGTCAAACTTCAGCCCTTCATTACATCACTGAACGTCCACTAATTTGTGGGGGCATGGGGGCATATTTTTGCTACTGGGAGTTTAATTAAGTTGGAATGGCATCCTCTGTTTGCATAGCTTAGGAGGTGACTAGAACCCACGTGTTTAGCCAGAGGTCCTTTCATTCAGCTGAGTTGCCCTTTGTGAGAATCTGTCTCTTAACATAGTGGCACATACTGTTATCTTTGTAATAATCAATTTCTGGCTTTATATGATGAACAAGATACTTTTGAGGAGTGATCTGGGCTCTGAGGATGCTAGCAGAAGTTTTTGCTCTGTCAAAGTAGAGTAGTTACCAGTGAGAAAAGACATATATCTGCATCTTCGTTACCTCTTATTTATAGTATGTGAACTCCTTGAATCACTGTCCTTCCTACTGCTCTTTACACTAGTCACATAGTGAAGGAAATTCTTAAAACCTTAAAAAGAATGGTCAAACACCCAACAATGTTAGGATAACAGGAGAAATCTTGGTTTCCCCCTCCATCCTCAAACTATGGGATTAGGTTTTTCTTGTTTTTTCCTCTGTTATTGTTTTGTGAGGCAAGATAATCATTGAGACAGCTGAGAAAATAATTTTAAAATGTCCACATTTACTGTTAACAGCTAATGCTTCCCTTTAACCATCAAAATATAGTGAAGTATAAGTAAATCCAGACTAGACAGTTTAGGATTTTTAATTGTAGTTAGGTTTTCATGGATAAGAATAGTACAGGAAAACGTTTGTGAAGCAAGCAGTTTATGAAGACAGGCACAATTAACCCAATGTAATAATAAAGTCTAGTAGCTAGGGCAGATTGAATCATGAAAAATCTAAAACTGAGGACAAAGGTTTTTATTATGTTTTGTCTGACCTAAGAGCATAAATGCAGGAATTCAGAAGGGGTAGTAGAAAGTAGAATTAGACAGGGACATACTCTTAACTGCTGTGCTTTGAATGGGCATCCAATGGGACAAAATTTCAGGACTATAAGCTTTAACCTAAGAGCCTTCCCAGGTTGTAATGATAAATTTAGGTCACAAATATTGCAATATAAGTTTGGAGATTCTTGTATTAATTCAATTGCTAGGAATATGGTTTTGCATTTGGTTTGTTCCCATTCTGCTCAAGCTCTGTTAATATGCATGTTATGGTTCTGCTACTTAAATAGGGCCTTTAGTTGAAGCAGGATTTAGATGTCTCATTCCCTTAATTGTCAGCTCCATTTGTAACACTACTCTTCAAGTACAAAGAATGCAAAAATAGAATACAATTTTACTACGATATAATGTGTTGCAAATTATACTACAATATATCTGTTTAGAAATTACTTGTTTTACTAGATGTACTGAAGATTCATATATACATAAATGTGAGTGTGTATTCTATTCAGGTTTTATTTCAGAGATGCAGCACAAAACTTCGTGGACTATCATGAATTTCAGTGGACTAGTTTCAAATATTTTCCTTTAAAATTTTCTGAACTTACTGAACCATTCATGAAACTCAGGAAGTATACTTATCTCACTATAAACACAGCCATATAGAAAGAAAACTCAGATGACTACATTAAAGTCCATTTTGAAATGCAATTTTTTTGAAAATGAGTGTGATGGATAAATAATACTCAGGGATCAAGAATTTTGTGATACACTATTTGTCTGGGGATGTCTGCTAGAACTCACAAAATTAAAAAACATGAAAAAAGTTAAAAAAGATAAACTTTTGTAATGTACCAGAATTATGGGAAAAACAACATGGTAAGAAATGTTTTATGTATATTTCAGAAAAAATTCTCAAGTTGTTTTTTTTTGTTTCAATTTCTATTCTTCATATGTTGTCTATTTACTTTGTTACCTCTTAGATGTCCAATTTTTTTTGTTTTGTTTTGTTTTTCAAGTCCTTGGATAAAGTTGTAATGGAAATGAGCACATGTGAAGAGCCACGTGCCCCTAATGGACCCTCTCCTATAGCAACTGCATCTGGACAGAGGTCAGTGATGATACTTACATGTGATCAGTCAAAAAAAAATAGATTACTATAAAACAGTTTGATCAACTGCAAATTTGCAGAAGTATATAGGGTTCCAGCTTGCCATGTCCATCTCTGCAAAATTTTATTTTATTACTTGTGCATGAAGTGGTTTAGTGATAATGGAACTATCCAGACCCAAGCCTAGAGAATGTGTGAACTGGGTATGGAGCTTCCTAGACATGTTTCATGTGGGGGCAACTGCTATATCAGATATTTACCAACTGTAATTGTTAAGTTTTTTTAAAATTAACAATATCTTGCCTTCAGCTTTTTTAGAAAACATATATAATGTTGATGTGGCTTTTAAAAATTTTTATGTTTTATTTATTTTGTCTAAAAAGCAGTTTTAAGGGTTATTTGTTAGTGTGGTGTTTTCAAGTTCTCTTTCCTTTATTGTATTGGCCAAATCTTACTGAGAGATTTCATGCACACTGTATATCCCAAAACTCAAGTAATTTGCTAGGACAATACAGCATTACATCAGTGATTTCCATCTCACCACACCCCCAGTCATTTCCTTTATATGGACACAAAATGTTTTTCAGTGGTCACAGTGACCCATATACAGAGAAATGAACGTGATGATACAATTGCTTTTCTTGTTTTAACTTCTGTGTAATGTGTAGAAGTAGTCCATGGACCTCTGTGTCTCCTGGGGTATAGCTTGAAAACCATTGCCATAGAGATTCTGTGTAGAATGCAAGTTATGAAAAGGAGAAGGAATGACAAACCACACAAACTGTACTTTTAAAACAAGCAGAAAAGAACCCAAAACAACAAAAGGCAAAAAATTTTAGGTGTTAAAATAATATTTAAAATATAATTTTTCATTCACTAATCTAAAACATTCAGAACATATAAGATTTTCTTTAAAAAAGTAATTGTAACTGCTTTATCTTTTTTAATGCTGGAATGCATGTGATTTGCTGTAGAAGCATAACCACCACTGTTTTATAGAATGAAACAAAGCAAATACTTTATACTATTTTGAATATATGAAAGGTATTATTTTTAATGGATGGAATAACTTGACTTATAGAGCTAAATACTAACCAGACTGGAATTGTCAAGTAATTAATTTGCTGTCAATTACTCCTTATGTATACATAAAGAGTAAAATTTCTACATTATGCTGTAGACTGCTATTCTTATATATGTATTATATATATTTTTATACATTTATATGTATGTATAAAACATTTAACATAGCAGGATCGCATTAACTGTTATACTTCATGTAGATTGATCTTAGTCAAATATATGTTCTTTAATCACTATGTAGAGATTAGGATCATAGGGTGGAAATTATTATAAACTAGATCAAGTATATTGAGTAAAAATTGCTCACTGGAGAATACACTAGGAACTTAATTTATTTTAACATCTGTTTCATTATTTATTTCACATGTTTAATATGCTTAATTTTGGTCCCTTTCCCTGGGTATGTATTTAATATGTTGGCATTTCACTTTTTAGTGAATATGGCTTTGCTGAAAAAGTGGTAGAAGGCATTTCAGTTTCTGTGAACTCCATTATAATAAGGATTGGTGCAAAAGCCTTTAATGCCTCATTTGAACTTTCCCAGCTGAGAATATATAGTGTAAATGCAAACTGGGAACATGCTGACCTCAGATTTACCAGAATACAAGAAACTCAGCGCGGAGAGGTAAAGAACACCTTTTACTAACTTTTTCCCCTTGTTTTTGTCATAAAGGAGTAAGTTGAATTGCAGCCTTATACAGTGTAGGAAACGTGCCATTACTAGAAATGGAGGCATTCTGTGCTCAGTAGTTTCAGCTGTCCTCTAGGAAGCCAAAGATGTAAAAGTGGTGGATGTGAGTCAGATCAAACGTCATGTTTCTAGCAGTGGCCGAAGTGGATGCTTAGGGAAGAACAAAGGCCGAGGAAAGCAGGTGTACTGTTGTTTCGCTCTTATGTTCCCCGAGTTTGTGACTATTTTAAAATTCAAACTGGGCCAGACTTGAAAAGTACTGAAAGAAAAAAGAATAGTATATCAAATGTGGAAGGATAAGGTGTTGTGCTGGGTTTTATTATTATTATTATTATTATTATTATTATTATTATTATTGGTATTGGTATTATTTTATTATTTTTAAAGACTCAACTGGTTATTTGCTTGTGAAGGTTTGCCTGGTGAGGATTTTGTTTCCTAAAGCAGTTTTAAATGAATTTTGGTAAGTTTTTGTGCAAGAATTAAATAATTTTCTTGGAATAGCTAAATCATAGGTATGCAAAAAAGTAATAGCAGTAAAGTGCATACATTTCTACTGTCTGGGAGAATTTAATGTGGAAGTCTGAGAGTGATGTACACCATTGGTTACCTGGCTTTCTCCCAGGTAACCAAAGTAAAATGTATGCTGAGTGCAATGTTGATTCTAAATACTGTGTTTCGAGAGGCTTATTTTAGCATCATACATCTGGCCTTGGATAAAAGGGTGTTTTAAGTTTTGCTCATGATTGCCTATTTAGAGATGATTATTCCAGAAGAAATAGAGTTTACTCAGAGTTAAGAAGTCTGGTAGTTGTTTTTATATAGCAAAAGAAAGCCCAAGAGAATATCAGTTAAAAATATCACAAAAATAAGAAGTTGAAAACTGTTTTTCTAACAGTTTGCCTTTCCTGTAGCTCAACTGTATGTGTTAATGAAGTCTAAAGAGGAAGAATTAAAGTTTGACCAGATGGAATTTTGAATTGGCATATTTTTTGCTTTTTAGGAAGAATTTGGTTCTGAACAGTTGCCCCATACACAACAGAGCTTTCCCTGGGGAATGTTCCTTTTAGGGCAATGAATTCTGTAAACATAAATTCTTAGCAATTACAGTGAATGATTTGTTAGCAGTAAATTACATGAGAAGGTGAAAAACAAATGAAGTGCTGTACTATGAAGATAACTTGTGCTGTAGCTTTGCTCTGTAGCTATACTCTTAATGTGAAAAGCAATTTCCGTAGAATTTTTCTAGAAGCTTTCAATCACACTGCATCTCCTGTATGAGAAGGGTAGGTACTCTGCTTTTCTTCAAATAGTGTTTCAGGATACTTTGCACTGGGCCTTTCCATCTTGCTCACTTGATTGTGTGTGTCTCCTTCCCAGATATATTGGGAATGTTTTACTTAAGTCTCTGCTTATATTCTCAGGATGTATGCCATAAGATTTTCAAATTAACAAGAAAAGAATGGCTGATGAAAAATAAGACACATACCAAACAAACTCTTCCTTCTTGTGCTTTTCTTATGGCTGATCTTTTTTTCTTCAGAGAGTTATCACAGAATCACTAAGGTTGGAAAAGACTGCCAAGACTGAGTCAAACTTTTGACCAAACACCACCATGCCCACTAGACCATAGTATTAAATGCCATGTCTAGTCATTTCTTGAACTTCTCCAGGGATGGTGACTCCACCACTTCTCTGGGCAGCCTATTCCAATGCTTAATCACCCTTTTAGTGAAAAAATTCTTCCTGATGTCCAACCTGAACGTCCCCTGGTGCAGCTGGAAACTCTGTCCTCTCATCCTGTCGCTAGGTGCCTGGGAGAAGAGGCTGATTCCCACCTTGATACAACCTCCTTTCAGGTAGTTGTAAAGAGTGATAAGGTCTCCCCGAGCCTCCTTTTCTCCAGGTTAAACACCCTCAGCTCCCTCAGCTGCTCCTCATAAGACTTGTGCTCCAGACCCTTCACCAGCTCTGTTGCCCTTCTCTGGACCTGCTCCAGCACCTCAATGTCTGACTCGAAGTGAGGGGCCCCGAACTGGACAGTCACTCTTCCCCCAGCCTATAGCGCTGCCTGGGGTTGTTGTGACCCAAGTGCAGGACTGGCACTTGGCCTTTTTGAGCCTCATAAAGTTTTCCTTGGCCCATCAATACAGCCTGTCCATATCCCTCTTCAGAGCCTTCCTACCCTCCAGGAAATCAACACTCCGTACCAGCTTTGTGTTGTCTGCGAACTTACTGAGGGTAAACTCGATCCCCTCATCCAAACCATGTAGGAAGGACTAGAATTACTGTTTCTTCCTATTGATGTCCTCCTGTTCATTCATTTGATGTTCTCCATCATGTTGCTGCTGGACAGTCACTGTTTTTTTCCCTGTTTGATTTTCAGTGTCCAGCTGTGCTTGCTGCTCTTGTATCATTATTCTTACATTTGTTTGCTGTGTCTTCTAGAAATCCATGTAGTAGATTCAAAGCTTGTGGGATCTACATGGCATGCAGTGTGCTCAATGTTTAAGTTTCTCTTTTAATTGAAATAAAACACTCCAAAAAACCCTTTCCCATCCTGTAGCTTTGCTTCCCTCCCTGCTCTTTTTCTATATACTATGATTTAACATTTTGAAACTAAACTACACAATCTTTTATTTTCCTCTCCCAAAGGCAGCCTAGTATGCAATAGTTGTGACCTTTATTTTCTTCTGAATATTTTAAATGCTGCTTGTTACCTTGGCCTCCTTGGAAGTAGCTAAACATTTCTGTGACATTTTGGAGGTAGCGAGAAGGGTCAGGGCTTTGCTTCCCAACACCTGTAAGTGGAATAACAAGTGACTTGTATTTATTCTGTTCATATAGCTCATAAGAGTTTGTATGTATATATATACAGATATGTACGTACACATGGTTAGGTGCAAGTAAACCATCTTATTGCATGAAGTTTGTTTCTTTCTCTTTTTCTCTCTCTAAAGGTTTTGACTTTTAAAGAAATCAACTGGCAGATGATCAGAATAGAAGCAGATGCAATCCAGAGTTCTAAGCATGAAATCATGAGTGCTCCAGTTCGACTCATTACTAACCAATCCAAAATTAGGGTCACGCTTAAAAGAAGGGTAAACTTGAAAAGTTTGAAATCTTTTATTATTTTATTAATTAATTTGTAACTCATGCCCTTAATGCATACACACACATTGTAAAGGTTTTAAATTTAGACTGTATAAAATGTAGAATTCCCTGAACTAAATTTTTAATAACATATGATTGGTAAGACTGTAGAGTTTGTGAGAAATACTGCAGGCAGATTTTGAAAATGAAGACCTTGTACAGGTCCTACTAATGAAACCGTTTGCTCTGCAGAACTTTGTTTATGATGATGCCTGTTGTTTTATCTCTCTAGATTCGGGTAATATTTACATTGCTTATATTTAGAGAAATGCAGCAGTTTAATATCCAGTGCATGCCAAACACATAAAGCGAGGCATAAATATACCGTAAGGTAATTCTTAGTTAATGAGAGCAATACAATTTAAATTAAAAAATGTTATTGCTTTTTGCATTCTGCTTTTTTCCCCCCCATGTATATAAGAAACTTAAGTACTTAATGAGTCCATTCAACTTCTTTAATTTTTTATTCTACAGTTAAAAGATTGTAATGTAGTGGCATCGAAACTGGTTCTGATTCTGGATGATTTGCTGTGGGTTTTGACTGATTCCCAATTGAAAGCCATGGTGCAGTATGCCAAATCTCTTAGTGAAGCTATAGAGAAATCAACGGAACAGAGGAAAAGCTTGGCTTCTGAAACAGCCCAGGTATGAGAATTGAGCGTCTCACTATATCATTATCAAGTGGTAATTTATTTTAGAGAATGTTCAGTTACTAATTTTCATTCAGCTGTACATCTTGAATTACCCTGGGAATGAATCGTAGTATAAAATAGACTTTATTTTACAAGATTTTGCGTATTGATTTTAGTTGCAGAAAATAAAAAAATATTTTCTTTCTTTATTCATGTACAGAGTATTTAGATTTCTGTATTTACTTAACCCTTGATTAACTATTTAGTAAATTTGTTCTCTGAATATTTTCTGGTTATGAATTCAAATAGTTAAGACACACTAAGGTAACCTTAATGTGTGGGTAGATATGCTTACTATAATGATTTAAATTTTTTGTCCAGTTTGTTCTCATGGTACTGAAAAATTAGCTTTTAGTAAGAGCTTACTCTCATGCAGCTCTCGTTGGAATATATAGCGAAAAATGATTCTACTTTAAACATATTTCTGTTGGCATATCTGTGCTACTGATGCTGCATATAAACCTTGGTGGTCTTCAGCAAACGCAGCAGACTAGACCAACTGGGCTTTGTGAGTGTTGAGGGGAGGCACTTCTTGTCTGTGAAGAAGCCAGACAAATACAGTGGTAAAAGACACTGCTATAAAAATAAAACATGATTTATTACTAAGACTGATTACCGTCAGTTATGTACTGTAATGGAGAGTTCAGTTCTTGTGATGGCCTTACAATGTGGTTTGATGGTTTAGCCACAGCAATCTAATGGTTAGCTGTTCTTGAGCAGGGAGGTTCCAATGCTTCAGTGCCCTGTACTTGCCAGTTCTCTGGTACTGGCACCAACTTATGTTTGATCCTATTGTGATTTAGTTTGAGGAGCTAAAGTAGCAGAAGGGAGCCCACTCTTGGTTTAGTTCCCTGAACAGCTTGCAACAAAAGTTAGAAAAATACCAGTGCTGCAAGTGACAGGCATGTAAGGAAGTAGGGAGGACAGGGAGAATGGGGATGCACTGGCACTTCCTCTTTATGATGCACACCCATTAGTTCAACTTAGCTTTATTCTAAAACAGTACACTTAAACCTCAGTAATGATCCAAGGTGAATGTACATCATGCAGATTTTTCCTTATTTCAAAGGCTTGTTTTGTATAAGTAACGGGATACTTATGCTTGAAAGAAATTATAAGCATCATAAATTGATACAACTAAATATTTTTTCAGAGCTCTGCCCCTGCACCCAGCTCTCAGCAGGTGAAAATGCACCAGGCAACAGCAGCGTCTGATCAAAACGATGCAATAGTAAAATTATTTAATGATTTTGATGTTAAGGAAACTTCTCATCACTTAGTAATTTCCCATTTGGACCTACATATATGTGATGATATCCATTCTAAAGAAAAAGGTAATTTTTTTTTTTTAAGTAACATATCTGTGACTTTTAATCATCTTTAGAAGACATTTTGAGGAATACAGTAATGTTAATCAAGAGTCTTTATTTTAGTGGAATAGTCAGAATTGTCTCCAGTGTCTGTGGACACGTGTAAAATTATCTAGATGGCTCTACCAGGACAATATGTCGTTACTGAATGTAATTATTTTAGAATAAATGCAATAACTGTGCTAAGAGCGCTAGTAGCTTCTGTGTTTTTTCTGTCTCTAGAAACTGATCCTCTCAGTCTGATTGTTACTGCTGGGGTTTTTTTCTTTTATAAGTTAACCGGGTTATGAAGAATGCAGTGGCAACCTTACCATGGCTTGAAAGGGTCACTATACAATCTGCTTTTGTAATACTCATATACAGACTAATAAAAGAGCAGTCCTCTTTGTGTTACTAATTTAGACAATTTGGTATGGTCTGCAGGACATGGAAAGAATAGAACAAGTGTCCCATGACCTTAAAATTTTGTCTGTAAATTTGATATGTTGTTTTTTTTTTAACAAAAGGCTATTGCATGTAGCCATATTTAGAATCAGAAAAACTGAAGGCAAATGACACTTCTTTCATGTGTTTTAAAAGTCATCAGAAGAGAGTGACATACTGGCGTATATCCAAGGAACTGGCTAGTTACTGAAAAAATTATGGAAACATACAAGGTCTGCTGAAGAAGAGTGTGAAAAACTGAAGTTTTAGCAAATGTGTTTCTTTGATTAGGGAAGGCACTTGCAGAGCAGCAGAGCATAAGGTTCACTGTCTAGAGACTTACTTCCTTACAAGCTGTGTATCCACTACAGTTGGAATTTATCATTCCTAGTGAGGTCTCTTTATTGGTCCTTTATTTCTGACCATGATGTTTAAATTGAACTATGGAAAAAATCAGAACAGAAGACTCTCAGAAGATCCCTTCACTGCAATATTTGTCAAATAAAATATATTATATTTACAGTATTCTTTAATGACTGATCATAGTCGCATTCAATGTCAAAAATTTTGTTTCAGAAAAACCGCAGTGATACGTGTTGAACATGTTGTCTTTTTAATAACATTTAGAACAATATGCAATTTGCTAGTAGTGCCTGAGCACAGAGTTCTGTGAGTTGATCTTTAGAAATCAGTGAAGACTACCTGAATGAAAATTTTGAGGGAAGATAATGAGGTTGTAAGGAGAGACAGTAAAGGGGAGGAAGAAGTAGCTGTTGAGTGTTTAAAGGATTGCAGCAATTGAGAACTAGCATGCTAACTGCAACCTGCAGAGTCAGTCATTGCTTTATTTTACAGACCCAAATAGACGTGTTACAGGAGGGGCCATGCAGCTTTCCTTCAGCTATTTAACAGTGGACTATTATCCATTTCACAAAGCAGGTATGAAAGTGAACATTTTGTGAATTACCTCTGAATGTAACTATCTTGCTTGAATACTAAAAAAAATTGTGTTTGTCTGTATATATTCAGCTTGGATAATAACGCTTAAAGCATTTGAAATGCACACCTTTTTATTTCCTTCTGTATGCAAAAACAAACAACAAAAGCAACAACCTGGGAACCAGTTTAATTTCTGTGAATGAGCTGTTTGAGGCCACACACTTTTCACTGTTCTGTTTGGTCAGCAAAATGGTGTTTACACATTTCTGACATGAAAAGAATTGTGTGTTGACAGAGGAAGGCAGTATGTCATATTGAGAATTCACTAACTGCATATTTGCAAGAGTCCATCTGCTAGATTTTTTCACATAAACAAGTCTATTATTTTACGTCCATATCTGAGCAGTGTTTTGCTTTTTATTTTGCTAAACAAGAATCCTAGTGTGGTAGAGGTTTTTGTCCTTTTGTTAAGAAATGTCATTAAACAAATGTTAGCAATTTCCAAAGAAGCATTTCTTACAAATAATTTCTAGTATAAATCTAAAAAATTTAGAAGAGACAAGATACATGTTACAAAGCACGTGACAAGAAAGTGGAGAAAGTCTTGCTAAAGCTGAGGTAAACAATGCTCTACCCTATCTATCCATCAAGCCACTTGTCTCATAGTAGAAGGCTGTAAAGTTCCCCAGGGATGACTTCTTCATAAAGCCGTGCACGTGTACTTCCAATTACCTGCCTGTCACTAGTGTATTTTGAAATGGTTTCCAGGATTATTTGGTCTGTTGCCCTCTTTTACCTTCTTCCATTACCTTCTTTGAGGTGAGGCTGACTGGTCTGTTGTTCTTTTTATCCTCCTTCTTGAAGATAGCAATAACATTCGCTTTCTTCCAGTCCTCAGAAACCTTTCCTTTCAAAGATAATTCAGACTGGCCTCCTCATGACATTGGCCAGCACTTGACATCTCTCAGCACTTGTTTCTATGGACTTGTGGATGTCTGATCAACAGGTCAAATGTTTCCTAAGTTAATGCTCTTCTGCTGAGGGGAAGACTGCCAAAGTTTTCAGGGCCTGGGAATCTTGAAGGCAAGTGTCACCAAAGAAGGCACTGACTGTCTCAGCCTTCCCCACGCTGTTTTTCACCAGATCCCCCGTCCATTCAGCAGCAAGTCCAAGCTTTCACTGCTCTTCCTTTTGCTTGTGATACACCTGTAATGCTTCTTATTAGACTGAACTCCAGGTAGGCTTTCCTAACCACCATCCACCATATTCTTTTTGGGTAACCTGATGCCGCTTCCACATGTTGTACGGCTCCTAGTTCATCCACATGGACCTCCTTGAACATTTTCTAGACTTCCTGCTTTTCCATTCTTTGGCTTGGAGGCAATTCTTCACCCAGCTCTCCTGAACTCTGCTTCTGTCCATGTTTATATCCCATATTCTTTCAGGAGATCAGAGGCTGCTCTCTTGAAGGTCTGGGCTGTCATTTGTCTTTGTCTCATTCCTTCATCTTTCAGAGGTTTGAATGCTTGACCAACAGACATGCTGGAATTGGAACAGGAATTGGAAAAAGGAATAAAAAAATTTCCATTTGGCTTGATTTTTAAGGCTGTGTGTGCTGCAGCACTGCTTGAACTTACCTTCTTGTTTGTGTGCCATAAAGGTGCTAGAGAACTAAGACAAAAGCAATACATTTCTGGAAAGGGACCAGGAACTTCCTAGGACATAGTTCTGGCAGGAAAGATAAGCTTGGAAAAAGTGACCGTGATTACTTGCTCTCATTTTTTTTTTATTAAACATTTTTTGCATGTTCTCACATATGACATTAGTGTGTCATCAAATTTCTCTGAACTGCAAATATTTGATGATGTTTTGAGTGTTAGTGGTGTTAAAAGGCAGGTGGTAATATTATATTCTGAGTGATTTTGTGAAGTACTGCGACTTGTGTTTATGTAATATGTAACTTCTGTTTTAAAGTCTGTTATGACTTCTGTTGTTCTATAATTACAGCATGCAACGAGCTTATATTTTGAAGAATTGTGAAATAGTGCAAACTTGTTATCCTGTTAGAAGCAAACTTTCAAATGAGTTAATATTTTCACTATTCCTTTTATTTGCAGGAGACAGCTGTGACCACTGGATGCATTATAGCGATGCCACTAAAACCAGAAGTGGATGGGCTGAAGAATTATTAAATGAATTCAAAAGCAATGTTGAATTGCTTAAGCAGGCTGTGAAGGATCAGGTTGTAGATTCTCCTCCCAAATCACCACCCGATGTATCTCCCCAGAACCTACAAACAGGTACTTTGTTTAAATCACTAATGTTCTAATTCCATGAAATGTTAAAACTGTTAAAAAAAAAAAAAGTGTTCTTTTCAATGATTCCGTCACTATTCTTTCCTACAGGCAAGGAACAGATACCGAAAGGAGCATCTAGGGCTTCCTCTGTATCTTCCCAACAACCAAAGGGCAAACTGATGTCTAGTCCTATTGTGGTTAGACTTGCAGATTTCAATATATATCAGGTACATTTCTTAAAGTTAGTAAAACTGGGGCTACTTCACCCTTCACTGTTATCTGTGTTTTTTAAGGGACAATTATGAAGCCCATTGAAATTAATGAGGCTATGCATTCATTATTGGATTAGACCTTTATGGACCTGTTTCTGCTTTGTTAAAATTGGTGGATATTTTCTCATTGACTTTATATTGTGGCACTATCACAGTTATGTGTTGGATCCTAGTTCTACTGTTCCCCAAATTATGAATTTGAAATATAAAAATTGATCTTTTCATTGTACTATGTTAGGTACCCGATATTTTAATATGCAGTTTTGTATACCAGGCTTTATTGTTATATTTTTCAAAGTAAATTAAAAAATGTTGAGGGTTTTTAAATTTTTAAAATTTTTCTTCAGCCCCTCCCTCCTCTGTGATATCTTGAGTAGACACTTTAACCATTTCCATCCTCCTCCCCTTTGTTAGAGGGGGTAGTTTGAGTTGCTGGTTGTGGTCCAGATTCACTCTTTTGAGGCGAGTGGAGTAGAGAAGGACTATATTTGTTAGGCAGAATGGTAGGGATATGGGAGGATCTGCTCTTAGTCTCAGGTCCTAACAAAAATGCTTAGTGTGTGCCCTTTGTCATTGTGATTTCTACTTGCTCTTGTTCCAGTTTTCAACATATTTTTTCCATATCACTTCTGGTATTGTGAGGGGTTGCAGCTTGCTACTAGGAGCCTTCATCTGGGTTTGAAGTGGTTTTATAATATTGTTTTGTACTGTTGGTGTTTTCCATTTGCCTTCTACTCTTCAGATGCTTATCTCCTCCTCCTCTACAGAAACACATTTTCAATTTTTTTAATTGTCATTATTTCTATGCAATTTCCAGTGAAACTCATTCAAGTAGGCATCATCATATATTCAATATTAATACACTGGGTAATTTCAAACTAGCAGTTTGACCTACTAACTGTTGAATGAAAGAGCTTTGTTTTGACAACATTCTTTTTAAACTGGGATGCATTCAAAAAAATTTAATACATATCAAATCATGATTTTTTCCATGTTCCATAATTTACATTGTAAGGAGACAGGAATGGAGGATTACTGTTCCATGGTGTTTTGATTCTCCTGTGAAGTAGCCCTTCAGGCATATTGAAACACACATATCTCTGCCAGGTGCATGCTGAACACCTTGCTTAGCACGTACTTGAGAGTTGGCCTGTGTGCTGGAATCTGTCCTTACAACAGTACAAGGACTTCCTAATATGTGTGTAATAAACTTACCTAGCTTATCTATCCTTATCTAGTTATGGGATCCTTTGGGACAGACTGTATGCAAACACACTAAATCCGAGCGTAACTGCTTAAACAGGAGCTGTAGTGTTTGCAGTAAAGATAATCAGATCGTTCTAGGCTTCTACTGAACACCTTTGAAAGTGACCTGCTACCTCCTGCCTCCTATGAAGGAATGGAATCTGATACCTTTAAAACTATATAGTTTTCTTGTGAAAGTGTTCTATGTGGATTGCTTCTGCTACAAGGCAACTAGGTGTTTCGCATTGTGTGTTGTAGTTGGGGATCTACAGCTGAGAGCAGTGGAATATGACCCTGTTAGGGACAGTGCCTTGCAACTACAAATACCTAATGAGTCATAAAAATGTAATATATTAATGAAATTAATCTTTTATCTTTTACAGGTTTCGACAGCAGACCAGTGTCGTTCTTCCCCTAAAGCTCTGATCTCTTGCAATAAAAAGTCACTTTATCTTCCACCAGAAATGCCAGCTATTCATATTGAATTTACTGAATATTACTATCCAGATGGAAAGGACTTTCCTAGTAAGACTTCTCTTTTTTTTTTGTACTGAAGCATAAATTTTGTGTGTTACTTTCACCTTTTTGAAGCTTAAAGCTTGGAAATAAGTAGTAGCTTTCTAAAATGGAAAAAAACCCACAACACTGTTCCATTTCCTCAGTGCTTGCTCCTGGCAGACTCCTAGTAATACTCTTTTTTATAAACATGGTTTGTAAGTCTGGAAACACAGCATTTTTACTGGCACATTAATTATTCATTCTCCAACATCCACATACTGTTTCTGCAGTTTCACTGTCTGCCTACATAAAATAACTCAAACTATTGCAGTAGTATCTAAGATGCAACAAAGATCCGCTGGAGTTATTTGTAGGAATGTGTTCTGGGGCTGGCCCTGTTTTATATACAGAAATGTCAGTGGATTTCCTGGGAATGGGACTTGAGGACAACAAATCTCTGTGGTCTTGCCCTTCCTCTGTAATGAGGACATTCTCTCCCTCTCCTCAGACTTGATTCTATTCTAATATTAGTTTTTACATTCAAAAATTCAGTCACTTGCTTGAAGTGAGAGAAAGAAGCATCACTTCAGGTATCCCCTAACAATTTATTCTTCCGTGAGACTAAAGGAGTGGGTTTGTGTTCTTTCTCTGATGAAAAATACTGGTGAAAATGTAAGTCCGCACCCATTTAAAAAGCAAACAAAACCTGACCCATAAACATTTTACTTATTCTTATAGTTTTGTTTTCTCTTCTCTTTTAGTTCCATGTCCGAATTTGTATGGCCAGCTGAATGCTTTACAGTTCACCCTGGATGAGAGAAGTATTCTTTGGCTGAATCAGTTTGTGTTGGATTTGAAACAGAGTCTTATTCAGTTCATGGCCATGTACAAGCTAAATGACAATTCAAAATCAGATGAACATGTTGATGTTAGAGTGGATGGACTAATGTTAAAGGTATGCTGTCATTGAGGAGGGTTTTGTGGTTTCTTGGAAAAATGTTTTTCTCTTATTCTAAAAAGCTACTAGCAAGCAACTTAAGGAATAAATACACTAATGAATGAACAAACAACCCATGCAATAAGCCACGCTGCTCTCAAAAACTATGCAGAATATGATGGTTTGAAGACAGACATCTGTCTTCTGTACTATTTCATCTATGTCCTAGGGGTATTTTGGTTTTGTATTTGAAGACCTGAATGGGAGTATTAACAAAATATTTCCCTGTGTTTGGTGAACCTGACATAGCAGAAGAAAAAAATATTGAGCACTAAAGTAAAAGTAACTGGTGAAAAAAGTCGTATTTTTACTCCATATTAATGCAAGGGCCCTCTCTTGTTCCTCTGCTTGTAGTATATCTCTTTCATCTTGTTAGTGAACAAGAGTAAAGAGTAAAAGAACAAGAGCCTGGGGCAAAGAAAGCAGTTCATCTGAAGGTTTATTTCCTTCTCCAAAACCCATTCTCACTGTTTTCTGTTTCATGCTGGCTGTTGGCTGTAGTTCAGGTACACAAGTTCTCTATATTCCAGAGAAGTGATGCCTGTTAATGCAACATCAAATTTTTGCTTCCCTTGTATTTTCCTTCTTTGTAGAAAAAGAATCATTGAGCAGATAAACTTCCCACCCTCCCTCATCCCCTGTTTGCATTGGGCATTTCACTGCATGGTTTCCAAGGTTCAGAGGTGAACAAAAACCTCTCCTCACAGGAGAGGTTTCAAAGGTTCTAAAAAGTCGGTTTATGGAGAGATCTTTATCTTCCTAAGGCTCTTGGTACATACTTAATGGAACTTTCAAAGGACATGGTTTGTACTGAATAAAAGTAGTTATTAAGAGTTAACAGCTGGACAACTGCAAATATAGTTTGATCTGATATTGAATTATTAGTTATGAATAGCCTACTAAACTAAGAGAAGTTAAAGTATTCTTAAATACCTCACCCCTTGATTCAAATTATTTATATCATCCTTGTATTAAGAGCATTGTTTTTAATCTAGCAAATGATTACTATTTTGATGGTGTGCTCGATGTTTATATATCATATAGTAATTATTTCATTTTTTTATTTTGTTCTGAGTCCTTGTATGGACTTGAAGAAACTTCATTACTCCCATCTTTAAGTGTCATTAAGATGACTTTTTTTTTACTCCTGCTTTCTAGATTCAGCATGGAGATGTGACAGAAGGTAGTATCACTGATAGTAGCAAAACTAGTGTGGCCAAGGTCCATGTTAACAACATCAGATACAGGATTTGGCATAAAATGTGTTACCATTAAAATTGGCACTAAAAATACTCAAGTTAAATAAAATACAGTTTACCAAACTCTTTTGATGGTTTTTAGGAGTTGGAGTATATTGTTATTTTTATGATGAAAAAATGTATTATTATTATCAGATAATTGTCAGAAATACCTATTCTGTATTCTGCAATATTAGGAACATTAGCTGCATTAGCACATTTAAGTGTTTGCTTTTACCTTAATATAGAAATAAAATATTGTAGTAGTCAGTGTAGTGAAAAACCTTATTTGACAAATCAAATTGAACTCCAAATTATAATTCTCTGTTTTTCAAAGTTATACATTTTTGAAACACTTGAAGAAACTTTCTACCAAACTGTTTCTGAGTTGAAGAAATGAGACACTTCAGCCTAATGTAGCTGAACTAAATTTAAGACCTTCAGATAAGAAAAGCCTGAGACCCTTACATTCTGTACAAACATTGAGGTTTAGATGCCACAGCATCCTTCTTGAAAATTAGAGGAAACACAAATCATAGACTGCGAGCCTGACTTATCCCTGCTCTCATAAAATTATATTACTTCGTTTTAGCTGTCGTGGCTATTATTTTGTTTCTTTAATTGTATACCTTCTTAAGCTACATATTTCTAACTAGACAAATATATTTCTCCCTTGCAGATCATCATCCCATTTGAAAAAAAATCTGAAATTCATAAAGATCAACCTCGTGCACTTTCCATTCAAAGTTCAGAGATGATTGCTACGAACACCAGATGCTCACCAAACTGCAGACACTCTGATCTAGAAGCTTTGTTTCAGAACTTCAAAGACTCTGAATTTTTTAGTAGAACTTTCACCAGTTTTCCTAAGTCCCAGAAAAATTTTAATCTTTTGCATCCAATCTTCCAGAGACATGCTCATGAACAAGACACTAAAATGCATGATGTTTATAAAGGTTATATCATCCCAAAATTGAATAAATATGCATTAAAGACATCTGCAGCTACTGATGTTTGGGCTTTGCATTTTTCCCAGTTTTGGATAGATTATGAAGGAACGAAAAGTGGGAAAGGCCGACCAATAAGCTTTGTGGACTCATTCCCGCTTTCACTTTGGATTTGCCAACCTGTAAGATTTGCGAAGTCACAAAAAGAGCTTTTATCGCATAATCAGACAGCTTTGAACATTCCAAGAAGCGAATCTAGTGATCTTGCTAATAGATTGCAACGTAAAAAACTTCTAAAGGAATATTACAGCACTGAGACAGAGCCCTTGACCAATGGCATTCAAATGTCTGAGACTTCAGGAGTGCTTTCTGAAAGCTCTTCCTCTGATGCAGATGTACATGTTCTTGTCCATGTTCAAAAACATGTAAGCGTGCAGATCAATCACTACCAGTATCTTTTTTTGCTGTTTCTCCATGAATCTCTTGTATTGCTCCTGGAAAACTTAAGGAATGACGTAGAAGCAGTGACAGGAAAACCTGCAAAGCAAACAGATGTCTGCATTGGGATCCTACTGAAAAGTGCAGAAATAGCCTTACTACTCCATCCAGTGACTCAGGGAAACCCTTGTAAGTCTCCTGTTGTGGAAGAAGGAAGTCCCGTGGCATCAGAACTCTCCCCTGTGGGAAATGGGGAAGCTCTTACTTCAGAGAGTAAATTAGTTGGTAGTAAGATAGTGGAAGCTGGTATTACTAATTTTAGTTATGTAAATGACTGCAAGCCTCTGAATGCTGAAGTTAATAAAGGAATTTTAATAGATCCTCTTTTGTTTAAATCAGACAGTAATACGGATTTTCAGAAAGGAATGTCATTTTCAGATGATGCATCAGATAAAGGTTTGGGAGATACAAGTGAAGGAGGAAGCAGTGGACTCTTTAGTAGAAGTGATTCAGAGGAGGTCTGTGGACCTCTAAGTGAGAAAAGTAGCTTGAATCCTAGGGATTCAGTGTCCATTCTGAATAAGAGAGAAGATTCTACTGAATTTTTCATTGATAAAGAGGATGACAGAAATATATTCTCAAATAAGTTAAATGAACAGGAAGGCACAACTGAAGGCTGTCCTAACCAAGTCAATGACTTGGAAACAGAAACTGCCTTAGAATCTGAAGAGCTTGAAATCAACAAAGACAAAGTGACTTCAGTTAAAATGTTTGCATCCCAGTCTTCATCAAGGTATAGAAGATTTAATACTAAATCAGTTTTCCTACTCTTTGAAAATATTTAGCAATCTTGTTGGCCACATACTTCTAGTATTTTTAGCAGTCTGGAAGTGAACATCTAGTAGATGAAAATTTTTAAAGTATATAGAAAGATATGCAGTATCTAGCATTCAGTGAAAGCTAAAAGAAAGTGTTAGTTAATTGATGTAAACTATTTACTTTCAGTTCAAATGTTATCAAATATGTATTGAGAAAAGTGTTGACACAAATACCCAGAGGAATGCATGTAGTTTCTACATTTAGTTATTTTACTTGTCAAAGGATTATTGAATAATCAGAGGGGGTTTTTTATATCTTGCCTAGTTTAGAGCAAGTTTTTTAAGTAAATTCTATGTCTTTCCTTTAATTTGAAATAATAATTTCCTAATATCTTTAATTTTAAAGTGCTAAGCCTAAGGAACGCTGCTCATCCAACCTCCCTGCATTCTCTGTTTCTTACAAAAATATGAAGAGAAGTCCATCACAAGTCTCTCTGGATACCATCTCTATTGATAGTATGATGCTAGAGGATCATTTGATAGAGAGTGATGGAAGTGACAGTCAAAGCTTTCTGGAGAAAGGTAAGTAGGTTTAACAAAATATTTTTAAGCAATACACGGAAATGTTTATAACTAAAATAATACTCAAAAGGATTCTAGTCCAGCAAAACCTGGATACTTTACGAGACTATTTCTCTTGCCTTCACCAGTCAGTAATACTAAGTATATTCACCAAACATCGTTTCAAGGGAAAATAAGGTGTGCTACTTCAGCAGTGGTACTTAACACTACTTACTTTTTTCTCCTCTCTTGAGGAAAGTAAGAGCATTGAAGTGCTGTGTTGCAATTTTGAATTAAGCAGAACTTGTTCCCTGCTTTACTTAAAACCTGTTGCTTTGGGTGCAAGTATTTACAGGTTGTACCCTGAATCAGGATCATGCTTGAAGTGATAAAGAAGCTTTCAGTTTAAAAGTAGATGAAAAAGAAATGGATTTTCACTAATACTCACCATGCTAGTTACCAGGCAGATAGATTTGGTAGTCTCCTTGCAGTTTGTTCCTTAAGGAGCAGTTCCTAGCTGTTGACTGTCTAACAGCATGTATTTGTCCAATTTTTGCTCATCTGTGCATATACTGATTAAATAATTTTCTAAAGTCAGGAAATAGAGTAAGAAGACCTTATTGGTACCTGTTTTCTGAGAAATCCTACTTTGAATAAATAATGACTACTTTTTTTCTGTAGGATTTCTCTTCAGTCTAGAGCAATAATGAGAAGACTGCTTCACTTGCAAACCTGTTATATATTTGAATTGTAGGAGTATTCCTGTATGTGCTTATGTGGGAGTATGCCATAAAATATATTTTTCATTTAAAATAACTTTATTTGTCTTTTTGGCTTGTTAAACAGTATTTAACTGCAGGTTAAGTCTCTATGCTTTCTAGTTGTCAAGGAAACAATATCATGATTGCTCTAATGAAAATATATGTAGCTTATTTCTCTAAACATAAAACCACAAACATTTGCTCTAAAGGCACTGTGCCATATTTTAGATACACAACTTGTAATCTGTAACCTTTTTTTTTCTGCTTGATCAGGTTTATATTTGATTTGGAAGATTAAAAACTGCCCTTCACAATTTTTTAACAATGCATGTAGACTGCTGTTTTGGTTTTGTCACTATATTCTGCTTTACTTGTATAGCATCTAGAACTTTGAACTCTGTAAGAGGAATGGATTTGGCAGTTCAATCACAAATATTTGTTTAATAAGCCATTCAACTCATCTTAAAAAATGAATTAATGTATGCATACAGTAACAAACACTGACTTTATTCTTAATGTAGGAGTGCAAATGCTAACTTTGCATTTTTTCTGATGTATATATGGAAGGTATTACAGCCACAAACTATCAAAGTCCATCAGAAAATGCCCATGAAGGAGGCACAGTGATTGAAAATTGTGATGGGTCATCTCCAGATGCCATGAGCGCTGCTTCAGAGAATGCCCATGAGACCAGTGAAGAAATGGTAATATTGTATTCCATGAGAATACATGCTTCAGTAAATTAAACCTTAAAATAGAACTAAAATGATTGTTTTTAGAGGTGATTTTTCAACTAATTTTGGCAGCTTTTGTTAGTGCATTATGTAAGCTTACAGATCTAGTGCACTTGTGTTAAGTACAAATGAAGATTACAATCCAAGTTCCACTGATCATTCTCTGTTATTTTCTCTATAGCCACTGTTGAGAAATGACAGCAGCCACTTAAAAATGTCAGAAAATATTTATGCTTTAGTATATAACAATATTTTTTTAATACCATCACATTCTTTTATACTCTGTTGAATCTGATATTTAAAATGAGCTTTTCATCATCATTATCACATATAGCTAAGAGAAAGCACCATAACTCTGACATCTCTAATATGAAGATATTTCCTAAGCACTGGTAGCATTTTGTAGAATTTTCAAATACACTGTATTAAGTGTGCTGCGGGGTCAGATCAGAGATGCCTCTTGTCCAGGATTATGTCAGGACAATGCCCAGTGTTTAGAGAAGGTTATAAGACTAGCACATGTAGAAAGAGATTCCTTGCCTGAGACACCATGCAGGGTCCAGTTTTTTCATCTGCCTGTGTACTTACTCCATGCTGATCCTGGTCCTAATCAATGCTTCTCAAATTGTGTTCTATCAGTTAAGGTCATGAACTGGAAACCTAGGACAATATGGGCCCAAAGGAAGACAGTGAATTTACTGAAATGTCTTGTGTGCTTGCTGATGTATTTTCCTTTTCAGTAATGTTAGTCATGTAATCCTACCTTTGCTTTAAAATATTTGTGGATCGCCTTCATTTTTTAAAAAATAAAAAAAAGCAGCTCACTTGAATTATTGATTCCTTTTAAGTAAATTCTCAATCACCTATGCATATAGGTAATATGGAAAAAACATAATTCATTCAGATTTTTATGCAAATACATTTTAGCATATTTTTCTACTTGTAGACTGTAACTAAAAGTCATTAGAAAAATGAGCCCAAAACAGTATTAATGATGATGGACACACACCTTCTGATACCAAAGCTGATTTGAAACTGGCTTCTACTTCTTTTTAAAAAAATACTGCAACCCAATAAATAGAGAAAAAGGGCTGACTACTATGCAGATAGCTAAAGCTTAGTACCCTCTCCTGGCTCTTTAACCTGGTCTGATTCAGCACCACAAATGCTTGGTTGTGCTTATGATATGGGTAAAGTAGAATACAGCCTTAGGAAACTTCAGATGTCACATAGATCATGTGCTTCTCTGTCAGAGTGGAAAAAGTCTGTCTCACTTTCATGGCTTTTCTAACCAATTCTGAATTGGTGTCAGTGGGTTATAAATACAAGTGTCTGTCTTTGGACAGCTGAGCATTATGAAGCCAAAAAGAAAAGAAGAAATGAGAAAACTTTGTGCTTTTCTGTGAGTTAGGGTTTTGGATACAAAGGGGTTTGTGATGGAAAAGGTTTAAACAGATCCTAGAAACAATAATCACTATAAATTCATCTTCTAATCTTATATTGTTTTATCTTGGTTTTATTGACAGATGTCTGTTGTGGTTTTTCAAGTATTTGGTGTTAATGGTGAAATCGACATCAGGGGTGAAGACACAGAAATATGCCTGCAGGTCAACCAAGTGATACCACATCAGTTGGGAAACATTAGTGTTCGACACTATCTGTGCAACAGAACTGTTGGTAAGAACTACCAATTCAGTGTTGTGAAACTGAAGCTGGAAATATTTGTTCTAAGTAAATAAAGATGCAAACACAGGTTTATATTAGTTCAATAGCATCCGTTTTTATGCTGGTTTAGAACTCTGATTTCTTTCCTGCTTACGATACATTAAAAGGGAAGATAACGAATAAATGGAACCATTTATGATTGTGTGGGTAAAAAAATGCATTATATTGAATTCTGGTCATTAGTTTGCTTTTTAAAAAATGAAGTTAGTTGCATTATGTGCTGGTTTTGGCTGGGGTGGACTTAATTGTCTTCGTAGTTGCTGGTATGGGACTATGTTTTGGATTTTGCTTTTCCTATTAAATTGTCTTTATCTCAACCCACGAGTTTTCTAGCTTTTACCCTTCCAGTTCTCTCTGCAGTCCTGCTGGTGGGGGAGTGAGTGAGCGGCTGTGTGGTGCTTGGCTGCTGGCTGGGGTGAAAGCACAACGCGTTACACTGCGTTATTGCTTTGTGAAGATGGAACTCCCTTATGTCCCTAATAACACTTTGCTTAATGTACCTTTGTTTGAAGGGCTGTTCTTTTTTTTCAAGATCTGTTTTTCTAGATTAAATTACACCAACAGTTTAAACAGACTTATAATATTTGGTTTAAGAAAACTTTAAAAATTATTCTCTATTAAGAAAGATTAGCTGTGAGGACAGAACACCTTTTTTGGGGAGTGGTGATGGTGGTGTTTGTTTTTTTAAGCTTGATAGAAACAGAGTGTAGTTTCATGCCAGGCATTTGCACAACTAGATCAACCACTGTATTGTCAGAGCTTTTCTTGGGCATGAGTGCCACACATACATTCTTTGCCAGAAAACCAAGTTCTCATACAGTGAGGTTCTTTCCTTGGCATGAAGTATTGGTATGCCACTTCATGTCACATTTCTTTGCTCCCCTCTGCCAGCCTTCCACATGGATTGCTGGATGCCAGCTCTGCTGTGCCACAGGGTTTTTGGGCAGATCCCTGATGCACCTGCTTCCTGCTTCTGGTTCATCTCCTTTCCTGGGAAATAGCTATAACAGCTGTTGGCTGCTATGTTTTATTTCAACCTTCTAGCAGCATGGGTTTTGTTCAGGAGGTTGTGCTTCAGCTTCAGAGGTGCCACAGCCTCTGATGCTCAGGCTAAAGAACCCCTTTACTGGTCAGCTGAGCCGTTGCCAGCAGCTGCTGCCTGGAGCAGCTGTTCCACCATATTGTATTCAAGTATCAAGGCAAGTAGGAGGTCTAGCAGGGAAGACTCATGGCTGACCTTCAGTTCTTACAGCAGGCAAATTGATTTCTGGTTATCTGCCATATCCTTTGTAAAAGCCAGAGGGAGTAAACAGTATGAACATATCACCTTCCTGCTCTCACGTGTGTTCTACAACTAGAACCTGCTTCCTCTGGTTTAGCTGATTATGAGAGGTTTATGCACTGGTTGATTATTTTGTGGACAAAAGGTTAAAACATGATTGGGATCTTCAAATCCTTCCTTCCTCTTTCTGGTGGGTACCTGAATGGGTGGGCCAATACCACTTTTTTTGTACATTGCTAGTCACTCTGATTCTATAATGTACATCTCTCCACTGCAGGGCTATGCTTTCTGTACTGAGTCAGGAAATCTTCTGCAGCCACTGCTGCTTCCCATCTCCTACATTTATTCTATTAGAAGAACAAAGGGGGAAAAGCTTGAGAATCGGATCAAAAAAAACCATTTAAATGAGTTAACAGTAACAAAATACCACTAAAAGAACAAGTGAGCAAATGTGTACGATAATATCCCACTAGAGGCAACTCTTCCTCCATGACCTTTAATAAAACTTTAAGTGCTACATTAACAGCTGTAACCAGTAAACTGAAGAACTATGCAAAGTAGCAAATACTCAAGTTATAATTACAGTTATGAAGGTGTTCTGGGTGAAAATAACCATTTAAAACCTATTATACTGTTAATGCAGTAGATGTAGAAAGGGAAAAATGTGCCTAAAATCTAGAGTAAGTTGAGGGCAATGTGGCAGCTGTGCAATTCCCTGCAGGCCTGGATGCAGGACTATGCCTTTATCAGATCTTGTCTGGCAGCAGTAACAAAAGGAGGGGGGATGGAATATGGCAGAGGTTCTGTGGGAAGGACAGTGATTTTACTGAGACCTTATCATACTTGACATGCTTGTGAGAAGGAAACAGCAGTTCATAGCAGCTTCCAAATTGTTTAACGCAATTTTTACTGCATCTTCCCTTGATTCTGCCTCTTGCAAATATCTGCAAGATAACTAAAATGGACTTAATGGCTGAGATTGAATGTGTGGTCTTTTCCTCTGCTGTTTTTCTGCACTTTGGATTCTTCCAGCAATGATGCAGGCATTTTCTGGTGCAGAAGTGCTTAATGCACATACTGCTTATTTCTTTATCTGTATTTGTGGGAAGAATATAAATCCTTTGAGGGAAACAAATTTTCCCAAACCAATTGCAGAGATTCATTGAACAGTGGTCATTGTTCTCCCATCTGGAGAGCCGCCCTTCTTCTTTTTCTCCAGGACTGTTGGTAGCTTATTTGCTTCTGTTTGGACTAAAGCCAAAAGAGGTAGCTAATACTTGCAGTGGGGGTATTTTTTTGTTTGTTTGTTTGTGGGTTTTGTTTGTTTTTGTTTGTTTGTTTTGTGGGGGTTTTTTGTTGTTTTTTTGGAGGGGGTGTGTGGAGGAAGAATATGAGTTTTAGCAGTTCTTAAACTTTGGAACGACTGAAGGATGGAGCCATGGCTGCTGGTGTTGTGGAAACCTCTATTCACAGAGGTAACAAATGGAAAGATTCTGGTTCATAACAGGCTGAAGATTCTCATGTTCATTTACAGTTCTTCTCATTGTTCTTTTGTCAGCCCAGATTGACAATGTGTCTATCTGCTCTCACTCTAGTGCCAGTAGATAAGACTCTACTGCTGTGCCAGGTCGTCCATGAGAACTGGGCACTATACAGAAAGAGGAACTCAATTAATCTACAGATAGGAAAGCAAATTAATTATTTTGTCAGGCTGTGGTAGCTCCAGGCAGTGTCTGTTGCATGTTGAACTGACATAATTCAGTTGATTTTACTTAGTTTCCTGAGCTGTCTTTCAAGTTTCAGTGCTTGCTTTTGTATAGTTACTGCGATTATGCATTTTGTTTTACAGATAATTTCTGCAGGTTAGCCATCATAGTGATCAGATGACTTGAGAATCTCATGGTGTAGTTATGTCTGGCAGTGAACCTGCTTTTTTGTACAAGAAATGGATACTACTCCCCCCACAATCTGGTTACCTTAAATTATTATCTAACGTATAATGTAACAGATTTTTTAAAATGTTTTTTAGAACTTTGTAGTTGAATGTTGTAGTTTTCCTTACTGATTAAAAGATAATGAAATTAAGAAGAAACTGCCAGGGGTTTTTAAGGTTCAAATCTACTGCCACTCAAAAAATGGAAGCACTATGCAGCCACGTTCTCCATCTTACTGCATTGCTATTCATGTTTTCTGAGTTAGGAAACTCAGCCTTTCCAAGGAGTTAGTGGAAAAGTATGCGAAATAGTTGGTTTTCCATTGTCAAGGCACCAAGGAAACACAAATTTTTTTGTGGATGGTGATACTTCTGCATTGTCCTTTCTGTTGTCACAGTGAGGTACTAGTCCTTGTAGGTATTCTTAGTTTATTTTTTGTACTTTGAAGTGATATGCTTGGAAATTTGCTCTGAAGTTGTGTATTTGTAATGCTGCCTATTGTGGATAATACTTTTAAGGTACTTTTTGGACAATCAGTTGGACAATAGAGACAAAAATAATTAGATCATAATTGGTTTTTTGTATGGTGCTAAATTTTAATGCAAATTTGTTTTCCTTTTGCAACAGGTTCTGACTGTAAATCTCTGACTGGATCTCTTAATTCATCACCTGAGATTAGTCTGAGATGGGAAAATGGTCCTAGTGCTGTTGTACATTCACTGCTAGCTGTGAAAAATGGTTTTCTTCAGTGTCATGTGGAGAACTTCAGTGCTGAATTTCTAACATCTTCCCTCACAAACATTCAGCATTTTCTAGAAGATGAAACTGTTGCAGAAGTGATGCCTATGAAGATAAAAGTTTCTAATGCAAGGATTAATTTAAAAGTATGTTAACAATGAGATATTTGGCCGCTTTAAAAGAAATTGTATTCTTGTTTCTTTGATGATAAACTACTAATCTGGATACAGTTAACTTCAAAGAAATTGCTATCGCACTCTGGAAGGTCTTTAGATAACACTAAAACAATTTAAAAATACATAGATTTGGTTAGCTCTGTGGTATGCCTAGAGGGGAATTATCTGCATGACCAAGCTATTTGTATGAATTAACATTTTATACTTTTTCCTCCTCTCCTAAGTCTCTCTTGTAGAGTGACAGTGTCTGGTAATTTTAAATGGAAGGTATACCAAGCTTCTAGAGGCACAGTGTGGGTTTTCCTGGTTGGGCTTTTTTGCTTAGCAAAGCAATGGTTTTCTAATTACAAACCACGGATTTTAACGCTTATTTCTCTCTCCTGCTTGGAGGATAATTGAAATTATCCTTAGCACTTGCCAAGCAATGAAAGTTCAGTACAAAAGAAGGAAAAAGGTTATAGAATTCCAGTTCAAATCACTTATACACTGTTTCTTACAACCCAGATTTCATGTTCTGCTCTACCTAGAAACAGATACTAAATAATGCAAGCTTTTCTCACCACCGTAGTTTAAAATAGTAACATCCTGCTAAACTCTCCTCGGGGATTTTCTTTCAGCCATGTAAAGGAGATAATGAGTCCTGTACTGCACAACCATTGAATATAAAGATAAGGACACTTTTTTGGGGGGTGTGGAGCAATAGTAACACAAAGAAACTTAACAACAATTGTACCATTACTTTGGAAAGTATTAATCACCCATATAAACTCTGAAAAGAGTGAGGACTGGAAGAGCAGCTCCAGTTCTACATCTGAGGCTAAGGCCTTGATTCTACTAAGATCATGCTTGATTGGAAGGGCATTTGTTATCTCTATCCTGTTCTACTCAAACTGCATCAGTATTCCTTCCCTCAGTGATACAGGCTTTCCATCCCCTGAGGATCCTTAGGCACTCCTGTAGAGCTGTTTTTACTACAGGATTAGCACAAATACTTTGTGTAAGAGCTGTGGATCTGTTCCTCAGTTTTCAGCGTATCACAAATGTGGATGTCCAAATGCAAATAGGAAAGTCTTTACATATAGTCATTTGCATTTAAAACCAGGATTGTGCTGGGTTATTGGCAAGAAGGCAGACTTAAGCAAAATGTTCTTGAGAAAGCAGCTGCTTGAGGTGGGGAATGTACATTAATAAACTGGCAACAAGAGTCTCCTTGGCAGTAAAAGCGCTGAAGTGCTTGCTCAGCAGTGCACACAAGTCATGGTGAAGTTATTCATGATGGTTGACAAACTGCAAATTTGACATACAAATGATTCATTTCTATAGAGTTGTTGGGTAATAAGGAGCAAGAGGATATGGTTTAAATGTTTGCTGCATTGCCTATTTGATGTAGTGTGTTCTATTGTTTCTGCATGATACGATGCAGTGTGTTTTATGGCAGGGGAAGAATTTAAGAAAGATTATTTTCTTGTTTGCATTTTCTACTGCAATCTCGATGCTGTTTCAAGAAACTTTGGAAGTTATATCTCAATATCTTTGTTGGTATGTGTTTAATGCTGATATGTATAGTTTGTGTTTATACTGGCTGCATTACTCTGCTTGACAGGGGTAATGAACTATAAAGACTTCCTGGGGAGTCCCCAGAGAACTAATTTGTGAAGTTCCTCTTCTGCTGAGTACAGTAATATAACTAAAATGCAGCTGGTGGCATCCCAAGCTAAATTCTAAAAAGACAAAATCTGCTCAAGAATGATAGCTGTACCCATTCAATCCTTAAAACAGTTCAAGGGAAAATCAGATACTATGTAGTGCAGGCTTCTTATCTCTGACTTGGAAGGTTCCTGAGCTAAAGAATGTCTTGAGTTGGGATATAATCTTATTGAGATGCCTGTGAAAACACTTTGAAGTATTTTAGTCAGACTATATATTGAGTTCAGTAGACTTACTCCACAGATAAATTTGAGCCTTTAATACGATCCCTGGGGGAAAAAAATGGAGGCAAAGTTTAGTGAAGATCCTGTTAGAAAATTCTACTTTGAAATGTTCCCTTTCAAGTTTCATTAAATCCACTTATGTTTAAATGAACATCCTAATTAGCTATTTTGATTTCCTGGTAAACTCATTTTCAAATACATGTATTTTTTAGGATGATAGTCCACGTGAAAATCTCAAGGCATCTGAGGTGGTACCCATAAAACTGCATATTGACATACTCTGGATAGAAAGAAATGATGATGGCACTTTTGTCATTAGAGGTTTGTATAATCCTGCACCTTGATATCTCAGTTTTATAATCTTACTGTTATTTCCTTTGTGCGTACATGTGGCTAATAATGAAAAGATAACTGATGATAATTTGTGGAAGCTGTTGTTGCCATATCCCTTAATTCTAAGTGTTATCACATAGAGGAAAATTACCTTTTTGAATAGTATACTGGCTGTGATAACCCACAGCTGAATCGGCCTGAAAGAAATAAAAATATGCATACAACATCATCAGGAAATGTTTCATCAGTGCCTATCACTTCATCATGGTAATTTTAAGGCTCCTTTGAGTACAAACCAAACAAAAAAAATGCTTTTCTTTACAGATTACCAGGATGGTTACCATCTTTGTGGTTTTGTGTAATATTTATTTTGTAAATAAAAGACTATTTAAGAAGTGCAAGTAGCAATTTCCAATTCTGTGTATCACAGTGCAGTCCTGGCAGCAGGTTGCACTGAGATTTGCATTTAGAATAGTGATTTAACATTCTACTTTTCATGAAGCATGTATGTGCTTACAGGATTGGGGTTTTTTTACATGCATGGGCAAATACTAAATACTCACAACAAGGCAATACATATAGAGCTGGAACTTTACTGTTGTCTTTCACAGATATGTCAAAGAATCATAATCTAGGTTGGAAGGAGCCTCTAGAGGTCATCTGGTCCTACTCCTAGCTCAAAGCAGGGGCAGATTAGATCAAGTTGCTCAATGCTCTGTCCAGGCAAGTTTTGAGCATCAAAAAAGGATACCACAACCTACCATAAGTAATCTGTCCTAGTGTTTGCCACTCTTATGGTTATTTTTTTTGGTGTTGTGTAATTGGAATTTCCTTTGTTGCAGCTTGTGTCTATTGCCTCCTGTCTACCCTCTCAGACAGAGGTGCTTGAGCACTTGCCAAGCACCTCAGGGACATCTGGTCCATCTTCTCTATACCCTTTCACTAGGCAGGCAAAGGTGGCATTAAGATCACTCCACAGTCTTCTCTTCAGATTTCACGAGTGCATGTTGCTGGGCCCCTCATTTGTACATCATGTGCTCCTGGCCACAATTCTCTTGGTGGTCCTCTGCTGTCAGTATCTATACTTTCTCACACTAGGGAATCCAAAAGTGGATCCAGTATTCCAGATGTGGTCTCACCGGTGTGAGTATTGGGGAATAATAACTTCCCTCATCTTGCTATCTATACCCTTGCTAGTACAGCCTGCAGTGTCCCTGGTTTCTGCTGTCAGAGCTCACTGCTGACTCATGATAAAGCTTGTTGACCAATGCCTACAGGTCATTTTGTGCAATTTTGCTTTCTGTTCAGTTGGTTCCCAACCTATAGCAGAGCAAGAGGTTATTGACTCTCAACTGCAGGACTTCACACTAGCTTCAGCTCAACTTCATGAGGCTCCAGTTAGTCCATCTCTCCAGCCTGTCCAGGTTCCTCTGAAAAACAGCTTTGCCCATCAGTGTGTCAGTCACCTACCCTTCAATTTGGTGGAGTTCACAAAACTGCAGAGTGCACCCACCCTTTCATCCAGGTCCCGAATATGTTAATCCAGCAATATGCAATGTATTGCATGACTTGAGGAAGGCTGAGATTGGATGACTTGAGAGGCTGCAGGGTGATCTTAATGCCCCCTTCATCCACCTGATGGGAAGGTATATCAAGGATGGACCAGACTTCTCAGAGGTGTGCTGTGGCATGATTTGCTTGTATTTTAATTTTTGCACGTTATCTAATGCATTGTGTGAGTTCTTAAAGATGTACAATGTATTTTGGTCATCTTTTTATACTAAACATTGAAAGTTTAGTAAGATAGTTAGAAAATAGTTTTAAGGTTTCTTTCAGCTTGTATTTTTTTCCCTTTTTGCTGAAGTGCTTTGATCCCCATACATGTCTTGGACTGCTCAGGTACAGTGACTTCAAAGGCATAGGTTAAATGCCATCTGCACATCAGTGATACATGTTTGTAGTGCTACATTTTTTGAGTCCTCAGTGTGTGTGGTGAGAGGAGGGGGTAATGAACAGAAAACTCTTGTTTAGAAGGAAATGTTTAAAAAACAAAACAGTCACAGAGTATTTTTTAGACTACTGAGAACCATAACTCTCACTTTTCCTCTTGGTGTACAACAGTATATTTTAACAGATATTATAGTGCACTTCAGTTACAAATGCTAGAAAGCTTCTTTAATGCCAAGTAATTAAAGGTATTATCTAATTTAAAAACTTGATCCAGCAGGTTGATCTCACTGTGTCTTCAAATGTAAATGCAGTCTTCAGAGAGACCTGTAGACAGTATATTAATAGAAATATTAATGGTTCTCAAACTTCTCATTATTCAGAGTGCTTATTCTGTGGTGATGCTATTGGTCAGTATAAAAATGTGTTTATTTCCTTCAGGCTGGAAGTTACATATTGCTCCTTCCCTCCTTTTCTCTAAAAGGTTATGAGTGTTAATTTTTTTTTATTCTTAAATTTGATTTTGAGAGGCTAATATAAAAGTACTTAATATCATAAGTATATTTCTTTTAGGTGTTTTCAATTTTGTACTGATAAGAACCAACCTTTAAAAAAATTTGACAAAACCCCTATGCACTATTTCTGTGATACAGATAATCAAAAAATAAATGATGTGTCAAAGATGAATTCAAGTAGTGCATTGCAGCAAACAGTGGAACCTGTTGAATGTAAAACAAAGGACCAAGCCACACAGATTACTTGTGAAATTCCCAGACCTTCTAAATCAAGCAGAGATTCAGCTGACTTCCTTAAAAATGAGGTATTTAGAATTGATTTTTACTTCCCTCTGCCCCCTCAAAATTATGTTACAATCCTTAATCATCATAATTGTTAGGTTATCTGGGGGTGGGATATACTTCTGTTTAGAAATCTGTTTGAGATGGAAAATATGGTTCACGGATATTATAATATGGCTCAGCAATTTAATACTGCTTTCTAAATAGGGTAGTAATACACTGCACACTGATTCTTTTCCTTTACATCAGAGGGAGTTCTATAAGGGAGTTTTCTTCTCCCCATCTCCCTCATCCTTGTACAACACAACACATCTCTGTACAAACACAAGGGACTAGGCTGTTTAGTCAGACCCTTACTAATCTATCAGTCATACCTGGGTTTTGAATCGATGAGGACAGAACACATTCCACACATCAATTTGGTTGTTTTTTTCTACTGCGTAAGAATCCGTTCCTGGAGCTCAGAACCTGGGGTCATTTCCACTCCACTCCAGAATAGAAATGGCATAGCTAAAACACTGGCTATCCTGCCTTTTGAGCTAATTGCATCAGCTCTCTCTGTGTTCTACACTCATTAACTGGGAATCAGTTGCAATTGACTCAGTCCCAGCAAGCCTCTGCTCAGGAATGAATGTGAGCATATAGTATTTTAAAGTTACTGTAATGGAAAAAGTTGTCAGTATGCAGGAATACTAACAGCTTTGTCTTCTCAACCGATCATTTTAGCTTATTGAAGAAAATGAATGTCTCAAACGGGAACTAGCCAAAGCCAAACTGGCTCTTGCTGAGGTCCAAATGGAAAAAGATGCCCTGCTTCATCACATGAAGAAGATGAATGTTGATCATCAGTAGGACAGTGTTCTGGCAGTGCAAGAACATCAGAACTTCAGGTGATGGTGGCATCTAAAATACTGTCTGTAAATCACTTAAGATGTGGTTATTTTTTTGGTCACAGACAAAGTTTTCTCATTACAAAAAAATGTTTGTGAACTAGGTACTATTCTGAATTTTTCATTAAACATTGTAACTTTTTTCAGCTCATTTTAAACTGAATTGACTTGGGAAAAATCAGTTTGTACTGTACTTTATTAATTTAAAAATGAAAAAGTCATATCATCTACTTTTAATATTATCAAAGGAAATGTTATTTTTAAAATGTTTTCTGAAAAGGGGATGGGCTCAGCTGTGAAAAAAGGTGTACCACATGTACCACACCTCACTAACAAACTGTACCTCTGTTTGTTAAAGATATGTTGTTTGATTGTTACCAGAAGGTATCCATACAAGATGTTACATTTGCACTATGATGATATGGGCTAGATCCTCTAGAATAGTATAGCTACTGAAAATTAAAATACCAGCCCCTAAACTGGCCCTAAATTCAGTGTAATTTGCCCAGAGAGGATTTTAAGAATAATCCTCTGGTGCTATAGACTTCCCTATACCGTTTCCATACGTGCTCCTAAAATACCACAGTAAATGCTGGAGAATTTAAGTAAGAGGGCATACTACTGGGCTTTCCTTCTGCGTGAAGGTCCACTGTATCTGTACAGCTGATGTAACTTAGACATTCACACTTTATTTTTCCTCTCTCTGTGATGAGGATATAGCCCTGCTCTAGGATCCAGCCCTTTGTGACAGGTGAGCTTGGAGCCATTTTGCATGCATGTCTGATTTCTGCACAACTCATCAGACATGCCCAAGGATTCGGTTCAGTGTATTTAAATATGTAGTGTCAGTGCTCGTGAGGGGGGAAAATCCTACAGGGATTTATTAATTGTATATTGCTTTTTTTTGATAAAAAAGTTATAGAGAATCACTTAATTACCCAATGAAATTGTGAGATTACATGAAATGTAATTATACAGTTTAAATTATGGGTGATTTGTACAAATTGAACAATAACTTTCAGCTAAAAACTGGTACAGATGGATAAGTAAAAAAGCACAACACTGTAAAATAGAGAATATAAGAGTGTGCTTTTAAACAATTTAGGAAACAACATATAAAACTATAGATGCCTGTAAGAGATTGTCTTTGCTAGAATTAAAAATGACTGAATAATTTAACTAGTGACCTTGAATCTGACAACTTAAAATCTTTTAATTGCTACCACAATTGTTTCTGCTCCATTGGATGTTGGAGGGAAGTTTTATTTGTAGATATGCAGGCAAATTTCCTAAAGTATTTAGTATCCTGTGGTTTGACTTTGCATATGCAGGCTGTCAAACTAGTTTTAATTAAAATGGTTTTCATTAAAATTTTTTGGAGGACACATAATTTGCACTGCCGAAAATAGTTATTGAAACTGTGTAGATTTTAATGAAGAACTCTGTGGAAGAACTGGTTCAGGCACTATTTTAAAGCCTGTCTTATGAACCCTCATTGAAACTCCCCTTAATGCCCATGGAAATTTTTATTTTATTATTCTGAATAAGATGAAAAAATATACATACAATGTTTCTAATAGAGAAATTAAATATTTGTGTTTCAACAGTTATTAAGACAATACAGCAATTTCACATAAATGCAATGTCAGATTCAGGGGAGTATTTCTCCACTGGTTTAATTCTGGTTGGTACTATTAAAGTAAGTCTTACTTGGTTTATCCTTGCCAAGATCTAGTTAGAATTATTCTGAAGAAAGGAATGTACAGAGCGCTTAGTAGCATGTTGCTAGAATATTACATTGAGAATTGTCTAATTTTTAAAAAGAAATAAATAGCAATATCAAATGCCTGTCTTTATTACTGCATAAGCTAGTACCTGCTTCTTTTGAGAAAAGCCAAACACAAATCAAACTCAAAACAACAGCCCAAACCAGCCCTTCTCAGATGTTGAAATTCAGGGTATCACTTCCTAGCATTTTGTTATAACTGAATACACTTCTACTTCATGGCAGTTTTGCAGTAATGAGCATCACATGTGCACAGTTCAGAAGAGATAGGTGTGTTTGGTTGTGAGCTTGACAACACTGAGAGTGATAGTACTGTGTCACTCTGAAATGAGTTTTGCTATTGAAAAAAATGCAGAGGGAAAGTCAATTTATTAACTTTTGAAAGTGCATTTAGGTTATACTAAACATAGCTATGAAAAGACTCAGATTAAAAACAAAAAAAAGGCTTAATTCATCCTCAGGCTCTGCCAGTGTACACAGCCTCCTTAAATCCTAGATAGGAAATGTTGTGCAATCAGTAGAGCTTCTTGAATGAATCACTGCTTTTATTCTGCAAAGAACTTGGAGAACCTCAGTGTATACTGAAAACTGACTCCAGAAGTCCTGCAGGCAAACTGTTAGCAAGTTTTATTTTTATTTTCTATGGAAATTTAAACTGGTCTACAGTTGAACACTTGTTAGCTTGTTTAGAAATCCTGTTTTAATGCCTAACGAAGCTTTCATGTTAGCTCACCCTGAAGAGGCTGTGCCCTTTCCCAGGCTTGGTCATTGAATCATTCTGGCACACTCTGTTCCAGTTCTCACTAACTCTTACCGTTGTTGGTAAGCACCAGTTTTAAATCAAAATTATGTGGCCTTACAGTATTACTTATAAAAGGCCTGTTGGAGAGGCAGCTTTGTGGAGATCATGCCTGTTCTCTGATGTCCCTGCTCCCTGGATTAAGCCCACCATGGCTGTTGGTGCAAGGGACCATGGCACTGGCTGGGAGGGAATTGCCTTTCTTTTCCCCCCTCCTGCCTAAGTCCTTTATTTCCCAGTCCCATTAGCAATGTCTGTTTGGACACTGTCTTGATTAGGAATTTACTTGGGAGTCTTAAACTGAGATCACAACTGATCTCTAAAGGATAACTGCTAGCTATAGAACACTTCCTACAATCTGACATGCTAATGGTTACCTTTATTCAAAATAATTTTACAATAAATGTAAGGGGAATGTGATAATAAAGGTAAAGACTTTATCAAGCATCTACAATTCCAAGAGTACAAAATGTATGTAAGGTATTGCAGAAGCAAACTCTCCACAATGACCAGATTTCACGTAAGTAATGATGAGGAAAAGGTTTCTGTATGAAAAAAAAAGTGCTTGTCTAGTTCTTAAAACATTCATCACAAAATGCTTGAAGTAGATTTTCAGCTCACTGTTGCCATCTGCAAATTTTAAAGAGTACTTCAGATTCCAATTCAGCTGTTGATACAATTCAATGTCTTTTTATCTATTGTAGGGACAGAACATGACTTTGCTAATATGTTAAGTAGCAATGAAATTGTGGGCACTTGCTGTGAAATCCACTAATTCATCCCTCCCAGTAGGAAAATGAATTTTTGACAGCCCTGCAATACAACTTTATCTTTTTTTAATTCCAACCCATGCCACTTCACTTTTGCTGACTAGCTTTTGAATAGCAGCCCCATTTCCTCTGCCTGAAGATACCTGTCAGTGTGAACCTAGTGGCAGGCTCTGTAGTGCTGAAGCACATCTCTCATGTCCTGAGGCTAACACTTAGTTTCGAGTGGTGCAGGCACTAACACTGTGTTCAGCTGTACTCTCTTTAGTTCTGTAGCAGTGCCTCTCCTCATCTTGTACTGCTTAGTATGGAACCTGAAAGCAAGAACAGAACAAAGATCACGCTAATCAGTATTAAGGGATGCAAAACTTGTATAGGAATAGTGGTCTTTGCTGAAGGAACAAAGCTCTATTTCTCGATAAAATTAAGAAAAAGTGTTAATCTTAAGATTGATAGTAAATAGAAGCTGTGTAGTTACAGTTCTAGGTATTTTTAGCATGCTTATATAAAAACTTAAAAATCAGGAACAATTTTAATTATGAAATATATTTTTTAACACTTTAAAATTAATATTTAAAAAATACTTTTGCAACTGACAGCTTTTAAATATTATAGAATGTCTCGCAACTATGTGTCACACTACTTGCTAGCTGAAACAAGTTGCAGGAATTGAATTTTCAAAAATCAGCCTATACTCTTAGTAGCCTGTGTTCTCTCCCAAAATAAGGGGTAAATTTTGCATCCCAAAGAGATGAATCTTTCATATTGCCACTACTTAAATGGGTAAATATTAACTTTTTTAAAAGGTCATTTTGGTTTTGTTTACCATTGTCCAAGCCGTCCCTAAACAGTTACATTAAAGTATCTGTATTTTGTTATTTTTTCACTATCTCTTGCCTTCCCTTTAGTTGCCATCACCCATTTTCATATGAGTGGAAGTGGAATATATGTATTTCCTAAAGCTTTCAATCTTGTAATGTCAGTATGAAATCTTGCATTGTCTAATTTCTGAGAGCATTGTTTTGGAAGTAAAAATAAGATGCACTTATGCCTTATCTTCTGTGAGAGTAAAGCTGGTAGTGAGTGTGTGGAGCATAATGCTCGAACTGGTTAATGCAGTTCTCCTAGGACAGAGTATGTCCTACCATTAAACCACCATGATTTAATTTAAGATAATTGGTAAGTCATTTAAACATTTGACAGAGACACGAACAAATGAGCACTTCAGAAGTGGTAGTCTGAGCCAGCAAGCACTGAATAAAGAAGCAGCCTCTAAGCAGCTTATCTGTGGAACAAATCCGGATATCTTCATATTGTCTGCAAACCTCAGTTTCCATTACCACGGAAGGTGCAACTGTCATAAATACTTCTAGCAGTGTAATTATAGTAACTTGAAGTTTTTCAACACTGGAAAAATACTTTTGCAGTGAGAATTACCATACTGCAGTCTATGATGGTTAATGTTTTACTAGTAAGAAAAACCGTGCTTAACCAGTTCTCAGAATGCGAATTTTTTAGTAGTTTTTCGTTTCAAACCTTGACTGGTGCAGAGCGCTCCTCCCGCCGCCGCCGCTTGGTGGCAGTGCGGGAGTCACTTGCGGCCTCCCGTCCCCGTGGGTACCAGCGCGCCTGGCGCCCTCGCCCATCGACAGCCGCATCGCGCTAGAAAATGGCAGGGGAGAATCTCGAGTTCTTATACATTTTTGATGCTTAATCTCATAACATGATTTTTAAACCAGGCTTTTTTTTTTTTTTTTTTTCACTTTTAGTTTGGATGGCTCACCACTGTTTCTACTGCCTTCTTTATGGCACACTTCCTCTTTAAATAAATCACATGAACTGCCTGAACAGTGTTAGTGTTTCTTCCCCCCTTTAGCTTTAAATAAATTCTAAAAGCTTATTTTTGTACATATTGTCCCTTTTATGGTAAATTTTTTAACAGATTTGAGTGTTCTTTGTCATTATCTGTTAAAAGTTTGGATTATTTTGTCTGGTTTTCCTGTTACTGTACAGATGAACAACTCCACCATGATATCAACAATTTATTTGTTCAATTTTCTTGCTAAGTAGGAAACCCCCCCCCATTTTTAATAAACTGAGCATATAGAGAGGTTTTCTGTATTTCTTTGGGAATAAACAAATGTAGTGCTTTACAAATGCTTACCTTCACCAGATGGTAATCTAACAAGATACTTTATATTAACACTATAGTGTGTGGTAAGTGATCTGGAGTTACTTCTTTTTATATCCCGTTTGGTTATTCAAAAACTTACAGGCAGAATGACTAAGCAGAGAGAAGAAAAGCATTCTATATAAAATTTACTGTAGGAATGGGGTCGCTTTATTTTTGTCAAATAGAGAAAATAGCACAGAAAGCAGCTGTCTCTTCATTCCTCTGGAATCTTGATGTGGTTTGTTCCTTCCACTTACTTTTTAATTATATTTCTAACAAGAGAGTGCAACTCAGGATAGGTATGATGGAGAGTTTTTTAAGGTCTCATCTTGCAATGCCACATACCAAAATGTTGCAGAATACGACAATATACTGGACACCAACACAATCACAGCCACTTACCTGAACGGACTTTGATGCAGAAATGAGGCTTCTCTGCTCAAACTTAGCAGGAAGATAGCAAGAAGACTCCAGAAGAATCATTTCCTTCTAAAACATGAGATTTGATATTTCTGCAATATTCACAAAAAAAAAAATCTATTCAGATTTTTGAGTATATACATACTTGAAAATATTTAAACAACAGCTTTTTAAAAAACTTATAAAAATATATCACTTCCAGCATTTCATTTCCTATCCAGAAGTAATGTAAGAAATACGGTAAGTTGCAAACAGTCACTGAGAAATTCTTTAAAGCAGTATCAGAGCTATTTGCTTTAACTGGATCCTAAATCCTTTCAAATCACTGACAATTGGCAATGTAACTCATGGAAAACTACAAGTTAAATTTCCAACTCATACTCATCTGAAGATATATCTGGGAGTGGTCATGACCTGAACGCTGTTCTTAAACCTTCCTTTGCAATTATCAGAAGCATTTTCAGCTTATGCAACAGGAAAGTATTCCTTCAAAGTCATAACGTTAAGAAGATTTGAAATGGGACTTGGCAAAATATTTCAGCAGGCAAAGACAACCTAGAGTTAATCTCTTTTGCCTTCTCATTATGCAAAACATGTCCCTTATTTAGCTACTGTAAGTCACCGCTGTCAAAAAGGAGGAAAAAAGGAAAGTATTTGAAATAAGCATAGGGAAAACGATACACTAGAACAAATTCTGGGCACCTTATTCATGAAAACGTGTTCCTGTGTGGCTGAATAGCTGTCATCCTTAATGTCATTGTGGCTGCCTTTAAATCTGCAGCTGCTGGAGTCAAAAGCAATGTTTTTACCTAGCAGCAGTATAGGCAGTAACAGATTTATTTTTTTCTTCTCCATCTGGTGATAAAACTTGTATGTGGAGCAGTATCTTACTGTATGTAGTAGGTGGCTATTAACTGACAAACACCATCATAATCTCCACTTTGCTGATGTTCTTTCACTTTAAGGACACTTGGACACTTCTTATGCCAATCAAGAGAACCTAGATAAAGTGGGATTTATGAATAACAGGAGACATAGTTATATTAGTTACCATGAGATCTCACCCACTGTATCATCCCTGATATCCACTGGAAATGGGCCTGCTAGAAGAGTCTGAGGCTGAAGCACTGGAGGTGAACTTACTGTCAAAACCTAACTGAAGCTGCACATACTTAAAAAAGGATGAGGCAGAGCTCTAACACAAACATGTCCTAGGCATGATGTATGTTTTCACTACAACCAGCCTAACAGGGTAATCTTCCCTGTGAGAAAGATGGTATTATATTGTAGAAGGAAGTAGAAAAGAGAGACTAAGAAATTCCATGAAAAGAAGTTTAAAAATTGTGGCAAGAGAGAAATGTGCAATAAACAAAGAGAAGCTGAATACTAACTAAATCAGGTGCTATGAATGTTTAGGTGCTGTATACACGCTGTGCATTAGATCAGGTGCATTACAAAATGTATCAAGACATTCAAAATAACTGTAAAATGTGATTTGATGTAAACACAATCCTACTTGAAACAAAAGAAATTGACTTGGCTTCTACAGCAAATCTGAATTTTTTCCTTGCTCAAATGGTGGTGGTGGGGAAATGTCTCTTCTCCCAAGAAACAAGTGATAGGAGAAGAGGAAACAGTCTCAAGTTGCACTAGGGGAGGTTTAGATTGTATATTAGGAAAAATATTTGCACCAAAAGGGTTGTCAAGCACTGGAACAGACTGCCCAGGAAAGTGGTGGAGTCACCATCCCTGAAGGTATTTAAAAGACGTGTAGATCTGACACAGTCCAGTGGTGGACTTGGCAGTGCTGGGCTAAAGGTTGGGCTTGATGATCTTAAAGGTCTTCTCCAACCTGAATGTTTCTATGAAAAGGGATTAGGCTTATGCAGGGTAGTGTCTTCACTGGGATATTGCTCAGAGAAGCATTAGTTTGATAAAATGCTTACATCAAAATAAAACTGGGCAGTTCCGTATTTTGATTTTTCAATTTTAAAAATGTTATATGGTATCTTCAACATAAAAAGGAATATGTGATAAAACTGTAGTGTCACAGAAGCTCACTGATTTGCCATCACAAAATCTATTTTGAAGAAACTACAGTGTGCAGCAGGTCCACAGGTGTGAAAAGAGAAACAAATGGAAGAAAACAGCAGTTATCAGATTTATGCAACTTCAGGATTTTCCTACTTGAATTATTCATCCTACCTTAGTTATTCAACCTTCTTTAATACACTCCCCTTATCCCGCACCTCTTTAGTGGAGGTGGATCTTTTTAGCTCCAATTTGTGCTATACTTAATTATTCGATTAAAGATTACTTTACATTAATTATTGCATATTTTTCTAGGATGATGCCAGCCTATTTGCATATCCACAGCAGAGGGTGTCTCTGTACTCTATTTTCTTAATACAATATGGAAATAGAACATCTGTCATAAATAGCCATAGCTGTTTTCTTCCAGTGTAAAAGAATCCAGATTAATGTCTAAATGTGTTTTGCTGAATCAGTTCCAGTTAGAAGAGTGTCACAGATAGGCTGATCTTCCTGTAATCCTCTCTGCTACCTTTGCTACTGATGCTCTGGGGTAGGTCAATATGCTATTGTGTTCTTAAAACATAAATCTTACATGTAATATTTTTTTGTGCATGGTTCTGCCTCTGAGATATTAGCTTTAACTTAGCTGCTGAATTAAAATTAGTAAGGCTTTTTGCCTGGGGTTGATAGTCACCTTCGGTTCAGATAAATAATAAGCATAAGTTAAATGAATTGGCTGGTTTAGCCATAGACTTTACCAATTATTGTTTTGGACCAAAATCTATTGTATTGTTAGAAGGCTCAAAATGAGGGAGTTGCATATTAGGAAGCAAATTACTCATGCTAATATTTTCCTCTGTAATCCAGTTACACAAGAGGTAAATGAGATTTAGAATTTCACTGCATAACCACATCCTCATGCAAAAAAAAAAGCAATAACTTTCCTCCCTAGGCAGTGCAGGAGTAGCTTTCAAATTTTAATAAACACTCTAGAATGTTGTTTTGTGGGGCTTGAAGAAGTAATTAAGAATGAAGAACCTTTTTACTGTTGGGCTGATGGAATAAAATATATAAGGACCCTAATCTTGTGCTAGGAGCAAAGTATCAGCTTCACAAAATCGCCATCTCTGACAAATTTGATATTAATTGTTCCTTTTGGCAGATAGCAGCAGTCCTCTTAACATCAGAGTCACTGTGCAGTTGTACATTTACTGCACAAAACCACAGTAAACAATGTGCTGTGTATTTTAACTTACATATGAAGACTACATTCTTATACAAGGCAGTAACCTGAGATAAGACAGATTAGCAAGACTATAAGCAAAGCTTACATACCTATTATTTGTGCTGTGTTGCTATCAGTGTGCACACATACGTAACAGTCTCTATGCTAAAATATCATTTATCAAAATAAGAGCACACGCTTCCAAGTGGAATACAAAGCAACCCTAAGCCTATTCTAAATTAAAATATTTCAGTGAAAACAGTACATTAATGTGGTTTAAGTCTGTCTCCTCACCATTGTGATTTCTTAGTTCTTGTTTAGGAAAAATAATGGATAATTGTTTTATATTTAAGTTTTTCGTATCACTTATTTTATATACTTCTATCTTCCTATGGCTATAATTTTTGTAAACCCGAAGTGGTGCAGTCTATTTAGGCTTTATGAAGGCTGTACATACTATACATCTGATTATACCTCTTCTCTTTTACTGTACCTTGCCTAGTACTGATGTAATGTTTTTGATACAGGACAAACTCAGTGGTTTTATACATGCTCATGTCCTTTCCTAGCAATTCCCAATAATTTTATTTGCCATTTTGATTACCATATAGCATTAAATGGACATCATTATAGAACTGTCCCAAATAATTCAAGATGACAGAGATGTAACAGCAGTTTTGGAATTGAAAAAGGGGAATCCAAAATCTCCCTCCACTAGAGAATTATTCCTCTTTTGTCAATATTGAATTCCACCTTCTGTTTTACTATCTACTATAACAATGTACTCTTCCATACTCAGTTTTAGTCCAAACTATTCTGAAACCTGCTGTTTTGCTAGCAAATTGTTATTATGAGCCTGCTGGACAGTACAGGTCCTAGGAGAGACCTCTCCATGGCTGTCCTGACAACCTCTCACCATTGTGAAAATTGGCTATTCTTCCTTTTTACTTTCCCTCCCTTAACCAATTGTCCATTCACAAGAGAATTATCCCTCTTAATAACAATTTGGTTTCTTTAAAAGTATTCTGTAAGGACCTTGTCAAAAGCTTTTTGGAAAGCTAAATACAATCTATTGATTGAATTGCAATTTTCCATATGCTCTTTGACTCCACAAAAGAACTCTAACAGGAACATGAGACATGACTTGATTCTCCAAAAGCTGTACTGAATCTTCACTATTGTGAAGATGTCTACCAATTTGCCAGGCATGGAAATCAGACTCAGTAGTTCTCCAACTCCCCCCCTTCAAGTTTCTTAAGAGGCATTAGCATCACATTTGCTACCTTCCACTCATCTAGTGCCAAGGCCAATTGAAGCAATAGCTTGCACCTCACCATTTTAATTTCATGAGTATTAGATTTGAGGTTTTGCAGAGTATTTGGCGATCTGAATTTGGTCCAGGCAAGTTATTTTTCTTTAGTTAGTTGCTTCAACAAACCCTTTTCTTATGGGATGGTAACTTCAGTTAACACCTTGGACTTGGCCTGGTAGTTGAAATGTCCACCACAAATAGTTATGTTGACTGAAAAAAACCTGGCCAGACCCAAGAATCCAGTGCAAAGCTAGCTGCCTGCATCATTTGTGTTAAGAATAAGCATCAAAGCTAGAATTTGCAAGGATTTGGTAAATTAAAGCTAGTAAGAGAATCAGTGGAAGACTTTTTCCTCATATATCTGACAATGCTATATCCACTGGATATTGAGAAAAAAGAGTGCTTTGTCCATTTGGTTCCATGTTAATTCCTACTGTGATATTAATCATAAATTTATCTGTCATATATTTCTCCTTTCAAACATCTTCCCATTCTTCCTAGTTGTACACCTCTTACTGCCCAGCTCTCAGTCTGACAGTTACATCTTTCAAGTATACATAGACAGTTATGAGCCTTCCCAGATCGTTACCTATATAAACTCTATTTTTTTCTGCATGCACCATGCATTTCCACTCACCATGCTCTCTTCTGGACCCAGTGAGGTCTGAAGCTATGTGTTGCACAGTAGCACGGTTAAAATTTCAAATACATCCTGCCTTATTGGTCATCACAATGTGTATCCACAAGCACAAACACCTGAAGAATGTATGAGTGTTTGCTCAACCGTTTATATTAATTATGAGAAGTGATTTACCACTATATATTAATACATAATGGCTATTAGAAGAGACAAAACCAGAATGGAACCCCCTGGCAGAATACCTCCAGCTATGCTACTGCCTTACAGTGCACCAGTCCCCTGGTGGTGCTTTCCTGGATGCTGACAGAGAGCAAGGATAACACTTGTGCACAATTTTAACAGCTGTCTGTACTTGCAGTTGTGGTCCCTCATCACTTGCATGTTGCAGCTGAGACTTCTCTATGATCCTTCTTTCAAGCAGTCAAAATCTGACGTGTAGGCAATGTTGTACACATCTCAAAGGGAAGACAAGAAGGGGAAAATATTTTAAAGTCCGAAAGGGGTTGCAATGCATCAAAGGCAGAAACAAGGTATTTTTTATGCAATAAGCTGTGCATTAAGCAGCACAGGCAAAGCTTTAATACTGTACTATATCTGTCAGCACACACTGGATTGGGGCATCTAATCAGCATGCTGCTCTTCTCAACTTGTATTCACATTTGATTGTGCATTTCTCTCTAATGCATGAAAAATAGTCTCAGGCATATTTTGATAGCAAACTGGTGTAAACCTAGCACAGAGCAGAAGGATTGGATGAATAATCATACTGCTAATCCCACCTGCTGTCATACAAGAAATACATGTAAAGATATGTATAGATATACAAGTTAACCTTTGCATCTGCCATCAGAGCAAAATTGCAATTGCACTGGAAATGGCACGGCAGATGAATTTGCCTTACTGTCAGCGCTATCCCATCACATATCCTGGAGGTTCGGCTCTCCAGTGCTGACCCAACCTGCAGTCTGTGTGTACTTGTGACTTTCCAGCAGTGGGAATTTCAGCCCTTGGGAATGCAGCACACTTCCCATGGTATATTCAGATGACTCTATAGGTCAGTGGCTGCATGACAAAATAACAGTTTAATTTCTTGCCCTTTTTTAGTGTGTTCAGAGCCCCACAAAAATGATGTTGTGGGGTCAGCACACATGCTGAGACAGGATCCTGCTGTTGTCATTAAGGGACCATTTCCTGGCATATTCTTTTCCATTGCAAATTTACAACATGCCTGAAAGGAAGTAAGTGTTTAGAGAAAATGTGATCTAGTCAGAATTGTACGGTCAGAGACAGGATTGTTGCGGGTAAGTCATCGAAAATGGCTTTTTCTTTACACGCTACTTTAGCTTCTACTTAACCTCGTGAGTCCAAGAATCCACGCGCTCTTTTGAGACCATAGCACCCTTGATGTTTTTATATCCCTCATGAGTTAGGCTTAGTACCTTCAGTTTCTATAATTTTCTTTTACAGTGGGGGAGGATGCAAGTCCTTTTGCATATTTCAGTGGTGAGAGCTAAACAAAGCATCATGTGAGTATTATGGTGTGTCCCAGTTATCTAAACCGAAGATATGTCCACTGTGCCATCTCCCTTCTGAGCCTATCCCTGAGGAGGGCCTTCAGAGGAAGGCTGATGTGTGTCTGGGTTTCACCTTGGCAGGGAACCAGGACATGGTGGGCAATCACGCCTGGCCTCAAGAGCTCAGATGTGCTCCTGGAACCTCCATTTTGGACTTAGCCTCTGAGCCTGATGTTTAGACATCTCCTAGATAAGCAGTGCAAACACAAATACAGTCATGGCTGTTTGAAGTTCACAGCTTCTTTTTTACACTATATATATATATATACCAAAAAGAGCAAAAGGCAATATCAAGACTGAAAAATTCTTGCCATCTAGGTGCATGAAAAATAGTACTTCCTCTTGGGCACTTTGCAGCCTTTGTCCCTGACTTACCATGGATGTACAAAAATTAGAATAATAATCAGGCCTATTTAATGCTAATTTACTTTATACTGTCAAACAGAACTGATGGTATTCCAGCATTTTGAGCTCTCTTGCAGAATATCCCTCAGAACTTGTAATAGGAATCTTAGACCTTCCTTAATCTTTACAAGTGTGAATTGATAATAGATAGTCCTGAAATAAGATGTTAGTATATTTGCTATTCTACACAACTATTTTTTAATATCACAGATTTAGGGTTTTTTTCAATAATGGCAACTCAGTTTTTCATACTCCTCCTATGCTTCTGCTTGAAAATAGAGAGGGGAAAGTCACAGAATGTCAGAAAGCCTTTAAATCTGGGAGTTAATTTGCCTTTATGTCTGGGAGACTGCAAGAGAAAGAAATAAAGAAGTTGTCACCCCCGTATGAGAACAAAGCTAAGTGATAGTTGCACTGTAAAACATTAAGGAAACTCCCTGCTTATTACAGTCACTTCCAGTCCTTTCAAATGACAAACCAGTTAAAGAATTTCTAGGTAGGCTAACTACTCTCTCTGGTATTTTAGAAAATGGAAGAAAACAGAAGGTAAAGCATATGTTGTGTTAAGAGGAATTTCAAGATTGAAAGTGTGATGCCACTTAGACACTGACAGCTGCAGTGGTCATAACTTAAAATGTCTTCAAAAATACTAAAATCATAGAATCAAAATTCTGCTGTGGTATGGAACAGCACTGTTCAAAAAGCATACAATGTTTTGAAAGATCTCTTGGCTGTTTTACAAATTATTTCTCTCATCTGTAACTGCTGCAAATTATAAAGGTATGTCTCCACTTTCTATGTCTAGTTCATGTATTTCTCATACAAAAAATTTTTAACTCTCCACAGTGTTGTCCTGATATTGGCAGGAACAAAGAATGTAAAACATTTAAAACACAAAGGAGCCTACTTAATCTAATGGGTTTGACCATTTACCTTCAACTCAGTCTTGATTTTTTTTTTTTCTTACTACAGTCCACTATCAATTTCATCTCTGGAAACAGACCAACTCATGTTCTGAATTCTTTGCTTTGGTAGCCCTTAGAATTTATCCATGTTTAATCCTTCCATTAAATAGTGCTGCCTACATTCCTTTTTCCTTTTCGCATCGATAGAATAACTGTGTTCTGCTCTATTTGCTAATGAAACTAAATCCTCTGTTTAGCCTTTGCAGTTTTTCATTGGACACTAGGCTGATGAGTTTACTGGGGTATGTTTTGAGCCTCACTACATTCATAAAAATCTTCCTCAATTTGCTGGCTACTGCATGCATCTGCTCCGTTGATATTTCTATCCCGATTCTCCATACTGTTCTTCAACAGCTTTCTGGATGATCTTTTCAGTTAGAGCACAGTCTTGAGATTTTGTTTTCCCCAAGAAGAATTATGTAACATTTATACTGAGTCATATTTGCCATCTGCTGATCCAACCACATCAACAATACAAATTCCTAAAGACCCGAGTCTTTCCTTAGTATCTGCTTCTAAGCTAATTTTTCATAAATGTGCAGGTTTATGCACATACGCCTGCCTTATGATTAGCTCTTCATGGAATACTGGCACCTCTTCAGAGGCTCTCAGCAAACTTGAAGAAATCGGTTCATGCAGAGCACGCATGTCAGAAGGTATTTATCAAGGAATGCATGTGATTGCACACAAAATCAAAAGCAAGTGAGAAATACAGGAAAATTACAGCTACCTTAACAGAGGACATCAAGACGCTTCAGAATGCGGGGGGTTTCTTAGTTTAAGGCTAACTTTTTTGGAACTAGTTAAAGCTCAAGTGGCTGGTAACAAGATACAACCTTTTAGTCAAGTTTTAAATTACTGTTTTCCACTGTGACTCTGCTGTGACAAAGGACTTAAACTATAAATCCTAATTCCTGTGATTATACGTTTGTTTATTTAAACCATAATAAAACATTTGTGATCACAGAATCAGGCCTTAAAATTACTTATGTCAAGTAATTTTATACTTATTTTTTAAGTATATAAATTTATACAATTTATATACTTAAAATTATTTATATCAAACTCTCAATCAGAAAGACTGTACTTATAGAATCTCTCCACCTAATAACTTTATGCATGTGCTCAGTTATGTGTCCTGCTGACAATATCGGAGAAGACATAATTTCATGTCCTGAAAATTCCAAACTATGTAAATTACATTTTGTAGCTAAAATATACTTCACTGTGGACAACTGTACTGGAATGATAGGTCTCCGTAAGGATTTTTTTTTTATCCTTTGTAAGAGAAAATCAGATCCCAGAAAGAAATTTCTACTTATAAGACACTAAAAATTTTTAATTAGCTAATAAAACCACAAAAACATCTGTAGAAGTGTTACTGATAGGGATTAAAACAAATAATTTGTGAAATCAACAAGAATCTTTCCACTGCCTCAAATGTACTGTAGGTCTGTAGTAATAAACACTCTCTAAAAACATAATGTTAAAATCCTTGTTATTTGCCATTGCCGGACTTTACCTCTTGTGAGCACAGTTCATGGGAGAATGCCACTGATGCCAGTGGGGGAACAGTAAGGGATGATAATTTATTTGCCTGTTGTACCTATGGTCCTACCTACTCAAATCACTAAACTGAAACAGGAACCCGGGGCTGTAATTTGGGTTTCATATATGCACAGTGTCAAACGATGCATTTATCGAGGATGTGCCTATGGCTTGGCCAGCACCGAGTATTTTCAGCATATCTTGAAAAAACCCAGTATCCACAAGGAATGATTAATTTTGGTGCCTGGAAAAGTCATACAATTTAAAAGGTCTCTTTTAAAGAGAAACTCCAGAAGGGATGACTGGATCTGACACCAAACATATTCAGTTATACCTCCCGTCCGTGGAAGTACTGAAAAGCCACGATCCTGGCTTGTGGCGGTGCCTGCCCGATTCGCGCCTGACCTCCGCGGGGGCCGGGTTTTCCTTTTTGCCTACATCGTTTCGCTCGAGGAAGCCGGCCGGTGTGTCCGTGCGGAGCGTCCTGCCGCGTCCCCGGATGGGGAGGAATCCTTGCTCGAGCCACCTCCTCGCACACGCACACACACACACACACACACGGACACAGCGCCCTGACCCCACCAACCCCGCCCGCACCTGCCGCCAATTCGGCCCGGGGCGGGTGTCGCTCAGCGCCCGCCCTCCGCCCCCGGGGCTCGTCGGCGAGGCCGCCCCCCATCCTCGCCCCCAGCCATCCTCGGCCCGGCACCGGGTGCCTCCCGTCACCTTCCGCAGCGCGGGGAGGCGCCACCTCCGCAGCGCTGCGCTGCCCCGCCGCCGCCAAGCGCTCGCTGCCGCCGCGGGGGGCGCGGCCGATGCACCTGGCGGGGCGGGCGGCGCTCCCGGCTCCGCAGTGGGGCGCGGGCCGGGCGGGGCCAGCAGGGCGGAGGAGCGGGGCCCGCGGAGCGCCGGGGCCGCCGGAGCGGGCGGAGGGGGCGCCGCGCCCGGGCAGCCACTGGGAGCGCGCCGGGCGCGTCTCCCCAGCAACGGGCCTGGCAAGGCAGGGCTGCGCCTCCTCCCTCCCTCCCTCCGGCCGCCCCTCTCCGCTTCCGTGCGCCCGGCTGCTCGCCCGTCCGGGAGGGTCGTTATCCTCGTCAGCCCGACACGGCACGGCGGCTAACACTGCCCGCTTCCCCCGCCCCATCCTCCGGGCCGGGGCCGTGTGTGCATGGCAGTGTGGGGGAGGTTCTTTATTGGCCTCGTCCTCCTTCCCTCCCTCCCGCCGCCCCCCTTCACCTTCCACACTCCACCCAGAAATGATCCAGTGAAACCAAGAGGAGGTGATTCTCCTCCTCCCTCCTGCTGCTGCTCCTGCTGGTCTGGAAGGGACTGCAGGAATCTCTGCCGTGCTCTGCTCTGAGGCAGGGTCTGGGGAGGGGAGGTCGTTCTGTGGAGGGAGGGGGCCGCTGTGGCCCGGGGTACAGCTCTCTCGCGGGGGGCTGCTTGGTTTCCGACCATGGGGAAGGATCAGGAACTGCTGGAAGCTGCTCGCACTGGGAATGTGGCTCTGGTGGAGAAACTCCTCTCTGGGAGGAAAGGAGGGATCCTTGGCAGTGGATCTGGAGCTATCCCCTTATCCAGCTTACTGAGGTAGGGACATCGTTCCCCATCAGATGCTGGGGATATTAACCTCTTCTTCTGTATCATCATCATCGTTGCCCCTCTCATCTTCATTTCCATTCCCGCATCCTTCATAGTAACAATAAATCGTTCACTTTCTTGCCAAGTACAAGCGTGCCAGTGTTTAAAGTCACAGGCAGTCATTTTCTTAATATAGTGGTACTGAATTTCCTGCCTTCAATGCGTCTGTAAGGTCCATGTGTTCATTCTGTTACTAGCTGTGGTGCAGAACTTATATTTTGACTGCTGTGCTAATATGTACGATGTATTGATTACCTTTCCTTTGATATTTCCATCTTCAAATTGCTCCTTGTAATCACAGATGAAAATGTTTATCACAGACAAGGCATTGCATTGTGGAAGTCTGTGTAAAAAGACGTAGCTTCACCCCATACCCTCACCCATAGTTGCAGCCCTCACTTGCAGAAGAAATTAGGCATGCCATAGTAATGAGCCCACAAAACAAAGGGAATCTCTTTTTTGTGGGAGATAAATCATCAAGGCCGAGGAGATGTAAAACTTATGGAGCAGGTTAGGTAAGAGCAGCATTACTTTCAAGGTACCTGGGTTTAGTGGAGTGAAACTGGGTTACTGGCCATATTGGGTGAAAGGGCTTAACTTTAGTCATTATTAGTCATATCTCAGGCGATCTACAGCATAGCTTTGATGTTAGATTTCATCATGCTCTTAAGTCAGAGCATTGTCACAATCATTTATGACATTTGACTGTATTCAAGCCAGAGAAGGTCTGCAAGACCCAGTCCAGTGCTAGTGTTCAACACTACATTAGGCATAGCAAAAGAAGACAAAATGAACCAAAACACTGTTGACCTAGAACTTGAATAAATTGGAGATTTGGTTTGGTTGTTTATTTGGTAAAGAAAGAAAGGCCTAGTGCAATGGAAATGGATTTAAACAAAAATATATTTATGATTCTATTGCCAGTGCCTTCTTGTCAGTGTTTTTATATTATTTCTGTGTCCCCTGTCAGGGAAAATTTAGTGTTAACTGTCCGAAGTATACCTGTTTAAACTCTATTATAAAGTCTTGCTATTTTAAAGCTGGCTTTAGTGCTGTAAACAACAACAGTTCAGATATTCATACTTTACCAAAGTTCTGTGGTGTCCCAGTTCAATTAGGTGTTGCACCATTGTTGAATTACTAACCCACTGACCAAAATCAAAACACACCATGTGATCGCTTTTTGTACTGTACTCAAATAGGCTGCTGAGCAAGGAGTATGCCAGATAGTTGGCTGAATTTAAAATATGAGTCTTCTTAAAATGTGATACCCGTTTTTCTAAGTACAGAAGTAAGTTCACTTCAGTACAATGACTAGCCATTTATAATCTAGTTCTACTGCATGATTTGTGTAGTGACTCTCTTCAGGGCTGGTGCTTGTGCTGTATTCTTGCTCTGTTACTTTCATGTTGTGTATATCAACAACTTTCATGTTGTGTATATCAAGTTCTGTATATCCAGAGGGAGCGTATTTGCTTGTGCTTTCCTTTCTTTATTAAACAGCAGTGGTTTACATTGTGTATATGGAACACATGAGCCATGTGTTTTGTATATACAGATGGGTCACGACAGTCATTGTTTGTTACTCAGAATTTAAGTATTTTAGGGTGTAAAGTCAACTGGCTTTCCCCGCCACCCCAAAGTGCACTTGGCTTAAAGAGAAGTAAAGCAAAATAAAACATGTACTGTTATATTTATGATATTTCTTACAAATGTTGTAAAGAATGTCTATGGCTTCTGTTAATGTAACTTCAAAAATTAAAAGTGAACTTTTAGCTGTGCTGCATACAGCTGTATGCTGAAGTATTTCTAATTTAGAAAGAATTCAGAATTCAGTAATGGATTGATGCATAAATGTTCACAATGTAATACACTATTCAACATAACGCCTTTGAGAGGGTTCATCAGGAGTGCTCAAAGTAGAAACTACTATGCATTATAGTGTTTTCAAGAAAGAATTGTATGTCCCAGGTATTTTAACATACCTTTTTATTTTGGAGATGTTCCCTGATCTAACTAATGCCATTAATGATGAATTAAGTCCAGAATGACATGCAAGATTAAGGTTGGGTCTGTCTCAGTACCGGACACATGGAAACAAAATGAGGTACTGAAAGAGAATTATACTAACATCTTGATCTTTTTTAGGAAATCAACACTTGCTGAAAATAGTAAAGTTGTAGAAGAGCCATAAATGTAGAGTATAAAAGTTTGCATTTGAGGTTGGAGGGGATCTGAAGAAGAAGATTCTTCAATCTTCTATTGAAGAAGCTTAATAGTAGAGCTAACTGGTATTTTTGCATGCAGTTTATTAGAGTAAAAACTGCTTTTGAAAGTTATAATAAGAAGAAAGCAATAGAAAAAATATAGGAACGTATTTTTCTTCATTTTATGTAATTTTTAGGAGTCATTGTGTTTGATAATATCTCCTGCTCTTTCAGTGGTTGTAATTAATGCTCAGTTTCTAAAATGGTTCTGCAGAACTTTATGTATCCCATCATGGTGAGAAAGGTCCATGTTGCTTTTTCTTTCTCCTTTTAGCAATGCTGTTTCTAGCATTAGGTTGGAAAAGTCCAACTTTTTCAGCATACAAATGGACTTATACTGTGCCTTATACATTGGTCTACATAGTAGTAGTACATTTTCCCTTTGGATTTCTTCAAAGTGCTAGAGGCAATCCAGTTTGTGTGGCTGAACTCTCCATGGCAAGATGCCTTTTTTGGTGGAAACTGGCTTTGCAGTAATGATGTGCCTTGTGAATGAAGTTTAATATTCATGAATTGGCAAATATACATTGATTGTTATCTGAACCAAGGAACAAACTACCTGAGCTCTGGTGACCTATTTACAATTTTATAACAGGTTTTTTTTTTTTGACTTAATATATTTTATGGTCCTTGGGGGGAAAATAGGGCAAACCTTTGTATGGTTCTATAGTTGGACCTATTAATTGATGATAATTGCAGGCTAAATTATCTAATTTTTAAAGGGCTGGTTTCTAACTCCTAAGTCATTATATTAAATTATTACAACAGTTCAGGAAAACAGCTTTGTTCCAGAAGGCTATTTAAACACATGTATAAACGTATGAATGAATTCCTGTGAAGATTTAAACACATGCTTAGAGTATGTGCTAAGAGCATAAAAATGACATATGCTTAATTAAGACATTATATGCACACAGATATCTGCAATAGTCACTATATAATACCTCATGCCCAAATTGATTTATCTAAAACAATGACAACAAATCAATGATGTTTGACTGTGTGGACTCTATAACTTGTTTCAGTTCAGGAGAAGCACTGAAAGGCTCTGGGTCAGTTTGTGCTCCCCTACCTCCATACTTTGTTTTGTAGCATAAAGATTGTGGGTGAATATACTGAAGGTGAATTCCTCAGGTGCAAAAGTCAGCATAAGGCATTGCAACCTCTTAGAGCAAGAAACCTAAGTAAACACTTGGAATAGAGTAATTTAGTTGCTTAAACCTGGGTACTTATTGGTATTTTAGATGCCCATGAGTTTCTGAGGCATGTGATTGGACTGATGGAATTAAACAAAGAGCCACGAACTGTGGAGTTTCATCTAAGTTTCAGGTGTGATACACTAGGACGTCTAAAGCTCTGTTACGTCTGTGTTGCCTACAGTCCCCAACCCCAAACATTAGTGCAGGACTGGGATCTTTTGCTATGAAACAAGAATATTTTGAGATGCCTCATAAAACATTCAGAGTTTAGAAGACTGAAATATAAGTTTATTTTCTCTGTTTCTTCTGGGATTCCACTGTCTGGAACTGTCATACATTGGTATATTAACTATACTTCATATTAAAAAAAGAAGTTTTTTAAGTTTAGAATTAGGGGGTTTTTTTTAGATTGCAAAGAGAACTTTCACAGATTTTTGCACAATTTCACTGGCTTTTATATTATTTCAATGTAAACACAAAAACTTGACAGTAAAATCCCACAGTCCCTCTAACAGAATGTATCATTCAATTCTTGTATCCCAAATTCTTAAATGCACATTAAAGGATTTAACACATAAAAAGAGTAAAATGTTTCTAACAAGCCTGGTATTTTTGATTTACTTAATTTGATTACCTGTGTATACATAACATGTTTTTATTGACCAACTAGTTTTTCATTGTTGGATAGAGACAGGTTTCATTTCTTTCAGTGTTATTAGGAAAAATAACTTTGAAGGTTTTAATGTCTCTCAGAGACCTTATCTCATTTTGCCACGTGCAGTCATGTACATACCTCTTTACCCTATTAATATGTTACAAGCTAAAGACTGGATAGTTCTTGACTAGATGCTAATATTTAGTCTTTATAAACTGTACATGTTAAAAGAGCTTTGGATTTTTAACAGGACTGTGGGATTGAATATTAATTAATGTGCACTGGCACACATAGTAGGGGAGGTTGAATTGGCCCTTTTTTGCTCTTTGTTGGCTGCTGCCATTACACAGCATGGGAAGGCGGAGCACCCAGCCTGGAGCTGGTTTTTTCCTTTTCTACATTTGGCAGACTGTGGCAGGGAATGGCTCCGTTCTTTGCTTAGCCTTACTTAGTGCAGCTACACTATGTGTAGGCCTGGCCCAAGTTATTTCTCCTCAAAAGTATAAGAAACGCGGCAAGCAGATTGTCAGTCTGCGAGTCGCAATCTGTTTCCTCATCTGTTTCTCAGAGCAATGTCTTGCTTGTAGCAAAGCCACAGTTTAGCCTGATGGCCCCAGTGCACACTGAAAACCACACAGATCCTCTTCTGTCCTTGTGCAGAGCCTTCTGATTCATTCAGCTTTCTTTGCGAAAAGAGATCACTCTTGGATGTGGCTTGTAGAGCAAAAAGTATTTAAAATGTTGGAATACTTTATGAAGCTTTACTTAACAGTTTTAAGAAGTTTTTTTCATGTTATAATTTAAATAGCAAACGGGTCACCTTATCAACAAAATTAAGGCAACTAGTTCTGTTCTTCATTACAAATAGCATTGTTTAAAGTAAGGGAAACTTTCTTAGGTTGATTTTATAAGGAGATTGTATTATGTGAGACTTGAAGTAGCAGGATTCTGGGCTCACGTAATTCCGAGGTCACTTGTTTCTATATTAGAAGGTATTTATTTTCAGACAACCAGCACAGATAATAAAACAGAAAGTATTTGTTACATAGTTCAGTGGGGCATCTGGTTAGTCTATTTCAGGTAGTCTATTTCTAATTTTAGTTACACTACTTTTAATTAATAGATTGAGAGGTTTGTAGTGATGTCCTAAGCAGAGGCCAGCGTTCCCAGATTCCCCAATTAACCTTCTTTAGAGTGGGAAACTTAAGTTTTTTGGAGACATGTTTAATTTTTCTTCCTTTTGTCTTTGAAATTATGGAATGCAAATTAATGGTCAGGACAACACTTAGTTTATGCTGTTTGGTATTAGTGATAGTTAATTGCTGCCTTTGCTCTGCATGTTTGCCCTTTCAAATGTATGAACTTCTCTTAACCTTCATTTTGTTATTTTCTACTTTTCTTAGACTTATTTTTATTCTCATTTTCGATAAATGCTTTCAATCAAAGTTAAGACAACATTTTATGTATGGAATTCCTTAGATTTCTTTGCAAGTTTGAAATATTTACAATATGTAAAGGTAGCAATATAGCAGAGTCTGGGACATCTGGTAGATTAAGGGCAAGGCAATTTGCAAAGTCTGTGTAGTGAATTATCCCTAGGAGTTGAGTGTGATGCTGGATTCACAGTTCTGCAGTTAATCTCTATGGATAAACTTCTCATTTCCTACTCCAGAACTTTTTTCCTGAGTATTGTTCAAGTGTATGCTCTATTAATTTTCTAATATGTTAGAGTAAATGCAAAGTATGACCAGCAAGAACGCTAGATCTAGGCTAAAATCTTCCAAGCTCATGTTTATCTGCCCATACATAGGATCAAGATATGGTAACAGCACTGGGAGGACTGCTGGAGTTTATGATGGAGTCAGGCAGACTAGTATGAGAAATTTTACAAACACGTTAAAAGGAGAAGGTAAGGAAAAGCCTTCAGGAAGCTGAAGTGTCTGTAACTTAAAACATTTCTTTTAGAATTCTTAGCCACTACATGACTACTGTCTAACTCCACAGAGGACCCTATAAATGCATTGTGATCACCACCTTCTTTTCCCTCTTGTCTAACATTTCTGATTTTAGTAGTTCAGTAATTCAATAGAATTAATGCTGCTTTATATATCTTAAAATTTACATATATTACTGGTTTTAAGTGGTAATGTTATAGCAGAACTAAGGGGAAATAAATAAAATGGAGAATGATGTTATCTGAAAGGTCTGCTATCTTGTGAAGGTTGAAAACGTTATGAAGAGCAAATATGGATGCTTTTAGGACAAGCATTTTCATAGTCAGTGCACTAGTGATCCGGAACATAGCCACGTTTTTAAAAATTTACAGTAGATTCTTTTATTTGCCTCATTTTCAGTTTATATGGGCATTCATGGATGAACTGTTAAGGAACGCTTAGAGCTCTTGGCTGTTTCCTTATTGTCATGATGTAGGCACTAGTTGAAGCATCCTATAAACTACTTTAATTTATGCTACTGGTATATAAACCCTAAGGGACAGTGTAATGTAGAGTGCAGTTACAGTCCCTTTCCTTTAGCAAGCTTAGCCTGCTCATCTGGAGAGGTGACCTATACAAGAGTTTCACAGCTGGAATTCCCTTCTGCCAAGGAATTTCTCTGCTGGCCACTTCCAATCAGACTACACATCCTAATCCTATACTGATACTTCAAGGTAAAATATTTTGACAGCTTTTAATGTTAAATATGTAAGGCATAGTAAGTAGTGTTAATTTCTGCCTACTGATATGACATTTTCATGTACATGGACCCTTTTGGGAAATAGGGAATAGAATTTTTTTTGAACCTTATAGCCTTGGTGGGAAGACTTTTTTAATTTTAATTACTTTTTCCTGATGACAGTATTTTCAGCTCTCAAGGATTCTGCCTCTTGACCTAACTTCAACTCTCAAGGATTCTGCTTTGGGTTTTTTTGGTGGTAAACTTGGACTTGCCAGGTTCTTGAGCCTGCTAGGAAAATTTGTGTGGCAATGAAACATTGCCCAGTGTAGAGGAAGATTAGGGGAACACTTAAATTCGAGGGGCCAATGTTACTGTGAGGCCACTGTCAATTTTTGGAAGATCATGTCAAACATGACAAGTTTCTGATGACTGAAAAAGGAAAACATGATGCCCATGTGTAGTGGGTTTCTGTGGCTGGGTTTTGGTAGCAGGGTGGGGGCCTACAGGGGTGGCTTCTGTTAGAAGCTGCTAGAAGCTTCCCCTGTTCCATGGAGCCAATGCCAGCCAGCTCCAGGACGGGCTTCCTGCTGCTGGCTGAGGCTGAGCCAATCAGGAGCAATAGTAATGCCTCTGTGATAACATATTTAAGAAAAGAAGATTGTTGCGCAGAAGAAATTCCAGCCAGGGAAGAGCAGAGTGAGAACATGGGAATAACAACATAGACACCAAGGTCAGTGCAGAAGGAGGAGCAGGAGGTGCTCCAGGCACGGGAGCTGTGGCCCCAGCAGCCCGTGGTGCAGACCATGGTGGAGCAACTGTGCCCCTGCAGCCCATGGAGGACCATTGGGGTGCAGAGACCCACCTGCAGCCCATGGAGGAGCCCATGCTGGAGCAGGTGGATGCATGAAGGAGGCTGTGACCCCGTGGGAGGCCCAGGATGGAGTGGGGTCCTGCTGGAGACCTGCAGCCTGTGGAGAGGGAAGCCCATACTGGAGCAGGTTTTTCCCAGGTAGGACTTGTGGCCCCTGTGGGGGACCCACGTTGGTACAGCTCATTCATGAAGAACTGCACCCCATGGAGGAGTGACCCACGGGACAGCAGTTTGGGAAGAACTGCTGCCTGAGGGACGGACTCATGCTGGAGAGGTCCATAAAGGACTGTCTCCCATGGGAGGGACCCCACGGGAGCAGGGGAAGGACTCCTCTCCCTGAGAAGTGACAGAAACAACAACTGACCTGGTATCTGGCCAGGGTCAGCCCACTACACCATGTTCAGAAAGAGCATAAGGAACGTTTTGGTGTCATCATGCTCATCCTAGGGAAAGTTACGGAGCATATCATCATGGATGGAATTTTTGCTTGCATGAAAGATAAGAATGCGATTTGGAACAGCCAGTGTGGATTTACTAATCTTAAATCATGCCTGATCAACTTTAATTGCTTTCTACAGTGAGGTAATTGCCGCTGTGGACAAGGGGAAAACTGTGAATGGTGTTTTACTTTAGAGCAGTCTCAGTCAAAATGGTGAACTATGGACTGAATAAGAGGATGATAAGATGGGTTGAAACCTGGCTGGATTGCATGGCTGTGAGGGGTTGTGATGAACAGTACAAAACCCAACCGTTGGTGTATACTAGAGGGTTTTCTCAGGGCCAGTATTGACTGTAATGTATCAAGTATAGCAGGTTTGTAGATGACACCAAATTGTTGTGAAACAATTCATATGAAGAATTGCTGCAGTCCATAAGGAGGGACAGGCTGGAAAAATGGCCTCATTGGAGCCTCATGAAATTCAGCCAAAGATGTCGTGTAGCCTTTCAGCAGGAAGTGAATAACCACTTGCACCACCACAGACCCTTATGCTGGAGTTGGACAATTTTTTGTGTATTACTTCTTTTTTTGATGTGTTTGCCATTACAAAACCACAAATATCACATTTAGTCTTTGAGTTTACACATCAGTAACTCCTTTCTCCTATAAGAATGATGTGATTGGTGCGTGGATTTTCTCTTAATCCTTTGTAGCCTGGACAAGTGCTGAAATAGGTTAAGTTGTAAAGTATTCATGTTGTCATAGTATGTGAAGTGTCCAGGAAATAGATGCCTTTTGGAGAAGGTAAAAAAAAAAAGGAGTTTTATAAATCAGAATTGGGAATATCTTTTGGACTAGGTATTTTCCCTCTGCATATTGCTGAATTTCAAACCTTCATGATCATAGAATCATAGAATCAGCTGGGTTGGAAAGGACCTCTGAGGTCATCAAGTCCAACCCTTGATCCACTACCGTGGCAGTTACTATACCATGGCACTAAGTGCCACATCCAGTCTCATCTTAAAAACCTCCAGGGATGGAGAATCCACCACTTCCCTGGGCAGCCCGTTCCAATGCCTGATTACCCTTTCTGTAAAGAATTTCTTCCTAATATCTAACCTAAACCTCCCCTGTATAACTTTCTAGTGTCGTTTTTACTGGTAGTTCTGAGAATTAACTCTTGAGTTTCGTGTTTACTTACTGACTTGTCAGGGTCATTGTTTTCTATTTTTAGGTGTCACTAGATATGAATAGTGGATCTCTATATCTAGGTTATTTCTGCAAATTAACCTCCCCAACATATTAGTATTAGCAGTTCGACCCCATAATCTCAATTACGTCGTTGGTAAGGTTTCCTAAGAACATAATTTACACTTATTTTTAGTTTTCAGTTTTCTCGAGTAATTATTTATCCACTTCCGTATCCTCCTTGTCATGTGCATAGTTAATTTGTCAGAATAGGCTCATAAGTGATTTGCAATCACTCTCCTTCCTGTTTTGTGCACATTTGTTACAGAGCAGTATCTTGTATAACCGAGTGGAAATGATCTGCCAGGGATCTTATCACAGAATGTGCACAAGTAACATTTCAGAGAACGAAGTATTTAATTTGTGGAAATAAAGCATACAGCATGTAGTATATGTATATGTTGCAAATCCTGTTATTTGCCTCTCGCGACAGTTAAATCTATCCCCTCTATTTTTACTTTCATGTAGTCTATGTAAGTCTTGATTTCAGAGGCATAGGAGTCATGACATAAGCAGAAAATGAAGCCTCTAAAAGTATGGAATAGGCATGTGTTCTGTGTGAGGAGATGTGGGTAGAAGATGGGTGGAGCAAGAGAAATCTGAATCGAGGTATTTGGAGTGTTTTGGCAAGTAGGCTGTATATAAAAGTCTGAAAAGGCTGGAACGCTAGAAATAGTTGGTAAAGGAAATGGATATAAGTATTGAGACTAGGAATAAGAGCTGAGACTGATTGACCAGGGAGGTTAGCACTGCTGAGGAGAGTGAGGCAAGTTCAGGAGACGAGCTACAACAAACAAGACAGAATAAAGACAAATTCATTCAGCAGAATAAAGAGAACATGTATGTGCACTGAAATATAGTTTTCATTCAAAGCCTGACATTTTTGTATTTCCTTGCTATAACAAATATTTGTGAAATGCATTTGCAAACTGTCATTTTCTTTTAGTGTTAAAATAAACCGCTATAATAGTGGTTAATAAAGTGCCACTAGTCATTCCATTAGTTTAAGATGACACTACATGGTGAAATTTCAGGAGTTCTAGTTTGCTTTTTTGTTAGTTATGAAAATAAGGTTGCCAGTGCAGTTTTTATGTAGCCCCTTGAACGTAGGCATTGCGTGTTTTTTTTAATGACACAGTCCTGTAGTCTTTTTTTCCACAAGACTTCTACCTCAGTTGCGGCCCAGGGTATACAGTGCTCATTAAATAAGCAGTTATTCAGCGCTTTTTACTTACTATTTAATATTTAGCCCTGAGCCTTCTTTACTGCACACAATTCAAACTCTTTTCTGGAAAAAGAATGATTAATTTTTCTCCTGGGCTTTTTTTTTTGGTGGTGTTTGTCACTATGGTATCTGACTGCTTCACAGCATTAATGAGTTTACTGTCCCAGTACTTCTGTGACTGGGTAGGGGTTTTTAATATCTCACTTCACAAGTGCTGACTGAAGCACAGTTAGATAATGACAAGTATACACTGACTTGGTGTTTCTATCTGGTGACTTCATTTTTCACAGTATTAATATAGTTAATGTAAAATCACAGGAGTGACTCTTCTTGATCAGAAAGAATATCTGTCTAGCAAAGTACTCTTCTCCAGTTTTGACTCGGAGTTAAGAGCCTGATCTTAGAAGAATATAATAGCAAAACAAGCATATAGTAAGTAACACTTTCTCTAATGTACTCTCACAGCTTTTAACAACTTACAGCAGCTCTCCAAGACAGATGTATTGTCTTTGTATTTAATACCTCTGGTGGATTTTTCTTCCATGCGTTTGTTCAATTGGTCTTTGAAGTAATGCAAATGTTTAGCATTAATAGCATCTCACAGCACGGGTTTCACTTCTTAATGAAGTATTATTTGAAGAACATTCTCTATAAATTAAGTAGCATTTTATACATTTAAATTTATAAAAATCTGTTCAGATGTTCAGAGATTTGTTTCTGAAGTACAGACATGGATAGAATTCAGTTCTGTGGTGCAGCATTACACTGCTGTTTAATCGATTTAGTAAATACCACTGCACCTTTTAATACCTTTGATTTTCAAAAAGAATAGAGTTCTTATTCTATCATCCCCATTCTAGGGGATAGGCCTTCAACTGTTCCAAGATCAGCATTCATTGCACAATAATAGGAAATCATGTGATTAATAAGGCTAATTCATCTTTGTAAAAAGGATGACTTAGCATCTGAACTTTAATCCTTACCTTTGCAATCTCAACACTTTTTAATACACTTTCCTATATATAGTTTTGTATGTATTTCCACAGAATTTTTTTTTTCCACAGAAAAATACATTTCTTTTGAGAATGTAAACTACCTGTATGGTGGTGAACAGAACATAAAGAATTTGGAGATGCCTCTAAGAACTTTTAATTAATTCAACTCCCGATGTGTATCTAATATCCTTATTAAAAATTATGTAGAATTTGAGGTGCCGGAGGATATTTTTTTCTTTTTTTTTCTTTTCAGCAAGTAATGATATGAATTTGAACAAGATTCCCATTACATTACCTGAAACAGCAAAGATGAGGCAAGAAAAATCAAACTTTAATTGTTGAAAGTAATGTGTGAAGATGAAATGAAACAGCCATGTGTAGGGGAAGGATGTTATTTTCCTCTCTTCTCTTGTGGGAAGAAGTTATTGTGGAAAGAGCAAGGTCATTACCCAGTGATAAGATGTTTCCTCCTATGCTCTAGAAAAATAGTTTGAGGCATAAATGGGATGTGTATCATTTCCCACTTAAACTGGTGAACTGGAATTAATGAGTTACTTCAGGAGTAAATGCAGCCAGTCCTGGTCCAACAGTACCATGCTCTGTTTAACTGAAACAGAGAAGCTTCAGCGTTGAGCCTTTATGTCTCTGTCATTCAAGGAAGAAACAGTTACATAGGTATAAATGGCATAAAAAGAGTAAAAGCAACAGAAATCTTGTCATGTGTCTGCAGTGCAGGAATAGTTCTTGCTATGACATGAACTGTTGCAACATTTGCTTCTCCTTGTCTTGCCTTAAACCCCACCTGATTGTAACAGGGCACAGACTGAGGAGATAAGTTTTGGGAAAAGCAAGTGAGGTTGCTAAGAAATGTCTGCTTTTTAAAATGCCAAGGGAGCATCCTCCTTGTTAGGCTGCCTACTTCAGTAGAAAACCTTCAGGGAATAAATCAGCTAATTATGATGGTGGTAAAAGACAAACAGAGCTTTCTTTCTCTTCTCTCAGTAACTAAATATTGTTACCATAGAATTTTTTCTCATCATCATCCCTACTTTTTCTAGTATAACTGTGATAGCCAGCTTGAAAAGGGGGAAAAAGTTAGGATGTGAAGAATCCAGAGGTTGCTTATGCCAGCCTTGAAAAAGAACCTTGCTGCAGATACTCACCCTAAGGCCAGGGAGTCCAGTATGGGGGAAAAAAAAAAATATCTAAGTTAATGCTTTTGGAGAATACAGAAGGCACTAGGTTTGAAAATAGCATGGAAAAAATTGGACGTAATCAGAGCAGAATTCACTGGGTAGCTTGAAAGAACAGACATATAGTGCTGGACAAAAGTGTAAGATCAGGGATTTTTGAGCGTAAGACTGATTTGCAAAGTGGGGCATGATAATTTCTGGACAGAGAGGTAGAGATCCACTTTCAGAACCTTCCTCAAAGACTGAAGAAAACTAAGTAGTGGCAAATAAATTTATTTAGAGAATGATAAGAAAATACATGGAATAGTTGGATGTTGTCTGGTCTTTGCCCAAGAGACCTATACCGCATGGAATAGCTACTTGGGAAAATGCCAAAACCAAAACCACTATCTCTGAAAAAAAGCTGAAGGAAGGAGCTGAGTCCTGTTGTGGTACTTCTGTTTAAATGTGTTCTTGGGTTAAAAACAACTCAGGAGAGAATGAGAAAGCAGGCCTCGGGGATGGATACGTTTTAAAGGATTGAGCCAGAATGTCTAGACTTCTTTCAAAGAAAGTACTACTCGGGTAGTCTTCATAGAACCTAATTACCCAATCTCCTTTGAAAATAGGATTTTCTTAAATGACATGGTATGTCACCATTTCTGGGTGTGACAATTCCTAAAGAATAATTAAGAACAATTATTGCAGAAGGTCAGCTCCTAATACCCTTCTCACTTGTGAATGGCTGTGGCATTGTCAGCAGTTTCAGCAGCTGTCATGCAGAATGCATTGTTGCAGTCTTCTGGGATTCTTGGAAAAGTCCAGAATACAGTTGAGATCTTCCTGAGGAAAATAAAGCTTTTGGTAAAATTGAAAATTCATTATATTCCTGAAAAGTTGGATCTTTGGGGATTTCCTTTCTCAGCTCCATTGAAAGAAATCTGTATACCAGATTCACTTCAGAGTATTGCACTACCAAACTTACTAGGCATCAGATGAACCTCAGATAAAGCATATGAAACTCTGCAAAAGATTGCTTTATTTTCTAACTAAAGGCAGATGATACCGTTCAAAGCAGTTAAATTGACACTCACATAGAGTGTTTTGAGGAACTATTTTAAATGAAAGCAGATTTATCAGAGCACCAAAGAAGGCTGTCCTGACTGTGTTAGCACTGCTCAGCGCATACTTCTAATCATCTGCAGTTTTAGTCACATGGCCTAATATTCAGATCATCACAGGTAAACCCACTATAGCTTTGGTGACAAATCTCTTTCCCTTTGCAACTCCATCAGGGCACATTATTACACATCCACACATACAAAACTCGACAATAATATGAATGATTAAAACGGTTGCTTTTCATTTAAAGTTGTTATTTAAACCACTTTTCATTAATATATGAAGAATTTCTTTCTTTCCAAAGGTGCTTTGGGTTTAGTTTTCATGGGCATTTTGCAAAGAGTTTTTAGCTAGATTTGAAAATGCTGAGAAACCTGGTAACAAGCACAAGAGTAAGATTAGTGATTTGAAACACACCTTAAAAATTGTCAGAAAAGGAAATAATGGCCTGACTTTAATGTCTCATTTGAAGTATGATACGTCTCTTAATTTGGTATTGCATTGCTGTGCTGAAGTTGGCTGTATGTAATACAGTATCTGATTTTTTCCATCATATTCAAGTGGTGGTTTGTTTTTTGAGCAGATATTTTGGTCACTAAGCATATGCTCTGAATAGCAATTACAGTATCCAAAGAAAGCTTTGCCTGTATCCCTTCAAATGGATTTTCAGGCTTAAACTGTGATCGTTTGTGTTTAACATAACAGCTGAAGACTTGCACACCTAAACGTTAGTTCGCATTCCCACTGAAGAAAATGTATTTTGGCTACCAGCAATGTCTTCTGTAACTGGACACTGAACATATTAACGGTACCATGTAACTGAGTGTTACTGCACTAAATATGACACATCTCAAATTCTGTTAGTGCTCTGATCATTAGATTCTCTTTTCCATTTGAAACACTATCAAGTTGTGTTTATGTGTTTCACTGTTGATCAATAGCGAGCTAGCCTATCAATTTCTCAGTAGGTCAGTATTTTCCACTACAGCTTAAAAACTTAAATATAAATAACTGCTTACCTTATCTTCCCACTTTTTTTTCTGTTGAGGGATGTTACTTAAATACTGATGTGACAGGCCTGGGTATCACCATCCTCCAGAAAATAATGCAAGTGGGAGAAAACATACTGAAGAAATATTGCAAATAAATTTGAGTGGTGTTTTGCCTATAGAGGAAACCTTGAAAAATCTTGAAAAGAGCTCAGTCACAGTTAGGTAGTTATGTGTCCATTTTATAGAGCAATGCTTCAGTGAAAACAGCCAAGTTCCTTTCCCTAGGGGCACACATTCTCAAATGATACAATGACGGTGAAGGTACATGTTCTCTTCCCCTCCAATGATTTTTTTTTTCCAGAAAGTAGAGGTGTTGGTTTGTATGTCTGTAGTTGTGCATGAATGTTTGACATAGCTGTGAAGAGGAGCTAGTCCTACTGAATCAGGTAGTAAAATTAAAGTGGATAATTTTTTTCTTATTTTTTTCTTTTTTAAAAAAGCCAGATTTAACGAAGAAATACCAGCTTTTCCCCTCGAACTGCACTAGTTTTTACGATAGTTGTAGTGATCTAAGTTTCTGAGCATAGAAATGGCATGGAGTGTAACAGAGTCTGAAAAAGTAGTTAAGCTGATAACTGTGTCACTCACCTCTGATGTGGAGACTCAGGTTCAAGTCTCTGCTCTGTCATTATCCCAAGAGAGTTCTGTAATCACTGTTTTACCCAATATACACTTTTCCCTGGTCTAAAGATTGTATATAGTTACATAAAAATATTGAAATAGATTAAAGATATTAAAACCAAAACATACAAGTGATATTGGTCAGGACACTTGCTTGGAAAACAGAACAATGGTGCAGGCTTACTTTAATTTTAATCTTCCCAGCAGTGTTGAGTTTCACATTCTATTCTTTCCTGTTTGAAAAAAGTGGACACAAAAAAGTAGACACTTCAGAATGATTCTTGGTTTAAGTTTCACATAGGAAAGTGGAATTATCAGAAGCTCAAAATTTGGAAGTCAAATACTTTACTGGATTCTAAAGGCAATATGTTGGAAAGTAAGGGAGTGTTCTGTTTGTACTGTATTGAATCCTTTCTAAACCACACTTCTCAACTCCGTTATTTTTGTGTGACATTGTGAAATGTGTTAGAGCATTGATCATAGCTTCAGAATTGTTAACACTATTTGAACTGGCCTTGCAGTTTTCTCTTTGACATGGACTTCGAAGTACAGAACTTTGAACTTCTCAGAGTATTATAACTATATTTTTAGAGACTTAGCAAGAACTATGCAGTTATTCATGTATTGATTGTAGGTTTGATTTGTTTAGGCACTTAAAAAGATTTAAAACTGTTCCCTTTTTAGATGGGTATCATCAGTCCATTCTTGTCTGTGGTGAAGTTTTATATTTGTGCAATAATTTTCACCTGCTGAAGTAATTACTATTCATATATGACTTCTAGCTAAACTGTTGTAGAAAAATACATTCACTAAAGTATTACATTACCGAAATATATCCATTTGGAACATAGAGGTCTCTCTTTAATATCTCCTTTTCTTTCATTCCCTTTCCTCCCATCTCTTTCCCTTAGTTTCACTGCCCACCTGTTCTCCCACTCTGTGCCCCTCTCTGCCTCTCTCTCCTCCGTCACTCTCTCTCCAATTAATCTACCTTTCCATTTGTCCTCTCTCACCATGTCTCCCCAACCCCCTCCACCCCACCCGTCTCTCTCTTCTCTCTCTCCACCAGTTTAAATCATAAAGAGAATCACCTGAAACGAAATAATACAAGAAGAAAAATCAGGAAGCATTGCCTGTTGGGCTTCCATAGTTAGAGGGAAGGATATAGTGACAAAGTAGTCTGAAAAGAGAGAAAGTGATGTCTTTGTTTAGGAAAAAAATTGGTGTTTCTCCCTGAGCCTGAGGCAATGGGAAGTATGATTAGACTAAAACAGGACAAGTCACACATAATCCCATCCAAAATTAAAAAGGAAAAGAGTGAAATAGAGCAGACAAGTTTAACTTAGAATATGGAAATCTGCTCTTCTATGAACTGAGACTTACCATAATAAGAATAGCAAATATCCTAAAGAATTGTTGGAGTATTTGACTTATACATAAGTTCATGAAGAAATAAAAGCCTGTAGAGAAACACCTTATAGGAGCATGAAGTACTTCAGGCAGTTGAGAAGGGAGCTTAAGATGAGAATGTCTGATATATTTTCACAGATAATTTAGATGACGATGAAAAGATAAAAAAGTGTGACTAGGGATTCCTGGCAGTAAAGAAAGAAGTTTTAGGTTCACACACATTTAATTGATTTTGGTGATATTACTAGATTATGTTGGATGGGCCTTCCTTTAAAATGTGTTGTAAACAAAACGATTTAACTCTCAAGTGCTTCAGATTTACAATGGGTCTGCTTTGGAATAAGCATGAAGAATGAGATAATTAAAGTAATGATTTTTATGGAAAAGTACAGTGACTGACTGGTTTTGTGGTTTATAAAAATCTGGAGAGATTTTGGAGATGATTTTGTTAGTTAAAACATAGGCATGAATAAACATATTCTATTAAGAGGAGATACAAAAAGAAGATATGGAAGGGAAGTAATTTACAGTCAGTTTGCAATTGTCTTGAGGTAGTTCACGTGAAAAAGGTGGGTGAAAAAGCTGTCTTGCAGAGATGGAGGTCATGTACTGCAGTCCACTTCATAATCCTATTTTTCTCCTTAAAGATCTTATGTCTAGGCACAGAGCCATAGAAGTGGAAAGAGCAGATTTAGGGTCTCTTAGACCTAGAAGACTTAGAAAGCATGGTGAGGTAACATTCAGCAGTGTTATCTCGGATGACATTATCTGTGTCAAGATCAACAGAGCCAGCTAATAATCTATACATGGTTCTGTTTAGATTCACATAACATGGAGTAATGACACAGAGCAAGCTTGAGTCTAGCGGGACTTCGTAGCTCAGATTCAGTGTCATGCCAATGTGGCTACAATTCTTCCAGACTTCAGCTGGCTTGGAGCATTATAAATGCATGCAGTAGGCTAAGAAGCACTGTTAGATCCAAACTGGCTTTTGCAGACAGCCCTATGTCTCTGTACCCATATTTGTGTGCAGATAGTCTGCCCATGAACTGGGGCGTGTGGGATGCACGCTGATGGCATGTCGTATATATCAATGAATGTTGCACATTATCACATGACATTCTTCAGATAAAATTCACTCCTCTTTAATCATATGAGATGGATGATGCTCCCTTAGTTAGTTGTTATTTAGTATTTTATTTTCTCATTGTTAGTATGAGCTAATGCCTTTGTAGCAGTGCTTGCATGTGTTTTTTTAAAGAGAATTCTTTTTCTCACATATTTCACGGCAGAGTTTTGCAAATATAATGTATTTATTTTCAAAAACAACCTTGTTTGATGGCAGGGTATTATTACTCAATTTTACAAATATATATGTGAAGCCATGAGACATTAAGGTCAACATTATTGAGTCATTTTAGATGCCTGGTGCAAAACACCTAAAACCTGATTTCCAATTTTGCAGCATATTTGTCATCACAAACCATTTGAAAGTGCAAAGCACGATTTCCCCTGACTACCAGGGCAACTGCAAATAGTGCTTTTACAGTTAAAACTCAGGATATGAAATGAGCACCCTGAAAGTTACATGCTCAATGATCATTCTTGCAAAGTTAGATTTAAGAGACTTTCTTCTTGTCAAAAAAAGTCTGTGGTATGAAAAGTCTACGTCTCTAGGGCAAACATTGCACTACCCTGCATATGGATTTCTTCTTTTTCTCCTTACAGTCATCTAGTTAATTCAGAATATATTTCCCTTTCTGTTTAACTTTACATTTAGCAGGCTCTGTTGGTACAGAATCATGACCTACCTTTAGAGTAGGTTACAGAGACAGGTTGAGGCAGGTTTCCTGAGGAAACAAAAATACATGCATAATCAGGAATTGAATTAAGATAATAAAGTTTTATTTGTGCTATTTCTTGACTTTTCAGTGTGACTTGTCATAATATTTTTATATAATTATATCTCTGCAATTTCCTTTTTCTTTCTCATTTTTCAGAATGAACTGATAAATTAGCAATTCCATTATGTTTGTGGTATCAACACCCAGATACATTAGGCCTTTGCAATTTTTGCATCCCAGCTGACCAGCTGCATGGTAGCAACTTCTAGGGCTAAGACCCTAAGTATTCATGACCAAAGAAGTCAGCTTTTAGGCCTGATCAAGCCTGTAAGTCACTAACTGGATGAACCTGATGTAGGTCAATAAGAGGTGGCACTTCAAGATGTGCTGCCTGGAACTCTGTGTGCTTTACTAGAATGCTTGGTAGGAGTAGCCAGTGGTGATATGAATTATTATTTTGTTGAAAGTGTTGCTCACATTTGCCCAGTTATCATGGGATTCACTTTAGGAAAATGTGTTCTAACAAATGTTTCTGGTCGCTAGATGAAAGTTCAACTCTTCTAGTCTGTCTAGCTGTCTTCCTAGCTTCAGCCTTTATTCCAAATACCTTGTGTGTCTTTGTGTCCTTTCACATCTCTTAGTCTTACCCTTGGAGGCTAATGCCTCTAGTCTTTTTACTCAGCTATTTTAACTATTTCAGTGCCCCCTCTCCAAATTTCTGGTCTTGCCTGTGTGAGTTGGGTCCTCATTTCTGTCTTCTCATTTAATTTTATTTTAATTTCCTATGACTTTCCCTTCACATTCTAGCTTGTTTCCTGCCCTCATAAATCCCGTATTTTCTCCTACAACTCTAGATCTCCTTTCTTAGAACTCTTTAGTCTGAGGTAGATATCTAACGTGAAATTTGAACTTAAATAAAGCAGTTGTAGTTATAAGCAAAGTAAAATGTGATTTTACACTGGGGAGTGGACGTAATGTGTAAGAAGAGGCAGTGTTACTAGGGCACTTACTAAATTTATTGTCCACAGAGAAGAAAAGTTAGCCAGAGAAAGAACATGTCTGAACCTGCTTTTTACTGATAGGCAGTAACTTTTTAGCATGGTTTTTACAGAAGACCATGATTTATTTAATTGTGCACGGTAGGATGAACAGAGTCTTAGAATGCATTAGTGTGTAAATAGTACACTCAAGGGACTTACTGTTTATAAAAGACAATCTGATTGTTATAGTAGAATGAAGGGAATGCTGTAATCAAGTAGTATGGAAATAGTTTTAGAAATCTGAAAATAATACTGAGATTTCTGAGCCTTTTCAAAAAATCATGTGTGAAAATGCAAGGAAATCTGTGAATCAAAGAGCTTTTGATTGAAAGGGTGAGAAAGAGCATTTATTTATATGTGTGTGTGTATATATACGTATAGTTAAAAGAAAAAATTAAATCCCTCAGTAAATGAAGTTAATTTTATTGGTTTGACTAGTTATTCTGGAGAATGATTGGGAGAATTCCTCTATGCCATTAAAAGCACTGTTTTGCTCCCATCCAGCATATATACATGATAGAGGTACTTTGTGTTACAGCAGTACTGCTGCACTGGTGACATGCTTCAGATAGAGAACTATCTTCAGAATTTCAGTACATTCAACACTTTTATAAATCAGCCTTGACTATGAAAGATACATTCTCAAAGTATTCGATTGATGAGCAGTGGGAGAAGACCTTGTAATATTTCTTCCCCCTCAATATGCAAATTTCAGAATACATGATACCTAAGTACTTTTTTATTATATAGGCTGGATGTTTTATTTTATTAAGAATATTAGCTTGAAAATTTTTGCCACATCTGAGAATTCTTTTTTAAAGGAATTGTGAAAATTGAAATCATCCCTCGGTATGGTTTGTAGTTCTCAGGAAAGAAAAATATGATCATAAATATTGCTTTCTATAAGTCTAATATAATATTTTACTATCATATAATGTGGAATATGAAGAAAAAAACCATTAGAAGCATAATTCCTTAAAAACTAAGTTCCATCCTAAAATAGAATTATAAAGTTGGATAGTGAAAGGAATACAGAATATGCAGCATTTTTATTTTAAATATATAATTGGATTTAAGTAAATCAAATGATATGCAATTCTTAAAACCTTAATTATGAAAAAGGCAAACATTGCATTGGCTTGAATATGAATGTTATAAAGGATTAAAGTTGTACTAGATAAGAGACTTTAAACACAGAGACTATAAATGGTAGCTTATTCTACCAAAATTTAAGGTTAGAAGCTAGAGGGTTACTCTAAGAGTAAAACAAAGAGGAAGATGCATTTAAATGTGGCTGATTCCCAAATTAACCTCAACAAAGTCTGATATGAAAGCTGTCATGTTCCTCCAACCTGTTTGTTTCCTTTGTTCAGTGTCTTGAAATAAGTTGTCACTTAGAGACACGCCAAAGTTTGATTCTGCTGAGTATTTTTATTTCAGAGGAAGAAGCTAAAATTGCATTAGTCAAATTGACAGATGCTGAAAAATCTGGAAACTATTGCAAAATATGTTATAAAACAGAGACTATAGTAAAACCTTGTTAATTCTGCAGGAATGGGTTAAACACAATTAAACATTTTGATAAGCGAAGAATATTTTTAGGAACACAGATAAAATTATAAAGACAGAGTATATAAAGAATAGTGAGTAAGGAGAAGTTGCTACCAGATACTTTAGATAACCACTCTATACAGATAACTTCTGTTTATACTATCAAAAGGATTGAGAGGTCAAGAAAGCTCAGGGAACCTAAATTCTCTAGCAACATACAGTAAGAACACTCCCAATCCCAGTTTACTATACAAAAAGCACAGGCAAGCCATAGTAATAGAAACTACCCCAATATTTTATGTCAGTTTTTTCTCAAGGCTACAAAAGAAGTGTCTGCAAAAATTATGATTTTTTTTCTCACATCTATTAGTGTGGGCAAGTAGTTCTTATTTATTTAGAGTATGTCTAAAGTTCCTCAGATGTCTGCATTTTGATATTTGGTTCCCATCTCAGAAAAAGTGGTTGAATCAGATGATTCCAAAGGTCCATTTCGTATATTCTGTGAGTCTTCACAGTTACATTCTATGCATGTGATTTCCAAAATGTGTTTTCTTTGTAAGCTTTCTGTCTTTTCTGGCAACAGTATCTGCAGCTGCCAAGTTCTTTTCATGCTTAATGTTGGTTATGGGATTGATCTCGATCAGTCATGCTTGCTACTGTTACTCAGCTTCTTAAGCAGTGAGATTCTTGGACAGGAGTGTTATTCTCCTCCCTAACTATCTTTTTGATAGTATTTTTTTGTTATCAACTAGTTTAAGGTGTACTGATTTAGTAACTTTCCTCATCTGTTACTTTTTTCATTGAAAGTTGGTAAAGGTGAATGCGTGTTCCCTTAGTTTTCTGCTGCAAAGTCTGTCATTGTTAAAGGTGGCATTCTTCACAAATTATTTCACAGTAAAGCAGTTCTGGTACCTAGAAAGTTTCTTCAGCCTCTGAAAATTGGAGTTATTTTTCAGTTGGGTGGAGCTTCTGTTTTCCCAGTCAGCCCATTACCAGCATTGTCACAAACACTCTGAAAAGATGAAATTGTTCAAATTGGCTTGCCATCCAGACCCCAAATATTTATATTTTCAGGAGAAAAGTATGTTGGAAGTTTGCTTGGATATTGTCATGTATTGTAGTCTTATTTTTATTGCAAGTCACGTGACCAACTTTTGATCAGTCTTCTAATTCTTATCCCAGTGATTACTGGGAGTACTTTATGGCAGTACTGAATGCAGTTCAACGTATCTCCTATGGTTCTCTCTAGGACAGCCAAAAGCAGCCTAGATGTTATGAATGTTGAACTTAATTTCTGTTGCCTCTTGTCCTGTCATAGGGCACCATTGAGAAGAGTTTAGCTTTGTCTTCTCTACATCCTCCAGATGCTTTCTGATGAGATCCTCCTCAAGCCTTTTCTAACCTAAACAGTGGCAGAAGTCTCAGCTTCTACTTTTATGAAAGATACTCCAGTCCCTTGGTTTTGGAAGTTAAATTATTTTTTCTTTCAGTAACAGTTGGAAAGTAACTGTGCTGATGGTTTGACTTAAATTTGTAAAATGTTTTTATTTTGATTTCTTTTATCCTGAAAAGATAGCTTTATTTAAAGCAGCTTTATCCCTTTACGTAAAAGAATTCAGGAAAATATCAGGGAAAAAAAAAATCAGTGTTTTATTCATGTATTATACAGCTATAACTTACCCTCATTTTATGTTTTCATCTTAACTACATGAATAAAGAAACAGTAATAGAAGCAATAAAAATAGAACCAAGTGCTGTTGGAAGCACTTATACATGGGGAATTGCTGTTCTTGTGTTGCCTGAATTATTGACAATGTAACTTCGCTCATTCAACTTCAAAATATTTTATGCATAATTTATGTTTTATAGTATAGTACCAAATGTTGTAGTAAAAACTAATTTTATATTGCTGTCTTTACAATGCTGAAATATTGATGATGATTTGATAGTAACTATGTTGACTTTGGTATAATATCTTATTCATTCAACTCTTAGGTTGTGTTCAGCGTAGTAAGACTACATTGGTTCACCTTTGTAAAGATAAAATCCACATATTTTCTTTTGGAGAATATGAAACTTTTTTCCTCAGGTACATTACATATATGTTTTCTGCTTGATGTAGCTCAATGTCTAAGTATGAAAATGATTTCCAAAGAAGGGAAATGGCCTTGAGAAGAAGTGAATAATCATAGTATGTGTATATATTTTTTATTTACAAACCCGTTCACAGCATGTAGCATTTAGAAGATTATTTTTATCCTGTGTTTGCAGATATCTGTCTTTGCTTATAGCAATAACTGTATTTAAAATTATTTCAATTTAAAATAAGGTTACATTATGCAGTGTGCCAAGAGATATGTAGTTTCTAACTGTGGATTGTATATATATGTATTGTCATTATTTTTGTATATTTCATTTGAGATCCATGGGTTGCAATCTGAGTTTAGAACTGTATACTTCTTTTATTTCACCGTGTAAAAAGTGTAAAAAAAGAATAACAAAATAATATGAATTTTATACTGTAACTGAGTTCTCCTTATTATTTTTAATCTTGTGGTGGACCACGAGTTTGTGGTTGATTGATTTCTGCACATATATGTCCCTGCAGCTGAAATCAGAACTCCTTGACAAGCAGTGTCTGTAGTTCAGTACATCCACTGTGTACAAGTGTAAAGATGGTACAGCCATCTAGTGAGTCTGTGGTGTTTTAAGGCTTGTAATTATGGGATTGAACTAGTAGGAGCTCAGTTCAAATAAATTTCTTTCTTCCTTTTTCTTGTGTTGTATTTATTTTTATTTCTAATACACGGTATTATTGCATTTTCTTTTTAGAGTTGTTTTAGATTGTATCCATTCTGTACTTTTTAGGGCTTCAAGTCGTCAGAAGGGAAGGGAGAACTGTAAAAGCTTCAGCGCTTTCTGCTAGATCTCTTTCATTAAAACCAAGTAGTGACACCACTTTTGTAAACTCTTCACAGTTTGAGAAAAAGAAATCAGGAGTCTTTAGGAGCATGTTTCCAATGTGCATGGTGGTCAGGACAGTGATCTCCTCTTATCAGCTACTCTGAGCAGTTGCAGCATATAGAGGATACTGGGGAAAAGCAGTAAGAATTCTGGACTTATCATAGTAATTCTTAATGCTGAGGCTGAGGATGTTCTCACAGCGCTCACCTGTGTCCAAAAGAAGAGGTATGAGTATTTCCAGTTTCTAGTTGTCGATGCCAAAAATGTTAATACTGGAGTTTTTCAGGCAATTATCATAGTAAATGGATGATCCCCTAGGTTAAATGAATGAAAACTTGTCTCATTAATTACAAAGCTCACAATTTACAGAATATCAGCACAAGGAAAGTGCCATATCAAGCAGACCTCATACGTCTGAAATGTTGCTCTTTAGTGCATGGGGTCAGGGAAATACACATCTGTGCTACAAACATTGCTGACAGTTTGCCTGTATGAGGAAGGACACTGAAGAATAAGATTCCCTTGTGGTTCTGTGCACAGCCAAACTGCCAACAGTGTTTGAAGCATAAAATGCTTCTATATGGCTAGTAGACTAAGAAACTGTCATATCCTTTTTTATCCCCCCCAGAAATAGTGAGAAATAATAATAGAATTCACTTCGAATTTATCAAAGTTACTTTTAGAATAGGAGGACTCTACTTTTGTTGTGTATCTTCGTAGTGGCATTGGTTAAAACATCCATTTGAGTGTCTCCTCCCAGCCCCGTTATTGTACAGAACCATTCCCATTTTCCTTCAACTTTGCGTGACAGTGGCCGAGAAATCATTTCCATTTTTGTTGCATAAGAAACCAATGGTAAACAAACTACTTTCAAGTTTGAAAGAAAACAGAGTCCATCTTGAACTTAAAGAAGAGTTCAAATGGTAAAATTCAATGCTATTTTATGTTTATATTGACAGGAGTAATTTGTATCTCTTGCTTTTGTAAGATAATTTTTTTACACAATTTAATTTATCTGTGAGAAATACCCTTTACTTAAAATTGGTTATAAACAACTCCAGTATATAACCCTACAGTTCAGACTCTTTGTGACTTCAGTGACAGTTTCTCATTCTCAGGGGGACTGGAGTGCCTTTTTATCCTCACTGTGATGATTAGATGTGAAAATGTAGCTCTACCACAATGTGATATATAAACAAGGAGATACGAAACTCTATCTGCCATATTGGGAGCTGGCTAATCTTTCAAATCAGTATATCCAGTCTAAGATTTGAATTCCTAGAAGCTCTGAATACACAATCAGACAATTCGACCTACTTTAGGCTTCTGAACTCTGAGTGGGTGATTTAGGACAATGTTCTGTAATTTGATTTTATGACCTCAGCCTTCCAAAAGCTGCTATTTTGTCTCAGAGATCAATAGAAAGTGTCTCCTGCTCTGCTTTAACTGTGGTAAGGCCTTGAGGTCTCCTTCTTCTCTGTATAAATGCCCTGATTTATACTTTCATTTCTTTTCCATTTTTTTAGGGATTTGCAGAGACAATGTGACAGGCAGGGACTGTGGAAGTACCTAGTTCCAGGATATGCTTCATCATGGGTCTGGATATCCAACTCTCACTTTCATCCTTGACCTGTTCTAACAAGAAAGAAACTTGTTCTTCCTTCTGGAGAGACCATTTAATTAATTACGGAAAATACCATCTCTGATAAGTGGGACAAATTTCCGGTGTCTAACTAGGTCCCTTTCACTTAAGAAGGTTTCTTTCTCCTTGATATGTGATGACTAGGAAGTCAGAAATGAGAAATCTGCCAGTTTAGTAAGGGCTTTGGCTGTCCGTAATTTCAGCTCATTTTGTACTGGTGGGATTAATTCTTTTTTCCCACCTAGTCACTTTGGACTTCCTCCCATACAATTCAGATGGGAGTTTATTTCCAAGAGCCCCTGTTTATAGAACTTAAATTTAGGTATTTTTCATGTGAAAATTTTTCAGGTCTATGCCTACTTTGTCTTTTCTGAACCATTTTCTAAACACTGCTTTTTTTGGTAGGTGTTCTTTCTGCGAAAAAGTTGAAGAGATTCATGCCGCTGTAGCCATTAGCAATCTTTTCCTGGAGTAAGGTCACTGAGTCCATTGTGGATTCCTATCTTAGCTTGTTAGCAGAATGAGACTCCTAGACTGCCTTGCAGGGGGTATGTGCAATTATGGATGCACTGCTAGGAATTTCTATCAGTGTGAGTGTGCATATGAAGAAGGAGAAAAGAAGCAAAGAATTTAACTTAACAGTAGCAGCTTATTGTTTGGGATATTCACATCTACAGCTTTCTTTCCCCTTACCCTCTATCCTGGAGTCGGGCAAAGTCTCCCTCTGCTGGGAGAATCAAAGGGAAAAACACAGACATGAACTGTGGACAGATGCTCATCATCATCTGTCTGGACCCAAACTCAAACAGTGGTGCTCTTGTATCCTCTGCGCTTATAAATGCTGTTGTTGAGAGACAGTCTTCTGCCAAGCTTATGACAGGAGTGTGAAGCTGCATCTAACTTCAGTGTGCCAGGGAACATTTCTGGGTACTGGAACGTGCCATGTGGCATTGTCCCAGGGAATGAGCTACCAGGCACAGCTGAAGAATTAGTATGTGCCTAGGGCCTCATAGACAATCTGGATGCAGCTATCCTGTTTGTGAGGTTTGAGTAGTGTAGGCGTGGAGCATTCTATGCCAATAGGACCTCAATGCCAGAAAATAGTTCCAAACATGTTTTATTTACTACTGCTCGTGCAGCCTGAGTTCCTAGGTGGTTCAGACTGGAAGTGATAAGAGAACTGACATGTCATTCAGAGTCTGGCAGAATGGAGAGTCCTAACCTGCATACAACCCATGATGGAGCTAAGCAGAGTCAGGTAATTTTAATGATCTAGACTGTACTTTGATCTCAACAGTATATAAACATTCTAGATACCAGATTGTCTGCTGCCATTTTGCAAATCAAAATGAGGAGCGAAAAAATTGTGCCTCTGTTACATGGAAGAAAAGTACACAAAACTCCACTGTCTAAACATGATTATCTGGAGAATTTGTTATGGATTTTAGGTTGTTCAGTCACTGGGGAATATAGGAAAGCCAAAAACCAGTTTCCTTTGTCAAACTTAAAAAGACAATCCTGTATCAGTTTACCTTTATGTGAAGATTTTTGTTACTGTGGTGGCTACAAAACTGAAGTTGTAAAACTCATTCTGCCATTTAAAAAAGCCCCCAGGCTGTTCTGAAATAATTTCATGCCCTGCTCTGTTCCTAAGTTTTTCTCTTCTATGTAGCAGAACTATGTATCAACTAGGTTGAAAATTGTATTTCACTGTAACGAGAATCTATTCCTTCATTGGTTATTGAACTATTAAAGTTTTCTGTTTTACAAATAAAGTTCGGAAGTTTTGTTTCTGGCTTTGTAGTTTGGTATAGTTTTAAAATTTCTACAACCAGAAACTGCGTCCTGCTATTCTGTTTCTGTGCCCAAGGAGAAATTAACCTTTCAGCTTTGCTTGATTATTCTTCTGTTGAAAATATTTACATATTCTCTGTGCATTCAAACTAGTCTGAACTGGCATGATCAAAGTCCGTATGGAATCATGGCTGCATAGAATCTCTATGCTAATAATGTACTCCCAATTAATTCAGTTATCAGTAATGCTGTGGTATAATCCTTTTTCAAAACATAAGTGTGTTGTCAACAGAGGTCTTTCATATAAATCTGGAATGAGCTTTTATGTCTTTTAAGATGCCGAGTTCCTTCAGGTTGCTTTGCACTCTTTTCAGCTGGCTTCTTGAAAATACAGAGGAGATGAATATTCTAGTAACTAAATGGTTTTCAAATGTTTTCAAATGTTATCTTTTACTAACAACCCCCTCACACTGGGAAAGAAATGTTGCTGGAATTGCACTAACTTAAGCTATGTCAGACACATCTGTATGAGGTTCTTTACTTCGATAGTGGGACCGAGGGAAGCCAGCCATGAACCACCAACTAGTCAGGCCTGAGCAGGGCAGTTTGAGGAATGAATCTCTTTTTCTGTAGTTCTTGATGAGTATCCAGCTACTCAGGAAAGCTGACCTAAACAAAGTATTAGATCAATTTAATGCTTTTGTGGGTGAAGCCTTGGCCGCTTTTTAAATTTAATTCCACTAGAAGGATATATAAGTATTTTCTAATATGACTCTAAATATGACAAGTGTAGTTTTGGCCAGGCTTGAGCACTTGGGAGGAAAATGTTCCTCTTCTTACTACTTGAAATCAGATTGTGCACCCTCTGGTGAAATGATCATTTCATCATTTAACTCAATAATTTTACTGTCAAGATTGAATTAACTTTCAAATCTACTTGTGAAAAGTGCCCTTAGAATGAGATGTAGAAGAAGATCTTTCTTTCCAAGATAAAGATAATTGAAATTTAATGAGAATTCAGTATTAGGTAAATTCAGCTGAGGTCTCTCAGGGGTTTTGGGGTCTGGATCCCTTTAATAGTTAATATTAAGTAGCTTCTAGAGAACCTATCCCACATGTGTGTCACAGGCCTTCCATCTCCATCATTTTCTAAAAGCCTACACCTTTCTAGAGATTTTACAAACAAAAATGCCTTTCTCTCTGAAAATATATGACTTTTAATGTAAAACAACAGAATATGATTTATATGTCCAATAAAGGAAAGAAAGATGGAATCTGCCATCCACACATGGTGTATCAATTCTCCCTTTTTTCTTGTAGGCCAGTCTATCCTTGCATGTTACGTTTAGTTTTGTACCTAAGGTGTTTAGTCAGAGATTGTTCTTCTACTGCTATATTATATAAAGGTTTAGGAACACTATTTGCATTAAACACAGTTGAACAAATCATAGTAATTGTTTCATGAGTCCTGCAGGTACTGTAGTGCTGACAGTAGATTAGAGAGAGAGAGTTGCAATGAATTATTTGGATGGTGTCTTATTGTGGAACTGGGATTTCCTCTCCAATGTTTTTAAAAATCTGTGGTATTGGGAGGACTATTTGCACCCAATTTTGGGTTCTCCAGATATCTCTTACCAAACAGGCAGTTCAGAAAAAACATTAAATTATTCCTGTTGTGGCTGAGTCCTATAATATATTTTACATAAAAGGTATTTGCCAGAACAGATTTTGTGGGGTATCCTATCAGTTCTTTTTAAAGGAGCAGAAAAATGCCAAGATAATTCAGTTAACATTCTTGAAATACTTTTCCCCAAATTTAGCATTTTTATTTTAGTATTGCTGAAAAGTTCATGTTCCATAGAACTGCAATTTTCTGCTTATACAGTAGGTGACAGGTTCATTTTTTAGAAAACATGCAACAGTAAAGCTATTTAAAGTACAAAGAATGTTTCTTTGTTAGTGTTTAATTGTTTTTGTAAAATTATAAAACACAGTGTTCACTTTAGATGCATCTAGAAATAAGTGATGGGTTATTGTTCTCATCAGTCAGATCTTCCTTTTATTGTAGAAGCTTCTGTGTCATAAACCTCTTAGTCTTGAATTTAATTTCTACACTTGATAAGGCTTTTAAATAGAATAGATACAATAACCTCTAATGGATTTAAATAGGGAATTCTAATATAAATAGACTGCAGTTTTACTGAATATTCTTACTGTAATAGCATTTTGCCTTCTAAGCTATGTGTCATAAATTATTTTGTCCGATAAAAGGCATCATGTATGATGAATTTATTTTTTTCTTAGTGATACAAGTGATTGCTACTATATCTTACCAAATATTTTGTCAGTGATGTGATGAATATGACATTTGTGGGTTTTTCAGTAACAGTGTTCCGTAAATTTTAAGTGGTGAAATTGCTGTTACATACCCAGAAAGTTTGGAAGACCTTTATAATATGTAGCTGTGAAACTTCAGCCTCTCTAGTTAAAGTATGTTATTTGTCTTTGCAGAAGTAATTTTGTGGTGATAAAAGTGTTTCCAGTCATGATCATAGTAATGCTTCGGATGCTGCTGAGGTAATTCTGACCTCTGTTGGCAAAGCACAGCAAATGAAATGTGTGCTCAGTAGCACACTTCTGTTTTGATATTATTTATTTCAAACATGACATGTTGCTGAAATTAAGACATTAATTATGTGTTTTTATTGTTGGAAAGCTTTTCTTTGTCCTACTGTACCAATTAGCTTGAGCACAGGATAGAGGATTTATGCTCAAAATGTCCTCAAGTAATAACATTTTCTGATTTGATAATTTTTGTACCAGACAACAGCTTCATCCAGTATCTTTCTTAGTCAGATTTTCTATACAATGCCCAAAACATCCGAATGTATCACATTATAATAGCTCTGTGTGTTAAAGATTAGGTGTTGCAAAAATTCTGTTTGAGGTTTTCAGTATGTCTGATACAGCCATCATTCACTTTAAGTCTCTGAGAAAACCTGATCAGTGGATTGGTTTTGCCCAGTTGTACTTTCTGCAGTAGCTAATTTCACAGTGATTGACTTCCTTATTTAACTTGTTGATCCATTTAAGAGAAGAAAGAAATATTGATGTCATCTGAACAGGTGCTAATTTTTTTTTCTGTGCAGTAACTATAATTTCTATCATATATTTGTCATATCAATATTTTTCTTTCATATGTCTTTTCTAGGTTGTGTTCTTGTTAACAAGGTTAATACGATGCTGATGGAATGAATGAATGTTAGCCCTTGGATGAAGCCAGGCAGCATGCAGATACTTCATGCTAGTGTTCTAGCAAACACAATAAATGCACCTCTGCTTTAAAACTGTGTTTCTCCAGAGGGCAGACTCAAATTGTTTAATATTTTATGTTATGGATAGGAAAAGGTTTTAGTAATTTTTTGAATTCATTTTCATCAAGGTTATTTTCAGTTACCTTATATCTTGCAAAAATGGACTGTTGGAGTCTTCTGATGTTCTCTGCCTTGCTCATTGCCTGCTTAGGGCTATGGAGTCTGAATAATTGAGAAAATATTCTACTAGAAAGTACGAATGTTGTGTACATGTTCTACATATGTTAAAGGTCATCGATAGACTTCAAGAGCCTTAATATCTCAGGGTAGTGTTGCCGTTGTGAGATGAAGATATGGAAACTTTGACTTGAGAATATGGGGAATCATGTGGATGACTGATTTGATACCATGTGAATGCAAACGCAAGATGTGAGACTCTTACGTGTGTTACATTCTCATATGTCGAGATAGCTAGTGAGTAATTTAATTGATGCAGGAATTAATACTACTATAGGTTGATTTCTGAATCTCCTTTTCAATTCTCACCATAAATTGAGATGTGAGGTGGCCTTCAAGAATCAAGAGGAAATGGAGTCATGTATTTTTTTCTAGTGTCTATTTTGCTGGTGTCTGATAGAATTACTCTACTTTTGAGGAAACCCAGATGAGGAAGGGCAAGGTATTAAAGCCAGCTGAATTGCAGACTCTATATATAGCAAGCTCTGTTCTGTATGTCCTAGAGCTATAACAGAGTCTCATCTCAGGTTGGTTTCTAGGATGAACAATCTTTAATACTGAAATGAGGTCATAGATCTAACAGCATCCATATTAAATTTTTTTTGATATATATTGTTACTCTTCCCAGTGCTGCTTTCAGTGCCAGAGCTTCAGGAATTTTTATTCCACTTAAACAAATGTCAGTAAGTGTTCCAGGATGCATAATTAATCATTTAGAGGTTTTAAAATCTCCTTTTATAGTAAATATTGACTTTGCCTGTCTGCGATAAGAATGTATTTAAAATTGCAAACACCATGAATTTATGATGGATGGGAATACTGTGTTGGATCTCCAAAAATGTACTGTGGAAAAAACTCTCTTTAACTTTTCTTACTGAAGATTCAAGGTCAGTTACATTAGGAAAAAAATGGCTAAGGGAATATCTCTCCTAACAAAATATGTCATCATATCTGTATTCTTGAGAGAATGAGAAATAGGACTTTGCTTCAGTTTGTTTCTGATAAAAAGAAAATACTGATGTATATATACTTCAGTGTTCATATATATATTCATGTAAGTGTATAGAATCATAAAATTGTAAAAAAAGTAGATTATGTGGAGTTGGAAGGGACTCTCAAGGATCATCGAAGTCCAGCTCCTGGCCCTGCACAGGACCATCCCCAAAAATCACACCATGTGCCTGAAACTATCATCCAAATGCATCTTGAACTCTGTCAGGCTTGGTGCTGTGACCACTTCCCTGGGGAGCCTGCTCTAGTGCCCAACCACCCTCTGGGTGAAGAACCTTTTCCTGATGTCCGGCCTACATGTCCCTTGACTCAACCTCATGCCATTCCCTCACGTCCTATCACTGGTCACCACAGAGAAGAGATCAGTGCCTGCCCCTCCTCTTCCCCTCATGAGGAAGTTGTAGACTGCAATGAGGTCTCCCCTCAGTCTCCTCCAGACTGAACAGACCAAGTGACCTCAGCTGCTCCTCACACGGCTTCCCCTCAAGTCCCTTCACCATCTTCATTGCCCTCCTTTGGACACACTCTAAGCGCTTAATATCTTTCTTATATCGTGGTGCCCAAAACAGCACACAGGACTCAAGCTGAGGCTATACCAGTGCAGAGTTAGACCAGGACAATCACCTTCCTTGACATGATGCACTTACAGTCATGAGATATGCAAGGGCTTTCACAACACTTCAGAAGATACACTTCTGTTGGGCTTACAGAAAAATAATGATTATTTATATAATGTCACTAAATAGTAGTTGTCTAGGAAGAGCTGAAAGAGTCCAGTATTTATTTATAAAAGGAGTTCCATATATGTATGTACCTATGTATATAAGTATTATATATACACTGAAAAAAGATATAATCAAGTATGTCTGATTATTTGTCTTTAGTTTATGGCCTAATATTATTTAACAAAGTGGAGCTGTGTTCCTGGTTGATCTTGATAATCTACAGATCTTATACAGCGTGGATAGATCTGATTCATAACAAGCCCATGTACCTCATATATGTAGGGAGACCAAACTCATGATACAAAGAGTGTGGAGTTGCCCTCCAAAGGAACAGTTAATCTGATGCACTGATTTCCAACATTAGCCATATGGCATCCCTGTAAATTGCTCAGATCACATAAGATCATATATGGAGATATCATTGGCAATGGTTTTAGAACATGATTCACATTGCTTAAACATGAATGACTTTACTCAGTAAAGATATTGCCTGCTGATCTGGTTTTGGACCGAATATTTTCATAATTTAGTAGCAGTTCTTACAGTGTTCTTGTGCAGGATGATGCCAAATAAGAGGTAACATTTTTTCCAGTCGGGATGACTGGATTCGGAAGGACAGAACTCTGGAGTGAATCCAAAGATCTGTCTGACTCATCATTGACAAACTGGAGTTGCTATGGTTCTCTGTGAAACCCCAGCTTGTCCCTATAGACAAATGGAATACAGAGGAACTCTGCTGTCATAGCTGATGAAAGCTTTCTGTCTTCTAACCAATCTAGGCAAATTGGTCTTGACTGTAAAAATAAAGCTAACCAGTACTAGTCAGGAACATATTGCTTTCTGAATATAGCCACGGTGTTATGTAGTATCCTCAGCCAGTGTACTTCCAAATGAGTAGTCCATAAAGAATGAAGGAGCCAAGCTGGTTAGATGAAGGTCAAATGCAAAGTGACCTTATATATGACAGATTTTTTAAATAAACCATGACTAATTGATTGCCTTTTCCTTTGTGTAACATCATCATGAAGTCAATGTGTTTCTTCTTTGCATATTTTCATATCAACTGATTTTTTTGCAGCATTTAAACTGATGTAACTATTAAGACTGTCAGAATAAAATTATATACCTTCAAAGGAAATTGATTCTAGCTTCAAGTTATCACAGTTCTACTTCATTTAAACTAGTTCACTTTACTTTTGTTCAGGTTTAGTTTATTTGGTTTTTACCATACGGAGTACTTAAATGGGGAAACTGAGTGCTCATCAACATGTTTTTCTAGATAGATTCTTTCCCAAACTGAACATACCTAAATTTGCATGTAGTTACATGTGCATGGACTGTCTAATCTGCAGACTTCTAGAACACACTTCCCAGTGGCCTATGTCAGCCATACTAGACCACTAGTTCTCTAGTATTTTTGCAGAAGCCTGCTGGTTATCTTTTGGTTTGCAAAATTTAGCTTTCACCCTGGTCTCATGTGACATGAGCTCATGTGACATGAGCTCCTTGCACAGTCTCAACCTCAGACACATGCTGGCTCCCAGGCTACTTCACCTACTTGCTGGCTGATCAGCTCGATCTTCATTAGCAATCATATGCTGTCTCACATACCCGCCCTACAGTTGCAGGCTCCATGGGCACACACAGGTCCTCTGACCCATGGTCTCTCTCAGCCTGAAGTGCTCCCCAGCATTGCTTCATGTTGATGTGTGTCACCTCTGGACAGTGGGGTGGAGGCTCTCACAGTACAGTTCTGAGAGGAGCCCAGCAAGGTGTGGTTTTGTCTGCTGTTGTGCTGCTGTTGTCTGCTGGACTCGTAGAGATGACCCTTTAGTGTACTGATGATGCTTCTGTGATGAACGTCAGAGTAGCTGGACTAGGGTATTACTTGATTCTCCTCCTTGCTATTACCTCTTTGTGTTCCTTTGTGGATGTACATGGGAGCTGTCTATCACATAACTTAACATGTGTATAAAAATTTGTATAGTTTCCAATTATCTCAATACCATTCTGACTTATTCTTTGGGTACTTCACAATAGTAATTTCCTCATATAAAGGTTCTGGAATTTCTTGCCTCAGAAGTTCCTTTCAAGTTGCTTCTTAAGTCCTAACTCTATCAAAATATGCTTTTGTAGGATCTTTTCTTTTTCTTTCAGTTGCAATTCTTTTATCCTGAGCTCATTCAAAGGATAAGGCCACAGTGACTCTTTGCAAGACTCATTGCATCTGAATATCTGGATATCCAGGACTTGGGTATCTCTGTGTCTGGCATTCTTCCTCTCCTCAACCACACAGTGAACTTCTCTAATTTATAATGGGCCTTTTCATAGTTCCTTCCACTGGATAAACTATGGATGACAGATTGGACTAATGACTGTACGAGTCTCATCCTTCTCCAACAAAAAATGTGGTTAGTTGCAGTGAGAGTGGCAGTGGACAAGTATATTAGGCTATCTATTTGACATTAAGATTATTTGTGTAGTTCTAAATGTTCCACCCTACTCCAAATTTTAGTCTGGGCAGGTGTAGTCTATTAAATATATCAGTGCTCATTTAGCAGTGATATTTTACAAAAATTAAAAAATAATAATTACTGGTGAGATACTGGGTTTTGAGTCTTACATTGTTGGACATGATCCCTTTCTTCCACATGCTTTTTTAAATCACCCTTTCTTACTACTTAAGTTACCCTTTTTACTCATGCCTTTAAGTGCTGATCCTGCTGTTTGTATATTTGGAAAAAGATCTCTTTCTAACACACTGTTGTAGCTTTTCATATAGGAAAGAAGAATGATACACAGAAGATAAAAATAATAGTAGCTAAATTCATAACGTGAGTTTATGAATTTTTTCCTTTTTTTACTGCTTGATATCTGTCTTTACGGATATTACTATTGCTGCACACATAATTCCTTAGGCAGGTTTTCAAAAGCAAAACGAAATTCTGAATTCGATCATAACAGGAATGTTCTGTTAAGGTGAAGATTATTAGGTAGCTGTTGATCCTCATGACTTAGATATACTAGATGGAAATGATTGACTCTATCTAATTTCTCTTCACATTTCTGTTCCCAATTAACATTCAAAAGGAACTATATGTATACTGGACGCTTCCACAACAGTGGAAGAAACCTTCTCTACCTTTCAGAGATGCATAGAATTACAGATAGAAACCTTAGAACCATCCCAGAAGTACTGTTTTGTGAATGTCTACTATATCTCCCTAATGAGGGATCAAATATACTCCTTGATATGAATCAAATATATATACTCCTTTGTTAACTTGTCCCAACTATTTCTTCAAGTTTCCAAGTTGAAGTCCACAATTCCTTGATGGTAAGGGAATTTAAATATCTGAGCAGAATCTTTGTACCTTACACATATGCTGCATGGGAGAATTTCCTTTAGCTCTGTAAGTCTTCATTGTCAAAGAAGAGTGCAAGCTGCATTTACCTTTAATTACCTCCATTTACCTGTAATACCTTCATCCAACAGTAGTTTTATGTTCCCGTGATAAACTTACGGAACATAGACCATACCTGTAGATCTTGTACCACATTTACTGAAATGATACTCTTCTATATTTGATAAGCAACAATACTAATTTATATAGGTTAGAGCAAGATAGTTGTTAATTTGGTGTACTTGTGCATAAAATAGAGAATGGGAGCTATTTTTCTGATGTTCACAGTAAGTACCATTATTGTTGTGTGTCTGAATGATGCTACATATTATTGTGTAAAAGTTTGCATTTTCAAAAATTCTCTGTAAAATTGTCCATGTGCTTTGTATAAGCTCACCCTACACAACTGACCATGTGTATGAATGTAGGCAGAGGACTAATGAATATAGTAGCCTGGCTGTGTGCTCAAATAACTTTAGCCAATGTGTTTCTGTCAGGTTAACTGTTAACATGGAAATTTTGGAAGATTTTGGCCCAACACAAGTTCCGCAAGTTCTCCTGTAATATAAAGAACAACACAAGTTCCTGTAATATGTATTTATTTCATGGAACAGAGGAACAATAAGGAAACTAGATATATCTGGTTGGTGTTTGCCACCAACATCAGTGGAAAGAGGGTGAAGCTTAGAATTTCCTGCTATTAAAACTGACCTGGCAAGATGAGATTCATTACTTCTGTTGAACTGAAGAGCCAGGGTGTCTCTAGGAAGAGCTTCCAGAGATGCTGAGGACCTAGGAGAGAAGGTGAGGAGTGGGAAGGATGAGGACTAGGCTGTGTGAGCCTCTCTGCCCTCAACGGGGTTTAGACCCTAAAGTATGCAAGCTTGAACACCATGCTTTATCTGTCTTCTCTGGAGGAACTGATTCCATCCAGTGTCATCCTCCTCCTTACTGCTTCATTTCAGAGAATAAATAAATTCCAAAGAGTTACAAGTCAGTTATAAGAGAAGGTTTAGTGAAACCAATGGGCAGACAGACACTCGTGTCATCAGGCAGCCTTCTAAGGCTTTTAAAGACTGTTATCATCGTTTACCAAAAATATTTTCCTTTCACCTTAGCAAAACTACCATATAAAGACCAGAAGTATTAGTTCATGGATAACTAAATAGTGATGATATACTACAATGATAATGAAATAATATGATGAAGATATATGAACAGAGAGGAAATGCGATGGAAAAATTATGCATACCTTGCATGCATAGTTCTTACACTGTCGATGGGGAGTGTGCTTGTGTGATGATTAGCTGAATTAACTTTTGATTTCCTTGCTTTTGTGTCTGTATGTGTTTAACAACAGCCACTTCACAATTATTTCTTTCCATATGGCAAAAAGTGTAGCAAAACAAAAAATAAATCTACTGACCATCTTTTTCTTTAGTCTGTTATTTTCATGTTTATTTTGAAATACTACGCTTTATATGTAATTATCTTCAGCTCATTAAAAAGAAAGAAAAAATACTCATTTTCTTACCAAGTAAAGAGTATTTTCAGTTAATATTTGATGTCAGTTCAAAAGGTCAGTATTCTTTGTCCACAGTGAGAGCAGACTGTAATAAGGAGGTCTCTGCTTTTGGCAGTAATGTAAATAGCATAACAGACTTCAGTTTCTTTGTGCCTTACTTTGGCAAGATGAAATGGAAGAAACTAATTGATAATCATGTTTTAATTAATTGTTGAATAAAAATTGGTTTTTTGCACAAAAAGTAGGTTCGATTACTTTAGTAAAATTCATGAAGTGATAGGAAGATTTTCCTAACTTACTGATGTACATAGGAAAACAAATTCCTAACTTACTAATGCATGCCAATTTAAGAAGTTTGATTATTGACCACATCAAAGTATTAGAAAAAACATGTTTTTGGGAACATTCAATATTAACAGTATTCTAAAGAGCTGCTAATCTTCTGTCAACAAATATCCTTTTCTGGTGGTTGAATGGTATTTGTTTTGTGCCAGGTTCTCCTTAGTGTTGCTTTCGCAGGTGTTTTAATACACAGATAAATCAATATATTTGATAATTCTTCACGAATGGTATATGTTTATGATATCAATGAAGGGCTCTTTAGGAGTTTTCTTAATCTGCACTCTACTTTTCTTTGAAGTTGGGTGCTTTTTATAGAGCTAATATGCGACTGGACATTTGCCCTGCTGTATTCTGATGGCAAGAGAAGAACTTTAGATGAATCCAGAACTTTTAGAGTGTAAGAACTTGCATTCACAGACTGTCCAATTTGAATTTGATTCTCAGTCATTAATGCATAAATAGGCCCTGTGTATACTGGCCCTGCATCCCATTTGTAGAAAATAATGTTGCAATACTGTAGAATGCGAGACCACCTAGGAGGGGATTTCTGCACCGGTCCAAGGGAAAAGAGGTGCTTGTAGCCAAGTCCTGCTCTTGTTTGCTGCGTTCTTTAGTTTGTTAACCAAGCTGTGATTTTGAGCATGTCTTTGTGTACCGCTTGGAAGCTGACAGTGATTAGTTTGTCCATCCTGTCTTGTGTCTCTGAGTCATCGGTGACACTGTCTTTTGTCCTTTGTCTCTCAACCTCCCAACCTGTGTGTCCTGAGGAGTTTCACATAGGTGCATTTATATACTCACTAATAAAGTTTCAGAGGACTTTTTTTTTAAAATCAGTATAGTTTCAGTCAAAAAATATTTCCTAAGACCAGACTCAGGAAGTATAATAATGTTTTAAATAATGCATGAATTAAAGTAGAAAAATAGGGGAGAAAGAATGCAGATTTTTTGGCAGGGTTTTGGTATGGTTTTTTTTAGTTTTTCTTTGAGTTTTTTTAATGTTTTTTAAAAATATTATTCGTGATGCCCAGTGCATCATGAATAATATATGAACTCATAGATCCCTTGCATTTTGAAAAAACAACCAACAGACAAGTCCTAACAACTGTAAGCCAAAGCAAGCAAGCTAGCAAAACCAAGTAAATTTTATTCTGGTTGTTTGTGTATTTTTTTAATATTTAAAATGCTACTTTCTATACCACTTTTTTTTCTTCATTCTCCTATTAGTTGGTATAAATAAAGTGATGAAAATATAATCCAATAGATCAGAAAATAATGAATAAAAATTATGCAAAAGTATGAAAGGTTATAGAGTATCAATAGATAAGGACTTCTTTCTTTCCAATAGATAAAGACAGTTTTTCTTTGCATATAAATCACATCTGTCTATTACAGAGAAGCTATCAGTTCGAGGACTCAGTTTTTACTATTTCATGAAGTTAAAATAATTTCCTTGAATTGAAAAGATTAGAGTGACTTTTCTTAGCTGGAAGTTGCCTTCTGTGGAAAAGAACATCTGTAAGTGTCTGAGCAGATTTTTTAAAAAAAGTTACCTATTTTTTTTCTTCTTTGCACCCAAGAAAATAATTCAATTGTCTTCTTCCAAGAAATTAAATTGCAGGGAGAGGTGAGATACCTAGCATTATGTAGAATTACACTCACTGCAGAACACAGTGTATCACCCAAATAATTCTGTATGCACCCAGTATTACTTGCAGAAAAACAAGTGCTTAAGTTTATGAGCTAATGAATCATTCAAACACACACATTGAAAAAGAGACCAGTCTACATCAGTATTCCGTAGTGTGTGTGTGTGCATATGCATATATTCCATTTTCTAGGTAGTAAAATACAGATTCTGTAGTATATAATTCTAAAAAACATATGTTAAGCATACCGTGCCATTTTATTCATGTAGATAATGAAAAATGTCAATATGAAGAATTCCTTTTCCCTATTAGCTTCAGCTTATTTTCTTTAAACTACAGCACTTGATTCTAAGGTACGAAGTGAAGCAAAAATGTGGCTTGCCAATGACTGTTTAACACTGTATTAGAAACTAAAGAAAACAAATTGTAATTCAGGGCTCATGATTTTGTGTCCTGGAAATTTTAATACTAATGATTGGAAACTGTGATGCAGAAGAATAAATTGCTTCTACAAAGGATACACTTAGTTTCAAATGTAGTTGGTTAGAAAAATACCTGTGGGTATTCAATATGCCTCTGTTATTCAGTTTCCACTATTTGGTTTTGTTGTTGGTTTTGGTAGATTAGCAGCCATGTTTTTCAACTTTGAAACAAAATATCTCCTTTAGTGGTTTTTGAAGAGTCCATAATAGGTGGTGAAACTGTTTACACCGGACATATAATGAAGGTGACTGTAAAATACAGAAAGATAACAAAAGGGAAAAAAAAAGGAAGCAACATAATTTAATTAACTTATTTTAAAGGCATATTTAATTTATTTAAAAAATATAATCAGTTAAAGTGGGAGCTAAAATATCAAGTCAAGCAAAAAGAATAAATTTACTGCCCTTTTAAAGGGGTTCTCACTAATCTTATGTTTGTTTGATTCCAGACTAACTGACCTAAAGTCAATGAAAACTTGTGAAAAAGTAGTGCAAAGTCAGATTATAAACTCAGTGTAATTACCAGAGTAATAGAGGGAGAACAGATCTAATTGAAGTGACAGAAGAGTCATTAGTCTTTAAGACTGCCCTACATAAAGTTCATGACTACTATAAAAATGAATGTGTAAAATTATTTTTATAAATTATATTGATATCAAGATGACATTTGCTATTTTATATTCTTTTTAAGGTAATTAATCTCTTAAAGTTTAATCACACTTGTTGCAGAGATCTTTAGATTATTTGTACATCAAATTTCTGACACGTCTGTACTTGCCAAGCCAAAAAATTAACTTCACAATTTTGCTTTATTTGCAGCATCTGGCGAGGACCAAACATAAACTGCACAGACAGTTCAGGTTATACTGCTTTACATCATGCAGCTTTAAACGGACACAAGTAAGTGCCTCACATTTGTTTTTTATGTAGAATGGTATTTAGCTGTGTAACATAGAAATATATAAATATATAGAAATATATAACATCGCACTGAGGTTTTCACTGAAAGCTGAGAAACTTTGACTTACTGAAATAGTCATTTTTCCCATGGGATATATTAATATAGAATGCTTTGACACTGTCATCAATATCAGCACGTGGTAATGACAAATGGGAAATGCAGTTTATAAGCTGTTGATTATGTACTCTTTCTTCCAAATTCTTCCTTGATTTTGAGTACATTTATTATTGTTACTAGTTGTAGCTCTTGTGCTTTTTGGTTGCTGGGAAATTGCAGCAGAAAATTTTGTAGTATACTTTTGTGTGTATGTATACACGTATAGTGTGTTGAACGTTTACAGTTTTGTTAAACAAAACAGTAAAGATTAATCATCATCAAAGCAAATTAGCATAAAAAGAATATTTAGTAATTATACACTTGGAAGCAGAGAAAAAAAAGGCTATTACCTCACATGGGACCTTACAGCTTTTCTCAAGGTGCTGTTGTCCATCCAAGCTGCCACATGCATGTCTCAACAATTTTAGGGGAAAGCATGGAAAATCCCCACTGAGGGGCACTGCACAGGCCCACCAGAGCAGGTGAACTACTTAAGGCATTGAAAAAAATCTGGAAACTTGCTAGGCATTTTGTTTTAGACACTGTTATTTGTTCTATGTTATCTCTGCTGTTACATTTTCCTCCTGCTACATATTACCTCCATTGTATTTTTCTGCCAACTGCATGTTGTTATTAAGGCAGAACAAGAAAGAAAGGTTTTAATGAAGTCTAGAAATTTCTAGTGGGGTGGACCCCGTTGTAACCAAGGTAAGAGCTGCCCCACTTAATGCAGTCCAACTATCCTGTTTGCAGAGTGATGGTATTAACACTGACTGGATTTTCACTAAAGAAAATTCTAACATAAAGCTTTGGTTAATTCCTCTGTGGGAGATAAGGAACTCCCCAAAAACCAACTGAAATTAAGAGTGATTTGAACTAACTTTAATGTGATTTTGGACTGTCCATAAGATATACATAATAATTATGTGTTTAATTTACTCATTGCACCATTTTTGCATTCTTTCATGGAAAAATTAAGACATTAGGATGTGTCTTTAATTATATTCTAGAAACCTGCATATTTTCTTTAGGAAAGATTAATCTTTTGGTGAATATAGGATATTCTGCTTCTAAATAAATATGTGAAGTTAAAATACTGTTAAATTAGATACCATGCCTTTTCCAAAGTTTGAGCTCTGTAGGAAGATCAGAATCATCCATTAATATATTTCTACTTCCATGGAATTAGGTCTAACTCCTTAATATGATCTGTTAAACTCAGCCTTTTTGTTCATAATTTATGGATTGTTTCTTGTGCTGTTGCTCATTTTTGGCTGACAAAAGCTGAAGTGCTAGCTCGCAAAGATTGCTGGTTTTAAATAGACAAAAACTGAGTTTAGTATGTTTAATATTGGCAACAAACCAATAGTTACAGAGCAAACTAAAAATATTACTTTATAAACACTGAAACTATCAGAGATTTCAAGTGAATTCTACCAATATAAACTATAAAGTCTCAAACCGTACAATATACAAAAAAACTATAAAATACCAAAACATTTCAGACACAGTGTGTGCCAAACTTCTCCTGAGGTTTGGGAGGACTTAAAAATATGGACTTAATGTTTAGCCACATATATAACTGCAGCTTTTGAAAAGTCCAATGCTGGCTGCTATGACCCCTTACACTCACAGCAGGGTAAGTAGCAGTTACTGATATCCCATTTATACCTTGTTATATTAAAGTACACTGAAATACGTCATGAGGTATTTCGTGATGAATCATGAAGTTTCAGGACCTGTTATCCAAGCCATCATACTGCTCCTGCTGCAAGAGAATTGGACAGACACCTGGTGGTTCTAATTTTGTTAGTCACTACAAATGACAAATAAATAACTTTACACTCTATTTCAGATTTCAGGCTTGATATTCAAAATCAAAACTATGTACAATCTTCTGATACAAGAATCTTCCCTCTTAGGGGACGTTCTTGTCCTTTTAAAATCTTTGGGGTTTTAATTTTTCCCGCTTTACATTAGGTTGAACCTGAGATACTTGAGTTTTTTAGGAAAAGTGAGAACACGAGACCTAATGACCAAACCAATAATTTTTGGCTGGGATACTTATTGGACACCAGTATTCAAATCCCTGCTTGATCACTGTATGTGATGAATTCCCTCTTCCTTCATTATTCTGACATAGTTCTCTTTCCTTCAGAAACTATTCTGCTTTATATAAGTAATTAAATCATATCTGGGGCAATCACTGGAATCTCAGTCTCCCTAAATAATTTTACTTAGCCCAATAATGTTACTGGGCTAAGGACTCTCAGTCTTCTCTCTGAAATTTATTTCTACAAAATGAAAAAGTTCTGGCAAAGTGCTAAAAAAGAACCACCCTAGATAAGTGTGGTGGGTCAGGGCATTCTTGAAGGATGAAGGAGATGTATGTTCTATTTTGTAGCTTGAATCTTGCAATAGACTCATCCCGATAGTTCCTGTGTATTGTTATCTATAGATTTCAGCTGTGGAGGGCTTTTTGCTAATTTTCTCCCACTTAGTTCAATTTATACTTCTTTTGGTTTGTGTCCCTTTCAAACAACTGTGTATCTAGCTTTCATTAGACCATCTATTACATCATCAACTATTATGATATGAGAAGTCTCTCAAACCTTATGTGTGCTAAAATGTTTCCCTCAGGATTCACTTTCCTGGAAGTTTCTGTGTAGCAAAAGTCCTTCTATAGTAGAGCTCCTCTTTCTTGGTTGTTTTTATGTTATTTGACCTTGTCAGGAATAACCAAAATCCAGCTTAAATTCTCCTCAAAGCCTAGATGTGATGACTCCGTATCTTTTGAAGTTACCTGAGAGTTTCTTTTGTCCCTCATAACTCACCATGTTTTTTTCTCAATAGGAAATTAAATAAGGTTCCATCAAGGTTGGGGGACTAATTGCCTCAGATATGTCTTCTGTCCTAATTTGTAGTCACAGGTTTAATTTTTAGACATAACATAGGCTACACCGAGCTTCCTCCCCCCAATGATTTTTTGAGCCAAATCAGTAAGTCAGTGTTTCCATATTCAGTAAAAAATGTGTGTAGAACTGCCCACACTGGATCATAGATTCTGTTAGCTTAAGAACTAATGAGGCCTGACTATGTCAAACTCTGAGACGTCAAGTGCAGCAATAAGACAGAATTTATTTACTTTCTGAAATACTCGATAACATTATCATACCACACAGTTAATTTTTATGTTTAGCTTGTGAACTTAAGTACAGGAGACTGCTTAAAAATCAGGGATGGAACATACCAACTTATACCAGTCTTTCATTTAATGTATGATAAGTCACACCAAAAATACTGAAAGTAATATAAAAAGAATTAAAATGATAATAAGTCACTTCTTTCCTCACTATTATAAGGAAGCTGCATGTGGGAAATGAAAATAGAAGCAGTTCTTTCATAGAAGATAGTATATATCTAGCTAGATCATCATTACATTGTTTTTTAACTATCTTTGAGACAATGTTTTAAAGAAGAGGAAAAATTGTTACTTAAGCCTTACTGTGAGAATCATGTCCATAAAACTACCCTCTTGTCTTCCTGCCTCCAGAACTCAGCAATGCTGGGGACAAGAGTACTTCTCTGCCTTTAATGTCTGAGGGACATGCACATTGCCTGGACTGGCAAATTCTAAAAGTGATTCTTTGGCAAGGTGATCCTACTGAAAGAAACAGATTCAGAGAACTGGTGATAATATTGGTGGTATTGATAAGAAGTAAGAATCACTAAAATTAATAAAATTTTGGCTATATTTTACAGTCTATTTAATTTTTCGAAATTATTGGTCTTCACTTATTCTATGTTTTGCTTGACACACAGGTTTTTTTTTCTATTATCCAGGATAAAAATTTTGGTAATATGTATGTTCATGTAAAAACTTAATAAAATAAGCTTTCTGTCAATTTTTAGATTTACCTCCTGTTTTCCAGGGATATAGTTCTCAAATTACTTCAGTATGAAGCATCAACTAATGTGGCAGATAATAAGGGTTATTTTCCTATTCACTTGGCTGCTTGGAGAGGAGATGTAGATATTGTGAAGATTCTCATCCATCACGGACCATCACACTCCCGAGTGAATGAACAGGTGAAGTGTGATAAAAAATATTTGCGTACATCAACGGAAAAGAGCAGCAAATATTCTTTAGGTCTGACAAATTTATAGCCAAGTTAAAAAAAAGCCTATTTTCCATTGTTTCAGTAATTTCTTTTCCAAGACTGATAAAATCTTCCATTATAAGCATATCAGATACCTTTATTATGGATGGGCACTGACCTAAAGAATATTAGATTTAAAAAGTATGGAAAAACCTTTTGCTTGTTTTTGAAAAATTGTGTGAAGACATACTCTATGCATCTTTTAATTATGGATGCAAATTTGCATAAACTCTGCATCTTTTTTACTGTGTTAAATATTAAAGTCCTGAAAACCTTTGAGATAAAATTAACATCCTTGGTATATTTTAAGTGTACTGTAAATTAACAGATATGAAGAGATAAATGACAAACCAGATGGACTGCATCTATGCATGTGCAACAGAAAGGACACATATATACCAAGAAAAAATAATGAGAGTATTACAGTGAGTAAGGGCAGTATAAGTATGTTGCATTCTGTTGTCAGACATATGGCACACCTTCTCTTTTTATTCTGTATATTTTTATCTGGTCCATTCATAGGGCCAGCATTTAAAAAGAGAAAGAAGGTGATTAAAATTTGACACCATCTATAGTAGGCTGAACTGCTTAAGGACTGGAAGTAGGCTGTGAAGTACAAGTAGTAACCATTAAGCTATTGAATTTGCCAGGGTAATCAGGGAGTTATTGGAATGTAAAGGTGGGAGTCAGCTCTAGATTCAGATCTAAACTGTAATTGCCTACATTGCACCATTTGGTTCCACATAGGTCTGGTCTGTGTAATCACAGGAGCCAACAGGGTTATTCAGGTGACCAAAAGTAAGGCAGGATTCAATTACCCAAACACAGGTCCTGGTGGAGTGGGTGCTGAACTCCAGGTGGGGTAACACCTGGTAACCTACGGCACCTCAAATGGTAAAGTGCAATCTGAGAAATGAGTTGTACTCTCAGTGCCTATATTAGTGTGGCCAGAAGGCAAATGGTTAGAAAATAAGAAATGTGAGACTTACATTGCAAACACTTAACTAGTGTGAGATGCCATACCTTGAATAATCTATTTGATATCTGAGGTTACACAGTTAGCCATTTGAATACATACAATAACTATGATATGAATATCAAGTATTAGTGCAGGAAATATAGGAAAATAATGTAATAGAATATGCCCATGTGACAGTCTTCTGGGAAATCCTATAACACTCTGACTTATCCAAGGAAAAACATAAACCCCAAAATTTGTGATTCTGTGCTTTGAGTTGCAGATTAGGAGTTTCTTCAACTTTCTCATTCTCATTAGCTATTTTATGTAGGATGAAACTAGTTGAATTGTAGGATTCCCTTTTGTCTAGGAGAGAATTTTTTTCAGTTTTATTTATGCAACAAAACAAAAAACAGCTTTCTGATTTCGTGTTACCCATTTCTTGAAGAGATTGTATACTGACAGAAAACTGGAAGCTATGTAGGAACTTCAGAGAGAGGGATAGTGAAAAAGATATTTTAGTAAGATCAGAAAGAGAAATGTAAATTCAAACCTACTTCTCCCCAGTCTCACATATACATCCAGACTTCTAGAATATTCTTGAACTTGATTAGATGTGCTGTTTCTGGTTTGATCACTGGAGCAAATAAGCGGGGATACATCTGATTATATACCCCACTGACTCAAACAGGTCATCCTGCCATCTATTAATTTTACCCAAAAACTTTATAATAGAAAATTCATGAGCAATCCTCATAAGAAATGCTACACCTTAAGTCTTTTAAGGGAATCTTGATCATATTAAACTTTGAAGTTAAGCATACAGAGTTTTTCTGACCTTGTAAATTCCTTGGTATTCCACTCTGGACAATGGCCAGCTTTAGTATGTGGACTACTTTGCTGGCACCTACTTTCCCCTGCTAATTAGCGCTCTGCGCAGGAGAATACTATCTGTATCAAGAAAAGAGGGAAATGCCATCTTGATATAGAGCCACCTCCACCCACATGTCCTCAAATAACACCTAAGTGGCATCCTCACTCTAATACCTGTTGTACATTCTTATGAGCCTGTAGGCTTCTGAGGCTTTTGCTTATTTGCAGATAGGCTTTATAAGGCAGGTGACTCTTCATAGCTCTCATAACTTCTCTCACATCTGTGGAACTGAAGCTACAGCTTATAAGAAATCCTGGCCTATTTTTCTTCCTTCCTTTTTCTTCTGAAAGTTGGAGAGAAGGATAGCCATTTTTCATGACACTTTCTCACCACAGCAAATACTGTACTCAAGTCAGTCTTTTTTTCTCCTGGTTGGTTGTTTTGTTTGTTTTAAGGATCACATTAAAAGCGTAATTGTTTTCAGTTTGAGAAAATAATTTTTTTCATGATTTAAAATTAATTGCAACCAATTTGTAATAAATGTTTTCTTTTCCTCTACCTTCCTAACATTCTGTGTAAATGAAACCCTTCTAAAAACTTAAGTGAAAGTAATGAACAGCAAATGAAGTAAATTACAAGCTCATGATGGTATAATGTATATTACATGAAATAATGAATTTAATATGGTATTCTGTAAATTGATTGAACTGCATTCTACACTTCTAAATTGCAGTTAAGTAGCATCATAGGATCATATCGAGCCATATCCAGCATCTAAAGCTCTGAATGCCCCCTACTGTTCCTATTACATAAAATTGGAAAAAACCAGTAAAGAGTCAAACAGTTAAAGGACAATTATTTTGTGGGGGTTGTGGAATATAGACTGGCAACTACACAAAGAACATGGTTATAGCATAACAATTATGTAAGAAGAATTCTGTCACTGTTTAATACAGAATTCTTAATTGACAGGTATGTTGTATTTTTTAAATTACAAAATATGGTGAAATTACAAAAATATAAGTGTTTAACTTCATTGATGAAGACTTAAAATTATGTAAATTATCAATGGAATTAATTTCAAATATGTAGTATGAGATCAAGACTTGTTATTAAATAATACCAAATAAAACACAGTCAAACTACTTACATGTTTATTTATATAAGGACATCTGGATAGCACAAAGATTTATTATGGCAATTCTCATCATAAATTAACATAACTGATAACAAATCCTAATCTATGAAAAATGGTTAATAAATAACAGCCACATACAGGTCAATAGGTAGTGTTTTTTTGCAGGAAAAAAAAGATGAGTGACATCAGGAATAAACATAAAGCTCAAAGTATGATTTTAGTATATATATATATATGTACGGAAAATGAATAGTGAAAAATTTACCAGAAAAAATGTGAATGGTTCTGAAATTTCTTGGTGATGTTCTCTCTTTTTCTTTATGCACATAGCATGGCTTTTATCTTAAATTGATGTATTCAGTGTACTGTAGAATTTACTGGTGCATCAAATTGTAATGGTCACAGAAACCACTCCCATTTCTTTAATATTGTTTGACACTTCTGAAATATGAAGGAGAAGAGTTCAAGATGCATTTATAATATGTAAATACCTAACATCTAACTTATTTACTGACTTCTTCAAAACATCAAAATGAAGCACAGACATTATGTACTTCTCCCAGTGACACCTCAAGGACTTCTAGGAGTACAGTTAATTTCCAAAATAGCCTGCAAAACCAATATTTTTCAAGTTCTGCATTTGATTTTACCCCTTCCCCTAAAATTAGAGACTACGTGGATGAATTTCGATTTCCCTTGCAACTCTTACTCTACTTTATTCAGAAGACAAAATATGCAGGAGCCATCTTTTTGATTTGAGCCAATTACAGAAATAAATTGGAAGAAAAATTTTTTCGTCGTAGTCAACTAGATTACTGTTTTATACAATGTTTACATAAGTAAAGGTGAATTTCAATTGAAAGTCAGTAGATTTGATTTTGATTCCCACTGAGTACTTTGCAGGCAAACTTCCTTTATTTTTTCAGAATGATTAACTTTTTGGTGGAACTTCTCAGGAAACTGTCTTCCTGATTTGATGCATATGGTAAGACCATCCTGGCATCATTCCTCTCTCTGTCTTGGATATATTGTTTCTTTTTTTTTTTCTCCTCTGTTTAATTATTTAGTCATTAAAGCCTTATTTTTGTATTTTTTCCCTCTCTAGTTGACTATTCTTGAGGATACTGAGTATACGGTTAGATGTTTTCAAAGTCTCGCATTGTTCCATCCTTCTTTAATTTTAACTGAAGTGCTTGTTTTGTAACTGAGAAAACAGCAAAAAGCTTTTCATAACAAATGTCTCATTTAGTTACTTGACATTAGGCTTATGTGACAAAGAAATGGCTTCATGATTTAGGAAGTCTTCCTTTTCAAGTTCATCATCAAAAAGCATTTATAATAAAGAAGTTGAACATTCTTTGGGAAGGTCTGTTAAATCACTACTTGAGTCATTATTGGTTGTACAGTACTTGCATAGACTTTAGGAGCTTTAAAACTTGCTTGACAAAAATATCCTACTACACAGCTATGCAACAGAAGTCCTAAATTTACCCACAGTTTAATAGAGGCTTCACAAGGGCCTATATAATATTCATGATAGCCATTCATTCTCTTGATATGTCCTGTACTACTTCACTATCAGACTGCCAAGCTACAATAACTGTCTCTATGATGTATTTGCTAATCTCTCCTCTAATGAATAGACCTCAAGATATGTTCTACATTTGGCAGTGGCATGCATTCTTAGTAGCGAAATTTGTAGTACAGCCTGCAATACTGATGAGATGCAGTGCTGTGAAGGCACAATTCAGCCACACAAGCATGAGTTCTGGCTGCATGTGGAAGAGAATGGATTCAGAGAAGGACTACAAAATGTCAGGATCATGCCCACAAAGAGACCCATGTAACAAATAATGAAGAAGAAAATTAAAAAAATATTAAAAGCTGAATCATAGAATGGTTTCCTTATTTCTGAAAGAGGTCCACTGGGCCATAAGAGTAGCTGCTTGGTTAAAATATTATTAATTGTGAATATTAGAGACTTCTGTTTTACACTGTGTTTGCATAATGTTGGTCTAGTTTTTTTATCTTACATTTTGTATGTCTTCACTTGGTTTTGATTTCTTAATTTTTTTGTTCTTAGAATCACTCATTCGTAGGGTCTATCTTGTAGTTTGTAACACGTAATGAAGCATCTGAAATTCCTACAAGAATTCTAATCTTTTTCTTCAGCACTATGTATTATTTAGCGCTTGGATATCATATTTGAAGCTCTAATTACAGAATGGTAACTTGCATTTAGACATTTTATGGCAGATTAACTGCTCACTGCAGTGGCTGTTAACACATAAACTTTCTGTACTCCAGGAGCAGTTGTTTACACTTGGGACTGAAAATATAGGCAGTAGTACTAAATTATTAGTAATTTCTTCAAGAATATTTTTTCACATCTTTCATATATTGCTTCAAAATAGTGTGTTACTTTAGAGATATGAAGACAAACTACCTACCTACTACTACTACAAATCAATAGATTTACACCTGAGTTAGGTTTGACCATACAAAAGACCTGTCAGAACTAATAGCATTTGTGGGAGCAGGGAAATCACATCATTTCAATTGTTAAAATAAATATCTTCATATATTGGCGGTTTTTTCAATTATTATTCTTACAGTATGTCTTCTTTAAACAAATTTCTTAAGGAGGAAACTCATAAGGCTGACAGACATTCATGGCCATCTTTCCCTGAGGGGTGAGAAGAGGAAGATAGTTTCTTCCAGTCCAGGAAATACACATTAGAGCCTCCATTATCTTAGGGGTCTCTCTGGGAATGCTGAACCAACTGTATCTCTCTAGTCTTTCCTAAATTTGAAGATGGCAGACTCTGTCAAAACCTACATAAAACCTCTCTCCTCCCTCCTCAGAAAAACCTCATGATTCCAAGGTGATTTATATAAGTAGTACTAAATTGTCAAAGCAGATAAATTTAGAGGGCAGTTAAACAAGTTTTAATTTACTCTTTGAAAGTTAAAAATCATTCTGTCTTTGATTAATTTACATTTCGAAGAGGGAAGGATGTTTTAGTAGAGTTCTAATTAGGTAACACCTCTCAGCTCTGATGACACAATATATACAATGCCTGTTCTGACTGCATATATGTAGGTAGTTTAATTATCATGTTTGCCCAGATTGGATTCTTCTGCTTTATTTCTCTGATACCTAGTTCTTTATAATTTTGTATCAGTTGGTCATTAAGTGAAATATAGGTTTAATTTGGCAAATACAAAGCATAGAAAAATGTTCAACAATGTATATTTGAAAATAGTAACATTTTGTTATCTCTGTGCACCATGCTGTTTTAAAATATACTTTTCTGTAAATATGCCCTTGCATGAAAATTCAGCTGGATATTCTTTATTTAGAGGGAGCAAATTTCAGTTGGCTACTCAGCAATAGTGATTTGGACTGTTTGGTCTCTATGTGTCTATATCTATCACCACATTTTGAGAAAAGGACCATAGCAAATTTAATTTTTATGTCTCTTTAAACATTTAATCAGAATACTTTTAAGCTACAATATTGGATCATTGGCATAAGATTCCTAGTACTTTAAGTAATATCCATAAATTCTTGAAAAAAATTCGAACATGAGCAGATATTGGACAGATAGTTACAGTTGTAAGCATGTATTTTGCTATTCACCTCCCAGAATATGAATATACTTATACATCTAATTTCTTTGTGTAACTATTTCCATTGGATATATAGAGTAACTGTAGGCAAAAATTACCATAATTGGCCATTTTATGTGCAGTTATCTGATTTTCATACTTAATTGTACACAAAATTAGGCTGCGATTGCCTATTCCTCTATCTGTCCATGAAGTATTGAAAACTTAAAAACAGATTTTAATAAACTGTACTTGTGATTTGTGGGTATACCACTGTACATAAGAAAATTGCTTTGCCTAGTCCTGTGCAAAGGATACATTAGAAGTCATTAGAGCACAAAAAGCTTATCACAGGTGGTTGATAGATCGTTGCAACCATGTAGTATTGTGATGTCTTTTAATCTGAATTTATGGTCTACGTAATAAAGAAAGAGCACATGGTGGTCTGAATAATGCACAATGATTCAAATACTTACTGTTCATCAAGCTATGTCTGCCAATGGAAGCTTCTCACTTTCTACCTGGCTTTTCTCCAGCCTATGTCTTGCAGTTTAGAAGGAAACACATTCCGGTCTCTCGGATTTTGTGTGGTGGTGCAGACATCAGAAGAGTTTAACTGCAACACTGTTTTACCTAAATGTATTTATCTGTCTCTTCCGTTTCCCAAGTTCATCTGAGTCACTTTAAATTACAAGAAGAGATGAAAATGACAGCAATGAAGTTAAAACCCCAAACCCAAGCATTAAGTTCTTGGTTATATAGTTAGAAACACCATAACCAAAACCAAAAGTTTTTCCCCTTTCCATCTTTCTAGTTTGTACTGCGCAGGATGGATATTCTTTTGCTCGCTGGCTTATGAGTAAGAGTCCAAAGCCTCATTTCTCTAAATCTCTCACTGTTTTTGTCTTTCAAAAAGACATTTTTTTTTTCTATTTTTAGTTCTCTGTCCTCTGAACTTTCTTCAGTTGTTTCCTTGAGAGATAGAACTATGGATTCAGATTTATCACTTCTCCTTTCTTTAGAATTACATTTCTACCTTTCTTTAGTATCTTTTCTGAATTTACATTAATTTTTTATTTCTTTATATGACATGTTAGCTTATTGGCTTTCTACTTTTACAACATTTCATAAACTGTCATAACATTTTATAAATCATGTATCAGAAGAGACATTCGGAGTACATACTTCCAAAATTTATAGAGTCTAACCTATTTTAAGGCTATATAGAGATTATATATAATATATTAATAATATAGATGGCATATAGAATCCAGAGAGCTGTATAAATTATTTCCTTCCTCTTTGCCTGAAGTTATTTGTCTCTTTGGGATTGCAAGTATACAGACAGAACTGGAAGAAAGCAATTAAAGAAGGTACTGCTTAGCCTCAATATTTATTATTAAATTTATTGAATAGTGTTTTGGGAAAGACTTGGGGGGCATTGCTTTATAAAGGAAAAACCTATTCAGTCCACAGCATACACATACTCATGTGCCCTAAAAACACACACATATCTCTCCCTGGAGCGCTGAGAAGACTTAACTGCTTAAGTGATGTGTTAAGTCTTCCTACAGTTGCTATTTTGTATTCTTCCAAACTTTAATTGTTGTCTCAATAGTAGCTTTTTATAGTGATACATGAAACTAACTTGTGCCTGATATATTTTCATTGCACAGTTTTTCTCCATAATTCACTTATCTAGTAACAAACTGCTATGGTACAAAACCAGCAAAAATGAGAAGAGAGACTTCAGTGTCAGAGTGTTTCTAAGAGAGGGACTCACATATGATTTCAGGAACAGTTGAATCAAGGAGTCTTACAGATTTTGGTGTATCATGAGCCTACAAGGTTTTTGGGAGCACATTGTTAGAAATGGATTGGGAGCAATGTGGACACCTGATCTTCTTGAGAGCCACAAAGCTGAAGTAATTATGTATTATTAGTAAAATTTTAGTGGAGTAATTTTGAAGCATTTAACATACATTACCATACATTATATTAGGAACCCTGCTTCTGTAGTGATCTCATGGAAGCTGAACAGTTCTATTATATGATTAAACATGAATTTCTGAAGCTTTTATTTTGCTTTAACAGAACAATGAAAATGAAACAGCACTGCATTGTGCAGCTCAGTATGGTCATTCAGAAGTTGTTGCTGTTCTGTTGGAAGAGCTGACAGACCCTACAATAAGGAACAACAAACTGGAAACACCTCTGGATCTGGCAGCACTTTATGGACGTCTACGTGTTGTAAAAATGATCATTAAAGCGTATCCAAACCTGATGAACTGTAATACAAGAAAACACACTCCTTTGCATCTTGCTGCACGTAATGGCCACAAAGCTGTTGTACAGGTGCTTCTGGAGGCTGGAATGGATGTCAGCTGCCAAGTTAGTGTGTAATTTCTTTCTTCTTCCTTTCATACTTTCTTCCTTTCCTTCCTTTCCTTTATCATTAGAATATGATTCAAATGAAATAACTTCTTACTTTTTTCTTTAAAATAGACTTGCATTTACTTTGTTAGAAATGCTGCAAGGTTTACAGATTTATTTTTTACATTGCAAATGATGTGTTCAAAGGGGTAACTCAAGAAAGATGCATGTCTTCAAAGCTGAGTGCATATATTTATATTGTCTTGAGACATGTAGATACACAAATCATATCAACTGTTCATGTAGGTGTATATAACTATATTTTCTACAACAGTGGCTGTAATGATACCAAACTGATTTGCCAAAGCTAGGGCCTTTCATGGTCATAGCAATCTGAAACAGTGCTTGACTGAGAACTCCTTTTCCTAAGGTTATTAGGTTCCATGCTAAACCCAAAGTTACTAGGTAATAACCATTTTGATTTTCTGCATTTCACTGCATTTCTAACTTGTTGTCTAAATCTGAAAGAAAATTCTATAGCAATACACTCTTACAGCTACTGACTCCAAGCTGTTAGGTGCTTGGTGCATCTAGTTCTATGCACAATAAGTTATAATAATGTAAAAGGGGTAACTATAAATAAAATAGACATAGTTTGGTACAGCTACAAGGTACAGCAGCAGTAAATTTTATGTTCAGTTCTTTCTACTGGAAAGTGTCCAAGCCCTTTAACAAGAGAGGACTAGATTTCTGTTCCGTGTAACGTGTTGCCTCAATCTTATGATTTCACTTGATTTAATTGATGACACTATATTTGTGTTTAAAGTGTATTTTATCTTCAGATTTAAAGTAGCTTTCTTGGTGTGTATATATATATATGTATATATATATGTATATATAAAAATCTACTTTGAATTAAGGTTGTTTCAGGTTTATATCTACGTTCAGATAAACAAACAAACCAAACAATTACATCTAGTTTAGAGTCACATCCAGACATTCTCACCAATTAATAAATCTTGGGAACTTTGCCTAAACTTTGACTAAATTTTATATCCACTTTAAGCTTTATGTGCATTTAATCAAACACCTTTGTACATAAAATTCCCTTTTATATAGAAAGATTGTGCCTGGATTCCATGTATTTTCATTTCTGAATTCTTCCATCAAGGTGCTGTTTTTCAGCTTTTGAGAAAAAGAATGTGAAGTGGGGAAGAAGAAATAGTCTAAAAAAAGAAAAAACAAAGAACAAAGCAAACCATAAAATAGCATATTTTAAGATTAAAAATGGATTTTCCTAAGTGCCTTGCAGATGAGATGTGGTAAAATTGTTTTATGACTTTTATTATCTCTAGTATGTTTTGAGTTGGTGTTGTTACTTGCTTCAAACTATTTTAAACTGAAACACTTTCCTGTGGTTTGCCTACTTGTGTATTTGCCTACCATTATACTTTCAATTTAATTTGATTTTGATTTTCTTTACTAGAAAGAGATACACTTGCAAAGGCTAATACAAGCAGCTTTTTTTTTATCTGACTTTTATACATCTTCAGTAATTTAGAAAAGGTTAATGCTACAGAACTCTCAAATGCATGTTTCTGAATGTATAATTTCTATCTCTAGCAAATGAGGAAAAATTCAGAAAGTGATGCCTGAATTGATATTTAAAACAGAATAATTGAAGAAAAATAATCTCTGTCATGGCAACTTACAGGCTGATGGTTGCATGAGGGCAAAATATTACGCAGTGCTTTTATGAAATGTGTTCTTTCTCTTATGTAATCTAGATAATTTTAGCACTACTGTGAATTCTCCTAAGCCATTTTTATCTATAGTTATACCAAAAGTTTTTCACTGGCCTTTAAAAAATACAGTGGCTGCAATTTTTTTTTACAATCTTCTTTTAAGAAATAAGAGATTCTTTTAGTAATGGTGATATGTTTGGCATCTACACTAAAATTACAAGGCTTACTTGGTTTATTTATTTATTTTTATTCTAATTGCTTTTAAGGAATTTATGTTCTTGGGTTTTTTCATAGTTATTTAGAGGCAGGGCAGTTATTTTATTTTATTTTGTTTTATTTTTTGCACTCGGTTGTCTTCTTTCTTCTGTGTTTGTCCTCCTTGCCGTAAGGAAATATCACTTATTTATTTTCTCACTGGTATACATATTCTCTATCAATATGTTCCTTTTCATTCAGCATCTTAGCATATTGACAATTTGGCTCTGTACATATTGTTGACTTATTACTTCTATAGCCTCTGAAAAATTCTGTTGATGATTACTGGCAGCTAATTAAACTGAGCAGAACATGCAATGAACCTGTTACTTAAAACTGAACTCGACTTTTGTTATTAATTAAATTGATCTGCATCACTTATTGGGAAAAAATAATATACAAAGTAACATCTTATGTGGTAAATAAAATTGTACGCAGTTCATACATGTTAAATAAATTCAGTTTATCACCAGTAGAGAGCTCTCAGAATGTTGAGAGATGATTATAGAAGTAGCCTGTCTCCTATCACTCTGTAATTGTAAAGATATATTTATTTAAATGGGAAGTTTACTTTAGCCACGTTATCTTTCTCTTCTGTACTCCCTGAGCACTTTTAATATTAACAAATACTTGGGCTAATAAAAGACAGCATTTAATTTTTGAATAAATTAATCACACATTTTATTCACTTCCCAGGTCTATCCAATATCCTGCAATCTGAAATTATTTAGAATTGGGCAAATCTGCTTCATCTCTTTATGTTTTGAAGTTTTCATTTAAATTGAAACACTTGAAAAATACAGAGGTTTTGGGTGAGTGATAGATTTTGGGCCCTTAGTAAAATAAGATACTGCACAGTTTCAGTCTGTTTCATGCAATAGTAGTTTAATAATTGTAAATACCTTAAAAACTAGTCCCCTTCTGCTTATCCAACTTTCATCTATCCCTATTTGCCTTCCCTGTCTGTTACAGTAAGGATGGCAATTTCCACTGTTTATCACTGTAGTTCTCTTGCAAAAAGCTGTGCCCCTTCTTCCTTTTTGATGTCACTATGTGTGGAGGATATTCTGTGTATCAGTTTGCAAAGCCACCATTCTGTCTTTCAGGTTCTGTCTGAAATCAGTATCAAAACTATAGCAAACTGCCTATAAATAAGGACTAAACAAATGGCCTTAATTAAAAGCTTTTGCATATTTACATGATTAAAAAAAATTAATTTGTCATTACTAAAACCCTCAATGCTTCTATATGAGCAAATTATATGCAAAGTTGATTTATGTATCCTAGTGTTCCTGCTGACAATGTCCTTCTGTACTTGCTTGCTTTGTGTGTCCAGCTGCGACATTGTACCTGTATTTGGCTGTAAGCTACTTGGGGCAGGTACTGTTTTGTTATACGCTTAGCACAATTTGTGCTCCAGTTCTCTGTATTTCATATACAGAAAACTTATGGCAGGTAATCAATATATAAGCCATTGATGCAAACTCAAGCAGACTTTAGCTCAGTGTATTCATGGAAAAATGCCAGCATTTTTTGTATTAAGTATCAATGGGAAAGAATTTCCAAATATAATGGTAGTGTTCACTTTGCCAGAAACATAAGATCCAAGCCAGTGAAAAGCTTCAGGAAGTAAAGCAGTGAGTATTGTCCATAAATCTTAAGCTTGCTTGCTGTAGTATAGAAGAGTATATTAGTGCACAAGTATGTCATTGTAAGTGAAAAAGACCTACCTAAAAGTTCTATCACATTTGAAATAATATATAGGAATTTTTTGCAACTATATTTTTTAATCCTCATGATTTGTGTAACATGCTCTGCTGCACAAGAAGAGAACATTCCAAACTACTTCTGCCTTCAAGTAGTAAGCCACATGTACATTTACAAAGAGAGATATATCTACTCAGCCAGTCCTCAGAATTTCTCATGGCCCTGTTCATCCTGAGGCTCAGCATTTTCTCTATGTTAAAACGGATTTGGTAACTGAACTCTCTCTGGTAACAAGGACATTTCTGCCTTCTGGATAGTTTTTGGGTCGAGGGATCTAATTCAGTTGTTAGTTATTAACTATTACCGTGAAATCCTGCCTAGGGCTTTTAAGATTTATGTCAGCATTCATCTTTGTGACATCTTATGCAGGATTACGCATCTGCATCTTAAAGGTATGCTTTCAATCTCCATATTCTCAGACTGATTTTAGTTCAATTTCATGGTAATATTTTCCCTCTTGTTCAGAGAATCACCTTTAGAGCATACAGATCATTGCACTGCTTATATGGTGTGCCTTTTGAATTCCTCTTTTGAGTAGACTGTTTGTAATATGTATCTCATTTCCAGGATATGACATTCATTAGCATTGTCTGAAAGCTCAGTTGTAAGGCATAGGCTGCCCCAGAATGCAAGGCAGTGCAGAATGCCTGTAAAGCATTTGAGGATTGTGTTCAGATATGACAGGAAATATCACGGTAGAATAGACCAAGAAGCAAGAAAGTGTATAAGGAAAAAACCTGGCAGTTGGCTTTGGATTCCTCTCCCAACACTATGAATTACATATGTAGAAGTGGCTTAAGGTTTTATACTCCTTTATGCATAGCAGAGCTTTTAGTTCATTGTTACAGAGCTGTCTTCTGGCTTTCAAGTTAGATTTGTTTGCCTTAGACATCTACAGGAAATTTCCTCTTCTCGTGCTCGTTTTCATTCCATTTCTTTTGAGATATGTGCTTTCATCAAGGAAAATATTGCTTACCTTTCCTCCAGTGGGGAATTTTGATTTAGAAAGGACTGCTGCCAGTGACAATTATCATATCAGGATCTTTTCCACCCTTTAACTGAGTAGTCTAAGTATAGATCCTCTTCCTGATCCTCAAAGCTGTTGATTTAGCATTCCAGAACATTGATCTTTCTCAGTCTCAGATCATGCTACAGCAATGGATTCTAGATAGCTGTTTTCATTAAAGTATGTCCACTTCTTCCATTAAAAAAGGTTCCTTATTAGTACAGAATGACCTCTGCAATTTTAGTCAAGGTGCAGCTGGTTTCCATCTCTACAGTTTATCCTCACAGAACTAAAATTTAGTGCTAAGGCCTTCTGTAACAATTGAACCTCTGTGGACTTCATTGTTGGTGTATACATCGCTAATTATTATCCCTGGCAGAATCACAGAATGGCTGAGGTTGGAAGGGAACTCTGAAAGTCTTCTATGCCAACCCACCCTGTCCAAGCAGAATACCATGGAATAAGTTGCCCAGGACCACGTCCAAGCAACTTTTGAGTAGAGGATTGAAACTCTACAGCCTTCCTGAACAACCTGTACCAGCGTTCAGTCACCTGCACAGCAAAAAAAATGTTTCCTTGCGTTCAAACAGAACCTACTGTGTGTCAGTTTTTCCCCATTGTCTATTCTGTCACTGGACGTGTCCAAGCCTGACTCCCTCCCTGCAGATATTTATACACATTGACGAGGTCCTTCTATAAGCTTTCATTTGTCTAGGCTAAGAAGTCCCAACTTTCTAAACCTTTCCTCATAAAAGAGGTGTTCCAGTCTCTAAATCATTTTAGTGACTCTCTCTAGTAGTTCCGCATCTATCTTGTACTGGAGTGCCTGGAACTGGACAGAGTATTTCAGGTGTGGACTCACCAGTGGTGAACAGGAGGGAAGGTCTCCTCCCTTGACCTGCTGTCAACATTCCTCCTTGATGACAGGGAACTCTACAGGTCCAGCTAAAAGTCTTGAGGTTTATTTATGCCAGTAAGTGACTGTTCCAAAGGAAATGCCATATCACACACGGAGAATAATAGGCTGTGTCAAAGTATTTTTCGAGATTGCTGATGTCAAGCCTCTTTTTGTAATTGGAACTATTTAGTTCAATAACTTTTCTGAGAACTGTTGTTATTCTCATAAATCTCTGAGCTGCACTTAAGTCTCTGTGTGTACCTTTGTGGTTGCACTGTCATTGCAGTTAGCTCATGTTGAAGTTGACTGCAGTAACTGGAAACATCCTGTAGATATTGTTTGAGTAAAGGATTCTGAAACTGTGTCTAAGTATATCTTAATATTTAGTCTTCTTGTTCAGAATAAGCCTGTAAATGTTCATCTGGACTGCTTCTGAAAATGGAAAGATTAGAAATTGTTTTGAGAGGTGTGTTTCATATGTTCATTCTCTACTGACTTCCTTCTCCTCTGTTATACTGTCATTAGACCTCATGCACGGGATGTAGATATCACTGGGCATCCTCTACTTGTTATGTCCATGTACTAAGTGTGAGGAAAGATAATAAGTGAGCCTTCCTATTATGGACCTAGGAAACACTTCTCAGGCTCAATTGGTAGAGCATGTATACCCTTACAATGTGCTCACACCTTATCTCAGGATCTCTGATTACTTCTGAATATCCTGTAGTTGCATTGCTGTAATTCTGATGCATTCTGACACAAGTAATTAATAATGAATCACTGTATTCTTTCAGAGTTGGAGTTTTTATGTGTGTCTTTAAAGTCTTTCCACCACAGCAAGTATGACAAGGGTGCATTTGGATAAAATATAGAAAAAACAAATTCAAGGAGTAAAACCTTTAACATTTGCCCATAAATAAATCTCAAAATCAAATTTATTATCAAAAAAGGAGATAAACCAGATATTCAGTGAGATTTAGTAGTGCTTTAGCTAGTGCTAATGCTATTGTATGGAAAGATGTGTTGTTCAGAGTTTTCAGTTACAGTCAGCAGGATAAAATACTAAGAAAAGTAGCTTATTAAGAGAGGTATCTTGTTATTCAATACTGTAAATTTTATTTCAGCAAGAGTCTGCTCTTTTTTGGGTCAAAGAAACCTGCAAAATCAAGTTCACAGACATCTAAGGTAGAATTTAAATGTTATAAACGTAGGCATCTAATGCTGTTGGAGATGCCTTAGGGTATGCAGAGCATCTGTATGAGGCAGATGTGAGGCAGATCAAATGTGAGCATCAACTGGATCATCAGCTGGGGGCCAGGTGGGATATCCTGGGGCATCTCTCACCGTGCAACTGATTTGACCTTCTAGGGTGTGATCCACTTTCACATTAAAACTTGTAATTGTAGATATCCACATGTAAACTGTCTGACTTTGCTGAGCAGCTGATATATTGATGATACTGATGGTATTGACTAGATTTTCACTGCCTGTTATAGGAGTCTAGAAATTTTACACAAATACAGGCTTGTTAACTGGGAATTGTATTACATTCCTACTATATTTTCTTATACAGGTATTAATTTTGTAGTAGAACTGACAACATTTATGTTGTTATCTTTAATAATAATAAAAAATGGTAGTATTTGTTCTTGGCCATTCAGTGTTTTCTATGTATAGATAAAATAGAGAGGAAAAAATAATGAAATACTTCTTTTCTTAATGTATTCTTTACAAAAAGATTCATTGGTATTTTAATTTGCATTTTAAATGTCACAATATTTCTTTTTCTAGACAGAAAAAGGGAGCGCACTACATGAAGCAGCCCTATTTGGAAAGGTGGAGGTAGTACGCATTTTGCTTGAAACAGGTAAATCTGATTTACAGGAAACACTGAAAAATACTCTTAATTTTCCTAATCTCTGTGTGCCTCATCAACTTTTGGTTATACAAACTACTTTGATCTTTATCAGCCTTTGCAAATCTAATCACATGTACTTCTCTTTAAAACACAGTTCTTTTAGAATAAGAAATTGCTATATGCAGAGAACAAAGGGGATTGCACTAAGACTCATAAATTCCGTATATGACTCAGTGTATGCCACGGTATTCTAAGAATAAATGTATTCTGAGAACAAAATGGCTACATAAAATTTTGTTATTCACTCTGAAAGACAGCCAAGAATATTCTTTGATGTAGAGACCAGAATACTCATGTTCACATTTATTTCCTTCCGTTAGCTATTCCTAACAGCCACACTATCCTGCTTGCTCCTTCATTTCCTGAATAAACTTTGAGTCCCTGTGAAGAAGGGGGGAGGCACTGTGTCTCTGAGAATTGCATTTGTCCTGAAAGGACAGAAGAACAGGGATATAAAGTCCAAACAAACCCATCTACTACATAATAAGAGTTTCAGAATTTTTTTGCAGGTAAATCACTCATCTAGACAACCATCTTAAATAAATGAGATCAACAAAAATAAAAATATCTAGAAATAACTTCTCGCTGATACGTGAACTTTTGTTACGCTGAGGGATCTCATTCATCTTTCTTATCAGTGCTTGTGGGGTTATTTATATATTGCAGAAGAAGGTATGTCATAATCACAGCTCCTCATCTGAATCTCAACCTGATCTGAGAACTGTTTTCAGAAAAAAAAGTCCTTCCAAGTTGCTTTTCTGTTTGGATGAATGAGAAGGAGGCTGAAAGGGATCTTCTCGTTTTTATTTCCTAAAAAAGGAAGAGAACATCACAGAAACATAGGAAGCCCTTTAGACTACAGAAAAAGAACACCTCTTATAGATTAATACATGTTACAGCCTCTGCCAGCATATAATTGTACAAGACAGGATAGTAGAATTTTCATGGTGAACTCTTTCAACCCCAAATGCTCTGCACTTCTGCAACACTCCCCACCTTCTTCCTTTTTTACCTCACAATGCCCTTTTCTCTAGTTCTGCTTCAAAAAGACTCAGATGATGTTTTAAGTAGCTACTGCGAAGGAAAGGTGCAAGTTGGTGTGTCTGGCCTCTTACAGTCAGCTGTCACTGCTAAATTAGCCCAGCAATATTTTGGCTTTATTTTCAGTGAGAAAAAAAAAAAAAATCTCTTTCTTACAAAACGAACTAGGAAACTATCCATTGGGTTAGGAAATTACTAGAACTGCAGCCTTTTCCAGTGAATACTTTCAGAATGTGCTTATAAATCCTGCTTCCTCTGATCTTCTCTGTTCAGTGTCCTGAGAAGAATTTCGCTTTGTTAGGACTTTTCGTGAAAGTACATCCAAACTGAAAACCAACTTGAGTCTTCTACCATAAGGGAAACATTTCTGAGGTAACCCTACAAGGCAAAGGTAGAGAGTCATGCAGTATCACATACAACAGATTCTGATTCAGGGCAGGCCTTAAACATAGTGGTTACATTCACAGTTTGAGCCAATTACTTTGTCAGCAGTCTGAACAGTCAGTGAGGAAACGCTGTAGCTGTTCCCAATGCCCACATACTACACATGGGTATTTCACTCTATTCAGAGCATGAATTTCAAAAATGTTGCCGTGAAGTACAACTTTATTAACATAAAGTTAAAAACTTTTTCATATTTGTCATGCTAAAAAGGGGCAGAAAAGAAGAATTTTCTGTCCAACCTGTCTTAATTTATTTTTGTCTATCAGTGTTCCCCCAGGAGATCAAAGCCTTTTAATGTCCAAAACAGTCTGTTAGTGTCTCATTAGGTGAGACCCTTTGCTTAACAGGTTGGCTGAGGCAGACAGGACATTTGATACATTTTTTTATAGAGACTACACTTAATAGCGATAGGGAAACCCTTTAGCAAGTTTCTCCTGTGAGTTATTTTGCTGTCAATGAAACTGTCAGCACCTAGAAACAGACTCACACTAACAGTTCACAAAATAACACATTTATTATACAAATTTGTGACAATTTATAGGGTTCATTTCGTCTGGAACAGGGTCTAACTGTAAAAACACATTTAAACCATGTAGTAATAATAATGAAGCAAAACATAAGCAAAAACTTTAAAGCAAAACAACTTACTAAGAGTACTATGAAGCAAAAGTAAACTCTAGCTATTTATAAGCGATTGGCATGCCTAAGATACGTCTCACCTTCCAGGCATCACCAGAACTAAAGGGAGAAAGACCAGCTTGTCAGCCATCTCTCGCAGTGTTGATGGAACTTCTCCCCTATTTTTGCTTATGTCCTTTTTTCTTAGGCACTTTGAGTGGCTATAGTCAATAAACTGATTTTGGAGTGATAGACAAATGACACAGGCCCAAGGGGGGGTTTTCTGTGTTCCCATCTGGCAGGAGGTTTGCAAATGAAGGCCGTGCTATCTCCGTATCACTCCTTTCTTTGTCTAGTCCTCTTATTAGTTTCTGGGGATGTCTCCCCAGGAGCTGGGGTCTTCCAGGAAACCATCAGGAGTTTTTTTTCTCCTTATCTATCACCTTACGGTATTGTTCCCAAAACACATATTTGTACTATCAACTAGAAAGTCCCAGTGAATTAAAGCAGTTTGGAGAGGAACATAGGACAAACATTCAGAGAATTTCTTGGGTTTATAAAATATTCTTTTCAGGATACCTGTTTCTGAGAAACAGATTGTTAAAATAATTCCAAATTTGGTTTAAGAAGCTTACTTTATATCCCCATGAGTTACAGAAACATGAAACCCATCCATGTCAGCACGTGAATTTTAGGCTACTCAAGCTTTAAAGAGTCTGCTGTACTTCAGCTGTAATGCAGCTGTTAATCTGCTGCAGTTGTAAGAACACTTGCTTTCAATTTGCCAGATAGTTGAGCCTGATACACTGCATTTCTAATCCAAAGCACTTGGGGTTAAAAATTCCACCACAGATCATTTTCTTTTTCAGGAATAGATACCAACATAAAGGACAGTTTGGGTAGAACAGTTTTGGATATACTTAAAGAACATCCATCTCAGCAGTCACTTCAAATTGCAGCTCTACTTCAAGGTAAGTCATATTCAGTTATACATTTGTTAGAGATGAATCAGAATAGCATGGAGAAATATTAAGGAAATATAGTAATTTCTAGTCTTTAAATACTTTGTTATAGAAAAGAACAGTCTTTTCAATTAAACATACAAAATTCTTGTTTGCTAGTTGAACAAAAATAAGTGGTTCAGTATCTGAAATTCAGAGTAAACCTTTTCTTTTTTGTGGACCATAGAAATTAGCATGGTGTGTCACTTAATAGTTACTCTTCATTACCCACTGTAATGTTTCACTTCATTTCTATTAAATTGTAATGATAACCTACAATGGAAATGCTTGATTCATTCATAAATAACAACTATATGACTGAAAGATGATGATATTTTTCCAAAACATTTCATTGTATTTTTCTCAATTTCCTTAATTATAAAAACCCAAAACTACAGAACAACAACAAAAACCCCCAAACAAACAAAAAACCCCCAAACAAAACAAAAGAAATAAAAAACAAACCAGGCAGTATTGCTTGTTATGACAGCAGAAATAATGCTTTTTTTTTCCATACATATCTTCATTGTCATTCCTCATCTTTCTTTCATGGTGTAAGACTGTTGGAAGTCCATTGTTTACTTCAGGTTTTTACTCTAGAAGATGGCAGTAAAGTGATGAAACATGAATTAGGGCATAACTCAGTGTTAAATATAATTTATTCTCCTCTATGAAATTTTTTTCCTGCATCTTCAGAATAGTCTTTCATTGACTGTGTTTGACAGAGGAGTTCCTGCAGGTATCACTGCTGCCTCTCCCTCTGTATTGATTATCCCACCTTTAAAGAAGCCATTTTAATCAGTTCAGTGGTGGTTCTACATATGAACAAGCTCATGCTTCAGTCTCCTGCATAACTATATTTTATAAGAGCATTTCCTACAGAAAATGAGGTCATGTGGCCATGCTGCATCCTTTCTTTTCTGAATAGCTTCCAAACTTGTTGACTAGCTTCAGTAAAGTTTTCCTGTGAGATGATAGACTGAAGATACAAAGCTCTTAAAAGTATAATGAAAATTTTCCAGGATGGAGGACAGGTATTCCTATAAGAAGCAGATTCATGTTATAGCTGAACTGAATTAACAGCTTGCCTTGAGGTCTCCCTCCTTCGTATTTTCCTTTGCTGTGTCCCTCATTTCCCCCTTCCTCCTCCTCTACTTCCACCTACTCAGTTCCCTTACATATTCCCCACTTACAGGAGATTTCACAGTGACCTGATACAGTTCATGAACCATTAAAATACAAAAATGTATTTATTGTATTAAATATATTTAATAGTACATAAAATATTAAGAAATAATATTATAAATATACTTTTTGTTGTTTTAATGAACCTGCCTTCTATGTGATTCAGGTCCTAGAGTTAGCTCTGTCCCAGGTATCTGGCAGAATCAAAAAGTGGGGAGGAGGATATGCGTGAGGGATGTAGGGCTTCCCCCTGTCAGCAGAAGGGAGTTCCTAATTAGACTCTAACTGAAGCTTCAACCTTTATGTCCTCACTCAGCTGCAGCATGAACATACCACTGTGTAGAGGAAAAGAGAGTTAATGTTATACTGAAACTTCTTCAGTGGCAGGAAAAGGGTCAGTCAGAACTTCCACTTTCTTAGACATCCAAATCTATCATCCTTCAGATATTAATCTAGGTTTTATCATGAAGTTCCATCACCAACTAAACTAATTTTCATTTTAGTATCTCTTTATTGTTCCATTTTCTCCTTAGTGTGATAATCTTGCAGTCTCAACCCCACTGATGAACAGTTTCTTCAAAGCATGCTTGCTCTATGAATAATAAAGTACCCAGACCCCTCTCAGGGGTTTCTCATGTTGATGGATCAGTACCTGCCCTCAGTTTTTAACCACACACACACACACATGCAAAAGAAATATATCAATTTCAAGGCTTTTTGATGCACTGACGTAGAATCTTTTTCAAATGTGTGCCTTGAAAGTATAAAGATGACTGCTTAGTAGTTTCAGCTCATATTAGTGTGATGAAACTGTGCTTTTAATGAGCAGCTGTTTATTTTTGCTCTGTCTGCCTTATAGTCAGAAGTGAGGTACAAGGATGAAAAATGTTACAAAGATGTCATTCTGACTCTTAAGACAACCTGAGGAGCCCCTTCAGAACTCCCTTAGAACCCACTTAGATTCTTTTTCATCAGCAAAATATTCACTGAAGCTTTGTCCATCAAAGATAAAGTTTGAACTGTGAACCGAAGTTGAAAAATAAAATCAGGAGTGGTAGGATTCAGTACTGGCACTACTGATACAGTTGGCCCTCCTTCCTCTAAAAAGCCAGCTGAGTATACTCTTCACTAAAGTGTGGGTATTTATCCTATTGTAGCTGAAAAGTCAGTGAAGCACTGGGATTTTGGCAATCCTGAATGTACTGTAATTGAGTTTGATGATGGGTAATGAATTCCATGCAAAGAAAGGGCAATTACAAAGAGAGATTCAGTGGCTTCCAAATACGTTCCCATTAAAGCTGCTGTCTTCAGATGATTGTCTAGAGAAGCTTATGTATCTCCTTCATGTAGACTTACAGGAAAAAGAAATTAAATTAATGGTGTCAGACAATTACTGGCCAGATTTTGTAAGTTTCTTGCTAATTTTGCTCTTTTTACAGACATAATGTCATTGAATTTATTCTTTCACCTTGTTGCCAGGATAGAGTAAGACTTTTATCACCTAGCATTCTCATTAATTTTTGCTGTTTACCCCTTGCACTGTTATGAGTGTTACTGCACAGTTTATAGCATTAACAGCATAATGTTTGTCCCTGCCACAAAACATTAGCTTTCCACATAGGCTGCAAGGTGCATATGAACAGGCTGGCAGAAATTACCAAGGAAATAATGTGTCTGGTATTACTAGTGGGCCTGATGGGTTCTTCACCCCTATGTGCAGAGGGTTAACAGAGTTGTAAGGAAAGTTTAGAAAGAACATGGTTTTGAGGATATTTATGAGAAAGTTGTTTGAAGAAGATAAAGTAATTTATATGTTTAGAAGCAGTTAATGGAAGCAGTAATGCAAAATTCATTGAGCTGATCCTGAAACCTTCAGGGCTGATAGCCAGCTGTGAATGAATGCCCTCACAGTATTTAAGAACTGTGGATATAAATTGTTCTCTCTTTTTAAAAGAATATTTAGAAAACTACTTTTTACAGGTTATGGGTTTAAAAGAAACAAAACCTTTTGCTAATGAGTTTTAGAAATTATCCTAGTGTTTTTGTGATCTTTACTTCACATTTTTTCTCACTATCCTGAGGAAATAGCAATGGAAGTTTCTGTAAAAATATTTTTTTTTGTGTTTGCAAAGTCTGCCATCTTTTTTGAGATGTTGACTCATTATCTGATAGAAAGAAAATAAATTAAAAAATCACTTTAAAGAGCAGCGTGAAAAAGGCTGAGTAAGCTATATGCCACCTGAATGTTTTTTTTACTACCTGTTAATTATAGATGGAATTAATAGAAATGACAGTTCAAGTTTTAATTCTAAACATGTCTTTCAAACACGGCACTTCATTTTCAGTGTCTTGCTCAGGTCTGAGTTGCATTGAACTCACTTAAAAACACTTATTAGAGTTTAGATTTTTAATTTGATAAGGAAGAAATAGCTGTATAGGCATTGTGTACTCAAAGAGCAGAGAATTAGGATACTGTGCCAAGTAAGGCCAGGCTACTGAATGCATTTCATGAGTGCAGTGAAACAACAGCATTCAGTGCTGAAGCAGTTAACAGTATTGGCACTTAGGACTTTATAATGAGGCACTGAAGATAAAAGGGATGTTGCCAAGGCTAGTAGGCCTAAAATTAAACCAACCAGCTGTGTTTTAGTTTTAGCACATGTGAACGTGACGCAGGTGCATGCTATACTGTCTTTCAACTCTTTCTCCACAGCCCACTATGCTTTCTATTAGAATCTTGCTCTTTTACTATTTCTGGAAGCAGAATTCTTGTTATTATGGAAAAAAAGAGGAGATAGTAGATAAACAGATGAAAAATGGCATGAGCCCCAGGAAGGCACAGTAAGCGTCGCTGCATAGACATTATGGAGGGAGATGCAAGGGAAAGCTGTTTCCTCTCTTCTGCTGAAGCTGCTTAGACACCTAACATTGTTTGTACCTGTTACCGAATTATTCATAAACAGAAAATGTATAAGCAGCTGCAGAACCAGGACTCCTTTCTTCTGCTCTCTGCTTAAATAGCTTTGGTGTCATTAGCACTGGCTTTCTTTTGTGTATTCTCATTCGCTCTTTCTCTCTTGCTCTTTGGACAAGTAGATCTTCCATTCCCTTGAGTGCAGGAGGCCAGCCTCACTGGAAGGATGGAATAGGTTTTCAGTAAAAGATTTAATTACAGCTGTGTGTGATGAAAATAACTGAGATCTCAACCCCCCTTCATTGTTTTTGGTTTTTTTTTAGTTATGTGTTTGTTTTGGTTTGGGGTTTTTTTGTTTGGTTTTGTTTTGTTTTTTTCCTGAGGACTTCTCATCTCCTTTTATGGACTATTGTGCAACAGCTGTAGAGTATTAACTATGCTTATGAATTAATTTAACTGCTGATGTTGTGGCGACTGACAGGTTTAGCTGCACTCCGAATCATACTATCTCAGAATCATAGTGGTACTTCAGTGTTTGTTTCTGTTTGACTTCCCTGAACACATGCACAAAAACCAGCTACTGATTTCAGGTTTCTCTGGGATTAAATTAAACTTGAGTAATTCAGAATTGTCCTCTGAAATTTAGGAGGTTGAAGTCAACCAGCTTCCATCTCAGTTCAAGTCTGTCACCTTAGCACACCTGACAATAGTAGTTACCAATCAGTTTTCTGCTACTGCAGCTGCTGTAAAGAGAAAGGAAATTGGGTCATGAAGCCTCAGGTGGGCTCCTTCCCAGGGGACCAAGTAAGCTGTTTTGAGCAGAGATTCTTGACAGCTCCCAGGCTGGGACAGGACTCAGTGGAGCTGCAGGATCCTCAGCCAGGTTCTGGAAGAGCCTTGGGGAGGGCAGAGGGTTTTCTGAAGATTGCTGCTCTTCACGAAGATGTGGAGTGATGGAGGAGTAAGGACGCCTCTGCAGGGCCATCGGCTGTGGAGGGGAGTGGTTTCTAAACAAGTTTTATTTCTCTGATCTAGTTACTTGGAGAGTCTTCTATTTGAAAAGGTGAGTGTTCAGATTTTTATTCTAATCAAATTTGGCCTTTTTTTGGTTTCTTAAAGTTTTAAAAAGCCTTTTGCTCTCTTAGAGAAGATTGCTCTAGAAGGAACTCTATGTGAATCCACCCATGGCATGGCTGACGTAGTGTTTGAAAACAAAAGGGAAAGGAGCTCATGCTTCATTTAAAGCAAAATAAAAAAAAAAATTTTTTTTTTTTTTTTTATTAAAAATAAAAACTTCTCTGAGGTGAATGTAGCCATTACTCTAAAAGCCAGGGTTTGTAAATAAAACAAAAGTCTTAACCCTCTCACCTTAGAGAAACTGGGATCTAAGAGGTGCTGAAATTAAAGCAAGTTGTGCTTTTACTGTCTCTGGACAATAGAGAGTGGCTTTCTTCATGGTGGAGAGGCAGCTGTGTTTCTCTGCTTACATGTTAATTCTTTCCCTTCTGCTTGGCTTTGGCCTAACCACTGTTACAGAAACTGAGAAAGCTGGAGTTCCAGCTGTTTGAACTTTCCAGAGCTTGTTACCTTCTTTGGTTATGTTCTTATTTCCAGTGTTCTTCACTGTTCTTATTTCCACTACTGTAAGGCTGCTTTTTTATGCTATTACTTTTTGTGCACATGACCCTATTTAGGTTGATTTGGGCTATGTCAAAATCTAATCAAAAAGAATTCTACTAAGCAGGCAAAGTTTTTGGAATTCTTAGTATTAATCCTCACTGAACTGTAATCTGCCGTGTGGGTAAACAGAAATAAAATAGTCCATTCTTCCCATTATGAATATGACAGGTTGTGTCCCAAACAGCCTTTACTCTCCTGTATTGTAGGAATGAGAGGCTTTTCTTTAAACTCCATGAGAGCACAGCTGGGGAAAGTGTTCTGGTCATGTAGTGGTATAATTCACCAAGCTTGGCTTTGTTCTGAACTGTCTTTCTTGCTTTGGGAAAAGTGATACAACCTGAGCAGTCTCTGAAGCACACAGCAGCCAGAGCAAATGATGGTAACAGAATCACCTTTTTTCAGTAAGTTTGGGCAGGCTTTGAAGATGAATTCCTAATCAGCTGCAGGTGAAAGCATTCAGTGCTCCTGTGTGCTTTGTCTTTGGCTCTTAATATAGATCAGCTGTTTTGTGTCTGTTTCCCTGCCAATATTGTGGGTAAGTATACATTTGCCAAGACTAAAAGCCTCTCACAACTGAGTCCCTGTCTTTGTCTCGTACATATCTGGTAGAATTTTCAATAGCATAAAACAAAGTTAGGAGTAGAAGTCCCACAGGTGTCCAAATTTTTAAGGGTTGCACTCTTACAAGGATGGCACGCTGCTGGCCTGTTGTAAACCTTACCTTACCACACCACACCTAGTGTGAGACATTTGTGGAGGTTTTCTGGAAAGAACTCTGCATTTTTAAAAGTAAGTATTTAAGACTTATGTTGAACTTACAATTTCCTCCTCAGAACTAGCCTCCAGCAGGTAAGTGCATTGGTCTGGAAGTGGGGCCTGACAAAGAATAAAAATAGAGAATTATTTTAAACCCACAATCTTGTATGATGACACCAAGGTTAAAGTCCGTCACGATCTCTCGTTCATTCCCCCTCCTAATAATAGCTGTATTGATCTAATAATTGTAACACTCACACCTGATAGAATTTAATTTTAGGTTTGCTTTTGGACAGTTGCATAATTACCAAGCAAATATTTTCAGACACAAATTGAATTCCTTTTTTCTTTTTGTTTTCTTTGGGTCTGGTTTTTTTTTTTTTTATTTCTTCTCCATCTTGCCTATTAACTTGACAAATACTGTAGCTGACAGAGCTGGAAAACATTCCAGAGCATTTTGTCATGCTGCTAGTTTTCTCGTGGTCTCTTACAGCTCATCTTTGCTTCTTTACTTTCAGTACCAACCAAAAAAATTGAAGTATGAAATTTTCATATGAAGAAATGTATGACATTATCCAGGGGACCATGGCCAACCATCAAACTTAATATATGGCACTTTCAAATCATACATTAAAAAAAAAACCCAACCAACAACCTGCACAGCATTCTGAAACTGCATGCTGTTTTATGCCATTTTCAGTTTCAATTTCTTGGATGTCTATTTTATCACAGACTGTGTTTGGGTTTTGGGATTTGTTATTTAATCATGAGTAACAGCGAGCTAAACAAATACATTGTTGACTGTAGAAATTAAATCAGGGAGATTTCAGTTCCCAGAAACTCCTTAGTCCTTCAGTGTGATATTGATGAAAGCAGTTGCTGTAGTTTGGTTTTGTGTGTGTTGCAACATGTGCTATTGTGGTTACTATCGGTATCAGAAAGAAATTGTTTAAGCAACTTCAGAAACCCAAGAAAATGCAGATGCAGAATAACTGCCAGAACTAAGAATCAGTCACTGTGCTGGAAAAAAAGTGCCACTATTGCATAAATTAATTTCTAATTATTAGGTCTTGGTTTTCCATTAGGTCTTGGTCTTCCATTGAGGTAGCCTGTGTACAAAAGCACATGAAAATAATGTAGATATTTTTATGAAAAGAACAGTAATGAAATTGAAGTTCATATTTTCATGTTTTTCTGGTTGTATAAACATTATTGTGAACGTGGTGCAAGGGAAGTTTTAAGGGGGAAAAATACAGAAATTTTAGCACACTGCTTTTTGGCCTGCTAGTTTTAACTAAATTTTTGAATTTGCATTCTTTTTTTTCCCTCATATATTATTTCTGTGATGCAAGCAGAATATTTAGGTTTTTAAACAGTATCAATGTTTGTACTTATTGTGAGCATACTGAATACCTGAATATCTTGACTAAAAACTCTGCACAAGTTTAGAATAAAAGCCTCTTTCAACAGTAATAATATATAAAGGAACAATTGATATTTCAAGGAGACAGGAAAAAAACAGGAATAGTCTCAATTCATTACTCTTAGAATGAGATTTCTGTAACAGTTTCAGCAGATTAGAGACCTGGCCTTTATAGTGTTTTGCAATACTTTCAGCAAATGATTGCCTTGCAGCAGTGTTTATGAATAATTACAAGGTTGTAATATGAAAAATTAGAAAGGCTTTAATGAAAAATGAAGTAGCAAATATTTTTAGGTTGGAATAAACCCCCTTAATTCAGCCATTTAAGCGTTTGTGTATCTTTAAATTGCAGAATATATGGAAACAGGAAATGCAAGTATTTCAGAGGAACGCCCGCTGGAATGCGCAGAACGTCAGTCTTGCATTTTGTCCCCAGAAGTTCCTCCATCTCCAAAGGCTAAAAGTAAATACATGTACTCTGTGAATGCAAAAGCTGTACCGAACTTCTCTTTAGTATTAAAATTATATTACTAAAACATTGATACAGACATGCAAAATGAAAAAAATAAGAAAGTTACTGATATCAAGGAGCTTTTTTCTAGCATCAGTTAGGTATCTTGACTACATACACTGTAATCCATGTCATATAGAAGAGCAAGGAATTGTATTCTCAGGAAGGACAAGTCACTGATGAATGTGTTGCATTATTTGATCTTAAATCTTTTTAATTTATCTGACGTTACACATTTCATACTCAAGTAAAACAAAAATGCTAAATATATCAGAAGTACTCTGCAGGCATTGTTCACATTTGGGTTAAAAATGGAATTTACTTCATCTTTCCCAGTGAGTACATCTTCCAATGGTGTTACATTTGGAAGCCTCTTTCAAAGATCACGTGTACTGTTCTTCCATTCATCTTCTCACACAGCTTTTGTACACTGTGGTGATCACTGTTGTCTGCACGTGCTTTCATTTTATGTTCTGATTCACCATTTACACACGCATCCACTAAAATAGGGCATTTTCTGAGTGTACAGTCATCCTTCTCTTTCATGAAAATCATCCTCTTGTAGAACCAAACCTGACTTCTGTCCTCAGTAATCATCCAGAGTGAATGTAATTGACTGCTGGCAAATAACTAAGCCTCTCTTTGTTTTTGTTGTGTGAGTTGTGGTGATGTTTTGTTGTTGTGCTTCTAGGTTCTTCTTCTTATTTTTTTTTTTTAAACATGTTTGCAGGGAGAGTTTTCATTCATGAGAAAGCTAAGCTTCCTGCTGTGTGTCACATTATGATCTTCATGATTCTTCATTCATGAGAAAACTAAGCTTCCTGCTACATGTCAGATTATGGTCTTCATGGTGATAGTGAACAAATGCTATAGTTCCAATCATATTTCCCATTGGGGTACTTAACAGATATGTGGTATATGAACATAAATAGTTCCTTTGAGATTAGTTCAACTGCCATATGCAATAGGAGTGTTTGTCCTGAAATAAAGTAGTAAATATTTTTAAAATATGTTTTACTTCTTAATGATAAGGTCATGATCTCACATTCTTTATATCCACTTTCAAATTATAAATAATGTAAAATGTGCTAGCTGGGTTTTGCTTGTCTATTGTGTAATCTGATACTAAAGGAAAGAAATTGTACTTGATTGTGTTTCCCATCCATCTGCCTGCCATTCTCTTGCAATCTAATTTCAAATAATTTAAACCAAATTTGGAAGAGGAATGGCAGTATCAATTACTTTCTGTGACTTTCATGAAAGTAGGTAGCTAGATAGAGGAGAGAGACCTTAATAAGTACCTACACTGAAAGAAACAGTGTACATAATGTGTCTATTATGTATTCATTCTGGCAGCAATCAGCCAGTCAGTTAGTGCACTCTCACTCACAGGTCAGTCCAGTTTTGTCACACAGAATTCATTCTTGCCCAGTAAGAAGTACTGCAGGCCATTATGTAGGAAAACATGGGATTGGGAACATGAACATAATTCTGTAGGAAGCACTAGTTCTGTTTCTGTATAGGGCACTGTATCATGATTTTAGAGTAGATTTTAATATTTAGGTATTTTACTTCCAATTTTTAGTTATTATAATATTGATCTGGATTAATTTCAATTTTCTAATTAAAACAGACTATAAATAAATTTGATTATATTTTTGCTGAATTTACTTGTTTTGTGCGAAGTTACCATTGAATAAGAGTTTTGAATGCAAAATTTCTGTTAATTAGATATTAAAAGGCAATTAAATGCTTTTAATTAACAACTGTTCTTGGCTCAGAAAATTTCAGTTATAACTGGCCATTGGTGTAATTTTAAAAATATTTTTTGAGTATTTTTGTTTACTAAGCATAGCAAACAGTAACTATGAAGAAAAACAAACAAAAAAAAAGCTCTAGACCAGCCAGATACAGTCTCATCAGGGGATTCTTTAGTTATGTGGATATATTTGTCTGTTTTATGTATGCTGAGCTTAATATGCTCACTCTCCTTTTTCTTTTCAGCATTTTATTTCCAAAGATGGAGTAACATGGAACTACCTGTATTTTATCAAGTCTAAGCGCTGTAGTTTCCAACAGTATGACTGTTGGAAACTGAGTCAAGAGAAGGGTTTTCCTATTTGCTCCTGGAAAAACTTGGTTTTTGCTTGTATTTTCATTGCTTTTACTAAAGGTAGCTGTGTAACACACATGCAGTAGATAATCAGAACATAACACAGTTCATAATGAGTAGCTTTTTAGTCTGTGGAGGTCTTGCTGCTGCTGGTGGACTATTTGCAGGATAGTTAGCACTCAGTGTGAGTCTAGTACTTACTCCTACTACTGTTTCTAATAGTGGCCCTCAGTTAGTGTAGACATATAAAGCCCATTGCCTTACTATTCTTTTAGATTTCCTAACTAAAGATATTGGATAAATAAAGGAGAAACCGTGAAACACAATGCAGAATGCACTAAACGTAGGTTTCTGGTAGGCTGCTGCAGGGAGGCATGTTTTAAACGTGTGGGTTTGTCCAGTATATCCTTCCAAGATTACATTTAATCCTAGGAAAGTGAGCAAGAATTGTTTATTCTTGTTTATTATTTATTAGTTACTTGGATGGGACAGATGTGCATTCTTAGAAACTGAGTTCCAACCTAGTCACAGTTTATGGAACCTGTGTAGTGTATTGATTGATTACAGCAGCAAAGGTGAACCTGATGCAGAGTATTGGACGTTGATTTTCTATGTTTGTAGAAACTTTGGATTCCTGGATTAATTTTACATTCTTGGATAGTTGCTATTTCTAGACAATTTTCAGGATTAGAAAACAGAGAAAGGGTAAGTATATATTGTAGTTCATTCTAATTAAATGCAAGGTATAGGGCAATGCAGAAGTATGTAGATTGCCTCTAGCAAATTCCAACTCTGGAGTGAGATGCCATTATTTTTGAGAGAAGAATTGTGCATGAAGATTATTGTCTAGAAGATAAGGCATGGAAATAACAGATAATAAATTTAAGGAATGTGTATTTCCGTTTTAGGCATTAATTACACCTGGTATTCTAATTACTGACTAATGGTGTGTCTGTTTTTAAAGGTGAAGCTGTGACTGGAGAATTATCAAAGCTCTTAGATGAAATCAAATTGTGCCAAGAAAAGGAATACTCTTTTGAAGATCTGTCTCATACAATATCAGACCATTATCTGGATAATTTTAGTAAAGTATCAGAGGAAGAACTTATGACCAGTGGAAGCCAAACCAAGCTTAATGTAGTAAGTAAGATTGGATACAAAGACAATATATTCAGTTACATCTGCTTTATTTATGATGCAGTCAAGAAAAAAATAGTGCAAGAGTGAGAATAGTGCAAGGTTAACATTATAATAGAAAAAATAATATAGCATGTGCTTCTTACAGATTTAGACTGTAATGTTCCCCTTATTTTACAAAGATATTGCTTACCACACTTCAGAATGTGTTTTTATGACACCACTAATATGATTAATCATTTGGATTACTTGTTTTGAGCATGGGGAGGACATGGAAGGGTGTTTTTTTAAAAATAAATGGAAATCAGTATGCTCAATACTGTATTGAATACTAAATGTTTGCAGAATCTGATCAGATGTGCCCCCAAAAGAAGCAGCTTAGCATCTTCAGTTGTTATTCTTATATATTTTGTTACTATATAGGTTTCTCAGTAGTCTAATGATATTGAAGACTGAGTCTCTAATACTGAAAATTGTTGTGGTTGTGATACTTCAGTGATTTTCAAATACAATGAATAAAGTGCTCTGGGATGCGTTTTTTTTCTTACTGTAATAAGCCTTTTTTTTTTTTTTTTAATTGAATTCTCTTCCTCAATAAGAAAATGGGATTGCCCAGGAAATAAAGGAAAGAGCAGAGGAAGAATGCTAAGCATTAAATTTCAATTAGTGTTGTTTGTAAATTAAGAAAAATTATGCTCTCCTATGTGAGGAAAACCATGGCAAGTTATGGACTTCATGTTCTGGAGCATTTATTACAGTATGTGTAGAAAAAATGAGATGTACAGAGGTGGTTAGCTGCCCTGAGAGGCAGTAGATACTTTTGTAAAGCCCTTCTAGATGTTTGAATGTTTAGATATATAACTCATATTGAACTCAGTTTGAACAAGGTACTAATCCCATTTAAACATTTTAGACACTCTTATAGCGTCTCTCTGAATTTAGGTGCTAGTTGCTATTTAAATCTGCTCAGCTGCTGTTTTGCAGAAAATGTATTCCATATAAATCTGTCTACTCTGACTGAAATTTTTACAGACCTAAATGAAATACAGACCTAAATGAAATACAATGTGAATAGAAAGTATTCAGACACTAAATCTGTAATTTATGTGCAGCAGGGATATACAAAGGTAAATTAGGCAATACATTTTTTTGAGATTTCATCTATTTTATATTGAACTAGATGTGAAAACAAATCTTCAAAATTGAGGACTGTTTAAAGCATTTTATGGGCTCTCCTCCTAATGCATCCAGCTTTTCTTTCTAAGAAAACTGTAATCAGGATGATGGGTCCATACTCCCAACATGAAGTCAGGATGGAGGGCAGAACATATTTTCCCTTAGAGTAAACCCAATTATACAGACCTATATGGAGAGGACTCTTTGTTGTCATGTGGGATTTTCCTGTTTGTTCTAAAGCATCCATTTAATTTTTAAGTATATTTTGGGTGACTCAGTCTGTTCAGTTGCCAGTTGGCTGCCTTGCATCAAAAAATGGAAGACACAATGTCTTTTAATTTTGGGGAAGTGCTGCCTTCCCTTGATGCTTAGGCTCCCTGTGTAGTGCAGGGGTAATGCAAAAACCTACATGCACTGTAAGGAGCCATGAAAGAGTAATTGGGAAGAAGCACTAAGAGATATGTTTAGCTCTAAAAATGGTTGCAAAGGTGAATGCTGCCAAACTACTCAGGGGGCGGGACCAGCAAGCATGATCATGGAAGACATGTGACTGTATGGTGATAATACATAAATATTCATTTAGGTTTCTTCAATAAGAACATGAAGATACGAAGAGAAAGAAGTGGAGATGTATATAGATGTGGGGAGTCAGAAATAGATTTCTTGGATATGTATTAAAGAAGAGAAAGATTCTTGCAGCTTATTCTGACTTTAGTTTTCTCCTCCATGGGAATCTTCTGTAAAAATCTCAGTAGGTAAAGTGGGTTTTTCTCTGATGTCTGCATTTGTCCAGCTTGCATTCGTTTCTGCTGCACATGCCAAGACCCTATGGGAGGGGCAGCACAGGAGTGTGGTAATGCTGGAGTGCAGACTCTTTTTGCCTGCAGGACCAATTGTTGCTTTTCTCCGTTACCAGCTCCAACACAGGGCTGAGAACTGCACCTGGTGTGCCTCCATGAGCGAGCAGTTACTTCACGTTCAAATCAGCAGTTTTTCCCCAACTTTCATTGCTGGCTGTGCCAGCATCTGCTCTGAAGAGGTGTAGAAATCAAGTCCCTGCTGATAATGTGTTAATAATGCCATGTCCTGAACAGATGTTGGTTCCAGAGATGATGACTGGTGCAGGCTTTTCACCTTCTTGTAGTCCAGTGGTCCAAAGAGGTTCCAAACCCCAAGCCATAACACTTCATGACCTAAGGGAGATTCTGCAAAAGAACTGGCTGCTAGGAGACATGTATTTTTTGCATCGTGCTATTGTTCAGAGAAGTAGGAGGCCAAGACTGTGGAATTTCTGGTCAGAATAGAAATTTGGGGAGTTGGAGCAATGAGCATCAGGAGCCAGCTCCTGAGCATAGTATGGGCTTGGGAAAGAGAAGGCAACAGGAAGCAGAGTGTATTTTAAAGCATTTTTTTATAGCAATTGGCTTTTTTGAAAGGGTCAAAACCACCTGTGGTACTGCTCTGGCTAAATAAGATTTATGTCGGTTTAGGACTGCAGAAAGTGGTGTCTGTCTATCCACGATCCGTAGCCTGGAATTCTCTCCTGAATCTCAAGTGCCAAACTCTTTTGTTTGAAAGAGCAGGGCTCACTGTTTTTGTTTAGTGTAAGGGTAGAGGGGATGTCTGCTTTTTAATGCAATAACTTGACAGTAAGAGGCTTCATCTGGAAGAGTAGCATTCAGTTCTTTCCATGGCATAAGAGTGAGCTTTAACATTGGTTTTATAGTCTCCCAAATAAAGTACTGATTATCTGGCTATGATCCCATCTAGTATACTTTCTGAACTGTATAACCATTGGAAAAGTACCAGTGCAATCCAGAGAGCAGGACTTTGGATGCCTTATACATAGGCAAAGTCTTTACCTTTTCTGGTCTCAGGTGTCTTGCATTGTTTGTTGCTCAGTGATACGGCACTTGTAGAATACTACCTTTTCTTTTGAAGAAGCTGCGGTTGGAAGTTTTTAGGTCAAGGACAGAATTGAATCCATTCTTCTGTTTGCTGTGTTATCAGAAAATTAGTTATCCAACCACACAGCGAGTTGTTCTGGAATGATTGGAATAAGGGACTACTTTTCATCAAATTTGCATCGAAAACATTACATGTTTTTATTACTTTATATGTTTCTATTAACCAGGTGTCTGATGTGTGACATAAGGTATTAAAACCTTAGAGAGTTATGTGCTCACAGTGTTTTAAAGTCAAATAGGAAGCAGAGTTTGCGCAGCTCTGAGGTTAGGTGAAAAATTAAAAAATTTAAAACAACTTTGGGTTTAGTCTCCTGAGTTCCGAATTACTAGTCAGATCTGACTCCTAAGTTTCTTTAGGACATGGAAGAGCTGAATAGGAAAAGTGAAAGTCAGGATCTTATGAACTGGAAGGCATAAAAATATGGGAGAAGGAGATTGCAGTGGAGTGGTAAGTAAAAGTAAGGAGAGTAACAGGAGACATCACAGTGAAGACATGAATAGAAACAGATCTGGAGATGAAAAAAAGTCCCCACAGGACACTTCCATTCCAAAAATTGAAGGAAAAACTGTGAAAACATTGGGGTTCTGGAAAAGAAGATTATGTTAGCTTCCTGAATGGGGAGAATGTTTAATGAAGAGAGGGAAAACTGTGAATGCTTGTTTGCTGAATAGCAAAAAGTTAGATGAGAGTAAGTTAATGTTATCTTTTATTCGAAGAGTACATTATAAAGAATAAACTAAAGGAAGTTAAGTTAAAGCTGCACTGGAAACTTTATCATTTCAATATTTTCTTTCTTAACTCTGGCTGTGTTTAAATGTACTTCTGATGTGCTATCATGGAAAATATAAATTCCATGTTTACTAGTACATACCAGGCAACAACTCCCTGTTTATTGTCTCCATGAAATTAAAGGTCGTATTGGACATAGTTTTGTGATTCTGTTTCAGAGAGAGCTCAAAAAGGCCTATGTACACCTAGGCATCATTTTAGTTGGAATTCCTAGTTTTTCTCAAAGATGTGCAGGCTGGGTGGTATTTGACGGTGGCTTTGCAGATTTTTACTCGCAATTCCTGTCTCTGTTTTTCCTATTTCGGTCATTGTGACTTGAATACACTCTTTAGTCCCCTTATGAATGCAAAGACATGGAAAGCCCTGACAGTTGCTGCACAGGCAAGCTGGGAAAGCTTTATACTTTTGTATTGCTCAGTACTGACATGCTACAGTTGTTGTATGTTTGCTGAATACAAATCTTCCAGAAAAAACTAGAATTTAATTGTTCAGCAAGTCAGAAAAGGAGCTGTGCTTCAAAACACATTCCAGAAAACATGAGTGGGAAAAAGATACAGGAAAATCCTTGGTTTTATCACAGTTCAGTTAACTAAGGTGTTTCCTTTTGAAGCTAAGTATGATTGCTAGCAAAATCAGTTTTGACAATAAATTATAGCAGTTTTAGTTTTTTAAAAAAAGTTTAATTAAAAAAATATTTATTTTCCAATAGATGGCAGTCTGGTTCAGTCGTTTCAAGAACAAAAGCAGCCATCTTATATAAGGGTTTTCCAACTTTTTTTCATTGCTGTGTAAAAATCATGTGTTTTAACACGGTTGATAGTACAAACCGCTTCAAAATGAACACCTGTAATTTCTCTAGGAGAAAAAATTATGGAACATCATGACATCCATTTAAACTACAAACTAAAACATCAGGGCTAAATTTAGAGGTGTATCATAGCAAAGAGGTTACACATCAAGTGTGTATTCAAACAATCTCTGTGAATTGAACAGCAAGCAAGAAAATTTAAATAGGTATAACTTGCAAAGCAGGGATCCAGAAAAATTAAGTGTGTCAGAAAAAAAACCAGAAGAATGTCGAAGTGTATATTATGCGAATTCTGAACTCCGGCAAGTAAATTGCTTTAAATTCCTCTGTCATTGGAATACTAAGATCATTACCAGTTTCTTGTCAGGTGTGACATTCCTGTGTATGTATTCATGTGAGAGCAAATTATTCTAAATGTGATATTAAACAAAGAAATATGCTGTCTTTATTGCAATGTATTTGCAGATTGTGTATGTTAAAAAAAAAACCAAACAAAACAAAAAAGAGAAGTATGGGCTTTTTGTACCTGCAAGAAAAAGTCTTGTGGATACCAGAGAATATGTTGCTTTTTATTTGCTTTGCTGATTGCAAAGCAAAAAATAGGGTATTAAGAACTTCTGCACTTCCATATTTGTGTGTGTGTGTGTGTGTGTGTGTTTGTATATATTTGCCAGATGTACATATTGGATACAATAAATCTTAATCTTTTTCTTTCATAAACTTGATCTTTTATTTTTATAATACTTTCTTAAAATTGACTCTTAAAAAAGTGTCATCTTACTTTGTGTTCAGAAATTTATTCCAGTCCCTACTTTGAAAACTATTGAGGTTTTTTCCATGCATTAACCATAACTATTCTCCGTATTTTTTGAGAAGTCTTGAGATTTTTTTTGAACTAAAACTAATTTTAAAATCTGCCACTTCAGTAAAACTGAAGCTCCATATTGAAGTATTTTCTTCAGAACAGTCCCTTTAATCTTGTGTAGTTGGTGGTTGATTGCAATATTTGCTTTTACATTTATGCTGTTGTGTTCAGAAGCATAATACAGAAATTTATGTTATTGATTTGCAAGTACAAATGCAATATCTTACTGTCTTTGGATTTGTGACGTGAGGTTAGATTGAAGAAACAGTTCCAGAATGCTTTTATGTTCTTAACAACAGAGTATATGTTAAAGAATTTTACTTAATTACCTGGAATGGATACTGAGAATCTGAAGTTATAAGGTGCCCCTATTTTTTTTTTTAAACTGAACATAGTAAAAACATGTAGTGACTACACTACAGAGATATTTCACAGAAGTGGCAGTAGTATATCTGATTAAATTTAATGTGGTTATATAATAGATAATAAAGGCTGGCAGCAGTAATTTAAATTTAAACATGTGGAAAGGTTCTGTGTAGTCTCAGGAAAAAGATTTGGATTTCATCACAGGCATATGAATGTCACTTTCTGCTCACTTCTGTCATCCAGAAAGGGAAGTTGATACTTGTGCACATTAAGAGAGAGTGGAAAAAAATATAATTAAAAATATAGTAGCATTGTTGAAAACAGTAATGGTACCTATTCAAAGAGAAGATTCACTTTTTACTCTCGTATCAGGATATCAAGAAGATGAAGCAATATAAAGGCAATAAAATATGATCGTGTTTGGTTTATATCTAATGGGAGTTTTGAAAGTGTAGAATTACATGGTTTTGAAAGAAGTGGGTGAAGAATAGATACATTAGAGGTTGGTAAAATGCATGGTTGCTCAGAAGTCAGCTATTCTGATTAATTTTTTTCTCTAAGGAAAAGAACAATTATTTTTGATAAAAAGCTTTACTTTACAAAATAATAATCACTGAAGAATACTGAGGTAAACAATTTAGTAGCACTATTCAAGAACGCTGTTTTGGTTTTTACTTTTAATATAACAAATAAATAATGGCTAGACTGAAATCTAATGGCTAAGAATAACCAAACATGCTGAAGTAAAATAATTACTGTCTTGGATCAACGTGGTAGCCTTTAAAAATATCACACACTTGCATGCATGCATTATTGAGAGAGTGGTACGAAATTTCACATGACGATGATAAGCAAGTATATACAATTGCTTACTAATGAGGATACATTAAAAACACATTCAAGAACAATTTTGGTTACTTATTCATTAAGGAATAGTAAAATAATCAGGCCTAATTGTTTGGGGCTCCATGGACAGAAGCAGATAAATTTTAATTATTTAATATAGTAATACTTGCTCAATTTAATAATAAAACTTCACTGTATTTTGCAGGTATTTATGATGTGTTAAAAAAAGGGAAGAGAGTTGTACTGAGACACAGCGTTTGCAATATTGTTGCTTTACTGAATTCCCTTTTTATAATGGAGTTAAATAATTTCTGTACTGTCAAATTTTGATGTTGCAAGAATTTTGTATTAAGTTGCTCTTTTGCACCCAGTCCAGTAAAGAGTCTTATTTTGCAAGCATATACTGACTCTTATTTCTATAGGAAGTAAAGATATGAAGGCCATCTCCCAGGATATGTAAACATTACTTTTTAAAATTCCCTTGTTGCAAAGGTCTACCCACTCTCTGAAGATAAGATTATATAACTTCAAAAATTGTTTTTAAAAGCTACCACCCAACTAAAAGCCATCTGTTAGTCCTAATTTCTAATACACGCAGTGGTATTTCCCACTGAGAAGAACTGGTGTTGCTGTTATTTTTTTTCATTAGGTATTTATAACGTGACATCCAGTACCAAACATCCACTTGGTCAATATAGAATGATATATTTTCTGAAAGCTACTTTACAAAATGCTTTCTAAATTCTATTTAAACATGAGGTGGTTACTACAAAGAAGCAGAGGGGAACATACCAACTTGATACAAGATTTTTGTCCCCTCTTTTGGGTAGGTTACCTGGCTGAGAGGACTTCAAAGGTTTTTAATGTATGCTTTCCTAATCTGTGTTCTATAGCTATTAAGAAAGATTATTTTCTGTATCTCTATGTTATGTTATGCTTCAGCACAGTGTTGTAAAAATGTCTGTGTTAGAGGGGTCCTGATAGTAGCTATGTGGCCCTCTAAGCAGAATAATTTGCCTGGTATCATGCTTCACAGCCGAGTAAATTAGCCTGCAGCTCCCTGCTGCTGCGATTTCTGGTAGACGGATTGCTAGACAATGCTCCAGTGTGCTGCAGAGACCTACCCTGTGAGAAAGTCAGCACTTACTTCAGAATATAATCTCAAAACATGACAGCACTTAGTATAATATAAACTACGTGGAGTTAAGTATAACTAGGGGAAGGTGCTGGCCAAGCCACTAGTTAATCTGATCCGCACTAAAAAGTACCTACTCCTTTTTCCACTATAATGATTTTCTGGAATATTTAACCAGTCTGTGCAATTTAACCAGTCTGTGTGTGGCAAATTCCTTGACTATCAGGTACTTGCAGGAAAACAGCTTACAGACAAATGCATCTCTCTGAATGCTGTTATGTGTTTAGCTTGCGTTGGTGAATCGTAAATGAATCTAATCCTTTTGCTCCACTCTGTCACATTGTTTACCACCATGACCCTGTATTGCTAGGTTTTGCAGAACAGGTGCTGTATATACAGGCATTTTCTTTTATTTGCTGAGTACATGCTTCCATTTATTCTTGTATAGTAAAATCTGACAGAGTAGAAAAGAAAAAATACTTTGTGCGCACCCATCCATAACTTGTAATACTTCAGGCTTGTTCTTTCTTAAAGCTTCCTTTTTCCTAAGTAAGTAGTCTTAGCATTGTCAAGTTTATTTTGTATGTAAATCTTGCCATGCTGCCAACCACTTCTGCTTGCCCTGCTGCAGACTCTTTCATCTCAGCTAAATCTTCTACATAAGGATCTTGGATATGGGTGTAGAATTTTTTCCATATAAAGTAATTAAAATATAAGCTTTTCAGATCAAAGAGCTTGTTTGTCTTTATGGTTATAAAGCTGTGTGTAAATGTGGGGTGCTCTGGAAATGATGAGTAATATTTTGTCTACTCAAAAATTCTGTTGGATGGCTATGTTTTATTAAATTGACTACAGTAGTTTTTTGGGTTTTTTTTCACAAGGACATTTTTAGTTTAATACTGAGCACATGTGTGATTTGAACGCTAATCTCTGTTTCATTATACTTAGAGGAATACCAAAGAAATCTACTAATATCAATAGGATTAGCCAAGATCTGAGGACTCTCTCAGAACTGATCCTAAAATCAACTTCCCAATATGAAGTATATGCACTTTAATTAAATATCTTTTTTGTGTGTTATTCAGTGATTTAGAGAACATTCTTTTTCATCCATATTATTTCATTATTTTGTTCTTAACATCCCTGAAGCTTCCTGTGACATTGTGGACACTGTTGCCAGGCATGCACGGCAGAACACCTGTCTCTTCCCTCAGTGCCCATCCTCCTGGGAGTATTCAGTAGTGTACAGCACAATGTCCATTTTTAAACTGCAGTCTCCAGCTTCATTTGGGATCTTCTGAGAGAGTTTCAGTCACTTTCAGAGACCAGAATGAAGAGACAATATCATGAGATTTCCACCCAAACTGGTGACTTCAATATTAACATCAGTTCTCTTGTTGTCATATTATAAAACGAAATCATCAGGAAGACTGATGAGTTTTTCTGTTACTAAGTTATCAGTCACCAGAGGTGCTTCCCTTGTGCCTTGACCCTTCCTAGAGGTCTGCCAAAAAAATTTGTCATGGACTCCTGCCCTGCGTTTCCCTTGAGTTTCTCCTCTCCTCAAACTGTTTGCTAGTGCTCCAGTCAGAATAAGAATTTCAACTTCTTTTTCACAAGAGAACAAAAAGTTCTTTTCATCCTCATCTTGCTTGGTTTTCTCAAAATACATTTTCTCCCTATTTGATGAGGGCATCACCAATAGGGGTGCTGATACTCCAAAGGTGGGATCCAGCTGCCTTAACATTAAGTATGTTGTATCACTGTGGATGCAGGAGATGCCTTGCTACATAGGACTAACGTGGGCTTAGTCATACCTTCAGGAGCAGTGATTAAGGGCCAACAGCTACCCTGTAGTTTCTGAAATGATGCTGGATGCTTGTGCTTGGCAGCTGAATCACTAGTAGTTGCCCTCATGTAGTTGCATAAGCATATGCATCTAGTGCTGTTCTGGTCGGTCAGCAGCCAAGACATCTACATGGGGCTGGCAGATGTGACAAAGGACTTGGAAAGTCACAGTGCTCTGGAGTGGCAGATAAAAGCTAGGCAGGGTACCCAAAGTTAGACACTGGACCTCAGCACAAAGGCAACTTAATCAAGATCCAAATACCCCTCCAGTAGATTAGGAGTTTTAACATTAAGGATTGAGAATTGTTTGTGGTCTTTAGTAATCTTTTTGATTTATCACATTTGAGCAATAGAGTATGTAACAATGTGTGAAGTCTAGAAGGAATATGAAGGAATTCAGCAATGTTTTTGTATGGTTAGATTTTAATTTCTGAAAATGTGTTTTTGCTCTCTTGCAAAGTTAATTTTGATAGATTGTAAGAAGACTGAGCTTGAATATGTGGGAGATTTGTTTTTCACAGTCATATGTAGATATTTACCTGAGGGAAAAGATAACTGAGTTAATGAGGAAAGAAGAAGAAAGAATGCTTGAAAGTGTACTCTTTTGTATCCTGAAATCTAAACAAGGAATACATAATTCCAGAACTGTTTAGGTTTTGATATTTCTCCATGTTTAAGAGGTAGAAATTTCTGCAAGATTTTTAGAACTCTGTCACTGTTGTCAGCTGGTACCAATGCAGGTTTGATTGTGTTTTGCAATACATAGTGAGCTCAGAATAAATGAGTGTTCTACCTACGTATCAGTTACAAACAGTAGAGGGAAAAAAAATTAAATATTTTTGTGTATAGCTAAGTCAACACTGATTTCATGTCTACTCCACTAGTGTAAGAATGAGGTCATTAAGCTTGGAACTGATAGTAAAGCCTGATGATCACCATCTGACAGGAAACACATGAGAGGAGTAAAAACCATATGGGTGGCTCTCTGAGTTGTTTTCTGTAGTGAGGGGAACAACATCATTTTATTGCAATTGTATAAACAATTGTTTAGTAGCTGAGATTAGAACATTGGGTAACCACTTTGGACTAGTTGCTTAATTTCATTTTCATTCTATCCTAATGGCAACAAGCAGATCTATTTTATAATTCACATATAAAAAAGATTCATTATTTTTGTCTTTAAGTCTTGATGTAGTTGACCACTCATGACATAGAGTTTCATTGTATTCTGTTAACAGATTTTTTCAGTCCCCATGAATAAGCTCAACAAGTAGAAAATGAATAGCAGCAAAATATATTGAAACAGATTCCTATACCTCTATAAAATACACGAGTAATTCAGAGTAAAGGGCAACTGCCTAATATAGAAAAGTTTGCCCATGGATATCAACAGTGTGCTGGAAATGCACCCATTAGCTTTTATGTGACTTCACTATATGAAATCCTTCGCTTAGTTCAATGTTATAAGTTTTTAAATTGAGATAAGAATCAGAAACCAATTTTACTTAACCATACAGGCATAGGTTTTTACACAGTTTCTTTTCCAGAGAAATGTGAGAGTTGAATGAGTTACACAATTTTTGATAATCTATTTTCATTTCTCTTTTCTTGGCATCTCTGCTCCCTAAACTTAATATAAATTTCAGTTTAGTACCATGAGGGAAAATCTCAGAAGAGGCTCTTCAATTTTATTTGCTTCAGTGGTTATTTGAGATTAACCAGTTTCCATTAATAATACTGCTATTATTTCTGTTGATATTGGTGCTCTGCCCAATATCTCTGAAATATGGACTGTTCACAGCCTACAGAGAAGCAGCTTCAGCACTGCCTGTCAAACTTAGACAAAAATCATATTAAAACATAGGGTTTTTTATTGCTATCCTGGTCTTTTAGTTATTAATAGTTACTTACTTATGGGTATTGGAATATTTGCTACCTTGCCCTTATCTCTGTCCAAAATGGTATTTCCTGTAAGGAATCTCAATAATTTTAACAGATCATGATCACTTATTGATACTTCATAAGAAATACAATGTTACACAGGAGTTATAGATGAAAGCATATTACTGACTGACTTGTTTATCTGTATTTTACAGGACCTTTGAGATACTATATGATGACTGGCTGAAGAAAGAATTTAAATATTAGCTCTTCAGCTACTTAGAAGTGTGTCTGGAAAACAACATAAAACTGTGCTTGTGTTGCGGTGGATCTGTACATTCTATGTTGAATCTACCACAGGCAAAAAGAACAGTACAGATGAACTTGCACAGGAAAAGCAGCTACTGTCCTAAATCTTCTGGTAGTACTGGTTATTGAGATGACTGCAGTGATGTCACTGGTTTAATTATATAAGACAGGAAAAAGCAGCAGCTTGCAGTATGTGAGTTTCACACTGGCAGATTTTCCTACCAGCCATGGGAAAACCGTTGCCTTCCTAGTGAAGATGATTTTGAATGCTGCTTCCACCTACTGTGTAATTCAAGCTGCATCAAGAGCTGTCCAGTCTATATTATTCTGCATCTCTTACGGGGAGTGGGTGTGTGTGATCTGTGTGGTCCTTTTTTAATACCTCTAGAGGAGCCTGAGCTCTTGCTTGTGCTACTGAGAACAAAAGGTAGATTACCCTTTGACTGATCTTTTCCAGTTAGGCCTTCAACTTCTATAGCCTGTCAAGAGATTTCAAGTGTCAGCTATTCTACTGCGCTGTGTTTATATTATGTTTAGCATTTGGGTGACAATATGGCAAACCACTAGTAATTTGTTCCTGATGGATCTATAAAGGTTCTACTGCAAATGTTCTTCAAGGCCATTTTGATTATCCACTCTTAACCAGCATTCATCTTCAGATGACTCACTCAGTACTGTATATAGTTCTTCTTTAGATTGGATTTGTCTGTTCAGGTATGATACAAGCCAACAGCAACTTAATGGAATAATAACTGCATTTTCAGTAAATGCTTTTACTGAGAATAGGAATGCTAAATAAAAAACTGCACTGGAGAAGTTATAAAGTGGTGACTTCTGCCTACTCACTTACCACCTGATTTTCCCCCTACTTTAATTTCTCTTCCTTCTGCTCTATTTCATGACAAATAATGTAATTTCTATAGGTTTCATCATACTGCCACCTACTTATCCACCCTCTCTTTCACAACTTTAAAAAAGGAAAAAATACATGTTTAACAGCTGATTTGCGTAGCAGTTACATTGCACTGAGTTTTTCAAATGTTATACGACAACATTCAGGTAGCATAGGGCTGTTAAATGCAGAGATACCTCTGTAGTTATTCTCTAAGCAGTATTTTCTTTCTGAGACATTTAAAGCCAAAAATGCTGGTCATTACTTTAAATTATACTTTTTTTCTTTATGCAAAAGCAAATATGCTGAAGCTTTTAATTCTATTTAATATTTCTGAAATTATTAACACTTGATTTTGCTTTTCTGTAGGCTCCCATGCCTTTCATTGTCAGTTTCTTCTTTTTCAACTGGTACGTGAGCTTTTCAGTGAGTCACATTTTGGAATGAGTCATGTGCATATTGTTTCAGGGAGACACATAAGCCTGTCATTAACATGAGAAATCCTGTTAACTTAATTGAAGCTATTTATGTGCTTAAACTTCAAGATTAGTTAAAAAAAAAACAAAAACAAATTCCTGCCTTTTTGCGCCACCTATGTTTGTGTATACTCTTCCTACATACCAACTTAGGTCAAATCTACAATGCCTGTGGGATGGAAAGGCATCCCTAGAAACACATTCTGTAGCACAGTGTCCTTGCACTCCATATGACTTGCTGGGTAGAATTGTCTTGATGCTTTCTGCTTCATGTGCTAAGTTGTTTTTCTTGGTAAAGTAAAGCACTTGCAGTGCTTTGATACTAATCATTTAAAATCGATACTAAGTGTGCAATAGTCTGATTTATTAGTGTTAAGTACATGCTCAAAGTTAGACAAATGTTTAAAATGGAAGTTCACTTTATTTTACCTGATGTTAAGAGAGAGAAATTAATTTGGCAGTTCAATCCTGTTCCAAACACAGATACTAGAGTGGAGTAAGTTATGGAAGTGCCTGTATTTCCATGCATTAAAGAGTAGTTTAATCCATAGATTAAACAAATACCTTGTAACAAATGCTTACTTTGAAACAGTTGAAACTAGTTTGAATGATACCCTAAGTGCTATTTCGATTCAGGACAGTGCATGTTGTAGCTTCAGGCAGCTAATACTTCATGCTGTTAATTTCACACTGAAAAAACCGCACAGTATTTGTTTCCCAAGATACTTAAAAATGAAAATTCTGTAGGCTCCAACTACTTCATAATTCTTAAAAAATACTATAGTTAGATTATAACTACTAAAACCACTTAGTCATCCATTCTCTGCAATTTTTCAGTTTATTGAATCCTTGAATTTTCTGTCATTTGAAAATCTTCACCTACGTGGCAAAATTAAACAGGAAAAGAGTAAAGAACATTACTGAAATACACTGAAGTGTCTTTTGTTTTGCACTTACGGTATATTCGCAAAGTATTAGATCATGAAATATGAGAGTCCTGGTAGTGGCTTTTATGTGTAGATGAAATACTCTTGTTAGGAAGATCACGACACTCTGTTCAAAAGCTTTTATGTTTAGTGAAAAAGTAATTAGTGAAAATTAACCCTTTTATTCGTAACTATCCATTGATGGGTCATTTTTTCTTTTATGGTTATTTAGCAAATCAAAAGCTATCTTAGACTTGAAAAATAAAATTCCTTTATCAGCAGAAGAAAAGGTATCTTTTTTAGTTTATGCCTGTTATTTTCTGATTATAGCCTGTTAGGTTCTTAAATCCTAAACTTTTGTTTTATGTATGTTTGCATCCTTTTATGAGAGTAGTGCAAAGATTATTAATTGTCATTATTTATGTTACATGCAAGAATGAATTAAAAAAATGGAATAAGTTGCCCTGATTTCAATACACATTCAGATGTACTCATTTTATAATCTAATTTTTACTTAAAATTTTGACCTTATTCAGTTTGCATTGTACTTGCCATCTGATTCAGGATGTATTTCCTGTATACTGTCAGATCGCTCTCTGGAGACAGAGTGATTAATTTCTTGGGTGCTCATCATGATAGGTGTCAGTAGCACTTTCCCACTGAGGGGCAGCAACTACACATTTGTGTAGTTTTCATCATGTATGTGAATTACTCATGTTTGCCTACAGTTTACACATTTTACACAGAGTCAATTACCTTGACTCTACTGACTTCATGTTACAGGAATTTCTTCCCAGAATCAGGCATCACTGTTCTTGAGTTCAAAGTGTGTGACTTCTTCAGATGAGGTGGGTTTTTTTGGAGCCCCAGTCAGAAAATACTGTCACGTGCATCTGGGCAGATGTGCGGTGGTGTAGAGATCAAGATTCTGCATGTCTGAAACTGCTAGAGCTTGGACTTTCAGAGCACTTAGGCTCATATGTGACTGAAAATGGTCACAAAATCTCTCAAGGCGATTCCTGCTGTAACCTGGCATGTCTGCCCACTTGCCTTCATCATTTTAATATAGCCAGCAGACACGGAACTGAAATGTAGAGACCATCTTGGAGAAGTTTAAATGACATGCCCAGCATCCCACAGGGATTATGATAGGGGCAGGTACAGAGTACATATCTCCAACATTGAGCTGCTTTAAGTACAAGACTAGCCTTGTCCTCCTGATAACTCCCTGATAGAATACAGGAGGTACAGTGAAACTCTAACCAGAAGTAAACTAAGAACATGTTTGTGGAAGAATGGCAGCAGACGAGCAGTGTAAGGTGAAGGACAAGATAATGAGAATGGGAAACAGAAGAACACTAAGCAGGGAGAAGGCCACCTTGGGGGATGTGGAAAAGGTGTGCCCAGGCCACCAAAACATTTCAGTGTTGTTTGTCTGTGAGACACAGGATGTAGTCGCAAATGAGGCTCCTCCTTGTCAGGATCCTTACTGAATTTCAGAAGGGCACTTTTGCTTAATGCAAGGATCCTGTTGTGGAAAAATAGTATCCGATGGTGTTATACTTCATACCCAAATGCTGTGTTTTTTTCTCTTCTGCGTACCTCAGGCATTTTCCCCTGGGAGCAGCCTGGGCAGCAGCAGGGGGAGCACTGAGAGCACAGAACCCTGTCCCGGCTCCGCTGTCCCTGGCTTTGCTGCCACAGCTGCTGGAAACAACTGCTGCAGAGATCAACCTGTTCATTCTAATTTATAGAAGACATTCAGGAGCAGTTTCCCACTCTATTAGTTCTTAGCATAATGTCGAAATAGAATACGAGACAACAAATTTAATTTTTTACTTTTGTTTCACGACATAGGTAGGGTCCTTTGGGCCCAGCGAAGGAGGAGTAGAGGCATACCTGTGTTAGGATCATAGTAAATACTTGCATGGCCCTATGTCTGGGAAATTATTTCTTCAGAAGAAACCTGCTGACCTCGTTGTTACACACTGAATGCTAGCATTTGGCTTATCAAGTGTCTGGTTGCTTTCTGTCTTCTGTAAGTGGAAGGATTCTGATTTTGTCTTTGCTGCTCCATTTCAAAATCTCGTTTTCTTAGTATGCAATATGCTACAAGATAAAAATAAGTTAATGTCCAGGACTACGATGCAATAGCAAATGGTAAATATCCTATTATTTTGTACCTTCAGTAGTTTGCTGATGCTGTCTTGCTCTAGTGGATACTCTCTGAGAGGTTATGTGCAATACTTCTACAAATGTATCTCTGCTTTTTTCATATTATCATCCCAGAAGTAAAGATTTTGATGTTTGGTTTTAAGTTTCACTAGACACAGGAAAGTCTCCTCTGTATCCTGAAACAAGGGAATTGAGTCTGGTTTTGCCTAGCAGTGGCTGCTTACAAATGTCAAGGCAGAAAGCAGACCAGTTTTCACTAAAAGCTGAGAAAAACAGGGACTGAAAGGAAAGAAGAGGTTTTTTATCACTTACTGTATTCCTAGAGAAAACTTGTCTAGATAATAAGGTCACATGATAGACAGGAAGTAGTTGATATCTGTAAAAAGAGACCAGAACTTTATGTATGTTTTATACATGGTGTACAGCTGCCTGAGCTGTGAACTTGGTAGCTGTGAGTAATGGTTAAGATTAAAGCTGCTCTCCTCTTCTTGTTGACTTTTAAGAGTGAAACAGACTTTTTCTGCTTTTTCTGTCTGTATTCATCATTCTCTCTGTTGATAAATATTGGCTTGCTCTCTTAGATCAGGAGAGAGATATCAAGTTAGTGTGACAGCGAATCTGATGTACATACATATTCTGAGAGAATAAATAGCCTCTTTATAGAATAAAGAGTCCTTCAGTCTAAAGTATCCTACTAGGCAAATTTTACCTTTTATGTAGATGGGGATATGAAGAGGAAGGCTTCCATACCTAAATTTTCAAATTAATCTAAATGATCATGAGTTATGAAAAGGAGAGGTAATGTGTCAGGCCCAGTAGAGTCTGAAGAAAATTTCCCATTAATTGTAGTGGTCCAATGTCCTTACACTACATCTTTCTACTCTTTCACTGCTATATCATTATTATTACTCTTTCTCGTATACAGAGAGAAATTACTTTGTTAGCCTCTTACTACTATAAGGAATGTTTAATACTTAATTCAGTGTTTCAGTAAAAACTAAAACTTTTAATACAGCTTTTATTCCCTATTAATATCTTGCAGTTTCTCTACTAATTTTTCCTTTAGCATATCATATAGGATGTAGGATTTTCTGTCTGTTTTGTTTGAGGATATATGATGCTTATACTCATGTCTCTTCTAACTTAGGCAGAAGTGGCCTTTTGGAAGGTTAGTATTGCAGTTTATATCGACTTTGCCATTTCATAATGTCTAATTCAATTAATTGAGCAACTGTGATTTAGGGGGCATTTTCTAACTACATTAACTTTTACTTTTTTTCCCCTCAAAACAGACATAAATAAAAGGTTCTCATTTGTGTCTATTTTTCTTTAGTTGGCAGAAGTATCTTCCTCTCTATTTATTTATTTATTTTCTGAGAAGTGGGCATAAATAACTTTGGTTTCACTAAAACTCTCCCTTCAGGGCTATTTCAAGGCTTCCCAGCAGCACACACAGAATTAGATTTTCATGTTCAAAGGATCTCTAAGGAGGCAAAATTAAATTATGCAACAGAACAGAAAAATTAGGGAGTTCTGGGAAAGGAATGAAGACTGTGAGAGGATAACAGAAAACAGAGTGGTCTGGGTTTGGAGTTTTATGGGTCTGTGTGACAGTCTGAGGTCTGTGAGTTGATTTGTAGATCTTTCTGTATCTCGTTTTTCTCCTCCGAACGCATTCCTCTCCCCAGGCTGTGCAAACCTGGTCTATGAAATTTGGGGGACTTGTGCTTCCTGTTTCTCTCATACAACTGTTAACTCTTTCCCTGCTCTTTGCAAATGCAGCTCTCTTTCCCAATCCAACATATCTCTTTGTGCCTGTTTTCTGGGAAGAACAGGGCTTCTCATAGTGGGGATGGGTGAGAAAATGATAGCAATAACTGTTTCTTGACCCTTCACATAGGTTTTCCCTAATGGTTCCTTTTTAGTGCTTTATCAGTAGCAGAAATCTGAGCAAGACGAAAATTCAGTATAAGTAATTCAGTATAAGAAGAGCTAACCCTACTCTGCAGTAGTCTGTAAATTAGCCTGTATCATGTTCATACCTCGACTGTCTACTGGCATGGGAGTACCAGTTAGTTTATTCCAATAGTGTGTGTAATGAACTCTGACACTGACTGATCTTTTTTTGAGTGATCAGGAGATCTGACTATATAATATTTCCTACTTACTTCTCTTTCATATCAACATTAAATTTCTGTGATTATCAGTCTATCTTAGGCTATTTATATAGAATGCATCTAATGGAAATAATAGAACTCTCATTCTGCTTGTGTATTTTTCCCCTATCATTCAGTAATTATTTGGTATGGGTTTTTTCACTCTGTTCCTGAAATGGCTAAATACTCATGTTCTCCCTTCAGTTATTCAAATATATTGAATTTCATTATTCATCTTCCTTTAGTTGTGTTGAAAAATTCTTACTGATGAGTGTGTATTTTTTTCCTTTAGAAGGTACACTGACATTTTTCTGTGACTTTTGTCTTCATTCAGTTTCATTGGCTTGTAAGGTCACAGCTAATATTTATTACCTGCTTTCCTGTGCCGAGCACTGCTGCAGTTCTTTGCTTTTTGCTCCAGGGGGCAAGAAGTGCTTTATTCTCTGGTACAGCAATTCTGAGATTTAAAATATAAACGTAGGGCAGCCACCATGAAAGATGGCGTCATAAATAGAGAGGAAAGGCTTGTAGTCTGCTTCCTTTGTCTATGCAAATACATAGCAATAATAGTCTTTCACAACCCACACTCTGCAAAATTAACCCAATCCTTTTAATAATCAGTGTGAGAATATTGGTTGCTATGGCAACACATTCTGTGGTACTACTTGAGTGTCAAAATAACCTAATGAAATATCATGCTAAGAATGTTTCAAAATTGACTTTTAAAATAAAAAGTAAATAAAGCCACCTAACTGTAGAAGATACGGCTAGATTAATGAAATCTGCAACAAGGGAACAACCATTTTCTAACCAAGGGGAATCAGACTAGTGGAGATGGATATATTGTGTTTCTCATCTTTGGTGAGCAAGCTGAAATAGGATTTAGAACTATTTTCCATGATTCAGTTAATGGTATACCAGCCACACCTGTGTTAAGAAGTTACAGCAAGAGTCAAAAGTTAAATGATCCTCAGATGTCACACAGTTTAAGTCAGTGCCTGTCTGTGTGGTGCTTTGCTTCTGTTACAGTTTCCATCAGCTTGTGTTCATCTTGAGAACTGCTGCTGTTTCTGTACTTCTTTCCCCTCTACTTTTCTTTCACTTCTTCATTCCCTTCCTGGCAGCAGACTCCATGCATTTGTTTATTCTGTTGGCTAAAATAATCCACACTTATGTGTTGGGGTTTTGAAAATTATTTTTATATGGGGCTCATAGCGGTGTTTTAGAGTTGAGGTTAATAGTTGTGGTCAACCATTGTCTCAAACAGTGTTATTTTGGTTGAACAAAAATCCAGCCACTTCTGAAAGAAGCATTCCTAAAGACAGCATTTAGTATCTGAACATCAGGTAGGCTGCTCGAGCAGCTGTCAAGCAGGCTAGAACAGCTATTGCTTATTCCAATTTAAGTATGGGCAAAGAATTAAGATGTAAAATTTACTTTTTTTTAACTTGTAATAATTTTCATTGATATGAGATTTTAAAAATCATTTATTGCTGGGTTAACTTTCCTCCTTCTTCTCCTGAAATGAATAAAAGTTGCTCCTGTAATTCAGTTGGGGTGGACTATCCTGTGTAGCAAAATAACATAAATATATGGAAACTGTTATATCTTTCTACTTCTCTGTCTTAGAAAATTAGGGTACTGGTTTAAGCAAAAATCAGGATTTTCCCCCTTATCACTGAGGCCAATATGTAAGTCACAATGTTCACATCTGAATGACTTTTCATGATACCTTTCATTCCTTTCAGACAATGAAGCAAAGTAAGACATTTTTAAATACATTTTTTGCCTACAAAATAAACTAACACATTTATTATTGATAAATACAAAATAAAAATCAAAACCTCGTATTTTGATTGATTTAGTCCTTTTTTTTTCTGCAAAAACCTTGGACTCATACAGGCAAGTGTAGTACAGCTGTACTTTTCTGAACACAATAAAAGTACTGAAATAAGATCCTCTCATATTTTCTTTCTTGGGGATTGTATTTTATTTTTTTTAAATGTTAGTTTTTGTTCACTGTGGAATATCCTAAACTTAATGATATTACAGCCAATTTTAAACTAAAATGAAATAAAAATTGCCAATTTCTTGATAATAAAGACAATAAATACATACTTTTACTGTGTGTTATGTTCACTCATCTTTAAAGTATAATTGCAGATAGCTCAATATGCACCTTCCTTAGAAAGTGTGATTTTCATACAGCATTTTAACAGTTGAGTAGGAACCTTGTATTAAAATAGCAGTTTATCTTTTGGAATTTATAAATGGAACATTCTTAAGTTCTTTTCATTAAGTAAAAGGTTTCTTTACAATATATGAGTATATGTAATTTTAAAGTATTGTTTTTTAATGCACAGAGGCCTTCTTCAATGCGTTTATCACCAAGGGAGGAAGATGATGATGATGCAGGTGAAAATACATGTGGTCCTTCAGGTTTATGGGAGGCATTGACACCGTGTAATGGATGCAGGAACCTCGGATTTCCCATGCTTACACAGGTATATATTTACCTTCTCATCATAAAACTTTATAACTATGAAAGAGCTGCTTAATCTTTGCCTTAACTCTTACAGTCATGTCTAGTCTTGCCTGATTCCCTTCAAAATTTTTACTTTCAGTCTTCATTTTAATGTCAAAATCTGGTTCTAAAATTAAATGTTGAGGTTTGGTCATCCTGATGTAATACTTATCCAGATTACTTTCAGTCTTCATTTTAATGTCAAAATCTGGTTCTAAAATTAAATGTTGAGGTTTGGTCATCCTGATGTAATACTTATCCAGATGGGTTTAATATTGAGACTGCTGTTTGTTTCCCCTATTTTAGATATCTAGTTGTGTTGGATAGCTTTCTTTTCCATCTGAAAAGAAATTTGAAGTCATATAGTTTCCTTTTGGATAAGTACTCAGCTTCTAGTTAATATAATGACATCTTAGCTACTTTCTTTATAGAATTGAGGACTTCGTGCTTAACTCAGCTGATGTAAGAATATAGCCTAAGACTTCTCTTTGAAGATTATATAAGTTAAAAAAGAAGTCCCCAAACATTTTCAAATGCTCATGATAATACAGAAGAGAATAAATAAAAGTAGGTAATATACTTGGGTCTCAGTTGTAGGAATTCTCAGAGCAGACCAGTCTGCAGTGTCCACTGAAGCCTTCCAGCAGCTGTGTCCTGAACAAGCGATACTGTATCGCTACAGAACAGGATGATGCTTATTGCTGCTTCTAGGGTCTCCCTTGTTCTCTCCCTCCACTATAATTTACTACTCTCCTTTCTGTAGCATTTTTCCTCCGCTTTTTTTGTAGTATTGAATGAAGACCTGCCAAATTTCGGCTTAGCAGTCTGGTTTTTTTCAGTTGCATCCTTACTTGGCACTGCATTTAAATAGCTTTGTCAGATTCTTGTGTACCAGATTGGAATTACATATCCTGTCTCACCACACTTTATACACTGTTGCTTTCATATCGTGACTGTACGTTTTATTCCCTTTAAGTCTTATGGGACTTGCACCTGTTTGAAGTCAATGCTAAAGCTTTCCCTGCAGTCAATGGAAACAGGATATGGCAGCTAATGTGCTTGAATAACAATGAGCACTGCCCTGTCTTTTTATAAGGAGCTTTTATATTCCTTTCCCCTTTCAGTAGCTGTTTTCTACTTCATACTATCCATCATTTTAGACATTTGGCAAAGCGCAGAGCTGTTGGAATTATCCTGATTTACAATAGGAGTGTTATAGTTAGTAATTTCTCGGTTTTAAGCATTTGTTTCAAAACGTATTTCCTAAATGGAACTTTTCTTCTTTAAATATGTATCACCTATGGTTTAATTATTGCTAAATTTTCTTATGATGAAAATGCATTTTGATGTGATTTTTCTAATTTTAAAAAATGTTTTTGTTTTCCTTGTTTGTTTTTAATGTAAGATATATGTAAAGGGTGTTATAAAACTGAGAAATGCCCTTCAAAAATAGAATCAAGCTAGCTTGATTGGTTGGTTTCTTTTTCCTATATATAAAGAGAGATTAATTTCAAGAACAAAGTAAGTTGTAAGGTAGTGATTCCTGAATTAGTTTTATTCATTGTACTTAAATTTTAAACTCAACCTGATGATATCTCATCTTCCTTGCTTTCAGAACTAATTAGATTTTTAGTTATAGGTACAAAAAAGATTTTTTAAAAGATATTTATTATGTGTTCATTCATGATATGGCAGATTGCCTTTCTAGGTTGTTTCTATCCATAAATATTGAAGACAGAGATAGTTTGGTCTTTTATTGATTTTATTTCTAAGAGAGAAAGGAAAGAAATTAGGTAGTGAAAAATCTCCAAATTAAAACCCAGTGAATTTAGTTTATAAAGCGTTGCCATCACTGTATGCAGTCTTTCAAGCTGTTAGCTAATCTGTTGGATCTTTCACATTTACTTCAGAATGCAGCAGAGAACATCTTGTTCTAAGGGATTGAGAACACAAAGTATATACTTCAATTTTTGGATTAAGAACAGTATGTTGAATTGGTCTAAGAAATTATGAGAGATACGATGTGCAACAGCATGTTTTAGGTAAAAGTACAAAAATGTGTTTCTGATACTCATGCCAGTGCACTAACATATCAGAAAGTGCAGACTTCATCATGAAGAAGCAATGAGATAAAGGTACTTGACATTATGTCTTAAAATCCATACTCTCCTTAAGATCCAAGAATAGGGAAGAATGTCTGTCGGTTACTCTTGAACACAAATGACAAGTTCAGTTTTACACTTTTCCTTTGTTTAAAAATAGATTTTACTGTTATATAAGTGTATTGTGTTTGCACATCAAAGGTGAGCAAACGTAAAAATTGAATCTTGCTTTGTATACACAGAGGCACAATGATAAAATGAAAGTGAGTTTTAGGTGAGATTATGAAAATGTCCATCTGGGACATAGTGAGCTAACAGTTTTCAATATGACAAAGAAACAGGGCGGTTACCTCCTTGACAAACTTGGTTTCTTTATTGCAGTCATGGAAAAAAGCTTGTCTGGAGGTACTTCTGGCATACAGTATGTCATTGCTGTCTGTACTGTGCTGGGAAGTGTCATTTTAGCAAGGGCTGTTATAGAAAATTCTGTGTAAGTTATTCTGCAGATATCATTTCTAACCTGACATAGCAGTTATACAGGTATTCTCAGAACAAGCAACTCTCTTCTGCAGTCTCACAATTGGTGAAGTCCTGGAAGAGCTTGATGGAAAATCTTTGTGTCTTTTCAAAATGTCAGAGTTTTAGAAAGTGCCCAATTCTACATCAAAATGGACCGAACAACTAGTTTCATCCACCCAAAAAAAAAAAAAAAAAGTAGAAGAAAAAATCCAGAGAGCAAGGACACACAGCTGGATTTTTGGAGATTGAAGTTTAAACATATCTTATTTTAGCAGAGGGTTGAATTCCATTTGTAGCTTATGATTTAAGGTTAATATGGAGGCTGTTGCTTTTTTCTGGAGTTAATCTTTGGTTCTGGGCAGAAATTCCATCCTTGCTAAAACTGATGCACGTTTTTGTGAAAAATTTTGGCTTCCAGAGATGAATATTTTGCATCTGAAAAATAGCTTTTCTCAGGAAATTCCAGATTATATGTTTTCTGGCTCTCAGTACAAAAGAAAAACCATTTTATCACCTGCATAACTGAATAATTATCTTCTACACATTCCAGAATTTCCAGTAATCTTAACTATCAGCACAGTAAAAACAGTTTTAAAAACTTTCCAAGATGTAAAACCTCAGAAGTGCTTCTAAAGAACTTTAGAATTCTAATATTGCAGGCTCTCTTGGAAACAGTTTACTCTGAAATGACATGTCTGTTAAACTGAGAGAAACCTTTTATAATGGTATGATAGTACTAGAGCCTCTTCCATGGATCTCTAGTTCACGTAAAATCTTCCTACAGTAACTAACAAGATTTTTAATGCTTCAATGGTTGCATTTCTGCCAGTCATAAATACTATTGAATATCCTTTCTGTCCAAGAGCTAGAATAAAAGAATATATTTCATATATCATTTTTCTTCAGAGTAGTCACAAAAATAAGAGTTATGTGGCAAAGTATGTTTAGCTGGAGAGATTTCACTATGCTGTAGGTAAGTATGGGAAAGAAAATGGGGATATGATCCTTAAAAAAACTTATTGAGCAATGGCTACTAATGATAAAAAAAAACCTGGAAGCATTACAGTGTCATCACTATTGACCATGTTCAAATGAGGACAGTTTAGTCAAGAAACTGATAATTCAGTGAAATATAGAATAGGAAAGTTTAGAGGTAGAAATAGCATAATCAGCTTAATATGTGCATGGGTATATAGTTATTAGGATGTCCAAAGAAACACAGGCTGCTGTGACAGAGTTTTGCAGATAATTGGGTTGATACAGTAGCTTTGGTTAGTCAGTCAATGGAGTTAAGTTTCTGTCCTTACAATGGCAAGAAGAGCAAATTTAGGTTGAATAAGGATTCACCCCTTTATAATTTTGATAAAGGGAGTTAGAATTCTGGTCCCTGTTCTGTGTTTGTATATTTTTATAACAGTTTATGTGGAGTGCCATAAGCAGAAGATTACACTTATGGTCATCTTTGGGTGCTGCTTTTTCCACTCATATCAAACTTTTTTCGACATAGTAAAATGTTTGAAAATGACCCCCTGTTCAGAAAAGCTTATAATACAGGGTCTGTGGATGTGAATCTCTAAAGCAAAAATTCTATCATATCTCCCGTGTGTACTCTAATTTCTGTATTATTTAATGCAAGAGAGGTACTTCACAGAATCACAGAATGAGTAAAGATGGAAGGGACCACAGTGGATCTGATTCAACCTTCCTGCTCAGGCCGGGTCATCCTAGAGCACATGGCACAGGATTGCATCTAGGCGGTTCTTGAGTATCACCAGTGAGGGAGACTCCACAACCTCCTGGACAATCTGTTTGAGTGTGTGGTCACCTGCACAGTAAAGTTCTTTCTCATATTCAGGTTGAACTTTCTGTGCATTAGTTATTGGCATTGATGAGGTCCCCTCTCAGTCATTTCTTCTCAATGCTGAACAGGCCCAACTCTCTCAGCCTTTCCTCATAAGAGAGATGCTCCCAGTCCCTTAATCATCTTTGTTGCCCTCTGCTGGACCCACTGCAGGAGCTCCATTTCTCTCTTGTACTGAGAAGACAAGAACTGGACACAGTGCTCCAGATGCAGAGCAGGATGCTTCCAGACAGGGCAGGATCATCTCCCCTTGACCTGTTAGCAATGCTCTTCCTAATGTAGGCCAGGATACCATTGGCATTTTTTGGCCACATGGGGACACTGCTGGCTCATGGAGAGCCTTGTTGTGCACCAGGATCTCCAGGTCCTTCTCCACAGAGCTGCTTTCCAGCAGGTCAGCTCCTAGCCTGTGCTGGTGCGTGGGGTTATTCCTCCCCAGGTGCAGGACCTGTATTGGCCTTTGTTGAACTTGAGACAATTCTTCTCTGCCCATCTCTCCAACCTGTTGAGGCCCTTCTGAAGCACTGCATGGCATGCTGGGGCATCGGCCACTCCTCCCGGCTTTGTGTTGTCAGCAAACTTGCTGAGGAGGCATCGACCCTAAAGGGTCATTGATGAATAAGTTAAAAATGCTCAACCCAGTTTTGAATCTTGGTGGACACCAGTAGTGACAGGCCTCCAACCACACCCTGTGCCATTGATTATGACCCTCTGGGATTTAACAGCCTAGATTAAAAATAAAAAACATAGCAACCAACCAAAACCTAGCTATCAGTTTCCACTGCATTCTGGAAAAAGCTTCATCCAGTAGGGGTGTGATGTATTTTCTAGGGACAGGAAGATCACAAATTCCTTAGGAAGACATTGTGCTTCTGTCTAGATAGCATATTTCTATCTAGATAGTTCACAAAGTTCCAGGGAATTTTGGTCTGCCTTGCTTTAATGCAAACTAACATTGAGAAAAATTCACTAAGAGAACTTTGAGAAATGCTCAGATTAGGAAGGTGGTGCCAAACTGTCCTAGCACAAGCAAAGCTTTTATATTCTTGTATTTGTATAGATGAGCTACACCAAGTTCTGCCCCTTGATAGAGGATCATTCAGTGCACATAGGACAAAAGACAAGATAGAATGAAAACTTCAGAGTTTCACATTTGCTGTTTTATTCAAAGGAAAAAAGGTTTAGTAAGTGGATGTTGTCAGGGCTGGCGACGCCCTGGGAGTGACGGTGTCGGGACCCACAGGGGCTGCCTGGGGTGGCAACACAGTTCCTCACCATCCAGGGCTTGTCCCACTTCTCCTGTGAGGGAGCAGGGCAGGCTTGTGGGAGGAGCAGCTGGGGGACACCCTGAGTGCAGTACATCAGGCAAGTTTGTGATGCTTAGGCAGTTCCCATGTCAAGCCAGAAAGTCAGTCCACATATTGGGGTTGGGATCAGGACTAGTAAGGTTAATAAGGAACCGGGAGTAGATCATCAGGATGTCTATGGTGATGAGGTAGGCTGGGAAACCAGTCAGCAAGTCAGGGTCCAGATCACTGGGGTCCCTGGATCAACACAGGCAGAGTTAGAGATGAGCTCTCATACACCTTGTCTCAGCCAGGAACTGAGGGCCCAAGGCTGAGGTAAAATGAGACTGCTTGGGCCCATGTGCACAGTGTGGGTAAGGGCACCACGTGAGGTTATTCAGGGACAGTAAGAATTATTGCTGCACTCAGCACTGTGACAGATACTGATAAAAGCAAGAAAATACGTAAACTGGAAGGTGAGTTGAAATATGGTTCTTACTTGACCTGTTATTGCAGCAAAAAAGAGTAGGACCAAGAAGGAACACTTACTGATGTACTAGATTGCTTTGTATGCACTTCATATACAGATTCTCCGTATATGTGTGAACATATTTCATCTGCATTTAGCTGTGTATCTTGGCTGACATTTGTATAGACAGAGTATTCCAACACAGGAATATTCCCAGTGGAGCAGAATGCAAGAGCAGACAGGTTTGGGGAAAAGAAAAAGGTTTACATGTCTTGTAATGGTCTAGCTATGCATTACCAAACTACAGGAGCAATTCTGGTAACAGTAGGGCATGTGTGGTGGTTTGGTCTAGGCCTTCCTTGGTGACCAGTTTGTAACCAAGGAAGGGCCCATATTTACCCAGTATTCCCTACGATTTTTACCAAGGAGAGTAGTGAGATAGTCTTTTGCTAATTCTTTTAGTTGCTAGATCTCGGGCTACTGATCGGGATATATATATATATTTTATTTTGGTTTTGTTCCTTTTTTCCCCTTCCCCCTTCCTTTTCCTTGTGAAATTGTATATATATTTCAATTGTATATAACTGTAACATAAGTGTAAATATATTTATATATATTGCTTTAGCTGTCTCTCTCTCATTTTGGTTTTCTTGGTTGTTTTTTCCCTCTTCTCCCTGAGGTTTGGAGGGGGGGGACTTCTTGTGGTAAGGTTTGGAGACTTGGCAGGGAGCCAACTTCAAACCATATCAGCATGAATGATGGAGAGTGCTGTGCATGTCAGTCTGCTTCTGTTTCTCACTCCTTCCTTATGGGGAAGACAGAAATGTAACTTATTATATTTAAATGTGAAATAGCATTAAGCAGCTCCAACCTGGAGGTGAAGGGACTAAAGTACTTCAGCTGTTTCTCTCATAAAGTCTCCTTATGGCAGAGACATAGAAGATTGGACAAGGGATGGGTCCTTTCTCTCCTACTTTGCCTGAACATAGGTTTTGGTAAACTAGTGGGAAGCAATTTGAATAAACATCAGTTTGGTTGAGGGCATTTGTTTGCTTTATCGATTGGTTAAGGAGGGCAAGGTTAGGAAGGTGTAAGGAATGTGGTAAATAAGTGTAGAACACTCTTGTTTGCCAGTAATAAAATAATTTCTTGTTCTTAATAATCTATTCTGCAGTGCAGGTTTATTTACTATTCAACTCCTAGTATATTTATTTTATGAAGTGTATCAGTACCCACATACAACTTTAGAATAAATCTTTATACTCCAAATATACAAAACTGTAGTTTTCATTACATTTTCTTTTTCATGAATAGTGTGCTTTAAATATTTCTCTGCTAACAGGCAAACAGGGCCTGGTGTACAGGGACAAATACAGGGCTGTCTGCAGTGTCAGAGAGATGAGTGCTGCAGTCCTGTATGATCTCTGCAGTATTATCAGTTTAAAGCAACCAGTTCACACATCTTAATCTTGACAGCCATGCCAACATGTTTTTCTAATTGTGATATAAAGTAGTTGTGAGATAAGGCAGGTTTAGCTCTGTCCCATTTAGGAAGCTGATGGATCAGCTCAACTACACTGTGTCTTGAATTGTGTTGTATGTATAACTTAAAAATCCTAACAGTTATTCCCAGTGTTTGACATGATGACAACTAGGAACACCTCATTTGTCTAACTATTACGAAATAAAAATAATGTCTGTAAATAGACCAATGCAGTTACTATGGAAAAATTGAATTTTGATTTAAAAGCCATAAGTATAAATTATCATGTTGCCAGTGGCCAGGAAGCATGGCTCTTTACAAAACTATAGCCAGATATGGAATATTTACTTAAATATTTAAAGAAATGTTACATTTCTAGCTTAATGTCAGATTTTCATCTTTTTAGAAGGAATGGCTTCTGGAAGACCTTCACATTTTGCTTCTAAGACTGATCTACATTCTGCTTATGTAACTCTAGGATTCCTAGTGATAGGAACTCTAGCAACTTTGTCACATGTTCTCCTGTGGAAGAGAGATTTCCTACCAAAATGCCTCTTATTTAGAGGAAGGGAAGAGAAAGTGGACTCCTAACTACGTTTTTAGGAGATGAACTGTATATAATACTGTTTCTTTATCAGCATAGGCAGTGATAGGAATATTTAGAGCTTGGAGTCTGATGCATCAGTTAATGGGGTTATGTATTTCATGTCTGCCTTCCAGAAGATCATCTTGTCTGTCTGCACTTCTTTTTATGTAATTTTAAAAAGTAACTTTAAAGGGAAGAAATTTTGTTTACGGTTTGTATTGTAGGAGCTGTTAGAGTTGTTCTATAGAAAGCCTGACATTGAAAATAATTATGTTGCAGTTATGTTTACATTTTCAAAGACGGTTCTGGATACATGAGAGATGAATGAGGTAAATAAATAAAGAGCCAACTCAATTTTCACATAGAGATCAAGTCTATGCCTGAAAAAACCTCTGTACTGACACTCTATGGAGAGATGCAGCATGACTATATCTTGTCTTTTTCTGGAGAACTTTAATATATTGGGAATTTTTTTTTTTGCATTATTTGTTTTCGTTTTAGTGTATTCTTTCAGATTGAACCGGTTCTGTTCTCAGTTACATCTAAAAATTGTCTTAGATTTAAAGCTCTGCAAATGTTACAGTAATTTTTTGAACTGCTAAGGTGCAGGAGAGGTAGTATAGAAGAGGAAATATTTCTTCTTTGTTCTTTAATAAAAATGGAGAGAAGCAAAGTGTGTTTTTTTTAACTAAACACTAATAGCTAAAGTGTTTCATCTTGGGCCCAAGAAATGGCATCATCCTTCAATTCACTAATAAATTTGCCTTTCAATGTATTCAGTGGAAGCACATTGCAAACTAGACTAGTAAAGAAACACACTTAGCTGACCTTACTTGGTGTTAAAGTTCTCCAAAATTAGAAACAGAAAGTCTTGTGGCATTATCTAACTTATATGTTACACAGGAGGAAACATGCTATCTTGTTTAGTGATGTACTAATTTGATAGGTGATGATATAGACATAGTAAAGAAAACTTTGACATACAGTATACCTGAGCATGAATAACCACAGTAAGATTGTTATATTATCTATAATATTTTTCTATAGTTTCTAACCTTCAGTGAAAAATATTTTTTCTCTTCCTAATTTAGTGGGTTAACTGATGAGTTTACTTAAATAGGATTGACATGGAGAGCTATATTGCCCATAAAAAAATATTTCTGTTAAACTCTTGATTTTCAGTGTTGTCTCTTCTGCAGTAAGCGTAAGTTTTATTAGTAATTTCAGAAACATGCCACCCACACAGTGAAGCAGCTACTGAAAACTGCAGTATGCATTCTGCCTAGAAAGAATCAGCAGGTGATGATTATACGCTGCTGAACAGTGATGGGAAATAAGTATATTGAAAAAGATTGTAGCTTATTTTAGTGCTATGCTACATTTTCTGATGGTGTTTTAAGGAATGAAGCTGTGTGTTTTGTTCCTGTACTTAGTGTAAATTTCCAGTTGCCCATGGACTGTAGATGTCTTATGGCAAATGCATTTTTACTGCAGTAGTTGTATAATCTAGACACTACTATACAGGTATGTAACGTAACTAGAGAAGTTGTAATCTATTTATCCTTGGGTGTTTTCAGAATTGACTGGTCAAAGTCCAGGGAAACCTAATGGTTAAGATAGCTCTGCTTTGACTGAAAATTTGGACAAGATGATTTCCAGAGCTCTCTTTCATATCATTGTTAACATCTACATTTTATAATTCTCTCTAAAATTCTAGCTATTTGACCTCAGATGAGCTAATTTCTTTCAAAATTTAGGATTAGCTTTGCAGTTTGTAAATGACTGTGAAAATATGGCTATACCTGTCCAGCACTGTGTACATTTAAGCACTGCTGGGATGAGTTGTTTCTTGCTGTGGTCACAAAACAGCACAATTAAATGGGATGAGAGTGAGAGAGGTGTCAAAAAATATGGGAATTGTTGATATATGTCAGAAATAATCTGAAATATTGATGTCTGTAATGTTTTACAAGATGAAATTCAATTCTGATTAATGATATTTCAAATTAATGTAGAAATTAATGTTGAATTGAACACTGTCGCATTCCTAACTGAAACATGTCACAGTGATCGTCCGGGAAGATCTCAAATAGTATGTATGTCACATTTTGTTGTTTTGTGCTTTGAAACTTAGTGGTAACCAGAAGACATACTTCCAGGGAATGTTTTTACTTTCGGTACCACCTGACAAATTATAAGAAAACAACAACAAAAAAAATCAATTTGAATTGCACAGCAAATGGATAGCAATAACGCATAGCAATTAGTTTTGTATATGAACGAAGTTCAACTTTGTGTTAAAAACTTCACGTTTGAGCTTCAGCTACTTCATAACAGAAATATTAAAGCAGTATATTGAAAGTTGAAAATTTATGTAGGAGTTCCTCGTCAATCTGACCAAATTGGGTTACTGTTCGGTATTACATTTTGTGGGGAAAAAAGCCATCCTAGGTATGTTGTCTTTGTTGTTCCTCTGATAGCAACAGAAGCAAAGGAGTTTCTGGGCAAAAAAGCTGGTAACCAAAAAAGCTGATAATCAAAAAAGCTGGTAACAAAGGAGTTGTGGTGCTATCTGAACACGATTATTACTACATGGATTTACTATATCCATTAGCCATTAAGTCAGGCTTTGTCTAAGGTTGTATTTCTGTGAAGGACTGTTTAAAGGCACTTGATATTTTGGGACTTTTTTTGAGCCTAACAACTTATTTTCTATTTTGGCTTGTTTATTTTTTTTTATATTCAGTGGCGGTACAAATATATTTGGGAACTAAGCTAATACTGGAAACTGTGAGGGATGGTTTTACTACTTCAGTGTTTAGTAGTAGGGAAATTCATGGCTTCATAGAGTAAGTCCCTGAAGAAGTCTGTAAAATGTATAGAACTTGATTTCATTCTGAAGAAAAGACCTGACTGACAGCTGGGCTTTTAAAAGAACAATTCTGTAGTCTGTAACAGTGAATCCTCTCTTGCTGTGCAAAAGAAATTGCATGCCTTGGTTTTAAAGTCATGTCTGGCTGCTGTATTTCACTAAAAACTTTTAGTACTTGTATCCCTTATACTGAGTCTGAAAATGAGATAGATCCTGAAACAACAAGTTACTTAAGCATAAGCATTAATGTGCTTAATCCCTCTTGGGTTTCCATACAAACATAACTTTATCAAGAGATTCTTATATTTTTACCAAAATTCAAAACTAAGGCTAAGAGTTTCTTAAAATCTCCAAATGATTTTATGACTTTTTTGCTAGATGATGAACTCATGAATTAGATGTAAATTAAAATAAAACTGAGGTTAAGGAGAGTCCATATTTTAGATATCAAAGGGAAATATCATAGAATCAGCTGGGTTCGAAGGGACCTCTGAGATCATCAAGTCCAACCCTTGGACCCTTGATATGTAAGACTACATCATCTCATGTTTTCATGATGAGGTATTTTGGATTTCTTTAATAAAGTCTTTAGCCTTTAAGGTCTCTCAGAATGGCAATTCAGCTAGGAAATGAGGAAATGAAGAATCTCATGTTCTGTGTTCTATGTTCTTCTATCTAGAATGGCATTAATAATATATATTGCTGTAATTCTTGTCAAATAGACACACGATTCTGTAATAGTTGTTCCAAAACTGGAATCTTGCAGTGAACCTATAGAAAGTTTTTTAAGTTCAAATTTCATTTAAGAGGTGATTTTGGTTCCCTTATAATCCTTATTCATTCCATTTTATATAATCTTCACATTCTGTTTTCATTTTACAATAACTAAGGCTGAGTATTTGCAATGAATAAGTAGATTATCACACCACAGAAATTATTATAGTAACAATTAAAGCAGTAGAGCTCTGATGTTAAAACAGTGGAATTTCTTGTTTAAAGAGCCATAAGAAAGTAACAGGTTTCTTAGCAAAATGTTTTTCCTTCAGTGATGAGTAGTGAATTATGTAATTATGCTCATTGGAAAGTCTTAGCTACTGGAGTTCAACACGACCACGTCAGTCCTCATAAATTTGCCAAGCATATAGGCAGTATGATGAGATGGAACTTACTGTATCCATAAGGCTAAATACCCATGATATCAATGTTAGTGGGCTTTGGCACATTTTTGCCCAGGAAACAGCAGAGTTCATAGGATCCCATTCAGAACTGTGGTTTGAAATAGAAAATTACTGGGTTCTTTAAGAATATATAAGGATATATGGACAATATTCTGTTAACTTTTGTCTACTGCTATGATGCTTATTTCTCCTGTTGTCATGGAATAATTTGTTTTATGGTTTTTATGCACCAGTTCTAACTTAAAGTGTGAATTTACTTTCCCTCTGATTGTCTCTTACTGTCAGACTCAGTTCTCAACACTGCTGAAATACCATACATACTGCAGACAACGTTTATTTGGTCCTATTTAATTACGAAGTAGTAACTTTTACAAACTTTGCGTGCATCCTGGGATATTTAAAGAACAATTTAAAATTCTTTTGCTATTGATTTTTTATCTCATTTTTCTCTTCAGTTATGTGACAGATAGAAGTATGATTCACGACAAAGATTTTAGTTTGTGATAAAATGACTCTCAATAACTTCAATATTTTGAAAAAAGTTTTTTTTGTTCTTTCAGTTTTACTGTGGGAGCATGCAAAGGAGAGATATCTTCTTGGCTTATACTATTGCAATAATAACTTTTACACCAAACATAATTAAATTTTTATTTCTTCAGTGCCAAAAACTTTTAAACACAGGAGATTCCCTTTCCTGAAATAGCAGATTTTTATTTGTGACTTCTATCAAATCCATTGTGTGTGATATCAGTTATTTGGTTTCTGTTGTGCAGATATGACTTCAGAACAAGATGCATGGGCAGATATAGAATATTTTCTAAAAATGCATAGATTATTCATAATAGATAGTAAATTAACACACTGATGTTAAAGCTTTCTTTTCAAGGAAAGTGTCTTTCATAATGTCTCATTTTAGTGATGCTATCTGTCCTCCGATCAAGTCAGTTTACAGTTCTAGGGTTACTGTTCACACAGATGTGTTTCGTGTCAAGATCTACTTAGGTGTATTCAGCAAGCCATACATTTTTTATTTACTGGCACAGTAATTGATAGAAATTAAGCTATAAAATGTGAGAAAGTTTTGACCAGTCTGCTTAACATAGAGTAGTGCATGAATTGTTTTCTGCATTTGCTGTCTAGTAAATATTGACTCCACTTTAAAGTTTCTCAATATCTAACATTTTCCATGGTTTGGGCCCTTATAATGTCAGGAAATATTCCTACTTTATGTTTGCTATTTCCATTAGAACTCTGTGTGTGTGTGTTTTAAAACCTAGTCACTAGAGCATAAACAACTTGCAGAGAAATATTGTTTCCATGGAGCTTAGGTTTCAGTTCATTTTGTCTTTTTTAGTATAATAGCCTTTATTTTAAATAGGCATTTTCCTATAACTTGATATTCAAACAAGATGTGATTTTTTTTGTTTAACGTTTTTCATGAAAACACAATGGGATAAAAAGGGAGAATATTTAACCTGGAAATTACTTTCTAGTTTGTAATTGTATTTTGTTCGGCTAAACTAAGAATCATTTATTAAACTAGTTATTGTATTATGCTGCATTGCCACACACAACCACTAGCATTTGCATAAACCAGATTATGTACACTTTTAGTATATTCTTTGTCACAGTGAGTTATTTATTAGAGGAAGCATCTGCTTTTTTTCATGGCCTGAGCATTGTGTGCATGGGAAAGCATGTAACATGACTAAAACAATCTAACTTCATTTTAAATGTTGAATATCTGCCAGTTAGAATTATGAAAACTCTACCTAAAATATAGCCATATGTTTCTGCTGCAGAGGTTGACAGTACTGGCCATCACTCACTATTATTAAAAATTTAGCAAAAATGTAGACTGCCACCTGGTCTCACTTATAGGGAGTTTCTGCAGTAGAAATTATAAAGGCAGATTTATTCTCTCTACTGGGTATGGACATAAAATTAACTCCATTAAAAAAAAGTTAACATTTATTCTGTAATATTCTGACTTCATTCAATATTTTTCCTAAATAAAGTATATGACATCATTCATTATGCTCACAATTTACCTGTATTTTCAGACATTTATAGTTTAGGCCATATTAGTGAGTTTTATGTTGTAAGGCTTTGTAGAAACCCTTAGCTTCCAGGAATAGATGTCTGTAGAGTTTTCATATGAAATTTTGGATTCTAAACAGGATACGTGAAAATATGCATTTGAAAAGGAGAAGATAAACCTACTACATTTGGAGTGCTACGTAAATAATGCTTTTTTTTTTCCAAAAAAAAGTTTGAAAAAGCAAATCTAAATTTTGAGTGGTTTCTGAAAAATTACACATCATATTTACATTTCTAACTATATACACAGGATAACAAGTCTAGCATGATTTTTAGAATTCATGTTTTTCTCAACTCTGTGGAAGGCTTACTGAAACTTACTCACAAAGGCTGTTTCAGGTGCTAAAGGGTAACTCTGAATATATATTATCCTACAACAGCAAACACATCATTTCAGATGTTTGGTGAGAGGGTAAAAGAGAATACTGTCTTAAAATCTGTACTCTAAATACTTTGTGAAGACCGGAGTAGATCCTCTAGTGTCATTACCCTTAAATGAGATTATTGGTGTTTTTCCAGATTCTGTAATATATCATGAGCCCTATTATCTGTTCTATGACAAATCACACATTCAAGTGTTTCTAACTGTCATAACAATGAACATTTATCCTAGTTTGACTCATGAAAAAATTATTCTAATTACATGACACTGTGAAACCTTCTTTGGTTAATTTATTAGTAATAGATAAATGTGTTTTTATTAGCCATAAATTATAGTAATATTTCTGATATCTTTCACTGGGAAGGTAGTCAAAATAAGTATTTCACCATCTATTTGTAGGTTTGGGTTATTGTGACATAGGAAATACTTTCAGTTGGTTTTGCTTAGTGCAGTATTGTGGAAAACTTGCACAACACCCTTCAAGTTCAGTTCCCCCACGACTTGCTGCATGTCAAAAAACTATCCTAATTATCTTTGGTCACTGGTCAGAACTTTCTTTCTTGAATTCTTCATTCCTCTCAGCAACCTTTGATTACTTATCATTAATTTTTCAGTGTGAAATGTCCCAATTCAATAAGATTATACATCAGTCTGTTTACAAATGTCAAGAAATATGTTTGATGCAAATACACTCAGACTAGATGTAAGGAAGAAATTTTTTATGATGAGGATGGTGAAACACTCTTAACAGGTTTCCCAGGGGAGGTGGTAGATGCCACATATGTGGAAACATTCAAGATCAAATTGGATGGGGCTCTGAGTAATCTGGTCTATTGAAGACATCCTGCTCATTGCAGGGGGCTGGACTAGAGTATCTTTAAAGGTCCCTTCTAACCCAAACCATTCTATGATTCTATGACATAAATGGGATAAATACAATATTCATTGCTCACTCTCATTGTAATCATCAGCATTGGGTTGACGGAGTGTTGAGAATCAAGAATTCTCCACAGTTTTAATTAATAAAGTGTCACAGTACTCTCTTAAGAAGAACTAGGCAGAATTTATCCCACTATGGTAGAAGGAAAGTCACTTGGATTCTTCATGCTGGTCCTCTGGCATGCAGCAAGCCAGGGGAAAAGGATGTCAAGGGGTATGTCAGAGTTTAGTAGCAGTTCTTCATTGTCTACAGAAATGAAAGAAAATATTTTTAAAGATGTCAGATGTATTGCATTCCTCCTTTCTACATTTATGAGATTATTTCTCCTTTAAGAGGAAAGTCATGTTTGACTCTGGTGTGTTGTCCCGTGTTCCAGGGAAGTATTAAAGCTTCAACTGACCTGATTTCTATAGGAAAGGAGATGGAAGAATTGAAAATTTTCTGTTAAGTACAAATTCTATCTTCTTGTCAGAGTGTCTGTTCAGATTAGATGCCTGCTGAGCCTCTGTCATTTTATTCATAGCTCATACAAACACAAATTTGTATATACTGCTTATATCTCAGTCCTTAAGTATACATTATTCAGTTTGATTCTTAAAAGAAATGCAACAGTATATAGAAGGCAGAAGCAAGAGTAGATAGAAATCTGGCAAAAACGTGGGAAAATGGTCTAACTCAACATCATGTAGTTTTTGAAGATTTAGTCGTGTTATGGCATATTGTTTCACAATAGTATATAACTCCTTGCAATGGATATATTGATATTTTAGAAGCAAATTCTTTCCCACTGATAAACAACCTTTTAGTCCTGTTAAGGTTTCAGATAACATTTCATAGGTGTTATACTATCAAGCATATGCTCAGAAAAAACCCAGAGGCCTATGAATAAGGCCCACAGTGTGTCCCTGGCATGTGCTCTGCAACTTCACTGTCACATTGCTGTTTCTTTCTACAAGACAAAAATCTACTTTAGATTTTATCAGTATGGGTGACTGTTCTCTAATGCTATCCCAGTGACTCACCCACTCTCTATCTCTCTATCTTCTCTTTTCTTTTATTACTTCTATTGTGTATGTATTTTTATCCTTTCCACAAAAAAGACTTATTTTAATCTACTAGAAGCCCAGCACATTACTTTTTTGAAGTTGCAATTTCAAGTAAGGACTAATTCTGACTTGATAGTGCTAGTCAGTTACATGTCTCATTTTCAAGATTTTGGAATAGTTGACAGAAATTTGAGATGGAATAATCTCTATTTTTAAAACAAAAATTACACAGATTATTTTGATTTCAGGACTAAAGATAATGGTAAATTATTTTTAGAAGGTTTTATTATGAAGATGATAACTTGGACATGTAGAATTACTGTAAAGTTACTGGTTATGGCACTTGGTGAGGTGAGACAATAGAACCGATATTATTGAGAAGAATGCTGAAGATATTATTAATAAGAATGCTTTTAATCTTAGAAAAAACAGAATCAAATTGCTTTATCCCTGATATTTTTAGACAATATTATGTCATTTGCTAACATCTAAATTGAAATAGTTTAGATCCTAAAAATTTCTAGAAATGCTCAGGACCAGCAAAATGGAAAACACACTGCAACAATCAGAAGACTTTACAATGCTTTTCTGCAGCAAAGAGAATTTGCTACTTATAGAATTTTTAATTAAGGCTTGTTGTCTTCATGTAATCACTTGATAGAATTCTAGACTTGTTAAAATCTTAATTCTTTTTTGACTCTTACTGCTGGGCATAGTATTATCATATTTGCTTTATTAGGGAGATATTTAGGAAGAATTTACTTGCCTGTAATTTACATTCCAACCATTTTCTCAGTAACCCCATCATTTTTAGTTACTCTCCACTGACATTTATATTTGTGCAGTGTTATTACAAAATGTTCAATAATGTTCAGAAAACCAAACTGAATGTTAAAAGTAACTAGGAAAGGAGTAGAGTACAAAAGAGGGAACATCATTATGACAGTATGCCTACTTGGTGAGCCCTCATCTTGAATGCCATGTGAAAATCTGATCCTTGTCACATCACTGAAGGTTGAGAGGGTGAGCAGTGACAGGGGTGGTCAAAATCCTGGAGCAGCTGGGTGTGTAAGTAAGTATTTCTCAGTCCCTAAAGGAGAGGACAAGGGAAGTGGATAAAGATGTGTGAAATCATAAATAGAAGATAAGTAAAGAACAACTATTCATTGCCTTCTAAAGTGTAGGAATTAGCGAAGTCAAACTTGGTGAGATAGCTGAAACCAAAATACAGTGCCTGCAAACTGTAAAAAGGAGCATGAGCTCTGAAAGGAACTTGAGAAGGTAATTTTAGAAGCATTTTAGAAAGTTGGATTGGTAGACATGCAAAACAAAGTCAGCACCTTTTGATTATGAAATGTGAGACCTTCAAAGTGTTGCAGGATGAGAAGCATTACTCTGTACTTGTCCTGGTCCCATGATGGTTTCACTGTTCTCTAGGTCAGTACTGTTGGTTGCCTTTACAGACAGAATATTGGGTGACAAAGTATGATCCAATTTCTATTCTAATGTTTAGTATATAATTTTTAAAGGTTTTTTTTAATGTAGTCAAATTCAGGAGCTGAGAAGAGTTTCACTTTGGTGTTTGGTGACAATTTTAAGACTGCAGTGTTTCTTCATGTGCTTCTCTAGGCAGATGTACTATTATTAAGGTTTTGGCATTCTGACTGAAATGCAAGCTTCTAGAAGAATACAAGGATTAAATTGGGATCTGCTCTTCTAGTCATTGCTTTGGTAAATAATTTTTTGCCGCTGTTTTTTTAGAGCAGACCTAAATGGACAATGTAGGAATTCCTTTTTTTTTCAAGGTAGGAAGGACTCCTTTTGTCCTGCCATTGCACTTCAGCTGCTTTGATGCCTCCCAATAATTATCTATCAATTTAGGAATGAAATGGCTTAAGTTACAAAAGTTATATTTGGAGCTGCAGGAAGGCCACTTACAAACTTTTATAATTCCTTGTTACGTCTTTAGAGTCTGCTAGCTAAAACTACTTACTATTAGTTTATATCTATGGGATTACTAACGCAAAAAGCTCGTACTCTGACTAGATATAAACTGGATAGAGTAAAAGAGGTAGAGACACAATCACATCCCGCTTTCAGACATGTTTTTTGAACGCTGACCAGCAATCTTGTATTGTTTGATAGTGCGTACTGGGTTTTTTTTAATTATAAATGATTGTTAGTATCTGTTTATTTTATTTGATATGATTTTTTCCCTGCTCACTGTTTCCAGTATTCATTTTAAAGTTCTTTAGTTGTGGTGGTTTAGCTTAGAATTTAAATCTGTCTCAACTGAAGTCATCAAGTAGAATTTTGAAGTGAAGCTCCTGTTGCTGCCGTCTCAACCTTATCCTTCAAGAGGCCTTGAATTATTATCAGACTATGAATTCTCATATGAAGATCAGATGACCAAAGTGACCAGAAAAAAAATAAATGCCTAAAAAAATTCAGTGATGTAATGATCTGCTAACAGTATAAATCATTCACCTGAAAAGTCACTGTTACCTACAGCCATAGTTTACTTAGGTAACATAAGTTCTTGGTGAGGAAATTGTTCTTCCACATTTTGTTCTAGTCATCACATTCTTTCATCATTTTCTGAGTAGGGCTATGATAGTATATAACTGTCAGGGTGCTTTCTTGCCTTTTGCTTTTTATTATATCATATTTGATTTATGTCTGATGCTTGACTTTCCAAGGCATCCACATGTCCAGTGTAAGAAAGAAATGAAAGCATGTCTTTGCCCAAGCAATTGCTTTCTACTGGGATTAAAAAAAAAAATCACAAATCAAGAAACTTTGGTGAAGCTGTATATTGTCTTCTTATTCACATTCTAAGGCAGAGACAGTCTGCTGGATTGGACAGTTTACTGTACTAGCAAAACATCGAATTCCTTTTTTCCCTCCCTCAACATTTGCTAATGAGTAGAATTTTCTATATATATATCACTGTTAAGGGACCTTTCATCATTATTTTGCTCAAATGTAGAGCAGTATTTCATCTTCATTCACAAACTGGGATTCTGCCATCCTAATGTAGAAGGCATATTTTTAGTTTTCTTATATATAATATAAACATACTGCAAACCCATCCCTGAAGAGAAAGTAATTGCAGTGGTTAATGTAATTTTCACTCTCATGAGATCTAATTAAAAAAAAAAAAGACATCTCCTGAATTAGAACCTAGCAAAGCAGGTATGGCAAGACCAGTTATAGAGCTTTCACTAAATACCAAGTTTGATGAATAAAGTTTTTCTGTAAATTAAACAAGCATTATATTACACAAAAATTTAAAGAAACAGAAATGTTGTCTTCTAGAATCCGAGTAATTCTTCCAGTCTGTTACAATTTGGATTTCAACAGAATGTGGTATTTAATTTGTTGAATTTTAAACCCGACTAGCTAGAGTTATTGACCTTGGTTCTTTTCTTGTGTCATCTGAGAAATATCTCTCTTACCTGCTTGAATTTTTGCATTTCAGGAATCTTATTCAAAGAAGAGAGGTTATGCGTTGGAAGCAATATCCTCTGTACCTCTGGATGCAGTTCCTTCAGAAAATGACAGCAGTCACTGTGATTCAATAGACGTAGCAGTGACCAAAAAGCCTTGTTCCCTAGAGATAGCAAGAGTTCCTTCCTCAAGACCAGGTAAACCACCAAATAATCCTTTACATAGTCATTGGTGTAAGTGTAATGTTATAGAAGGTATAGGTTTATATTTTTAAGCATACAGTACTCTGTTTACTTACCACAGCATGATTATAGTCTTCCATTAGCTACCATGAGAGTTTAACATCAGAATAAAGATTAATAGCAAAAAGTTGTACAAGGGAAAACAAAGCAGAGGTTTAAATACTTTCCTAGATAGGAAGGTTGCAAAAAGCCAAATTAGAAATAGAGTTTCTTTAAGCCCAGCCTTTTGCGGGAATCTATTTACCAAGCTGTTGTTTTTTTTTAATGAAGTGCTTAGCAACATTATAGAACTAGTTCAAAATGTAAAGTGCTTTGCGTTTTCATGTTACATAAAGGAAGATCTGCTCCATTTTTGAAAATTAGTGACTGAGAATTGAGGAAAATATTAAATGACATTTTGACAGACTGTTGTTCGTATTATATAAAGGTTTGAACAGCAATGAGTTAAAGCAGTTTAAAAACAATAGAATTGTGCTAAGTCAGATGCATGATATTATCTGTAAGGAGTCTTTTTATATTCACCAAAATTATGTGATCTCTTCCATCACCCTTGTTTGAACTCTTGATTAGTCACCACCTGGTACAGAAATTTCAGAATATAGTCATTTCTCTGTAAGTAATTAAACTGGGAGTCTGCTTTGACAAATGACAGTTCTCAGCAGCAGAGACCTATTTGAAACAGGCAATTGACTTTTTGACCTGTGCTATCTTGATTATGAATCATGATTTGGGTAATATACAAGAGTATAGGCGAATGACAGATGCTTGTTGACTAACATCATGTCTGTGTGAGGGGAAGCACCTTCTTGATCTCACAGCTGAACTAGTATTGGAAGAGTGCCAGAGCTATATTGGGCATAGTATATAAGGGCAGATATGAAGATAGAGCTTTGGAGTCTGCAGGATAAGGTGAAGTGGATTGTAATTGCCATCTCTCCACTAAATTTGGGCTAAAAAAGACTTGAGGGAATCTACATTATAAACAGCAATCTAAGAGGCAGCACAAAATAGGATAGAAGCTTTATAGCATATTGCACAGAATGGACCAGAATCTGACTTTGAACATCAGCATGACTACTTGTGTCACTGAAGGCTTACTTTACTGACTGTTTTGGCTCTGATAATCTAAAAAATAATCAATCTGTGCAGGACAATATCATGGGTTGTTGTTCAGTAAAGGAAGAAAATGCCAAATTATTTCCCCCCCCCAAAACTTCTACTTGATTAATCACAATAAACATATATATTTCACTGGAAAGACTGCCATACCCCTATCCAGTAAATCGGTAGGGAGAGAGGCTCAAGAAAAAAGTTTTCCATTGTAACTAGTATTTTAAGAAAAGATAGAGTTTTCACTAGTTAAAATACCAGGATTTGGAAGCGTGCTGTCTGCTGAACACAAGCATTTTTCTTAGACACAGTAAATCCATTAAGATCAGTCTGAAACACAGATCCTAAAAAGGACATTTTTAGGTCTTAATCTGGAAATATGTTTTGTGTAAGGTTAAATATAGTGTGTATCAGAGGCCCAGAGTATAACCTCAGAAGCTGTAGGACAGTCATGAGGGCACCCATAATATTTATAAGAATTAACAAGATCAATGAGTTGACAATACAAATGTCCTGTAATTCCTTCTGTCTTAGTTTTCCATATACCACTGTGATATTTTCCTTGGCATTTTATTGGGAAGAACATTTGGATGTGTAGATAAGCAGATTTTAAAATGTGATTTTATTTTAAGCTATAAATGTTAAAGTTTTCTAACTGGCCTGGCTTGCCAGCCATATCTGGAATCATGTTGGCGATTATCTTGTACTGCAAATGGCCCAAATTAGTAAATCATGTCACCCTCAGTTATAAGGTATTTAGTACTATGTGTATGTGAATGTCGCCCTGCCACTTTAGGTCATATAAATTTATTGCTTGGATAAGTTATGTATGATTATAGAGATCATTTATTTAAAAGAAATATCTGATTTGCGTGCTTTTATTTCCTGAATTGCCCTGGTTTTGTGTCACTGAGACATGCTGACTTTGGGAATACTGTTTCAAAGTTCTGTACTATGTCATAATGTAGAGTTCTTTATAGAGCATGAAGTAGCACTTCGAACATAAAATTGCATCTGTCAGTCTCCTTTCCCTAGGTGGTAGGACAGTGTGATCAACTCATAACAGGTTGGGAATAGTCACCTTGCCAGTCATCATTCTCTGATCTGCTGGGGAAAAAACCCAGACTGCTCTGTAGTTCTCCAAAATTTTGTTGTTGAACTGGTAGGGAATCGCAGAGGATGAGAACCCCATATACTGAGTGGTAAATATTTCTTAGATATCAGGGAGAAAAACTGAATAGAAAGCAAATAAAAGTAGTCATAAAGTTCGTTACTTCTGCTTTTGAAATTCTGTGTTGTGTTAGTTTTATGTCTGTTTGTAAGAAATTAGGTTTATATAGGAAGATGAACAGTTACATTATTGGTTTATGCTGGCAGTTAAAGCACTTGTTTCTAATTAGGACAAATGTAAGAGTAATAAAGACCGGAAATGTGACTGAGTTCAAGTTAAACTGTTCTTTGTTTCTGTGATAGATTGATCAGGCAAATTTGGCAAAGTGTGTTGGCATCTCTTGACATTTCTGCCTTTAAACTAATAATTAAGATGTGATAGGAAGATTCTTGAAATACTGCAGTCTTTGCGATAATTTTTTCTGCTAAGTAAAATATAACTTGGGGTTAAAATTTTGTAGATCAATGTCTTAAAATGAATTTTACAAAGTAATTGATTCACAAATCAGTCTTACTGATTCTTCTGTTGGGCTGTTCCAGGTCAGTATTCTTATTCCTTAAACTAGATATTTCTGCTGCTCATTTTAATTTTTACACTGCCCTTCCATTTAAAAAAGAAGTCACACGATATATTTAACCTTGAAAAATAGTCATAAAATTTTATTAGTTCATAAGGCATGCATTAGTATTGCCCTTTTGCTTTTAGGGATGTAATGAAATGTTGTGAACTATAGCAACAAATCATCTTGGAAAAGGTGTAAACTTTTAATAAATGGCTAAAGCTCGAACCTCTGGATAATTCTAATGGTAAAGTAGGCATTATTAAGTATTTTCATCAAGTTAGTGTGGTTTTGATCAGCTATCTAGAGTCCAGAATACTGGTAGCAGCAGCTTAGGTGCATCACCATGCTGCCTTTGGGTCTCTGCTGTTGAAGACCCTAACAGACCTAACTTGAACCTTTGGTAGCTTGGACATTCTGTACCACAGTCCATCCTTGCACCTCATAATGTCATATACTTTATTTAGGAAATGTTGAATGAAGTCTGAGCTACGTTAGAGAATAAATGTTAACTTTTTTTTTTCTTAATTGGAGTTAATTGCATATCCCTACCCAGTAGAGAGAATATATTTGCCTTTATAATTTCTACTGCAGAAACTCCCTATAAGTGAGGCCAGGTGGTAGTCTATATTTTTGCTAAATTTTTAATAATACTGAGTGATGGCCAGTACTAATTAAAGTATTTTTAGTCTCACTGAGTATCATTAGGAGTCAGAAAGGACTTTTAAAACTCTGTTTCTCATAGATAACTTGTGGAAAAAAAACCCCACAACAACCTTCTTTGGGAAATTTTATCTGTTCATGCAGATTAACAAAGGTTTTAATAAAGCATCTCAATAACAAGATGCATGAAAATCATGCTTGGATAAGAGAATCCTAGTTCAAGGACCCATTTTTTTTAGTTATGTTACTTCACTGTGGCAGCAGGTTTAGGAGACCTTAATGAGCCATCTTCAACTCTGGAAACAGCTGAGTGTAGCAATTCAGAACACAGTGTGGGCTGCAAAATTCAACTGAGAAGTAAGGTAAATGCTGTGGGGCTTCACTTATGCTGAGCTCTCAGCCACTGCATAGTCAGCAATTCCCAAGTCAGTGATTTTAAAGATAGCTCTCATATAATTACCCAGTTATATGTAAGCTATGGCTTCTGTCAGGGATAAAAATTGTCCTTAGGTATGGGATGTGTTGCCACTAGCCTGTAGCAGGCAAACATGAGGCAAGAAGTTGAAATGTAAAGGAAGAGATAGTAGCTATTAGTGAGTCCTTCACCCAGCTAAGTGTACTATGGAGCAGTCTCGCTGTTGTCAATCATGATGGTTTTGTTATTTAAAAAAATCACTTGATTTGTGCTTAGATGCAGGTAACTTTTAAGGAAGATCATACAGTTAATAAATCTGTAATTAACTATATCTTCTTCTTATAGCCTCATAATCACAGCAGGGAAATTAACAAAAAATAGTTGTCACTGAATCATTACAACATATCAAACTGTCCCCAAGTTGACCAATCTATTGCAGTATTAGGGTTTTTTTTTTGCTTTCTCAGCCTAGCATCCCTCTCCTGTCACTATGGTGAAAATGAACCTGAAACTTTGTAGTCAGTATATCGGATCACCTCTGCTTGCATTCTTGTGTCTACTTGTATAACAGTGTGTTAGCAGTCATATATATCTAGGAGACAATTCTTGAGAAACCTGAATTGGAAAAAAGAGCCCAGCTGTGATAACATTTTTATGAAAATTAAAATTAAAGCATGTGTCTTTTACCTGGTTTCCAAAATCATCAAATACTTGGCTTGGTAAATAAACTTCGGTTTCTCAGATCATCAGTTTCTGTTTGACTTCAGTAGTCCTCAATATTTAGACACTTCAGTTCTCCAGACTGATACTAAGATTGCAAATATATGTTTTCTTACTTGATGAATTTATACCTTCACTTTTGTGCAGTTATATTCTAGTTATAAGCAAAGCAGTGCAAAGTGGCCACAAAAAGGAATTGTCACACTGCTGGATATACAGAATTGCCTGGATGAATGGAATTTCAAGAGGCTAACCTTAGTTACCCATGCTTCATCACTTTGAAACTCTAATTGATCTGAAGGGTCACACACTAACCTTTCTAAAGACCACTCACACAAATTGCTTCTAACAGAAGGACCAATAATAGAGCTGTATTTCATTTAAGTATGCTTTTTAAACCAGAGATAGCAGGATATAGGGCATTTAAACACATGACCTGAAGTAAAACTCCCCAGGATTAAATATTTTCTGTGATCAAGAAAAATCATCTTAGTTGTGTAGAGAAGAACATATTAATGGAGGGAGTCTCTTATCAGAGTAACTGCAATTCAGTTGGTCTAGAACCAGCTGAAAATAGCTAGAGTCTGTGTAATTCAGCCTAATGTGACACAAATGTTTCTTAAGCAACTGATCATGCATGAAAGCTTTTGATATTGCAGTGCATATTCAAAACCGGTGCTATCTACTATCAGTGCTGAATTTTCTAACCACTAAGACTCAGGCCTGATGTGTTAAGGAGCAGCAGGGTCCAGGTGCCTCCAGGGAGAGAGAGATAGGAGTGAAGTGCACTACCATGGCTGACAGGGCAGAGGCTTCACTAAGCAGAGCCCTGTCTCAACACCCATGAGCAGGGTAGACCTAGAGATCTTGGTGAACTTCAGCCGAGAGCTGATCAACAAGCAAGTTTGTGCTAAGGAGGGTAGGTCTAAATTCAAGCTAGAAAGTCAATACACAGGTCAGGATTGGGTTTGGTGATGGCCAGGAAAGTTCATGATGGCAAGTCCGAGTCCAAGATCATACTGGGAAGTCAGTCCGTGAGTTGAGGTCTGGATACACAGAGCAAAGGACTAAGCACGAAGATGGGCACTGCTTCAGCTTAGCTTTAGCAGGAGCTAGAGGCCTCAGACTGAGCTGAAATGGTGTCCTCAGAAAAGGGGACGTGAATGAAGAACCTTGAAAAGCTGGGCCATTAAAGGCAGGGCCATTAAAGTTTACCAGTGCTTCAGGACCTCACAGCACCAAGCCTGCCAGAGTTCAAGAAGTGTTTGGGCAATGCTGTCAGGCACATGGTGTGATTCTTGGGGCTGTCCTGTGCAGGGCCAGGAGTTGGACTTTGATGATCCTCGAGGGTCCCTTCCAAGAAATTACTGTCTGAATATTCTGTAATGATATATGAATGATAATCAAATATCCCTTAGTTTTCTGTCTATTACTCAAGCAGACAGCATCTCCAAAGACTGTAATTCATCTGTACATTGAATGAGAAGTGAAGAGCCACTCAGAGCTTGTCAATACAGAACACAAAGCACTAGTGTGTATTGTAATGTGAGACGTGCATTGGTTTGGTGGAATAGATCACTGATTAAAGAGGCTTGTGTTTCCATAACAACCTAATAGCTGAATGTTTTCTTAGGCAGCAAGTGGTTTCCCTTCTAAGGAATTTTTTACTTTAGAGAAATTCTCCCATTGTTAACTGAAATTTTGCAGTCTCAGGTTGTTTTACACTATGTAGTCCCCCTTTATGTTTAGCACAGAAAGAGTAGCACAGGCCATGAAAAGAATGAGCAAGAGTCTCACAGTGCCCTGACATGATGACAATACTCCCTGTAAAGAGAGAAGAGTTCTAGCCTTTGTGTACTTCCTTTAATAAAATCTCAAGATTCAGCTTAAAAATAGCTGGGATTTTGTGCCTGTTACTCTGTGTAGAAGTCTATATTTGAACCACTGATTTCTGTGCTAGTGATTAAGAACCTTTTCATTTCCAACCTGAGTGTATTCATGGCCAACTGCAGTCAAGACAGAGTAGCCCTGATTGGCTAGATTGGAAGTCTCCAGTAACTCTTCAAGAGGCAAATTTGGGCAGCCTGTGATTTATTCTGAAAATCTCTTCTTACCCTTATGCATATCTGTTTGTCTATACTGCCTTGTCTTGGTGGCTATAGAACTCCAAATGGTGGTGAAGTGTTGTGTGGAGGTATTCCAAAGGTGTGTTCTCTGTATCACGGTGTGTTCAAATAATTTTTTTTTTATTTCTGTATGTATGCCTCTATTTAAGGTAGTGGGTTCTATAGGAGTCTGGATTATATTATCTATATACAATGCCCTAATAACCTTCCCTTTTTCTGTTTAAGAAGAGGAGAGTGAGATTATAAACATTATAAGAAGAACTGTAGTAATCAAACTGAAAAACAGATACCTTTTTTCAAAGGTATTTAGTCCAGCTGAAAATATTTTTTTTTAATTTAGAGTTTATTTACCTGCTTTTTAGTGAAATTTGCTTTAGGGTGAAAATTAAAAATTATCAGTTTTTCAGCTGTATTTTTAGTCAATAACTTATTAATAGTGAAATCTAGTGCCCATTCTTAGTTATAAGACCTGTACATACTTTTCTCTGCTATTATTTTTCTTCCTTTAACCTATGTTTGAGCCATAAGGAGCTATGGTACGGAATTTCTCAATTTACTTCTTTTAACACGTTAATTTATAAAATTGTAGGGGTCACATTTGGAGCTTCAAGATACAAATCTTTGCCAGAACACTGTATCGGAAACCAAACTAACCTTCTCCTGACTTTCAGTGATGACACATTTTGTAACTGTCATTCCTACTGCCACAGTATAAAGTGCATGCTTCTTCTCAGAAGCTGTTTTGTCTAATGCACTAACATATGTTTACAGTTCATATTTTTAAATTTCTTGTGACATTTTAATAAAGATTAAGAGAGTACTGATGGAAGAGTAAAATATACAATTGTTTTTCTATCTTGCATTTTGCTGGGGAGAGTGTTGCTGATATAGTTGTTCCTATAGGAGAAATTATAGAAATATAATTTATTTTCTGGTTTTGAGTATTTTCTGGTATTTTATAGTTCTGTTTATTTTCTTAAAGTACAAATCCCCCAAAATGTGGTGAGCTTGGAAGATTTGCTTAATCATAATGACATTTTCAGACCTATTTTTGTATTTCTGATATTATTATCATAGATCTGGAATACAATTAGGATGCTTTCTATTAATACTCTATCTCCTAGAGGAGCACAGTTCACCTGTGGTCCTGTGTTAATTACTGTTTTGTTGACAGGAGTTACTAACCTGCTGATCTTGTTGAGTAGGTATTCAAGTGATCTGAGTCTCAGCCGCTGACATATATTCCTATTGTCACTGATGTTAGGACATGTTTTACCGTTAATTTCAGTTGGGATAGATTTTAACTGTATGCATTATCTTCCAGAAGAAGAGTCTTTATTAGAATTAGGAATTGGTCAATTAAATGAGATCAAGAAAAATGTCTTGTACTGTAAGATGAAAAGTGAGGTACTGTATGTGGGAATAATTCCCTTTTCTTCTGATTTTGTCTGAAATCAGTAGGTACCTCTTAAAGGATCTATTACAGTGTTGTAGTTGGAAGTGGCTATAGATGGGTAAGTGAGGTATGCAACTGATTTCTGCCCAGTTAGCTACCTCCCTAAACTCACTTTGTGATAGAATGTTAAAGCTGTGACTCACTCTAACTGTATTTGGATAGGTTTCAGAAGGCGAGTGAGACAGCCTGAGAATTCTTTCTGCAGTGAAGTTTGTTCATAGGTCGTTCAGGTAAGGCAGGTTTCTGGTATTATCCAAAAAACAGGTCCAGGTGATCCATATAGACTTTATGTAGACAGGTCCTGTTCCATATTCTTGACATAGCTGTAGCTTGCTCTCAGTAGATATACCAACAGTGCACTATCTAATGTTTAAAGAAAAAAGCATATCCATGCTTTATTGTTTTGATTTCCTGTACAATGTGGGAATTGGCTTTCTTGGTAGAAGTTACAAAGGGAGAGAAAAAAATAACTTCTGTTGTGCAAAATAAGCACCATTTTCATTAGGGTGTGACTCCAGTTACAAATTTATTAACAGAACAAATAAATAAATGAGAGAAGATGAATGATAGAAAATTTCTATAGCAGTTCGTCCACTGTCTTCTTCCCCTCTAAGCAGTCCTGGGCAGTGTGAGATAAAGCCATAGGTTCCCCTAACACAGTTGTTCCCTTAGTTATTCTATTTTAAACAGAGCAATTTTGTATTTGGACAAACTTGTGTTATAAAATTCTCATATTAATAACTAGAAAATTGAAATCCTCCAGTTTTGTCATTATTTGAGTGGCAAAGCACTGTGTTAAAAAATGATTCTTTGTTATGCTGGGAATAAAAGAAGTTCTGCCTTTTTTTTTTTTGTTTCACTTCTTGTCTTCTGAAAAGATCAGAATTTATCCATCAAAGCTAAAATAAAACTTCATTGTCACAAACTGAGAAGCAGACAGTGAAAGCATTCAGTGATTGCTGTTTTTAATATGCTTTCTTGGCTGATTCTTGCCCATTTAACTGGCAGCTTTCAGAATCCCAAGGAGCATTAAAATAAATTAGATTTATGCAGACTTTTTGACCCATCTGCTACCTGCAGTGGTATTTGTAGGATAAAGAGGGGTAAAACTGTTACCTGTTGTTTCATTTGGGTAGTGCATACTTCTCATGCACATGTATCTGGAACCATACAGTATTAAATTTTTAAAATTATCTCCATTGCAAACATAGACCACTTGAATAAGGTTTATTAACCCAAATGTAATAATTAACCCAAATGTATTATAAAAGAGAATACCAAATTAACTCTATTTATCTGTATTAAGAAAAACTTACAGTTTTATTGAAAAAAGGCAGGTTAATTAATAAGTTCCAGTTTTTCTGAAGTAATGCTTATTTGCATGACATATGTCCCTACCATTTATTATTAATGGTGATCCATATCAGCTATTCCATTATTTCTGATCTCAGGCTGAAAGCTTATAATGACTAAGGTTCCTCCATTAGCTTCCTTTTAGTCTTCTCAAATCTTATCAATATTCCAGATGCTATTAAGAAACAGCTGCATTTGTTGAGATAACTTCTGCTAGATCTTTTAAAATTCTTGGATACAAATTAGATGGATCTGTTGATTAAAAATTTCTAGCTTTAGTAACTTTCTTTTAACATTCCCTTTGGATATTTTCATGAGTATAGTTTCATGGGAAAATATTTCACATCTCTTGGTTTATAATATCATTTCTCCTACCACATTTCTAGAGTAGTATGCCATGATTTCATTTGTTCTCTTTTCCATTTCCCCCACTTCTTTATGTCCTTGATGCAGCAGAGGTCATGCGGAGAAACAGCATTACAGTCATAAAGACTTCTTCAGAATGCATATGCACAGGAGACTGAATTGAGGTTGCACAAGCCACATCAATTCATACATTTCACAGCTCTAATGTACTTTCCTTTAGAACATTATCATTCCTCTAAAAGGTTTTTAGTATATAATTAGGATAATTGCTTCACATCATATGCTACCCTGGATAACATCTTTGATAATATTCTGAACAATGAAATGTTATTCTTAAAAACACTCTGTCATTTTTGAAGTTAGAGCACATGGGGATGACTGACACCACGTGACCAGTTCATTATAAAAAGGCATGCAGGTCTCTCTGCCCATCCACTATGTTCCAGTAAATATGTTTATGTTGTTAAAATAGTTTAATTTTCCAAAGGACTGACTTATATTTTCTCTGCAAACGGAGAGAAAAAGGCTGCTGCTTGACACATGTTAAACATTTTCCAATGTTTCATTGCTTTTTATTTAAATTCATTAAAATACATTTGAAAAAAATTAGCTCTCACAGGAGTTTTGGGCAATTTTTGCAAATGAGTGCTCATCAAAGTGTGTGCATTCTGACCAATGCTCTGTTTCATCCATCTTGGTGTGATTACTGTCTAGAATGATCTCATTATACACTTGACTGCATGCTGTCAGACAAAACCCCTTTTTCAAACCCAGACAATAATTCAAAGGAACATAATTATTTTCAGGTATTTTGCATTTTAAAGCTCACATGCAAATCTATTTAGTACGATTCGAGTTTTTCTTTGTTAAATAACTATTAGTTGCAGCATCCTTTGCAAGCTCTTTTGAGTTAGGGCTGAAATATATATAGATCACACAGAACATATTCCATTCTGGTAAGTAATCCTACACCTCAGAATGCTGCAGAGATTGCTTGATGATTGAGCAGATGTAAGTGATAGTACCTTTTATAAGTGGCAATAATTTAATAGGTGTATGAGAAATAATACTTCTATAAAACTCATCAAAATGCTAATATTAGCAGTGATGGTAAAACTTCATCTTAACATTAATTTGTTTACAGTTTACATGCATCTTTTATATTCTAGAAGAATATGAGCTTGAAATGGATATAGCACTGCATGGAGATTTTCTGTAGGTATTTAGCTAATATTATGTGTCTCCTGATGCACCTGTGCATTTTCTACAAACCATAAATTGATATTTCTACAAAGGGTTTTCATTTTGAATCTTAATCCATATTAGAAGTTGAGAGGAACCAGTTGTCTGGACTTCATACTTTTTGTTCTGTTATATTCAAGACTTTGCACACTTTGCTATTTTGCATTAAGATGAAACTGAGTCCTATAATTTGAGAGATCCAGTGCTCAAGAGTTAGTGCTTTACTTACATCTGTAATGCAGTAAAGTTCAAGTACTATGAAAAAAGCTAAACTGGTTTTCAGAAACACTGGAAATGCAATATAGATATATCTTGAATCACAGGAAGAACTCGGCTGTCTTTTGTGGAAGATTAATTTCTCCACTGTTTGGTCTCTCAATTTCAGATGCTTCCCAACTCTGAATGATTAATTGATAGACACTGCAATATACATATCTGAGGGTCATCTAGACATTCTCAGCTGTTGCTGGAAGTTATGACATTAAAAATGTTCCTCATCTCTCCTGCTCCATGTGTAGTTTTTCAGGTTTTTTTGATATTTTGTATCAAAGGTTGCAAGTTTATTAATACAGTTTATTAGGGAGTATTTTGTGACTTGCTGTAGATGTAGTCTATATGTCTTGTAGCACAATTTTTACTATGTGATTGCCTTTGATTTATGTATTAGCTTTGATGAGTTGTGCAATCCCTTCTATTTCTATGTCCCATATAAGGGCATTTATTTGAGATGTGGAAGATCAAGCTGAGAACCCTGAGTACCAGGCTATATGAGCAACTATATCTGTATCACGGGACATGGGAATTCTGTTCAGTGGTAGGTACATGCCAGACCAAGAAATATGAACTCGATCCCTGCCCTGTTCTGTTAGAATGATGTTGAGTTTCAGCAGGACCCATGAACTTTGTGAGAGAATCAGCTTTGTGGGATACCTGCCCTGCAGTGTTTTTTCTTCCTAGTCTTTCTCGCAAACACACACCAGGACTTCCATCCTGCTCAGAGAAGTATTTCTGATGAAAACGTTCTGAGATATTTTTCCAAAGGACATCAGTTTGGATTAATGGGTTTTTATATGGTGAAAATCATTTGTCAAAAGATTCACTGTGGTTTGGTGGCACTGCTAACGGGCAGATACTGAGGCCTTTGCATCACAGCTGTGCCTGCTACCCTCCCTGCTCTCCATCATTTCTTCTCTTTAGGGATCATCTACTGCCACACAGTTACTGTGCTTTTACATATACTTTAGTGAAGAGTCAATGGCTTTATATGAATGGAATTGGTAACCTTGCTTTCTTTTCTACAGTTCCAGTAGCCGTAGAACAACAATAATACTTCCCTTTACTCACCATCAAATAAGCTATAAAAGATTTTTTGGTTCTTCTGAATGATAGTTTTTAGGAGAGTATTTCTTGTGACTGACTGTGTCAAAATCGGGATATAATTTTAGCTTATATCATACAATCAACTGAATTTTATTTCGGCATTGACCTGAATCAGATCTGAAATTCTATCTTTTACTATGAAAAAAAAAAAAAATCCCATTTCTAGTGTCTTTACTTCTCCAGTAAGTAACAACTTAAATGTGGTAGTTTTGTGAAAAAAGTTTTTATATTTAATATTTTAATACCTTTAATTGTGTTCCATTGGGAACTCACTTTTTAATGGAATGGTATGTTCTATGCAGTTTTTTTAATAAACTTTTGTTTTAACTTTAGTACATTTGGAAAGCAGAAATCTTGGCATAGCTTGCTAAATTTTGTTAAAATCAAAATATTTGTGAAAATATTAAGCAATTGCTAAAATAAAACAATTTTGTACATAATGAACAGATTTATTTGTTTTATTCAGTGTCAGAAATGATTAAAAAATAGAAAAACATTGATTCCTAGTGAAAGTAATCAGTGTTGCATTTTGTAAAAAAATAAAAAAAAATCCTTCCTGTTCTATTTTAAGTTAAATAAAAAACACTCAATTACTTCCATTTTCTCTGCTTCTGTCTCCCTTTCTACATCTGCTAGTCCTGATGGCAGTCTGTAGCTTGCTGCCAAAAAGTTTTCTTCTGTTACTTTACAGGGATTTGATTTTTGTTCTTTTTATACCATTTTCTTTTTGTGCTACCTCAAAAGCAAATTAGAAGTATGTAAGAGATGTAGGATTTTGGTACATATCAAAATGGAGTGGGAATGGATTTGTACTGCCAATCCACAAACATATTGATGCAGCATATCTTTAATAGGAATTAATAATAGAATAATTTGCTACTGCAGCGGGATATCTAACTAGTCTTTTCCTTTTTTTACTGATATGTCTTCAAATACTGCAGATTTGGAAGAACTCACATGAAAGAATATTTTAACAGTCAGTTGCTTAATTGTTTTCCAAAAGCAGGAGAAGTCTTGAGAAGGACCATTCCAAATTTTTTTGCTCCAGAGCAGGGTTCTTTCTGTAATACAGTATATCATTGTATGTAGCAGTAACTGTTCTAGGTGATGATATTAGATGTTATTCTGTTAGTAAGAATATGCCTTCTGGTCTAGCTCCAGCTGTTCACTCCATGTCCTTTCTCTTTCAGAAATCATTCCCTCCATGCTGGAAGATACATAAATAGTGCAGCACAATTAAAACCATTTTCTTACCAGTAATACAGGATTTGAAACTAAATTTTTTTTCTAAGTGCATTTCCATTATTTTTACATCTGTTTATATCGTACATTATGCTGAAAAGTTATAAGAACTTTCTGTGAATATTGTGCAAGTAAAATTTGAAAAAAACACTTTTTTCTGATCAATTAAATAAGTTCTCACCCAACCTGTAATAACTTCAACAGGGATTTGCTATTAATCAATATAATGAATGTGTTAAATGCCTTGTGAAGTCATTGCAAACAAAAAGCAATACATTTTATAAATTACTTGTCCAACTGCTAGATATCAACCTGATAAACACAGTGTGGAATAAATTTGTGATGCATGTTCTAATGGAATAATGGCATTTGCACTAGGAAGCTGTTAGTGGCTAGGAGTTCTGGCAGTAAGTGACAGGACTAGTGTGAATCCTGCCTTTTGTTTTAGTTAAATTCTTACCTGTATTCCAGTGGGATTTAATTGTAATTCTTTGATGTATTTTAAGAACTTGATGTTAAGAAAACTTGTCAACTGCCCATATTTCCACTTAATTATAATCCCTCTTTGTTTCTGTCCCACTGTCCTGCTATACTCCTCCTTGTCTGAATATACTGATTTGGCTCTATATCAAACAAGTGGGCCAAAGCTGCTTGGTCTAGAAATTGAGATTTATTCCTTTGCTATCAATAGCAAAAAAAAATAGCATACCTCTTCAATATATGCAAAGTTTGTGCTATCTTTATCATTCCTTTATATAGTTAACAGCAGCTCTCAAAAATTCCATGGTATATCCAAACTCTATATCTGTGGTGACTGTAAGAAATGTGGTAGGTTGTATTAGTGGTAACACTTAATGGGAAGAATTTTAAAAAATCTGCAAAGCTAGCGTGTGGATCTTAGAGAACCTAAAACCAAAATAAGAAAACTGTGACAGTAGTGAAATTAAATATGCTGAAGTGTCGAGAAGATTCTAAACACTCAGAGCAGAAGTTATGTAAATCCTGCTTTGTCAGTCAGAAGGTAAGCTTAATAATGTCTAAATATATAACAGTGTTATAACATATAATTTCATCTAAATTGCAGAAGATAGAAAATAAATTAATGCTGGAATATTAGTATAAAGGGTAGAATCTGAGTGTTTTTCAGAAGAAAATGCTAAGTATAAATAAAATACATAAAATATGGCAAAATTGTTTTGGCATATTATAAAAGAGATTATTTGGACATTAAAAAATACAAAGTTTCAGGGGTTTTTGAGTTATTAGAAACTCTGATGCTGTAGTGCCACAGATTAGCTGTTAATGGTTGGAAACTGCATTATGATATTCCAGAATTATCCACAGTATTTCCTTTATCTTTCTCAAGTCATTTGGGCGTCATCAGAGCAATATATAAGACTAGTTAGCTGGTCCACTCTGGTACAGATGTTTCAGTATTCCTTTCAGATTGAACAGCAAAGACTTTAAAGATTCCCTGAGTTTTGGCTGCGTATTGTACACTAGCAAACTAAACACCATTTCTGCCTCTCAGGCTTAAAATTTTTGTTTAGCTCTTTGACTTTGGGGCTCTGATAAAGAGCTTTATTAATAGATTGATACTTCAGAAGAACTGAAGCTCATGAAAATATAGTTTTTCCACTAATTGCTTTTCACTGCAGCTGTAGGTAGATAAATATTGGAAGGTTTATCTTCAAGCCTGCTTAAATTATTTACTAACTGAGCTTGATCTCTGGGGTGTATGGCTATCACCAGTATTATTTAAATTATTTGAGTGTATTTATTCTCACCACCTTTTGTGATTTGTATTCTGAAATAATTTGAGCCTAATTCATTAATCATCTATTGCATTTGTAATAGTAGAATGCTTTTTCTGCACAGCACAGTTTGGTTATTTATTTGGGTTATAGCAGAAGCTTTATGATATATTAAGGTATGCATATGACCAGATGCAGTGGTCTCTCACTGATAAGTGAAATTTAAAAATAAGCACAGACATCCCCAATATGTACCATTCTTTTTTTGGGTGATTTTTTTTGTTTAACAAGGCTACTAGGCAATCCAGTTTTTAGTGAATGGCTTAAATAAAAAAAATATTTGGCACCTGTAACTATACCCTATGCTTTTCATTTAACTTCCAGAAATATGATGCCTACATGCTGATCCAGACAAATGTAGAAATCTATGAAATATCTGTCATAGACAAGTGTAACCATTTCACTACAAACCTTTTAAATATGGAAAAACAAACAAAAAAGCCATTACACACCGAAAAAAAAGGTAGATGGCAACTGTGTAGCATTGTTTTTGAATGCTCAATTAGACATCGACAGCTTGCAGAGACAGTCTCAGAAGGTTACTCAGGAAATGGTGGAAATCACCCATCATCTCTCATTAGTACTTAATGAGAGATGTTTTTCCAGACAGTTGACTGGTATTACAAGGGTTATGCAAGCTTGAAGCAGTTCCAAAGTTCTATTTGTGCAGGTGGGTGATTAGAGGAAATAAAAAGTTGATAATAGTCATACCCAACTCTCTTGGATGATGCAGAAACAACTAAGCAGACCCCCTGCTGCCACTGGAATGCACTTCACTGGTAATTAATTCCAAATACAATCCTGAAATAGCTGCCACATCCAAGATTGGGTCAGGTATAGCTTTTAGTGTTCAGCAAGACAGTTGCAGATATATATTTACAGTCCTACTCAGAACAATGGTTATTCAGGTTTAAGTGTGTGGAAACCAAGCAAATTCAAAAGAGCAAATTCAAACAGCTGAGTCCAACTGTTCTCTCTCTGCATCCAGTGTAGCTACCTACTGATTCTGTTATTCAGTATTCCATCTGTTCTTTTGAAATGTCTCTTGTAATGTTTGTTCCTTGAAATCCTGAAATACATGATTGTCCTTATCTATAGTTCCTAGAGTTATGCCATGTTTTAAGTTTAGTCAAAACAATTTTAAAGCTGAATCCTATGCTATGGAAAATTGCCTAGTCCCTCAATCGAGGCTACTATGTAACATGAACATTTTTGTTATCTGCCTGACAAATAGGAGATTTTCTAATATTTTCCTGGATTTCTGTATAAACTGCTTAATTTACTGTCTACAATTGCTGTGAATCTTTGCAGTGGGTCCACCACTTAGAGGAGACACCATTTTTTTCACACATGCTATCCAAGAGGTCTTAAACATGGCATGCCTATATCAAACCAGGATGATTCCTACTATTTTGTGACCTACTCTATTCAGTTTTGAGTCTTTGTTAGTTCTTTTCTACTTGTTGCCTTGGGCTCCTGCTTTGTAAATTTTCTGCTGCTGGAATCCAGCAGCCAAGATTGACCCATAATGAATGGACTGAGCCCAAGTAGTGCTGTCCTCATACAGACACACATACTGTTTTAAGTCTTTTACTGAAATCTGTCCATGGGTATGTTTTAGAGTAATGGGGTGGTTCTCCTTGCTCTGCCTTAGAAAGGGATGTGTTTTAATGAGCCCTCTGTAAGCTTCAGGGTTCAAATTCTTTTTATCATAGAGAATCGGATTTTCATGATTCTTCATGTGGACCTATCTCTCTCTCACTTTTAAGTCAAGATCAGCAGCAATAGGAAAGATTCCCTGAGGCATAATCAGGGCAAGTTTCTTGGTCTTCTCCTCAATATGAGGATATCAGCATATCCCTGATAAAACTTCCATATATTTGATTGTCACAGGAATCAGAAAATACTGTTTTATGACTCCAGTGTGATTAGAAGTGGCAATTCTTCTTTCATTCCAGTTATGAAGCTTATAAAAGGACTTGATGATCATTCCCCCTTTATTGAAAAGCACTAAAACCTGCTCCTAATGGTACCACACATTAATGTGGACCTACATTAGTGTATTAATTTCTTAATGAGTCAGTGAAACTAGCCATTCTGGTGGCTCTGTCCTCTGCAAGGAGATGTATGTAAATTCAGTCACTGGTAACTGATCCTCCAGGAATAGTACTATTTCCATATTATCTCCTTTTGTACGTTTCCAAGGTTTCTACTGTGGTGATGATTGATTTCTGTCCAAGACAGAAGATTAACATTGCCATATTCTTTTCAGAGCTGTTTGCCTTCATGTAATACATTTGATGTTAAGAGGACGTATAACATGTACAGACAAAGGCATTCCAGCATTTTTTAATAAAGACAGATCCAAGGCCATTGAAATTGCCAAACTGGATAAGAGTTTCCGTAGTAGTTTTCTAATAGTCTAGCAAATTGAGTCTGCTATAATTGATCAAACTTAAGTCTGTCTTTATACCACACTAAAAAGCATTTTGAGCCTCGACAACACCAAGCTATGTGGGCCTTTATTCACATTTTTTGCTTTATTCTGATGCTGGGGTGTCCAAAACAGATGCAGGATTTTGACCTACCTTCAAGTAGTTTGAAATATTGCATGAAATATTCTACAGGGAGCAGAGCTTGAGGAAGTTATTTGCTAGTAATAGGGTGCCTTTGGAGTTGTTGTCTATTTATGTGTGCATATGTATCTATATATATTTATGCATATGTATATACATGCATAATAATTTTCCACGCTTGTCTTTTTTCTCTCCCAGATTTGCAGTGTACAAATCTGTTCAGGCCCTGAGGTTTTATTATAATGCTCTACAAGGTCATAATGATTAGCCTTTGTGCTTTAAGTGTTTTGTTCATGACTAATATTATATTTTCAGATGTTTTAGAATTTGGTATATATATTTAAACATAGCATTAGATGTGTAGTATATAATGTGGTTCTAGGTTATTACTGGTCTATACCTCTAAAGTTAAATACACGTTTCTTCCCCTTTTATAGCAAATTGTAAATCTGAGCATATAGTATTTAAGTGACTCCACAAATAACTGGAATATGGAAATAAAATAGGCAGAGTATACATTTGAATTTTGGCTCAGAGCACTGGATGTGAATATAAAATAAATCATCATCCACAGTTACTATTCATTGCTTCAGTCACAGGCTGGTTTTGGAGCACATAAACTAGACTCCTTTGGATCTGAAGTTCCATTTCAGGTGGTCCTTCTGGAAGCTGTGAGGATCATATATGGTGGGGGTGTTTGATAGAATAAATAAGAATGATGTGTAGTGCTAAAAGTTAAAAGCCACATGTATTCTAAATAGAAAGTCATGCAGATGAACTGCTTTTGATCTGCTGATCCATTGCCATTACACTAAATTGTAGAAATAACTGATGTAATAGCTAATACAGACATAACTGTAGATTTTGATAAGGATCCTAGCATGTTTCTGTAATGAAAGTAGGAAAATAGATTAACTGTGTTCCATTTGAAAGATTTATTTCTGAGGTGAAATCTAATTATATTTCTGGAATATGGGCTGCCTCTGGCTTTTGATATTTTGCTTCCTGAGATGTGGTAAGAAGTGTTCTGGTTGGTATACTTGGTATCTGCTTGATAGTTAATATTGTGGCATTGTATACATACAGTACCTTTTCTCTGAGTACATTGTGAGAAAAAGTATTTATTAAAAAAGTTGCAGTGAACAGTTTGTCCTCACAGAACATGGAGAGTGGGATGAAAATGCCGATGAAACACTTGTTGAACTGTGGTGTTATGGTCTGTTACTATCCACAAAAGCCATTTTTCCCTATGCAGTGTTCTGTGTGAAAGAAGACATGAAACTGAGTACTGATGGCACACAGGACAGGAAAAGGCAAAATTCCCAGGGCTTGATTTTTTTATCATTTCAGTTCAATAGTTAATATTTTTATATTTTTGCCTGACATCTTAGGATATACTCCTGGAATAACACCTTAGTTTGCTCTTATAATATACTAGAAGAAGAACACATTCACTTTTACCTTGCTCTCTCCAGACTCAAATCTGAGCGATGCAGTCACCATATCCATGAATCAGAGCTCCTTGCACTCCCCTCTTTTGTTGAAATCCTGTTATCCCATACACTTCAGAAAAAAAATTACCATAATTATTTTACCATGATGGTTAAAAAATCAGTATTATTAGATAGACATATATAACATATTACATAATTTGTTTTCATTTTATTCAGAAATTGTTCTTGTACTGAAAAACTGCATTGTGAATGAATCACTGAGTACTTATAATTTCAATGATAGTAGACCCATCTTTTATTCCTGTGAAGGGATTGGTTATGATGTTAATTCTTATATAATATTTTTTCTGTGAGACCTGAGGTTAGTGTGCACTCAGAGCTAAACATTTTTATGACCAAGATAACTATGCTTACATTAATTAGGCTTCACTAGTATTGAACTAGATAATAGATAAAACAACAATAGATTTTCTGAGATTTTCTGTTTTCTTGATGCTTCCTTCCTCTTTTAACATTATCATAAAAAGGTCCTGTAAAAAACTAAATATTTCGCATATGAAGTGACTTAAAAACTCTTGAATTTGTAAATTAAAAAAATAATTATGTGAATTACTTCTTATTCAATGCTATTCAATTTCTATGTATCATTTTCCTGTAAGAATATATAAAACAATTGTTGGTGAAATGTTGGAATCACTGGAAAAAGCCAGTGTTGTGGTTTAAGCCCAGCCGGAAATTAAACACTGCACAGACATTTGCTCAGCCACTCTCTCTCCCTCCCAGTCCAGTGGAATGGGGAGGAGAATCAAAGTAAAACTTGTAGGTTGAGATGAGAACAGTTTAATAATAGAAAATAAAGTAAAAATACAGTAATAATGGGAAATGATAATGATAATAATAAGTGAAAAAACAAATTATGCCCAATACAATTGCTCACCATGGGCTGGCCGATGCCAGACCCCCCTTTCCCAAACCCAGATCGGCCCCACTTCTGAGGGGTAACTCCCCCCAGTTTCTATACTGGGCATGATGTTCTTGGTGTAGAATATCCCTTTGGTTAGTTCAGGTCACCTGTCCTGGCTGTGCTCCCTCCCAGTTTCTTTTGCATGCCTCCTCACTAGCAGAGTATGAGACAAGAAAAAAGATCTTGGTCTTAGGACAGATGTGACAAACGTGACTTAGAGAAAACGCAAAACATCAGTGTGTTATCGACATCATTCTCATTCCAAATCTAACCACAGCAATCTAACAGCTACTGAGAAGAAATTAACTCTATCCTAGCTGAAACCAGGACAGCCAGTAAAAGCCTAATCTGGGTTTCTGGGTTTGGTGGCATTGATTTAATATTATGAAGTTCTAGTGTAGCTGAAGTCAAGGCAGAGGTTTATGTGTTGCTGTAATTTAAATAATGCTAGAGTTGCTTGAGATTAAAAGGTTGTTAAAAAGTGGTAGGAACAACCTGACCTTCAGCTTTTAAACAAGTTGTGTGAAGCACTAGTGTGACCATTGCTGTGAATATTGAGTCTGCTCCTCCTGTAAATATTTAAAAAATTAGGAAAAGTAGCAAATAGAATGTCAAGAGACATCGAGATTTGGAAATTAAGATTAAGATGTGGAAACCTGTCTAATCCTGTGAGAAATTTAAAGAATCACCATCTTCTTTCATATGTCCGTGAGATGGTTAATAATAAATGAGATTGTAATTACATTGTAACACTTTCTATCCTTTAAATCTTGTATGCTGAATCAATCAATCAATCAATCAATCAATCAACCAACCCACAAACAAAGGAAATTAGTAAGGTTTTCCAGGATGTAGATCAGCATAGCAGTTTTCATAGTCCACATTACATGAGTCCAGTTGATCCAAAACCTGAGTTCTTCTAACCTTTAAAAAATCATTTTGGTTATTGTGGACATAGAAAACATAATGTAGTGTATTATCCTTGTTCTATTCTGTTTCCTTTGCCCTGAAACAAAGGAAATGGAGAATGGCAAGTCGTCATTAACCATTTTTAAAAATCAGAATAAACTGCAATTACATAAACCTTGTGACAGTTTCTCATGTGTGATGGAGGCAGGAAGGAATATTGTTAGAGCATGCTGCAGTTCATTAATTTTTAGCTGCTAGATATCCCTGGAGCCTGGTGTTATCTGACTTATACAGAAGCATCTTCTAGTTTGTTCCAACTTGAGCCAGGAACTAGAAAAGAATGACAGCCATAAATACTTCCCTGTTGTCTCCTTCTATAGCACCTATCAGAAACTCAGCAGGAGAGCTAATCTTTTCTGAGTAAATTTGGTAGTTTCTCAAGTTTCTAAGTTCCTTTTCCCATTAAATGTTCCCCTGAAACTTGCAGTATTGCCATTATGGCTACCAAAAGGGGAAAAAGAAGCTTGCTTTAGTTTTGTTATCAAAGAAAGAGAAAATTAAATTATATAATTTAATTACAAAAGAAAATACATTTAAATATATATTTTAATGAAACTACGAGTACTGTATACATAAACAGACAAGTCCTCCAAATTGGTTGCAGGAACTTATTTGATGGTGATATTGTCTCTCTGATGGAGACCCAGGTAATAAATCATTATTGGTTGCCTAATGGGAAGATCCTACTGTGAAAATAAACAGCTGTCCACAATAAAGAAATTGTTTACAAGGAACCATTACATGTCAGACACTTATCCTGTTGAGAAATGAGGGAAGGCATGAAGTACTGAGCAGTTGGATTTTTTTTTCTGGGTTGTTTATTTCAAAGAAAAATATTTGGCTTCTTTTTGCAAAGTTTTATTATTTTTAGATTCTAAAACATGATCCTTTTTTTTCTTTTTGTGTTGCCACTTAATTTTGTTTGGAAGGAAAGACTGTAACTACTCTTTTCTGAGGTTGCTGCATATTGTGTACGTTGCTGAATTGGTTATGGTTGTACTCACACACTGTAGTTGGAGAATTTCTTCTTCTCCACTTGTCTAGTGGACCATATAACAGCCCTTCCTCCCCTCATGAACGACTTCAAATAAATTTCCCTTCCAAGAACATCATTCCCAGTCAGTTTGATGCCACTTGTGTGGGACTGTATTTACGGGCAAAACCTAGTCTTCAGTGAGCTAGCATTGAGCAGGGTCAACAAGAAGTCTTTCCTATGCAAAGACAAAAATCTTGCTCTTATAACTTGATCCCTCTATTAACCTCTTAAAGTGTGGTTAAATTGAGCTGAGGTGATTATTGAATAAACTGGTGGGCAGACAACTGTATTTGTTACCAACAGTACTAGTCTGTATTTCTCTCTGTCCTTTGAGTGATCCATCTTTGAGATACTTCTGCATCTGCAAGGCTCCCTGATTTCACTTGCAAGGCTTTCGTGTGCTAAATAGCTCAAGGGCAGCTGTGCTAAGCTCACCCAGGGAAATAGTAACAGAAAGGGCCAGGGACTGCTGAAGTAGTTTGCAGAAGAGTTTGTGCTCTTTATAGATTTAGCTGTTTGTCAGAGACAATAATTCTGTTTGTTTCTCGCACTAGTGAGTAAAGAAGTGCAGTAAGTACACTTAGCTAGACTCATGTGGAGCATTTCTCACTCTAGAATGTACTTCTTACCTTCCAGATGGTGCCTGTATTCCCACATTTCTTGACAGCAGTATAGTCTCTTGTTTAATATTTGCCCAAGCACAGTGGAGAACTCTCTTAAAGCGACTCTCTTAAAGCAGCTCTCTGATTCCTAAGTCAGGAGATTCATGGATGGTTATCTATTGATGAGTCTCTCCACAGAGTGAAAGAAGATAATATTTCATATTCTGGAGCAAAAGAGGCTGAGACTTTCAGCTCAGCTAAGGTGCTACTAACACTTCATCCTCACTATGAGATTTTCAGAGTATGGCAAGGCTGTAGGGGGTCTCCTCTTGTCAAATCCCTATCCTTCCTTTGATGAGCTGGGCTTTCAAATCACAGAATACTCATTTACATGGTGCACATGACCAGGTTTAAAGTTAGGGATCAGGTCAGATGGGAAGGCATAAGAGGGACTTAAGGCTTTCTGAAATGCTATCAAAAATCTTCCACATCAGGTATGTTATTATGAGGATTTACCGTAAGTTCCTTTCTAAGACTGTGTAAAAATTGTTTTGACTCATTGTATTAACACATATTTACTTCAGATTCAGGATTTCTGTGCACACTTGCAATGGTTCAGGAAGAACTGATCTGTGTGTTAAGACTGCATACCTAAAGGACTGGCAGTTTTGATGAGATACTTTTTAAAAGAGTTGGACTTGTCTTTCTGCGACAGGGAGGGTGACTGTCAGATGTCAGGTAACACCTGTGGTTATCTACAGGATGTCTCCATTCTCGATGTCTGCCGAACTGCCATCTGAACTTTTGTTTACACTTTCAATAAGTGTAATGGTATTGCTGAAACATTCGAGCCTGATGTTATTTTAGAAGTAATTTGTCAGTCTATATTTGATTAGAAACTTTACACAGTATTTCTGCAGGAAGTGTATCTTAGAATCATCCATGCTATGAAAGTATCTGTAAATTGGAAAGACCATCAAGTCTACACTCTTGAAACTATTCCTCTTTATCTTATGTTAATGTAACTGGATATTTCCTTCCATTCGATCTCTCTTTTACACTTCCAAGAATTCTTTCAGGTAGTAGGGAGAAGCTTCTGTCACGGCTTTCACACAGAGGTGTTTCTGACTTGTGCAGATGGAGGAGCTTATTCTGCTTACCTGCAGAAGTTGGTCAGGCAAAAATTCTCCAGCTTAAGAGAACTGCTTTTGCTTATTGGTGTTTGGGTTCTTCTGGAGATGATTTGTCCACAGAGTGGAAGCACATGTTGGAGAACCATCGTAATCACAAGTAAATTACCTTTCTTCTGTGAACTCTGCATGTTGTCAGTTGAGGCCCACACACGTAAGATTTGAATGTAATCATTGTCTTAAAGCAGAGCCACAGCTGTTACAGCACATTTAGGAACATGAGCACATGTCTTTGTGATTGACAAAGAAAGGTAATTGATAAATTCACAGACACTGTAAAGACCACCATAGCCATGCACAGGCAATGGCATTTTCCCCAGAATCTGAACTAAAGCATTTCTTTACTGATACAATTCTAAAGGCATGAAGTAATGTGGAGTTTTCGGCCTCCTGCTAAGTCATTCTGGTGCTCAGCTACAATCACAGCTTGGAAGCTATTTCGTAGTCCTCTCTATACTCTGATCTAATTTTCACTAACTTTACATTGATCAAAAAGCACTAAGAACATTTAGAGAAGGTAAGAATGATATTTTAAGTCCTTTTAATGGTCCTTCACAGTGCCATAAAATGGTAAGAGCAAAATATGTCCAGACAGCACTTTTCCATGTACATGCACATGTTTGTAGACATTTTTAAGCCAGCTGTACGTTCTCTAGCTGAGATACTGTTGGAAAGGTAGCTAGTGCAGTGCAGAGCTCTATGGAGGATGCAAATTTTAATTGAGAAACTGAGTATATTTTCATGTAATTAATATTTGCTGGTCAGTTACACTGATCACAGTGTTCAGGAAAGTTGTTGATGATGGCTAGTAGCATGCTCTAAGTTGAATATGTGTTTATATAACATGTTGGACTGGGTTGTATGTGTTATGGTTTAGCAGGATGAGGTAGGAGTTGCATTATAAATTTCCCTTTCAAGTCACCCCTGTTGTAGTGATAGTACTTGGATTCAGAGTTGCTAATGCAAGGTAATGGAAGTAAAATATTTGTGCTTAGTTTCTACTTCATTTTGTTTAGGTACTGAGAGAATGGTGTATCTTGCCTTAACATAGAATGAATGTATGCATTGACAAAATAAGTGTAGAGTTGCAATATATTCCTTAGCAAATATATTTAAATTATAATAGGTTTTGTAAGTTGAAACAGTGTTCTGTTTTCAAAATTACTTTTTATTTTAAAATGTATGAAGTATTTGTAAGTTCACATAAATTTTATTTTTGTTCACAGATAATGCACCTCAGGTAGCAATTACCGCACCAGGATCTGGTAACCATAGAAACAGCTCTACAGGCCCAACACCTGACTGCTCTCCTCCATCACCAGACACTGCACTTAAAAACATAGTGAAAGTTATACGTCCTCAGGTAGGTGCTCACCATAAGCATCCTCTCATTAGCTGTAATTTTTGTTTTAATAGCAGGCTGTGATGCATGCGTTCTAAGAGGGTGTTATTGCTTTACGCATGCAAGTAGGCCAAAGACAGATAAACAGAACACAAAATATGTTTTGCATTTTAGAAGCAATCTTGATAGCAGGAGAAGATAAAATATTTTATGAATGAGCCCGAATGTACAGAGAGCTAGCAGTACATTTTTCTTGTAGCACTAATTATGAAGTCCTTATGCAATATTTTGCAATTTTACATACTATTAGTTTTCTTTCCAGTATATGTTCTGATCTTATCACTATTAATTCCATATGGCTTTTTCAGGTTTACTTTCCTCTTTCTGCATCTCCATTTACATGAACTTACAATGTTTCATAACTTCTTTAGTTTACCTTCCCATATAGTATTTTTTTCTCAACTTTCATCCTTCCCAACTATCCATATTTCTAATACTGTTTGGGAAACAAGATGCATAATTTGTTGGAAACCGGAGTGCTCCTTATGATTCTTGAAGGACTGCAGCCTTTAAAAATAAAAACTTTACAAGAAATACATTGTAGACCTTGATTTGGTGGTATAGAGGTAATTAGCACAGAGCAATTCATTTTAGAACCACAGGATCATGGGATAACATAGGTCAGAAGAAACCTTGGGGGGATCTAGTTCCTTGTTTAAAAAGGTGTGACATTAGGTGTGCCAAAGCTAGCTGTGACAACTGCATGATTAATTGAATAATTGCGAAACTTTTTGGTGTGAACCAAAAGAACTTCTATTCCTCTTCTACCAATTACTGGGTTCAAATGCAGCCATCTCTTCTTTATTGCTGAGCTGCAACTGAGCCACTCTGATGCTAGTGATGTATCATCAGCATGTCACTGGCATTTGTTTTACTTGAGAAGTAAGCTGACAGATACATGATATTTTCAGAAGAATTATATAGGACAGATTGTTTTGGTACCACACAACTGTTACAATGTTGGAGGTGAATCTTCCTTTCAGTACTCATTGGAGCACACAGTTCAGCAAGTCTTGCACAGTTGAAGGTAATCAATCACTAGGTGTACTAGCCATTTGTGTCTAGGAGCCCTTGAGTTTCCTATGGCTGACACTGTCACTGCACAATAATTGTAGTGACTGGCGGGTGCAGACCGTCCCTCTCTTGACACTACTGTAGTTTGGGTTCCACATTCTGGTTTAAATCTAGATCGCAGGAGGTCTAAAATAACAGTTTCTTCTCCTTTTTTCTTTTTATAGTTGTTTCTCACTTTGCTTGTCCCTGTAGTGTCTCTGTCCCTCCCACCCTACATCAGTATAGTACTGAAATGCCTCCTTCCCTCTGAGCTGTTTTTTATAGCAAACAAACAGAAAGGTATTGGAATATTGCTGGAACAAGCTGTTGTGTGATAGCTTATTGAAAATAGCATTTAAAAAGCTGTTTCCATCATGATATTACCAACAGATGGACCCAGAACACTGAATGGTGATGTTCTCCTGCTAGTTAACTCAGATTCTGGGGAGCTATTTTCCAATTTAAATCATACCATACTGACTCCCAGTGTTCTCATCGTTTTGCAGAACAAAAGCGAGCTGTGTGATATATGTGGTCAGAATTTTACCACATTTTCTAAAATGTCTCTTATGTGGCCCTATATATGGCATGCTTTCTATACAGAAAACAGCAGAAAGGCACATGTAGACTAGTGCATAATATATGTTGTAAGTCTATGTGCTAATACACGAGAAGTTGGATACACTATAGCATTCAGATGCCACTATGCTTCTCCTTTCTGCATGTGTTTAATCCACATCCACTCAGTATTCTTCTTTGTTTTTGTTTTTGTTGCTTATCTGATCACCTTCCCCCAAGATCCTAACTCCAGAATTTAGACAAAGAAGTTGTAGATATTTGCAATGTGCTGTTTGCTAACTGCTAGTGTTAATTCTGCCTGCATATTTAATTCCTTTATTCCATTCAATTACATGGCAAGCTCTTTGAAGGTTAGCACAATGGGATTCTATTCCTGACTGACCTCTCACCACTCATGTAAAACTAATGAATAGTGTTACACAATGTATGCAAAATAATTAATTTTCTGTTGGCTGCCAGGGCCTCTTTGCATTTTTCTAGCAAAATGAATGGATTTTGAACAGATCTAAGCCAGGGATAATATAAATGTCCAAAACAGCTGTTATTCCTTTCCCATTTCATGTCCAGCAGATCCAGCACAGGAAAGTGCCAGTGAAAGGCAGAATGGGAAACTCTCCAGCAGCCAGTTTTGCACTAGGCAGGCTTTGGCAGCTTGGATGAAACTGCCAGGGAAGTCTGACCTTTCAACCCTTATTTTTATTTTAATTTATAACCTTATCTTTCCTGAAGAGTTGTACATGTAATGGTTTACTAGCCGTGAGGAGAGACACTGTGTTTCTGTGTAACCAGGACAAGAGGACATAGTCTTAAGCTGTAACCAGGAAAGGTTTAGATTCGACATTAGGAAGAATTTCTTAACAGAAGGGATGATTAGACATTGGAATGGACTGTCCAGGGAGGTGATGGAGATGTCTGGTAAAATCAGACCATCTGTGAAGGTGTTTAAGGAAAGACTGTACATGGCACTTAGTGCCATGGTCTAGTCAACATCCTGGTGTTCAGTCATAGGTTGGACTCAATGATCTCAGAGGTCTTTTCCAACCTAATTGATTCTGTGAACTAGCAGCAAAAAAACCCAAAGATTCTTTCCTCCCACCAGTCTGGTGAGGACAGGTGGTGGCAGAGAGGGGAAAAAGAGAATTCTGAAGTTTGAAGGCAGAGGTGGGGATCATTCTATCTCTCTGGCCTTTTCCTTCTAGGAGTGTGTGCCAGCTCATGTGATGGCAGGGCATATATACAGGCTTTAGCACATGACAGATTTTGAAGATGCTTGTATGAATATGGGGTTTAGCACAGCGCAGTGCCCTCTCCTCACAGACCAAGTGCATCTTGTGGGGGCCCCTGTCAGCTACATGTGCTTCATGGGGTCCCTGAAGAGGAAGGAGGCTGTGATGCTGCACTGACAACCTACAGGGTGAAAGTACCACAGCTGGGAAGTGTGAGACAGGAACAATCTCATACACAAAGGGTGGATCATGGGTGTTAAGAGATTCCTCAGAGCAGACTCAAAACTTGTTTTTTTCATTTTTCTTTCTAGTTCTCTCTTAACCTGGCCCTAATTATTCCCTTCTTATATAAAAATACATGGTATCCCAAGACATGGCTGGGAATTTCTACTTTCCCTCAACCTTTCACTCACTTTTCTGAAAATTTATCCTTTCTTCAATTAATTATGATTAATTTTGAGATGAGAAACCTGCAATTTGTTGTGACCCACTGCCTGTCCCTTATGAGATCCCATTGCTCTCTACAATCTATTTTAAACTCTCTTTGGATGTGTCTCAACTGTTCAATTCAGTGTAATATTACTAAAACTGAAGGCATTTTAATGGAAATGGTTTATCTCCCTGGCACAGTGCAGTACTCTGGAGGGATACTAACAGCTCTCAGAAGCAGTATTAGGTTCAGTGCCACTGTGCCACCCACCTGTACTACCTTCAGTCCTGAAAATGGCACAGTATTTAACAGTATTTGAGGGATCTGTGTACTCTTTTAGTTGTGCATCTTAGCTAAGGCTTTTACTTCTGCTCTAGCATTTTGCAAATATATTTCTTATTTTCAAATTTTCCCCATGGCGAGTCTCTAAAAAGAAGGGTTTGTTGAAAAGTTGCATGTATGCAGAGAAGAAGCAAACAGAATGTAGCTCAGGTTTTTAATTGCTTGATCTTTTTTTTCTGGATTGTCCAGACAAGACTTACTAAGTTTTTAGCTCATGAATTGCTAGTTAGTGAAGACTTTGAGAAAATAATACACTTTCAGGTTAAAGATACATGCCTCTTTGGAGTATACTAACAGCACATGGGATCAAAAATGAGATGTGGTAGGAGACCAAGTAGGTAAAGTCTCTCTCAAATTTTAACTCAGTTACGTTAGTACATATAGTCAAATATAACTTATCAGACTGGAATTTTAGTAAGTGATAGTAAAATTGAACTTGTTCTATCACAGTTCCTCTAGCTCTCAGTTTGGATGAAACCTGAACAAAGTTGGGCTACTTGTGATGCTTCATGTATTTTTTGTATTAGCTACTCAGTTTAGTGAGATTCTCCTTACTTATTTACTTGTTCAGCTCCATTTGAACAAATAAGCTATATCCATAGAGGAAGGAAGACAACTTTTTTTCCCTAAGAGACTGTTTCTTTTGCTGGTGCTATTCACTTGTGGATATTGGGCCAATTCTCGTAAAACCGAATTCTGACTTCTCACCTGCTTCATCTAGGCATAGGGAAATACAGGGACCATGACATTCCAATGCCTGTATCAGCCTGGACATAAATGGACAGACCAGCTGTTAGGAGATATGTGCTCCAGAGCCTCTCTGGTTGACTTAAAAAGTGGTAGTAATTTGCATTCAATGAAATTATATATAATTTATTTTTTTTTCAGATAGGTGCGGGAATTACTTTGAACACAAACAAACAAACAAATCATCTTAGAGGAAGCTCTGGAAAGTCACAGTTCCAGAAAATAAATTTTCAGAACTAATGGTTCCGTAAACAGGATTTTCGAGTGGATTAGTGTAACTATATCCCCATGGTGAAACAGTGAAACTGTTTCCACCTGGTTTGTCCCCCATGCTGGGACCTTATTGCAGTATCCTTACTTGTTCACAAATGAAATGCATGCCTTTTAACTCTTAGCTTGAATTGGCACATCCCTGTCTCTGCCAGCTGTTGCACCTGTGCACAAGAAAGTGAGAACTCATTGTTGTATCTACTGTACTTGTTTTGCAACACACACAAAAAAATCTGTTTTGTTACATTTTATCATAAAAAGAATGGCTAGTGAACACAGTTATGCAGTAAATTCTCTCACTTATTGAATGAGATCACAGGACAGCTGGGGTGCAAGGACCGTCTTTCTCCTATGAAGTGCTTTTCGTGCTCAACTCCAGTTACATGTGCTCAAGCCAGGCAGGGAATAGCCAGGAAAATTACCATGGAGAAATGCTGAGTGGGCACACTGTGCTTCCTCTTCGGGTGCACACCTCTTTTTCTGCTGTGTTTTGGTGCTGGACTTTGTGCAACCATGTGCACTGTCCATGCTTAGCACAACAGGTAAATAAGATTTTTAGAATCTTTACTGAGAGTAATGATTTTTGGGGGATCAAACCCATCATATCCAAGGTAAAAGCCAGCCCTGCGTATGTGCTTTAATGAAGTTCTGGAAGGTGCTGAGCATTCCCCAAAACCACCAAAATAAAGATGTATTCTACAGTCCACAGGTGAGTAGTTTTGGTCCTCATCCTTTGTGTGCCTGGTCTGGAATATTTTTCTGGATTTCAGTGTTTCCAAGGTTGCATGTATCTGTTAGGCTGCAGACACATTAAGGTAGTTAGCAGCAGTCAGTGTCCTTGATTCTAGGTATTGAAATGTATTTCAGAATATTCTCTGTCTATGTGACAGAGAATGTCTGTACAAATCTACTGCACACAGTTTGATGTATTCTCATTCTAATGATGTCGAAATAAATAAACAAAGAAACAGATATATAAAGCTCCTAAATAGCCCTTTAAAAAGGAGAGCAAAGCAAAGTTAGAGGTATACTGTCAGTGCCATTAAGATGTGGTTAGCAATTCATCTCTACATGACTGAAAATAGGACAGGCATTAGGAAATTATTTTATTCTGGAATACTGAGTACCAAATACAAAAAAAAGGTTGTGATTGTAATTGTCTTGCAGGACTGATTCCTAAGCACACACACCCCACACACACTCCCACACCCCCCACTCACCCATTTTACCACAGAATTAATTTGTAGAAGACATGTAACAGCTCCAGAGGAGAATATTAAGAAAAAAAATCCTTAGAGCATAATGGATATTTTGTGACTACTTAATAACAACATTAAACAAAATATTGTTAAAGAGATGCATTGTAAGAGATCTCCTTTGACAAGTAACTGTAAAATATAATTCTATTTAGATTACTTTAATTAGAGCTGAGATAATATGAAAACATAAACACATCTACCCAGTACACAGTACTAATGAAAACAGCAGTGTGTGTGAGTGCATTTAATTACAGGTTCAACAGGATGCTAAAACACAAGTATAAATTAAAGCAGAATAACACTCTACTGTGAAGAGTGTTAAGTTTTTAGAGTATCACTTGTACATGCATATGTCTTCCTTACTTGAAGTTGGTGGCTTACCTGGAGAGATTCTCTAGGCTGTGATTCCTGATTCAATATAAACACAAGTCATACGCAGAACAGAACATTTTTCCTATCTGAACTTAAAACAGACCAGGTGAAATATTGAGCATAAAGATAGTTCAGATACTGAAAGTTGCATACAACACTAGTAAAATGGGCTTTTAGCTCTGTAAGGTTGTCATCTACACTGTTTAATTGTTGACATGGTCCTGGGTATAATTTTGGTCCTATGCCTTTCTCTTTCTCCAAACGTTTCTGCTGTGGGGCCTGATTTGGGATTTGAATGGACCAAGCACCATTCCCAGTAGGTAATTCTGCTTTAAAGACCCTTCTCTGACACCTAATGAAGTTTAATGGTAGGAGTGTGAACAAATCCATACCAGTTGCCCTGCCCTATTACACACAATGCTTGAAAATAGTAACACACTCAGAATTTGGAAGATTAAAGCCTTACCTATAATGCCTTGATGGGTATCTCACCAGATTCTTAGCACTTTCCTTTGTTTCTGTGTAGTATGGGAAGGTATTGAGCACCTTAGTTATTCACTAATCCTTTATCATCATCTGAAAATACACCCCATTTTCACACTTGCATGTTCTCTGTAGCATGCAGCTTAAAAAAACAACCATCAGCTTGGCCCTTCAAAATTTGTGGTATAAAAATAGGATATAAGCAATTTTCATAATCTGCAGGTCAAAATAGGGTGTTACAGCTAGAAGCTGAGCTTTTTTGAAGAAAATGGCCTTACATCCTTTTTCCAACTGTTTCAGGCAAAACAACACTTCTTTTCTTAATCTTTGAATCTTAGGAAATTTTAGTAGCTGAGACATTCTTCTTATTTATCAAATTTATCTCTTGAAATTTGAAGCTCGTTTCAACCAATGTTTCCCAGGATAGGTATAGTGGTGTATCTTCAAAATCTAGTCACATCTGCCAAGGAGGGAAACCTCTACAAAGGTGTTGCAGTTTTTAGCATTCAGGACTGCTACTCCTCACAACCCACGGCTGCAATATGGTTGCAATTGAAATAAAAGTAGAAGGCAAGGAAAATGGAAACTGGGGGTAGATCAGCTTTTTCCTGTATTTATTTCCAGTCTGATTTGTCATCTGAGATAAGACCACAGGTAGAAGGAGGCAGCAACCCTCTGACGTTTAATTACATACTCCGGTGGAGGGCTCCTAAGGCAGGAGCTGGGATATCATAGAGGAAAACAGAATGTGCTATGTCTGTATGGTACCTGGAGTCACATGAAGCATGACTTCCTAACCACAGGCTACAGAAAAAAGCTGAGTCTGTGCCATTCTTGAGCATGTCACTGGCAGTGGAATGATCAAAATGTGCTGATGGACCGTGAGATTACTATAAAAAAGTATGCACTTGCTGCTCATGCAGGATGCAAGTGGTGTCTGTCTCTAAATTAAAAATCAGTCAAACAGAACTTTCTAGGACTTTGACACTATGATGCCATTAAAAATTACAGAACACATAATGCTCTTAGTGTTGAAAAGGATCTACAGTTAAAAACCAGTTAAAGCATTTTTTCCCCTTTTTTTTTTTCTCCCCGCCATGATCCTGTAAGCTCCCTGGTATGGCTGCTTGAGATATATTAGTTGACAGCTTCTGTGTAATTTCTGCTTTCTACTTTTAAACTAAATTAAGATGTTGGGAAGTAAAAACAAGAATGTCAAGATGGGTGCTGAAACTGCTTGTATTTTATTTTTAATTTTTGTCATAATTTAAGATAAGGTTCTGTGAAATGAAAAAAGAGAAAATTATATTACCTTATTAAAAAGACAGTGTGTCTTCAGCTTGTTTAAAATGGTATTTTGAGGCTTGACAGAATAATTGATTCAGTATTCTAGTAATAATTCGAGGTAGTCTTTCACTTCTAGGTGACATAGATGAATCAAACCCAGATGCATTGTAATCTCCAGTTTTTGCAATTTCAAGGGTACTTGATCACCTTAGTTCAGATCCTATAAATCAAATAATTCTTGGCAGCAGCATTGACTGATGAGAATGTATCAGGCCTGATGATTTCTGCAAATCAAACTGAGGTACTGGAGACAGTAGTAAACAAAGAAGCCTGTCCTGTCACAGGCTGTATTTTACCAAGAAAATTATGAATGTTTTGGGCATTTATGTAAGTGTACATGAGGAAAAGAGACAAAGAGAAATAGAGATGGTATGCTGGGATGTTGAGACAGAAGACAGAAACCAAAAAAGTGATGTGAAAGTTGTATTTGAAAGGGAGGACAGAGGCTAGAATTGGATGCCTTGAAGGACAGTGAGGAATATAGTGACTGATAAGGTCAGTGTGAGATAGGACCATTTGGGAGTTTGTTTGAGGAATCTTGATGACAAAACCACAGAGAAAGCAGAGAACCAAGTTTTGGAAGACCAAGTAGAACTGAAATCAGCAAGGATACTGTGAAGGGTGTTTTAGAGTAACATAGGTAGTTATGGAAGGAATGTCACAAGAGAGGTGCCCATAGGGGTTGTGGATGCCCCATCCCTAGAAGTGTTCAAGGTCAGATTGGACTAATGGCCTTTAAAGACCCCTTCCAACTCAAACCATTCTGTGACCCTATGAAAGGGGAAATGAGAACATAGAAAGAAAATGGGATTTTAGAAGGAAGGAAGCTGGTGAATGGAAAATTTCTGAAGTAGGAGTGAGTCGATCAGAGAATGGAAAGAATGGAATCATCTGGGTGGGTACCAAAATGTGAGATTTATGTGACCATGTGACTACACTCATACTGTATTATATATGTGAGATGAATCTGGAGGAAGAGGCTTGCTTGTTTTGGTAAGTCTGTATTTTATGTGCTAGCAAAAATTTGAGAATGTGTGTTCAGTTCTCTATTCTATCATACATTTTCTGCATGGTATAAGGCAACTGAAACCAGTTTTTACATTATGTAGGGCAGCTGGAATTTGGTAGCATTTGCCAAATGCAGATTTCCTTAGGCTCGTTCATTCTCAGTGATTTAACAAACCACACATTTATCCCCTGGGAAAGCTCTATACCCTAGTTCAGCATCTGTAAAATGGGGCAAATAGCTTTGCCATAGTAGAGAGTGTTGTGAACATTCATTTTTTTAAGGCTATGATGGTGCTATGTACACAAATCCCAAAGATAAAAGAAGGCGAAGTCAAAAGCTGGAGAAATATTTTATCAAATTGAGAAAGGAATTTTGCCCTCCTCCCTCTGCTAAATGTTGTAAGAAATATTTGAATGATCCCTTCCATGCTCATAGTGTTACATGCCAGTCACTGTAGCATTACATGCAAATTTCATTCCATTTAATGGAAGCATTAAATCCTTACTTGTCTTTTTAATAGACAGACAATTCAGTATGTGTATTTTGATGCCTTTCCTGTGTTTGCAGTTTCAGGGTGGTATCTTTCATTGATATATATTCACTACAGACAGAACATGAAAATATTCTTCTTATTAGACCTGTTTTGAATGTTATTTAAATCTTGTTCTTGCAATACCTTTAAATGTTTGTATTGGTACATTTTTGCTTTTGCATTGATAGGGTTTCTTCATTAGCCTGATCTGGTATGCTGTTTTAGGATACTCTAAAGTTTTCTAGGTTGGTATTATGACAATTGAAATAATAGTTGTGAAGAAAAGTCTCGAAAGTAAATGTGAGTCATTAAAGAGATTTAAACGTAACAAATAAATTAAACACGTGATTGTAATGAATAAAAATCTACTTAAGGACAAATTTGCATGCAGCTATGCAGCATACGTATTGGGGTGAAGTTAAGCCATAAGTATGCTACAGTTTCACAAGGATTATCTAAGCATGTCCAGACTTTTTGAATAGTACAAAGAAGGCATGTAATGACTGACAAAGCTGGCTATAAAGAATGAATTAAGCATCATCTCTTTGGGACAGAGTTTTGTGTTTGTACAATCTCCACTAGGAGATCTGGACCCCTGAGTAAGTTATGGTATTCCATATAGTAAATAATCTTCTTAGAATTTTTCAGAATCTATCTTGAGTTCTTGGTAAATGTAGTTAAAGGGTGGCTTTGGCAGATGCAATCCATGAAACCAAGGCTTCTGCCGGTAAGGCTGGAATTTGACTTGAGATTCTAAAGAAGGAAGGTTTCTAGAGTATGTCTAGATGTGAGCTAGAGGGAGGTGTGATTCAATCTGGGACTAAAAACCCTCTGCTTTCATTTCTATATATAAGAATATCTCTCTGATTTGGAAATCTAATCTCCTATCATGCTTAGTACAAATGCAGGATTGAATTCAGTTACCTAAAAATAGGAATCTAATGTCATTTGAGTTGCTGTAAAGTTGTCTTTGAAGTGTACATGGAGGCTGTCTAGTATGATACAGAGCAAACATAGTGGAGACCTGCACTCTTCTGAATGGCAGCTGGATGCCAGGTGGGATGTCACAGGGAATCTGCAGTGATTGTAGATACCTGCATTAAGGCAAGTGATTTAATACCAAGGTGGCTGGAGTGAGCCAAAGTGTTCACTGGACTCTATTGATTTTGTCAACTAGATCTCAATTGACTCTTATAGGAGCTTAAATAACTAGTGTAGATGTAAATAACTATGCTGTAAATTTAGTTATCTAAATCTGGAATGGAATTTAATCCTACATTTCTACTACTTTTTTTTGTGCAAATGGTACTTCAGAGAGATAGCAGGAGAGGGATGCAATAAACGCATACTGGTTTACTGAGTCTCTCTTAGCATATATTAGTGAACAATTAGTGTACTTTAACAGCATAACATTTTACAGGACCCAGCAAAGGTTCAAAAGGCTCCTCTAGTTAGCTATAAAAGTTCAGATTCTAGATTCTAGTGTAATTATGTAGAAGAATTATTGGCACATATTGACAGATAGACCTTGTTAACTCTAAGCAATAGAGCAGAAGTGTAATGCTGTAGAGTAGCAGAGGCTGAGTGAGGTTCTGTTCAGAATCCTTAGATTGGAAAGACGTGTTCAACTGAAATATGTTTCTCTGAATTAATAATAATAATGCCCAAGAAATTATATGGAAGCTATTTTGTATCACCCAAGTCAGCAGATGGTTGCATTTTAGCACAACAAACATAAAATATATTTTTAGCTTCCATGATTGTCTTTGAAAATCAGTCTAGAAATATTTTTTATTACTAACCCATGTCCCCAGAGCAAATAATAGTTTTTTGTTGAGATACACACTTTTACAACCTGTGAACATTTGTAAACTAAAGTTATCTGTAAAAGAAGCTTCAGAACAACTTGGTGGTTTTTTGGTGTTTTGTTTACCTACTTCCCCTTCTCCCTCCATCCATCAAGACCTCACAGATTTTTTTTGTGGAACTTTTAAGAGATATTAGAGTAGCTTGTAATACTACACTTAGGTGTAGTCAAACAACTATCAGCCTTAATAGGAAAAGGCCAAATTGGGTATCAGATGCTTCTATTCTAGCTTCAAGAAAGGGGCACACAGTCAAAGCAGTGGCTGGAGACCTTACTAGATAAAGGCCAGAGCAGTTGCTTTTGAAACTGCTTTGGAAAACAGAGCTGGACTATTCTAGCTGCCCATTTAGGTAGAAACTGTCTCAGCTAAAGCATAATGAGGAATATCACACATCATGTTAATTGAAGTGGCCCCTTTTCATCTCAGGAGTTAAGTCCTGCAAATCTGCAAAGACACTATTGCTTGGGAAAGGGCCAGAAACATACTTCTAAATGACTGATATCTTTTTCAGTTTTAGAAATAATTAGGTCATTCATGAATCTGTTGTCTAGCAAAAGTGTGCCATTTAGGTTTAAATACACGTGAATGTTTTTGGTTTGATCAGAGAATGTTTTTGGCTCAGGTCCCAAACAATGACTTTCAACCAGACTGTTTGATATTGAAGTCTGTCCCTGTTCACTGAACTCTCCCATGAAATTACTAAACTTAGGAGTCTACCTTTCAAAGCAGAAACTGGTTTTAATTATTAAAGTAAGTAAATCCCCTCAATAGACCATAGATGAGTTCCAGATGAATGCCCAAAACTTTCCTTTGCAGCTTTTCTCAGTTTTAACAGGACACAGTTAATTCACATGATGCCCAACACAACTTTAAGAAATAATCCGTTATATAGACCTAAGTCTACCTGATTTTTTTTTCTGACATTCCTATAGAAAGAGTGAATTTTTACTGAAAACAGTGTGGTTTGGTATTTGTAACACAAACGTTGCAAGACTTGTAACCTAAATATTAAATAGACCACAAAAACATTTGAAAATTAATCCACTGGGATAGACTATATTTTAGCAGCTAGTTCTAAGTAAGAGATGGTGAATAGCTTCATGGTCCAAGAAAGATCTTATTGCTCTCAAAGGCAATAATTTGGTCTTCACACTAATAAGCATAAAATTCTTGACCTTTACAAATATTCTGACTTGTGAAGCTTGACGTGCTAGAATAAGAAAGATAAAGCACTTTTTACTCTCTTTTTTTCTATTTACTTTTTCCAGCTTTAGTTACTTAAGGCAGAAGTTCCTGAAAAGTTTTTCGCTGTTGTGAAATAAGTATATAGACAGCAATAAACCTAGATGCAGGGCTTTCTCTCTTTTGAAGATGTTTTATGTTTCAGGTCATTGGTCCTGAAGTGGCAAGGAGCATTGTGGGGTCAAGGTATTTTGAATCTGAAGCTAGATGAGTGGTGCAACAGACTGTTTAGCGTGACATTGCAAAACAGCAGTGGCCTGTGGCTTATAACCCGTGATATCGAGCACTAAGGTTATGTCTGTATTAATAAGTAGTGCAGTGCAACAGGAACAGGGCTGTGTAGTGAAAAAGTTGTTGCTGACCTGGTGATCACACTATATAGATTTAATTTCTACAACTTATGGTGTAGATCCACCTGAAAGAAATGAGTTTCTCGTGCTCTGAAGCTACTCTGCAATCCAAAGCCAAACCGTTAAGCGGGGTTTGTTCAGAAGTTCACTTCAAAAGTAAATGTTTGATATAAGGTAGTACCAAGTTTTCACACTGTTCCATGAAAACTCATGAAGAAAGTTTGATTTTCATGCTTGTTTTTGAGGCTGACAGTGTTCCCCTAAGCTTTTAGACATTTCGGTCTTTGAATATTTAAGGCGTATTCATAAATGGAATAAACAGCAGAGGGTTGCTTTTGACTGATGAGTGCTTGGTATTATTTAGTAAATTTCATTATACAGGCATCAGCAGGCTAATTGTTTTGCAAGATGTACCCAGCAATGCAGCTGGTGAAGAGTTCCCTTTCTTATCAAAAGATGATTGCAATTATTATATGCAAGAACGTAAAAGCCTACTTTATGTTGAATTAAATTGATTAGAATGAAGACATGCATTTTTGCTAATGAAGATTAATTGAAATTTTGGAAGGAAATTATCTCTACACAACTTGTCACGTGGAATGATTTTTATTAGTATAACCTTTGAGCCAAATAAAAACGGTAAAAAGAGTGAAACCCTATCTAGATTTGTGAAATGTTAAGTAATGAAAATGATACAAAAAGTTTCTATTTTTTCATGCCAAACTTTTGTTTCTCTTGTAGCCCAAGCAACGTACATCCATAGTATCTTCTCTGGAATTTCACCGAATGAATCACAGCCACGATTATTTTGAAATCAACTCATCCATTGGCTGTGCAAGTTTTATTTCTACTCCTGCAGTCAGTCCAGCTAATTATTCCTTTGGACCTCTGGAATACAGTCTTGAAGAGAAAGAACTTCCAGGTATAGAGAAAAAACACTTTACTTTCCCTGTCAACAAAGCTTTATAAAGCCATAGATCTTTGGGTTTAAGTTGGAATTGCTGTTTTCTCTGATACTGAAATACACTTACCATAAATACACAAAATTATTCCTGATTTTTTCCTGCTGCTTCACAAAGGGCTCTGATATTTCATGACCAATATTATTAAAACATGTTCCCCCTCATTATATTTTAAATAAATCAAACCTTTTTTTTACATACTTGCCTAGAATTTAGGTATTGTAGCTATCTATTTTCATCATTTTGTGGTCCATATAATTTAATAAGAATTTTAAGTTGAAAAAATGTAATTAGAAGTCATTATGCAATCACCAATAAAGATGAGGAAGGGGACATTTCTAGGAAACCTGAGATTGTTTCTGCAGTGCGAATGGGATTCAGTAAAGCAAAACTTCAGTGTATTTACTCAGATGATAAGAGTTGAACAGAGTGATAGTGTCATCATAATGGTGAAGATTTTATCTGTAAATAGAGATTCACATCATGAAAATGCTTTAAAAAAGATGTAAGTATTTTCTTTTTCACAGATCAAAACTTCAGGAGTGGGAAATTGTTGGTAACCCAAGCATTTAGCTTTGTCCCTTCAAATTTCACATGCAAGTCGATAATTTAGGCTAAACTTGTAGCAGAAGAGTATGGTATTTGGGAAAGCTGATATATTGAAACAAATATCTTTAATAGCTAGTTTATGGGATCTGCAGATAGAATTTTAAAGAGATACGGTATTTAAGATATAAATAGAAGTAGGTTACTGCAAAATAAAAAATAATGCAAGTGTTGAAATTCAATGCAAACATATCAATTGGCTTCTGTAGCATTGATCCTGAAATTAGATGAATCCTCTACATTGCTTGTTGGTAGGGTTTGAAACTTCTCAAAATTGTTGCTTTTCAATGATTTAAAAAATAATTAATTTCATAGCTAGATCAAAGGAAAACTATATCGTTAGAGAACTGTTGTGAAATAAGAATGAGAAATTCTATCTGCTTTGATAAAGAAAGAGTTTAAATGATCAGGAATTATTCATATTGGTTTTGTGGACTATAATATATTATAATCAAAGATAATGTGCCATTATCTTTGAAACTAGAAGAATATGTTTTTATTCATGGATATAGCAAATCTTTTCAAACTTAACTGGAAATAATTAATTTGAATGGTATCTTTTATTTATCTGGGGTAATTTGATTCTTTAGGGCTTTGTGTGTTTTTTATTTTTATTGGGTTTTGTCTACTGTAAATTCTCTTCAGCGATCACAGGTTTTTTCTGGGTAGTCAAATGATGCTAAATACTTCTTGATGTTTAAAAGCAAAAATAAGAAAACAGAAAGAACATTGGCATTAGATTTTAACTTCCCCAGATTTCTGCTGTTGCACAGTTCTTGTTAAGTTCTTAATAGTATCTGGATTCGCTTTACTTTTATCTTCTTTGGTTAAATTTACAACGGACTACACTCAGTAACTTCTAATTTTTGCATTTAACTGTGTGAAATTGGAACTATAATCTCATGTTTATTAGAACTAAATGTTTCTAATTTGTGGATGATTTGCTTTATGGATTGAGTGAAAGCTGAATTTTCTCTTATCTCTGCTGAGAAAGCTAAGAAAAAATAACAAAGCAAAATGACTGAAGTTCAGATCATCTTCTACAAGTTTTTCAAGAGTATGTTTTACCATCAGTAAATCATTAATTTACAATCAGTAAATGAAATAATTATAACAAATTTAAATTCCACCCTCCATTCTCAGCTGGTATCTTAGAATTATTTTAGTAATATAGGATAACAGCTTAGACACAATTTTAGCCTGGATGAAAAAAAACCACTTTATTTTACTAATTTAATTCTTTTCGACTACTTTATGATAGATGATGCACTGTAATTCTACAAGAGACAAGAAGTACTAATGTGAAAAGAGAATAACAAAATCTGGAAAGAACAGATCAAAATTGTGTCTAATGGAAAATTCACTGATGCTTGTCTCTTATCTAGGTTGTTAAAAGCTGAACTTTGAATAATAATGGTCAGCAAGGAGAAGTAAAAGTAGGGTTCTGTGTTTTGCTGCAGCTTTTTCCTGCTTTAGCCAGCTGTTGTTTCTCTGAAAGATTCCTTGTTCCCTTTCCAGATCTACACTGACAACAATTACAGTTCATCATATTTCTTGATTATAATCTTCTGAATTACCAATTTGTTCTGAAAATTTGTGGAACATCTGCACCTTAAAAGACTGTTTCTTTTAATAATAATTGAGGATTTGTGCACATTTGAGTGTTTCCTTCTTTATTATATTCCTGTGTCTCGCATTTTATTTTCTTAAAAAAAACATCATCAGCAAAAAGCGGTGAATTATTTTATCATGCGTATTGATGTCAAGGGCCTGACCAGAAAGAAACGATATACAGAAGGAACTTATTTTCATAGTAACTGCAGCTAGTGGTTTTCTGTTCCCTTCCTTGAAACAATCACAATACTTTTTACAGGATTTCTAAATCAAGAACTGACATCTAAATAAGGCATTAGTATTTCCCTACTCAATTTCAGTGCTTTTTATGTTTTCTTCAGAAAACTTGCAATGATTCATTATCCTTCAGATAAAAATGAGAGATGAATACAACAAAATAATTATTCTGTTTCTAAAATCTTTATCATTTTACCTCTACCTCAATAGTCTGCTACCAAAAGAATCAATCAAGCTCTTGTAACTGCTGATAACTTAGAGAAAATTCCTTTTTATGTTTGGTGATTGCAGTTTTACTCTTGATGTTTGCTAATTCCCTAAATCCCCTGATTTGAAACAGGGATCCCGATTTTTGAGAAGTATATTTCTATCGAGTAGAAGATCACTGAACTCTACCACAGCACTATATTATCTGAATGACAGCACACGACAACATTTTCTAATTAATTAGCTGAAGAACAGGCGTCATATAGTGATAAGTATGTGCTTTAGCTTTGGCATCAGATGGCCTTGTAGAGTAAACAAAACTACATATGTTGCATGCATGGATGGCAGGAGATACCTTAATATCAGGTTGCCTGATGTAAGGATAAAGGTTGTGTTATTTATTTTGAACTTTAACTGGTGGAAGAACCCGCAACAAGTTGATGAAAACTCTGTTTTCACTCCAGTATGTGTAAGGCAGACTATGTGAATACAGCTTTGACGTGACCTGTTTTCACAGCTTTATCTGCAGCAAGAACATTGACTTCATAGAAGCATTCTTGAATTCAGAATGAATGGTTATGCTTTTATAGCATTCCATTTCACCTCAAGGTGGAGTGCATATCAATAATGTCAGCTATTACATATACTAATATAGAAAGTTACTATACTGAAAGTGAGACTAGTCCATTGCACAGGGAAGTCATTATGTATGTAACTCTGTCCTGCCAAGATGTAATTTTCTTGATCATTTGAATACATGTTTAGTAGGTGTTCTGTTAGATAACAAAATTAAATACCTTATAGTCAGGTGATTGTTTCGTTTGTGAGATATTCCTCATGTAACTTGACCATGAACCAAGACCACTAGATGTGCAAGATAATAAACTCCAGAAGAGGGCAGCCTGGGCTTTCAGGGAGATACCTCTCTAACATAGCTCCGTGCCTTGTTATATGCATCCCTCAAGATCTCTTTAAACTATAAATCTTAAAGATTGAAGGTGACCAAATTGTAGCTGCCTTGGTAATATCAACTTGGCACAATCAACACCTGCAGCTGAAACTGTAACTCTGGATGATTTTCTTTCTCATTTTTGCTTGACCAGTCAGAATAATTATCTTTCTCTAACCCATATAACTTCTTGTCCCGACTATAATTGGGCCGTGAAATTAAAAAGACAGCTCTTCAGACGTTCTTGTTCTGTTTCAGATCACAAAATAGGTCTGTACTCAGATGTATGTATGCAGTAAAAATGTCAGCAAATGTCTGAAGGTGATCTCATTACAATCTTTATTTTCAGTCCATGAAAGTCTTTTAAATTGTCAAAAAGTTCTGTATACCATTCATTGTCAAAGAGCATACAGTTTTTTCCTCATCTTTCAGTGGTACTGGGTTTATCTCTTAGTTAGAAAGGCTGTCTCCACTGTAGGACCTTAAAGTAGCTCTTACTCTTTTTACGTGCCTTGTTTTCTGGCCGTGAGAAACATTTCATTCATCTAAGAAGGGTACATTTTTCCTTAAAACAACCCAAAATGTACAATTCAAGAATTGAATCTTTAGTATATGGGCTATAATTTTTTCTCTTCTACAATGAAAAAGTAATATTTGATTCACACCTTAGATTTCTTCTAGAAGTGTCTTCAGATCTTTCTTTACAGTAAGTATCAGATGAAATTGTTCTGTCTCACAAGCCATATTTCTGAAGCAAAAGCAGTCCTACTCTTAAAGCTTGCAGTTTTGTTTTTCTTTTTTGAGAGAATTAGGAAATTCAGCATATTAGATTTAGAAACTTGTTTTGGAGGTCTGGTCTAGAATTCCTGGCTGTGTTGCAATCCTAGATACATTCTGCTGCAGGAATGTTCCTTTATGTGACAATAGGAAAGTGGCTATTTGAAGTAGGTCACATATTTGTCAGCATTACTTTCTCATTCAAATACCTCATTTATTGAGTTGATACAAAAAGATTAAACCTGTGATGTTTATGTAGACTTTTCAAGCCTTGTTTCTTCAACTATGAAAAGTTTTGGAATTACTAGAATTGAAATACAAAATGAAAGGAATAGAAAGAAAGAGAAAATAACTCCTATTGCCAGAGCATTTTTTTAGATGTGCTGTATGTAAGTTCATGGTACACTGTCTTTGTCTGTTAACAATAACTTTCTAATTAGTGAAAGAATGCATGGTTGCAGGGGAAAATATTGTCTTGTAATGAAATAAGAATAATCAACAAATGCTTTAAATAAAGCGTTCTCATCTCCTTTATACAGCCACTTGCACTTCCAGTGAGGGAACATCTCAAAAAAACTAGTATTACCAGTCTGTACCAATGTGTCATTGATTGAGAACTCTTCTCCAGATGAGATGCCTGAGAAGGTCAAATTCAAGCCCTCTCTTCTCTGGTTTTTAATTTTTTTCATCTTCTTGATTACAATACAACAAATTCTGCCAAGGCATCCTTCAAAGCATGTTAATTTGAACCTTTCCATCTGTGAAGATTGTCTTTTTTTTCCCGTCAATTTATAGCTCAGTTCAACTGAGTGCAAATAGTAAGATGTAGTAGAGCAATTCCAGGAACTGCTCCTGGGGATCATACTCACTCGCTACTGTCTCATACAATTTATTTTTTGTTCTAATTAACTTGTCCAGCAGATGTAGCATGTTCAGGTCTCCTTATGTTGCCCTTCTTTTTGCTGCATCTAATTCCAGCCTTTGCACAGTTATCCAAGGCAAGATGTGATCTGTTCCACATGAACAGAGAAATGTAGGGTTGATTAATATTACAAACTGCTCTTTGTTAACTGTTATTGTCTTTTACGCAGTCCAGTTTCAAAGCAACATACTTCATGAAGCTCATTGTAATTATATTTCAGTGTTACAAGTATATCAACATGTCCAAAAATCTGATGGCAGAAGGATCATGTGAGGCAATGCCTGGAAAGCTGTGGATGAAACTGATTGCTGTCATTCCATTCAAAAACAATATGTGTTTTTGCAATAAACTGGTCTGTGCTAGCACATACATGAAACATTAGGTACAGTATACCCCTAAATATCATGCTACCTGAACTTAAAAATAATCTTCTTGGAGGCAGCTATATTATTCCAACTTAAAGTTCATGACAGTGTCACCTAGCCTTCAGTAATGCCTCTGTAGTGTTATCAGTCAGTCTTTTCTCAGGCTTAAATGAATTACTTGGGCTAAACCCACTTAGCTGCTTCTGTGAACCTGCTCTCCAAACATACTGTCTCACGTGTCACTAACTATGTGGATATTCCGACTGCTAAGACAATAATAAACTAATATGAAAATAAAACTATTTTTCGCAAGCATATTGAAGGGGTAAAACTGCAGATGGGTCTCGAAGCCCTGCTGTCAGATATAGCACTGGATGTGTTAATCAAACAAGAAATGACATGAACAGCTTCTCTCTTTTCAAATCAAATTCTGAACTATCTGGCCACATGTGGATAGGCATGTGTTGAGCCATGTGCATGCCTATCTTTTCTTCAAATGGCTATTCTTCACAGGATTTGCCCTTTTCCCCCACATTATTTGCTTGCTATGAATAAAACCAGTTAGCAACTGTTGACAATACAGTGGGGAAAAAAATCCCTTGTAATATTTAAGATACATTTACTAATTTTGGAAACCTGTATTTTTAGGCCTCAGTCTGGCAAGCGGGAAGGTAGGAAATACAGCAATGCCATGATGATGCTGGAGATGAAAATTTTAGAGACTGTCCTAAAACTGGCGAAGGAACACTATATGTTACACTGCTGTCAGGTTCAGGTGTTAGCTATTTCTCAGAATCTTTTTTTACCTCTGAAGTAAGCATAATGTAATGTATGCATGTTTGTGTACATGTCTATTTGCACTATTAAAATCTTTTACACTTCACTTAGCTGCATTCATCCTCTTCCTTGTGAGATGCCAGCACAGATAAATAACAGAGCTTCATCACATCATAAAATGCCTTCCTGTAGAACCAATAGATATTACAATATTAATTCAATAAAGACTTTTTAAGGATCTTCTTTTGAGGAGCAGGTAATTAATACAGTTGTTAGAAGCAATATAATTACAAATTTTAGTTATATGTATCCAATGTAGATTTTTCCAGTTGTAATAATTATCCTGACATGTAAGGTCAAAGAGAAAAATATTTTCCATAATGTTTCATTTACAATTCTTAGCCATTTCTAGAAGCACAGTAACTATAGACAATATTCATATTTATCTGATTGTCATGTTAGTCAGCTCTTTACTTTGCTGGTTTCATTTGGGTTTTTTACTGAGCTGAAATCAAAATAACTCATGAACTTGTAGTAGGACCATTTTCAGAGACAGATTGTTTCACTCTTTGGACTGTCACCATGCCTTATTGTTCCCTTATCTTTCCATTGGATATTTTGTAAATAAGATTGACCAAGCTGTGGGGGATGCTCATGAAAACTTCATCAGTCAGAAGAATTGCCCTTGCAAGATAAAGGCAATGAGCAAAGAGCGCTAGCATATTTCAGTCTTCAGTTCCTCACAGTATTGTTTGTGATAAAATTTTCTTTTCACTCTATGAATGCATTTAAACTGATTGTAACATTATTTAGAGTATTCTATCTTACAATTCAGTCTATTTCTCTTGTGTCATGTCCTCTTATTCATATTGCTTTTCTGCTTCTTCTCTCTATGAGAATATTTGTACCTTTCAGAAAGCTTTCTACTCACCAGCTATATTTCTGAGCCCTGTGTGAGATGATTAGAACTGAAGGAAATGGCAAAAACATTCCTGGTTTTTTTTAAGAACTTTTAGTCCTCTAAGTATACTTAGTCATGTTCAGTTTTAAGAAAAACAAAAAGCTGTATTGCATACCAGCCAGTTTTCATTTCTTCTAAGACCATTCTGAAATAAAAGACAAGTTTTGTTTCTCTTTCTTGCACACAACTCACTAGATCTTTTTCTTTTTTTATGTTCCTTGCTGTCCAATTGTAATGCTACTAACATTTGATGTAATAAATGTCTCCCTTTATGTTGTTCCACACTGTATAAAAAATGGTCTATGTGGGTGGGAAAACAAGCCGCCTTTACCTTTGGTAAATATCCAACAACTAGGGTAGAGTCGGTCTTACTCATTAGCTAATTAACTAGGTATTTTATAAACAGCTCTAGTTGAACAACATAAACGTGACACATATCAGAGTACATTGCTGATGGTAGTATTCTTTTGGAAAATGAAAATTTGATGCCATTGAGTGAAAGGAGAAAATTGAATATCTACCTGCCTCATTCTGGAATAGCCACTATCATTTTTTTCTAAAATGGAGATGGTGCTGTGAGTTCTAGAATTTAATTCTGACCTTGAAATCCCTTTTTTTGCAGCAGGAATCGGTCAATAAATCTGAGACAATTTCATGAATGATTTCAGAATGACTGAGTAGATCTTACTTTAAACCAAAATGAAGTATTTATGTCTGGGTTTTGCTATATTGTTGAATAGCTTCTACAGCAGCTAGTTTGATGATTTGTAATTAGATAAGAATTTTATAAAATACCTTATTTGGCACTTGATCATACAAGTTCTGGATATAACTTTTCAATTTGTATTTCTAACTGTAACGTAGCTCTATCTGTAAAGTTGAATTAATTGAAAGGGTTTTTTTCCATTTCTAATTTTTAGATAGTGAGAGCTTGATTACCCTCTTAGAGTTATGCAAAGGATTCACTGAGAGTTTGGACTTACTCAATTGAAGAAGATAGAGGCAGATGGCCATGTCTGGGGAAGATAAAAAGCTGCACTCTGAAAATATGTCAGAAATGTCAGATACCCAAATGAATAAATTCTCATGAGTTTAGCAAAAAGAGAAGGACAAAAAAATAAGAAGTTTGGCCTGAGTAAGAGTAAAGTTTTATCTATCCTGTACCATATTTGACCAGTTATGAATGCTTTTGGGAAATGTGTAATTGCACAACAAATGCATGGTGACACTTCTTCAGAATGTCATTACAGCCTTCAACTATTTGCAGCCCAAGGTCCTCCTAAGCCCGAGTACCTCCTGGGTGTTTTCTGTGTGTTACATAACCTTACTAGATTTATGTTCTATGAATTTGTCCATTCTCCGTTGAACCCATATATAATTTTTGTTCCCAGAAAGAATTTTTATGAGTAGTTCCACACTTAACTAAATATCTAACCACCATGAGAAGGTTGCAGCTTTTGTTTCCAGACATTTCAAAATTCAGAAGGCTGAAAAGTGGGTCCATTGCTTATGTTTAGAGCTTTATGTTTGTGTTCTAGAGCTTTCATTTGTGTGACTCACACCCAGCAGATTGTGACACCAGCTAATGCCAATTTTTTGCATTTCAGCAGCATTGTTCATAGAACTAAGTTCCTTAATTCCTGAGACATAAATTAATTTTCTTTTGGATCATGGCTGTCCTTTTGGATCATGGCTTTTTTTTTTCCACTTATGCATATTTTTCTTGTATCAAGAGAAGCCCTTTGTTAGATCATTTAAAAGGAAAGTCTAATTCTCACTTTTGTTGATGTTTTGTATATCTCATTAGTGGCTGTGCTTGTATACAGGAATGAAAGTATTGAAGACTTACTCTGTAGTGGCATTATGTATGTTCTTTCTTATATTTGAGTCATGCTGAAGTAGCCTGTTAAGAAAGAACTCTGGGTTGATCTTGTACAGCTTGCGAGGAATAATATTACTTATCTCCTGTGGATTTTTTTTTTTTTAAAGAAAATATTTAAGAATTGGTGCCTCCAGACATATCTCATAGAATGGCAAGATTCTCTTTAATTCTTCCTCCCTGAAATCCATTTTGCCAACAATAGAGGCAACACACGTCTCCTGTCATCAAAAAGATCAAACATAGACTTCCACATAGTCCAACCAAGGAGTTTGTGTCACACTTCTGATGATCAATAACTTGTGATGCTATTTGCAGTCTCTTTCTTAGTGTGTCAGGTAGCTTGTGGCTTTAATAATAGAATCCATGCTTCTTACATCAGTCAGGCTTTAAGTGACTGTAGAGAGGTATGTCCTTGTGCAATTGTTTGCAAAATGCTTGCTTGTCAAGAAAAAAGAATCTTCATGCAAAACATCAAGCTATATGTGAAAACCCAAATGCATGCAAAAAATAGTTTTGCATTTTTAGTACAACTTTAATTAAAAATCTTGTTAAGTTCAAATACATCTTAGTTGGATTCTCTGGGGTCCAGATGCCCGCTTTTTAAAATATAAAATTCAGTTCTTCTTCAAATATAATGCTTCCCAAGCAGCTTTTGATTTATCAAACTATCAAGATATCATATATATATATATATATATATTTTCATGCTTGAGAACTGTGATGTTAATGTTTTGCTTAGCTTACATGAATTTTAATCAGGAGAAAGGTAGATGTAGATTTATTTAGTTTTAATGTTAGCTGGATTCCATAGAATAGTATAAACCAATACTATAATTGAATAATAATTCAATATTTTAATAGAAAGAATTCAATAACAAATTATTAAAAGTTAATTTACTTTCTTGTTACTAGTTTTTGTGTTTCCCATAGTAGGCCACTGTGGTTGCCGTTGGGGACTTCTGTTTTTGTTAAATGGGTTTAAATTATGAAAAATCAACATTTGCCTACACAGCAGGCCTCTAAGAGGCAGTTTAATATTGCTGTTACTAAGGCAAAAGTAAAAACTAGGTATCCTTTGAATGAATCCTGTATGTCATATACTTGCGAGGTCTTAAAATACTTGCTGCAGATGTTTGGTGGCACCTTAAAAATGGTGGAAGAACAAATCGTGTATTTTCTACAAGAAAAAGTCAACAAAGGTATAGTGCTCACATGTAAGCCCACCTTCACATTTAATTTTAGATAGAAGGAAGACACTTCATGTGCTCCAGGATAGCTCTAGGATGTGAACAAAACCAAACAAAACTAAATAGGAACTGTGGGGAGATTTCCCAGCCAAACTAAAACACTGATGTGGATGCACCTGTAAGCCTTCAGTACAAATGAGCTCCTGTTAACCACGAAAAAATCAGAAGAATGAAACAAATGAGAATGAGAGATTCTGAATGTTTCAGCTGTTGAAAAAGCTCTAATTGTCCCTTTTACTGTGTCAAATATCAGAAAGCCTGACTATGAGACACAGGTCTTGTATAACCAAGCCTATTGTTATGCTTTTCTTTCTGAGAACAATTCCAGGAATTAAATGTTAAAACCATAAATATTCAATTATTTGAGTCGCTTGCTGTCTATTCAAGCAATTAGAATAACCTCTACCTTCTTGCTGGCTAGCTCATAACCCTCAGAAAAATTGAGATGATACTCATAATTGCCTTCCCCTCCCTCCTCCTCTGGAAAGTATTCTATGCCATCCTTATAGGCAAGAGAAAGGTGTCACTTAAAAAGAAAGAAATTTAATAAAAAATAAAAAAGAAAAACACTGCTGAAAATACAGGTTCAGGGAACAGGGAAGATGGTTTTTCCCTGTATTACTAGGCATTTTGCACAAATCTAAAAATAGACATTATTTCTCTGAGCAACTGTATGGACTATATTCCATAGGAGTTAGTTTTATATCATGACCACAGAACAATAAATATTAATCGCAATTTCTTTTCACATGGTAAAATGATATATGGTCTGTCCATCTTTTCTTTCCCTTTCTCTGAGTGATGCACGCCCCTTCAGAGCTTACCATACTCTAATAATGCCTATGGGCAAAAAACCCCTTTGATGTAATTCCAAGCCAGTGGAACTGACAGCCTGTATCTGCCTACATATCAGGGTGAGTTCTCCTTGGACAGCGTATCACAGAGTTACCGATAATTTAGGCAGGCAGCTAAGTTTTTGTGGTTTAACACCTAGCTGGCCCTCACCCCATCTACTGTATTTTCATGCTTTTACTCTACAGCAAATACTGAATTTATGTGTTTCACAGTGAAATAGAGATGGAATACTGTTCATTAACATCCGTGTAGGAATGCAAAGAGTAAACTCTTGATAAGAACATTGATGTTCAAGTGATGTGTTGCTTTTTATCATGTAGTTACATGAGGAAATGGAAATATCAATAATCTTAATTAAAGCTAAGGTGAGCAGCACCAAGGTGCTAAGTGCCTCTTTTAATTTAATAGAAAATTTTGGAACAGACCTTTTTCAAATTCCAATCAAGTGTCCTAATTGGATTTAATGATTATTTCCAGAAATAATCACACTTAGGATTATTTTAGGATTTCAGAAAATTCTGAACTGAGATATTCTTTCTCTCATGAACATTCTTCCACAGTAATGCAGCAGTTGAAGCATCACCTATAGCAACAGTAGCCATGGGGAAATATTTTTTCTCTGTCAGTGGAAGCAAACCAGTATCACAAAATGAAGTACACACAATAACATCGAAACAAGAATATCTTGTGATGGTGCTTACCTGGAATCCCAATGAAATATGCACTCCTAATGAATACTTTAGGTTTTTAAATTTTTAAATTATACTCTTTGGGTTTAACAATGTCATATAGTTTGGTCTAGATTCCTCTGCCTCTTATTACTCCAAGGAAGATATTGAGTTGCCTTAAATACTTATATCAGCTACATAAATAATCAGCACAATTACTTCACAAAGTGTCATATAGTTATTGCCTTCCTTCACCTTTTGGGATTTAAATGATCAGAGATTATTACATCTGGAATAATTTTTTAACTTTCATTATAATTAGATGTCATGTTGTATTTTCCTTATGAGAGCTTGATTTCTTTTTATGGGAGCTATATGCACTCTTCTCAGTACTTGGAAACCAAGCTTTGCTACTGGATATGCACTCTCCTTCTTTTCTGATCTTTTACATCACAACCAGTGAGACCAATCATGCTTCCAAACACCATATTCATATACTGGTATTGAGCTACAGTAGTGTGAAACAAAGAAAAACCCACCCATCACTCTGTGCATAATTAAGTTCTGGCTCAGCACCACAGACAACAGATCTTGTACAATTAGCATCCTATCTGTAAGCAAATTAAGCTTAAAAAATTGATTACTAAATACTGTCATTAAAATAATATTAGGAAAAAATACACAAAATAATAAGAAGACATAAACTGTATTTCACAGCTACTAGTCATCTTAGTCCTAAATCTGAGAACCCAAGGATAATGACTCTAATGATAAAAAAAAAGAAAAAGTTTCTGAGCAAACAATTCTTAATGTAATAGAAATGTAATTCTTAGCATTCCTTATACCCCTCATCCCCTGGAAACTTGAGAGGTAAGACTGAAATAAACTAAAGATATGGCAGTAGGTCCAGTGGTTCTCTTAAGTAAAGTCAATAATATAATTATACTTAATCTGATTAGAAATTTAGAAGTATTTTGTATTCTTAGAAGTACTGTCACCTGTCAAAACTATGAGAAAGGGAACAAGAAAAATGAGCTAGGTAGGTCAAAAGCAGGAGAGAGAAGAGAAAGTGAAAACAAATACTCAGCAGCTTGATTGTTAGAATACTCATCTATGCTTTAAAATCCTTTCTTCAAGTACCCATTTTTTTAATGTGTATAGCAAATTGTTCTGCATGCTACTAGTCGTTGATTCATAATCTGAAAAATAAATTAGACTTTTTATAAAGGAATTTTAATTACATGGTGTAGTTACATATTATATAGTATTCTTTGAAGTCACTGAGTAGACCAAATTGTGCAAATGTATTTTGCAAAATAAAATATTTTGTAAGATATCTATAGTTATAACTATCTTTAGAAGATGTCATTGAGTATTTGATACTGACAATATATGCTTTTCAGTAAAAAAAAAGTGTTTAAAATGCTGATTACCAGTTAAAATTCTCTGTGGGCCTGATCCAAAGCTTATTGGTATTAGTGGAAATACTCATACTCAGTTTAGCAGATCTCAGTTAGATTCTGACTCCAACACATTAAAAATTGCTAATGTGGAAGAGCTTTTTCTTTCTAAAAACACTAGAGGCAAATACATTAGTTCAAAACCAGTGAGATATCATTCTGAACTAAATCTCTAATTCTAAAGTAGAACATGTGCAGGATAGGACAGAGCAGTGATTTAAAACAGATTTGAATTGGACTGGCACACTTAACTGACAAGACTTGGGATTATTCTGTGCTCTAAAAAGCATTTAAATCTGCATGCTTCCTGTTTTGCTAAGGCTAGCAATCAATTTGGGGCATTTTAGCACAGTACATAACTTATTTCTGTTTCAGATTCTAAAAATTGCTTTGAAGTATATGCCAGAAGCAAAATTATTTCTGCCCATAGATGAAATAACTCATTCTCTGTGACTTCCTCAGATGTGAAGTCAATCTCTGCTCAGGAAAAATACAGTTTTTAAAAATAGAATAATACGTATCTCCCAATTTTAAGTTTAGCATTTAACATTCAGAAAACCTTATGGGCTAAATTGTGGCACAGAGTCAGCAAGCTTTTCTGATGGAGGTGCATCAAAGATGTCTATCTCTGTTGGGCACAATCTGCTCTGGGAAATAAGAGAAATAGGAGTGTCTGTTGTTCATTGCATGATATGCCAGTGAAAAGGTTTACTTGAATCCTGCTGGATAAATGGTTATTAGAAAAGCATGGAGGTTTTAGAAAAAAATTGTTCAATTTCCAGTATTTTTTACTACTTCTAAAGTGTGCAAGTTAATGCAACATATTTTCAGCCTGTTACCTCTCTGACTAGTTTTCTCAGAGATGTATGTATAACATGCCAAAAGAAAAGAGGATTGGTTTATCTCTTCAGTCCTTACCATGAGAAGAGTTCAGGGAGAGTTTCTGTCTGCTCTTCTTGAACAGCTGTCTTGCTAGCTGGTGTAAGGTCTTGTGGCAGGCTTTCACACATATGCAGAAGATCTGAAGAAGTACACAGTCTGGCCCTGTGTAGATTCAGAACCATATATAAATAGAAAATCATAGAATTATGCTGTATCTGAAAGAGATATCTAGTTCAGACCATCGCAGCTATAGTCACATTACTACTATCTGGTTTTCAGAACATTTTATTACCAATTTTATGCATAACTCTTAAATATTATGATGTCATCACAATGAAGCACTGTATCATCATTTCTGTTGCTGAGGCATTTAGGGTCAATCGTATCTACCTATGTTAGTATGAATTACAAGGAGATTTCATATAAAGTAAATGCAGGGCATATTACCACTAAGGATAGGATCTGTGAATCATGCTAGAGACAGTTCTAGCATCTTTCATTAGTGGCTAAGGTGGATCTCTGAAGCTATTGATTTTGCCACTGTTCTGTTTACAGCCCTCCCAGATCTAGTACAAGTCCCACCATCCCTTCCCATTTTGGGATTGGGAGGACACATTTTCTTTTAAGGATCCATCACTGGAGCTTTTGTATATGTAAAGCAGTAGTGAATTTGGTGGTGATATAAAATCTAAAGTACAGTTGAGAATAAGCATATTAAACATGTAGAAATTATTGTGACATTCTCTTCAGAGCATCCAGATTTCTGGAATGAGTAAACTGAAAGTAGTGATAAATGCTTAGATGTGCAGTAGGCTAGAGCATGCTTATACAAAATTTGGAAGATGTTTGCATTGCGTAATGGTATGTGATGTTTGGGAAATGAAAGTTTTTAGAATATTCTCTTTTGGCACTATCTTTTGGTGACTTTGAACCTCTCTCTGGACCCAGAAATGCACAGTAAATGTGAAGACTCTTTTAAAAAGTATGATTAACAATAGAAATGTACCTTTCCAATTAAGTATTTACTAAAGCTGTTTGAAGCTCAAAGCCTGAATAAGCAAAACAGATGCAAAAGTTGTCCCAATTATGGTTCAAGTGTGATTCTGCATATTTTTTTATATAATTAGATAGCATATTGGAATTACAGAATTGTGATAAAGAAAGGTTTGGTGAAAACTATGCTGCCCTGGTATTTTGCAAAGAGTTACTGAAAATAAGTTAAGTGTGAAGCATTTCCCAGATGGTAAAAATTCACTCCAAGGAATTTAAATTGATACTCAAAATGTTGCTGTGTTCATGAAGCTCCTTTTTCCATCTTTAAAAAGAACATTGCAATGTACTCTAATCACTGCCAATTGTACTGTAATTTATTACAGGGAAGATTAAATGAACAAAAAAATTGCAGGTGGAAATTTGATCTTTGCATTAAAAACTTACAGTATAATATTCTCATCTTTCAAGTTTTAACCTGTGTTTCCTATATTATCATGAAACTGAGCTTTCTTCAGGGAAATATCAGTAAAACACCATGCCCTTATGAAACAACTGTCAGTGTTAATTTAGTTACGGAGACATTTCCTTCAGTGTAAGCAAGATTTCTTATGTTCTCTTGATGCAGTGCTAGTTTCTAAAAAATATTTTTATTCAAAGGATTAATTATTGTGTTTGAAATATTTGAGTCAGTTCAAAATACCAGTCTAACATAAACCTTTCTTCAAATTCCATAAGATTGCAATAGTTGTATCATTTGAAACTGTTTTATTGTCTAAAGTACTGGACTTTTTTGTCCCAAATTTTGCATATAATTTTGTTATCCAGTGTTTGATATGTGCTTAATGCAAACTGAGTCAAGGCAAGTAATACTGATTTGATTAAAGAACAGAAACATACATATTTAATTTGATATTGTTGGCATAATGATCTGGATTAATTAATATAATAAATGGCACATTATTGAATGTGACATATTGAAAAAAAACAAAATTAAGTATTTTCTTAATTAAAATATCTATAAAATCAATGCAGAGAAAGAGTCAGAAGTTAAACAAGTACTTGTGCATGCTCCTGCATAGACATATTTTCCTAGGATTTCCAACACACAAATTCAGCGTTTTATGAAAAACAAACCAGGAACAAAAGGTCTTCAGTTGTGACTGATCCTAATTCTGTCCTTCCTCCTGCTTCATTTAGAAACCAAACACAGTTTCGCCAATATAGGTCACAGTAGTTTGTCTATCTAAAATGCAAAGCAAGGGAAGTATATTGTTTAATTTCTGTGGCAGAAAAATATGTGATGCTCCTCATAAGTCTGCTGAATAGTTGCCATTGTGTTCTTCAGAGGTAGATGCCTGTTAGTGGTAGTTAAAATGTGTTTCATGATGTTTGGATCAAAGAAGTTGTATGAATGATTGTGCTTCTAGTTATTAATTTATTTCTGTGCAAGGAGAATTATCACTACTTTGCAAAGAGAATTATTGCATACATTTCTGTGTATAGATAGTACAGCACTGTGAAAGCAAGCAATATAAGCCTTTCAGTTTGTGATATTTAGAAATGAATGTTCTGTTCAGAGAAGATTGTTCTGGTTTTGGTATTTTTCTTAAGCTGGCAGTAAAATACTAGAGAAAAACCTGAAAAATGGAGAGATTAATGCAGTTTGGTTTATAACGCAGACAAAGGTGTGATTCTCAGATCAACCCTATTTAAAAATAAAAAGTATTAGTTTACGTTTCTCTTAAAAGCTGTTGTATGGATTCTGACTCCTTGAACATTTATGTCAAATAAAGAGAACATGACAGGCTTATATCCAACAATAGAGGAATATGTCTGACTGTAAGCTAACCTGTGACACATCAGTAGACTAATAATTGTTTTCTCTTTAAAGAGACATAAGCTCGTGTCTACATTAAGTATAAAATATGAAATGCAGCCACTACTTTAGGTGACATATTATTGTGAGATTTTTTATTAGTGGAAATCATACATAAATAATCAAGTATATATGTTTAGCACGAAGCTGAGAAACGGGGTTAAATGCCAATTCTTAGAATTTTACTTTTAAACTAAGATATGAAAAGAAGATCTGTGAGCAGCTTTAGTATCTACTTCAGTATTTGCCTCATTGATATGATTTAGCTTTTTCTTCTGTGTTTGATGTTTTGAAAATTACTTCTAAGACAAAGTTGATGAGAATTAATCACTGTTGCCCTAACATCTTTATTACTGATCCTCTGTCTTTAGAGGGACCCCCTCCTCCTTTCTAAAACACAAGGAGTGACCATGCATCTGCTATTTTTCTAATGCAATTCAGTATGCTAAATACAGAGCTCTTGGCTATGAACCTGTGTCAGCTCTTCAACTGCTTGTATTGTCCTTCTATCTTGACATACCCTGACTATATTTTGTTCTATGTCTAATGATATTCATTTTCTCAAATGAAATTCAGAATATCTAGGAAGACCAAGCTCTGCAAAATACAGCTCTATAGAATGATTGCTAAAATTAGAGCTAGCTTTATTGCAAATACTTCTTTTAAAATACTTGAGGGGAGAGGTAGCATTACTGCTATAGTTAATATTCTTTATTCCATTACTAATTCATATTTAAAAAGTGCATTGGATCACTGGAATTTTTTTTTGTGAGACATCACCAGAACCACATCGGTAAAGCGAAAGCTGGTACCAGGACTGTGCTATAACTACCTTGATTTGTTACAACAGTGCTAGTGTTTAGATGGCAGTGATTTTATACAGGATATGCTTTGCTGTTCAGTACATTGGCTGGGTAATTCGGCTCAGAAGAGCTTATCTATTATTTCTTACTGGCATAAAACTTCCTGTGAAATTAATTAGATAATTACTTCCATAAACTTTACATATGTATCACAGAAATTAGTTCCAAATATTTTAATGCTTTACTTGTTATGAAGATATTGCTAAATATCAGTGAGTATTTTTTTTCTGAACAGCAAATTTAAAATTCAGCTTTCTTAATGATTGAGTGCATTTTGGAAGTAGTATAAGTTGTTGGTACTGGTTCTTTTCCAATTTTCTTGATATAAAATATGCATCAAATCCAGACAGTTTTTCTGATTGTAAGTAACATCATGCTACCTTATAAACTGGATACCAATTCTGAATTAAGTGGACTCCTGTTCAGTGAGATTACTTTTTCCATGTTTTGTTTCATCACAGTGGAACTGGGTTGCCTAAGCAACAAGTAAAATACCAAGACTGGAATGCTTTCTTCCTCACTTCTAGCCTGAATGCAGTTAGTGCTGTGCAGAGCTCCCAGTCTCTGGTACCCATGGAAGGAAAGCATTGTCCATCACACTTTACAAAGTGAAAAGTGAATAAACTCCCCTGGAGTACACAAAATCTGTGCTGTTTTCTGTGAGGGATTCTCCTAAAAAATATGAAGCTGGAGCTGATGCATCAGATGAGGTCAGAAAACTAAGGTTGCACATCTGAGGACATGAGCCTTCATTAGCCTCTGTTCTTATAGGGGAATTTATCAGATAGAAAACTGAAGCACTGACAAGTGGTGTGATTTGTTAAGAGTAAGTGGCATAGAGATGTGCAGACAATTGAAAACTCTTGTTAGATCTTCACATTCTCTGCATACAGATCAAGTCTTGCCCAAAAGACAAGTACCTCTGCGAAGCAGTGTTCCTGGGTGAAATATTTTCAAGAGTCCCATTGATGGTTCTCACATTTTAGCTTTTGTTAGATAAAAAGGCACTCGACTGCTCTTTCTCTTGGATTAAACAGAAAGAGGATGGTAGGCCCAGTACTTCAACAAAATTTATCAGTCTGATTTGTTCTACTGTAAATTGAAAATTTTGATACCTCTGTTTAATCTACAGCAAAATGTCTTTGGTAGAGTGTGTTGAACTATGTGGAAGATCAGAAATAACCATGATGTGTTCTTAACTGTTTCTTAAAGGTATTAACTAGATTAAGTATTCTCAGGTCAGATGCTGTAATATGAAAAACAGAGTAATTATATATTAGAAATATTTGGGGGGGTTGAGTTTATAGAATGGAAAAAGGTGAAATTCTTACACTAACATTTCCTTTCCTGAGGTGGTAAGAAGGTATTTGAAGAAGATGCTTATATGCAGGGAAAGGAAAAAGGAAATATTTTCTTCCTTTTTTAGTCCTTTTAGTGGTGAAGAAAATAAAATGAGATTTTAGCTCATTGGAGCATAATTTTCCTGTACATGTGGATAAGGAACTCAGATGCTTTTAGCTCACTCGTTGTGTGTACGGTTCTGCTACCCAAAGGGAGAACTGATGGGTTTGAGGGTGAAGGTTCCATTTTTCCTTCCTCATCTTCCATCATCATAATGATCTGTAGTGTAACAGTCCCCAGATTTTACATTTTTACATTTTACAGTCCTCAGAACATTAAAACACTGTGGCAGGGACTCTCTACAAGTTTTTCTTACATAGCCAAATGGAGTGTGAGTATTAAAAAGCCATATCCCTGTTCAACATGTCTGCTACCAAAAAACTGTGTAGAGAGGTAATTTGTTATTTGAAAACTGCCCCTTTGCTAAAGTACATGATGATTTTGCTTTTTGCTTGTATAAAATTTCCCTTCTTTATGGGGGTGGTGGAAGTGATGTGTCTTCTATAACACTTACAGCTAAACTGAAAATCCAGATCTGTGGCTATTTTAGTATCAGGAGAAGACAGTCTTTACAGATACACCAGTCCATGTACCAGTTTCATACACAGGTGGCCTTGCTCACACACTTGTAAGTTGAAATTAACTGGTCAGTTCAAATGAATGAAGTTACCTGTATGCATATTTAGGTATAAACCTGATCTTTTTCTCGAAAAAAAAAAATTCAAAATACATTGTTGCTTCTTGAACAAAAAAAAAAATAGTTTTCCACAATTTAATTTTTAATAGTATTAATTAACATAAGAAATGTCCAGCCTACTTAAGTAGTAATTGCCAGGATATACAATTGATGGCAAAATTACTGCTCTTAGTTTTTTTATCATATTATTGGCCACTTCTGCATACAGACTGGACAAGTCTGTTTTATATTCCTGATTGCTAATAAGAAAGATTAATACACTTAGTGCAGGGGAAAACACGGACTAATCACTTGCAGACCATATTACAAAAAAAGTCTATACTCAAATGTAAATACCAAACAGAATTGGATTTATGGCTTTATTTAGTTTTCAATATTTTAAAGCATAATAAACTGCATTTAAACCATGTACAGGTGTGCATTCTATTTCTGAACAGTTCCATTACACGATTTGCTTTTTAAAGACTTGTGTGTCTTCACAATCATAGAATCATGAAGTTTGGAAAAGACCTGTAAGTTCATCAAGTCCAGCCTTTGACCAAACACCACCATGCCAAATAAACTATAGGACTAAGTGCCACATCCAGTCATTTCTTGAGTGCTTCCAGAGATGGTGACTCCACCACCTCCCTGGAAAGCCTGTTCGATGCTTAACCACCCTTTCAGTGAAGAAATTCTTCCTGATGTCCAACCTGAACAGCTTGAGGCCACTTCCTCTTGTTCTGTTGCTAGGTGCCTGGGACAAGAGGCTGATCCCCACCTTGCTACAACCTTCTTGAGCAAATGGTCATGTTTAGAAATAGAGTCCTTAAATGTGTTCAGAGGCAGTATCATATATCCATTGACTTTAGTAGGCTTTGCACAATGCTTCATGTACCAAAGTTAATGTCAGTTCATCACCATTTCATGTTTTCCCAGAAGCAGAATTATCATAGAAATATTACTTTGTAGTCATTCATGCTATCTATGGGAAATGTGGCACTCTGAAAATGAATATTGTATTGAAAATTGGCATATGGATTGATTGGGAACAGCTTCATGAATGTTAGGAGTATCCAAAGAGCCTCTGGGTATTTTCACATAAAGAATTCCATAGGGATTAAAGAGTGAAGGACGTCTGAAGTATTCTTGATCTCTCCTGCCAATTTATTACAGTGCAAGCTCTGGGGTTTTTTTTTGCATGCTGTATGTCTTAAATTGTTTTGAGGAGCTTTTTGAGGACCTGTAGTTCATGGCATGTCTACAGATGGTTTCTGAACTCTGAACTAATATTCTGCAGTACCAGTGCAGAATGTTCTTATGAAGGACTAGATGCAGTGACCCCATCTTGGGTTCCTTGTGCAGCCTTTAATGGTGTTTTGGTTCAACACAAGCATCTTCTCTGTGAAGTTTTAGCCACTATTGGAATAAGAAAAAATGAGTCTAGAAAACCCAGAAGAGAAAGACCTGAAAGTAAATAAGCAGTCACTCTGAATTAATATAAATGTCTTATATTCTCCTCAATCCAAAGACAAATAGACACTGTTCAGTAAATAAACAACTTGTAAGATAGTTTGATAATCTTTAACACTAATGATCATAGTGGTAGTAGTGTAACAATATCTGATTCTTAAACTCGTATTTGTATTAATTATTTCTTATACCATGCTACAAAAGTCAGTCATGTTGCCATTTAACGATATTTCTGATTGTACAGTGAACATGTGAAGATAAATCCAGCAATTCAGCAAGTAGAAACAATTCATCTGTACAGGTCCTGTGTGAGGACCTGTTCGTCCTGAGAGAGGACATTGAATAGACAAAAATTGACAAATAAGACTGTATCTCAGACCTGAACTTGTATTTTGCATTATGATGTATTCAGAGTTAGATAAAAGGTGTTACACAGCTATGCAGCATTGTTGCTTGGTGCACTTACCTTGGTGAGGAAGTTAGATGAGAGGTGTAAGAAAGCATAGGAAAGAGTCAGTTTCTGGAAAGATGAAATGCGTAGGAGAGGAGGAGGCAGCTGATATGGTTTGGGATCATAATATGGAACAATAAGGAAAAAGGCTGCAGGGCATAGGGTTGGTACCCCATTTGGGAAGCTGGAGCTGTACAGTGGGCCGATTAAGAATAGTGTTTTAAATGGTATCTTCAGAGATGCCTTGAGAGTCTCTCAACTCTCATATTTTCTAGGGTTAGCTCTCTCAACAGTATAAAATCTCAGGTGATGTGACTTTTCTTATAGAATTAATTCTTTAGGTTATTCAGGTGACCTTAAATCATATCAGGCTCTAGGCAGTAAGCTCAATGACTGCCTAGTTACCTAGACATGTAATCTTATAAGATAGTTTCTTGAAAATGTCTCTTTTAAATAAAATTTTTTTTTTTAAAAAAAACTGTATGGTAAGTACTCATCTCTGTCTTAGTTTGTTAGTGTGCCAGCCGCATCTTCTGAAATGAAGTTATATTTGCAGAGATAATTTGGGGATTTTCAGGAGGATTTAGTTGCCAGCGTTAAAGAATATGAATGCATTTTTTATTACAAAAAAAATGATGATGCATATAACTCTAAAATCTAAATGGGTTGCTGTGGGAAAGGTCATAAAAGGGCAAGATATTTAATTGAACTTGGCAATAGTGACAGCATTGCAGACTGTTGATGCAGTTTTTCTCTGTACTTTTCTATGTGTGCCTGCTTCAAGCACACTAAATAAACGTTTTAAATGAACTGTATTTCTAGCTCCCCTTCCAGTAAAAAATGGCTTTCAAAGACCCTAGAGACCCTGTTTGTCTTAAACAGAACAAAACAGTAGATTCATCTGACATATCAGTCTTCTCAGTTGTAAGAATACTGGGTACCATCTGCTTCTGATTTAAATTCATCGTATCATACTGTGTGAAAAATCATGTCTTGCAAAATAATATTTAATCATTTAGATCTTTTAAATACTTTAAATTCATTCTGTTAGAGTTAAACCATAACCAAAAAACTTCACATTTTCTTTTGAAGTATATATGCCTAGAAGTAACAAATCATTTTTATAGCCACAGGGCTTTATAAAACATTCTCTAATTTTTCAATTTACAATATATATAATGACACTTTGTATACTCTGTAGTTAAATTTGTTTTCTCAGGTATTCAGTTCCTTTCATCTTAATAAAGTTTCCTACAAACACTACAGACGTATAAAACCACAGGATAAGTATTTTTAAAGGACTTCTGAAAAATTCAGGATTTATGGTAAAGTCTGATAAACATCTTAAAAGATGGTGATAATACTTAGCTTTCCTATAGTGCTGTTTTTATTAGCAGGTCTTAAAACCCTTTAGAAGGATTGGTGTTATGACAGCTGAGGAAATTCAGGCAAACTAATATTAAACTGATTTTTGAATGTCACCTAGTAAACAACTGAAAAGGCTAGGAGTAACTCCTGAATCACAATACAGCAGTTTATACTTTGTATAATAATTTTTAATAATTTGTAACATTTTTAATAATTTGTAACATTGTTCTTGTGGACAATTAAAAACATAAAGGTTGGTATTTTTAAAGGTATCTGTGCATAATAGGCAAATGGAGGCAAACCCTAATTCCTTTAGTCTTTCTTGGCAGCTCCAGTATTTTACTTAAATTATTTGGAATATTTCTCCAAAACTTGTGAATTGTGCCATCTTTAACTGCCTCCAGCTTGAGAATTGGTGTTAAAATGCAGCATAGCACAGGCTAATTTGCTCTGGTTTTGGAGCAAATTTCACAGTCTATTCAGCGCACTCTCATGATATTGCAAGGTTTCTGTAACTAGGTAGGAGGTTTTTTTAAGCTATCTTGCTCTGTACAGAACACTGTAGTTATTGTTGTGAATGCAGTGTGGTCACATCTCATGCCCCTTGAAGGAATTTTGCTTTTATTCCTCTCTCCTGACCTTTCATATCACCTTTTTCCCCCCTTGTCATGTTTTGGCTGCAGCGTTAAATACTGATGAGAGGACTTGTTGAAAAGGTATTGGTTATAAGTTAAAATAAAGAGATTTTTATGGATTTTCTGTAGGTGTGCAAGTATGCAGCCATTAAACATGACAATTTTGAAGTGTTTATGTCTGCAGAGTGTACACTTGTATTAATACTTAATACTTAAATGCATTTTTAACAAATTAAACCTTTTTAAAACTTTTTTCCAGCATCTGAAGAATCTTTCAGACAAGAAGCAAATTTGCCATTAAACTAGGTAATTAAAGCATTATCTATGTTTCATGAATCAAGTCAGTTTATCCTCTTTTTTATCTAGAAGGAGTTGTGTAAAACTTTATTTCCCCTTAGTAGAAGGGAAACTACCACGTCAGGTAGTTCAGATTTTTCATTGGATATACCACAATTTATATTCGGAATGGGCAATCTCTTAGCAGAATACTCTCAGTGAACAGCTGGTACACAGTAAATTTTATATCATTACAGCTGTCTTCAAAGTGATTTTATGACTCAGCCTTAGTTTGATACCAAGACTAGAAGCTTAAATTATGTTCAAATTTTCTTTCTTCATACTTCAAAAAATGTCTAGTTCAAAAATAAATGAACAATATCTTAATCTCTTGATTTATGTAATTCTTGACAGCCTGAAAAATCCTAATAAATAATTGATCTCCTTCAAGAAAATCAATTCCTCTCCAGTGGCTTGTGTAAAAATCAAGTTTCTTTCTAAATATGTAAAATCTTTATTCTAGTGTTTAGTAGGTTTTGAATGTTCTACTGTGAAAAAAAATGCAGCACAGAATGCCTTCATATTTTTGACTGTAGTAGAATCATTATTATTCAGCTAGTCTGTATCACATGTTCATTCCCACATTCTCAAGCAAAAGCAGTTACTACCTTGAAGACTCCTTTTTAATTAGGAGAGTGAAAATTTGTCACGATGGCAGATTTATTACAAAAATATTTGCCATGTACTTACTGACAGATCTACAGTATTCTCACTGAAATTGTGGGAAGAGATTTTTTTGTAAGAAGATTGAAAGCTTTAAGGTGAAGACAAGATTATGAGAAGCAACCGCTTGGAGGCCACTGTAGAGAGTGGTGCCTTTTATGCCAGATGTATCATTGGAGTGGGATGTGAGAGAAGATGTACCACATATAAAAAATTATTCTTGGTGTCTCTTAAGATCACAGCTGTCAACTGAGTGCTCTTGATACTGTTGCGAGTGCTACAGTAAAGGCTCTGCATGATATCCTTACCTTAGTATGGTTTAGTGCTGTTGGGAGTGTATAAGGGCCGATAGTTACATCTAGCACTCAGTTATGACTAATGCTTTCAAATCAATCATAGTGTTTATACATGAAATTGAGAAATAAGTCTGTAGTTTACCCATTTATATAAATATGTGGGAGCCTAATTGTATTAACAGGCTTTGAAGTTGCAGATGAAGCAGAACAATAACGATCTCAGGCATAACACTTCCAAACTTTTCTTGAACTCTATCACAAACATTGGATCTGCATATTAGCAGTGTTTCCATTTTCTGAAGAATGCAGTAGACAAGGTATGTAATTTCATAGCTCATCAAATAGTCTTTTTCTCAAAGGGCTGAAAGGCATTGTGAAATGGCTAAAAGTCATCCTAAGATTTTGTAATATTCTTTAAAGTAATAGAACCTAATGACTTCTTTACCTGCTTAAGTTATTTTCCTTTTTTCCCTCCATCCCAATCTGTTTCTTTGGTGTATAATTTCCATGAATGCTTTTGTAATCTCAAGAGGATTTGGGATGAAATTTAACATTTTTAGGTTAGAGTTCTCCCTGTAAAATTAGTGGAAGGAAAAGTAGATTCTGTAAGTGTGTGCATTATTATGTTTTAATTTAAAACATTTGTGATGGCAAATATAGGTCTATTTAGTAATGGACATGTGTGTTTTGGATTTTTTGAATATTTTTTATGTCCCCTATAGGCTACCTCCTCACAAGAAAGGCATGGATTCATGGAACAGATTAAAAATACCTTTGGTATTCTGTTCCTTCTCTTTGACCCCTTCTGTCTTCTATTCAGGCTGTTGTTTGGTTGATCTTTGCTTCCTTTGCGTTTGATTTTTCAGATAATTTTGAAATTGTTGATGATTTTCCTTCAAGGCCCCAAAGTGGTGATTTCTCCTTGAGCTGGTCCAGAGATCAGCTGTGATTTTGGTATCTACTTCCAGCTATGCCGGAAGCTTGGCTTCCAGCTTTTTCCTTCTTGAGCTTTGTACTATTTCTTAGGGTTTGGGATGTTGTTTCTTTGTTTGTTTTCATGTGGTTCTGGAGACTTACAGTGAATGAAGGAGAAGAAAAACACTTGGGACTGAAGATTTTGATCTGAGGTCCATGAGTATACTAATTCTTCTTTGGGAGTCAAAGCACAGGCCATATTGTGACACAGCAAAGAAATAAATACATAAGGACTGAGAAGGTGTCTTTGATGACCTTGAAAAAATTCTGGATTTGTGACTGAAGGTTATCTTTGTTTAACAATAACATTGATTTTACAACCTGGATTACAACTCAAGAACAGCATGGCTGAGCTTCCCACATGACATAGCTGAAAGGATTGCTGAATGAGTGTGGAATATGCTAAGAAAACTCACTATTGATACAGCTAAACATTTGAGGAAGCTTTAATTGAAAAAAATATGTCTGTCATAACTGTGATAGCAAAGAAAAACTATCTAAAATGAGTAACTAAAAGGTATTTTGGGTTATTCTATCCTTTATAATTGAATCAATATATAGTTTTTCAAAGGTACTTTAGCTACTGTAAATTTGACCTTGATTTTTTCATCAGTTCTCCTGTGTGTGTCACTAAGGACATTATTATGACTTAGTCCAGAAATTGTCTATGACAAATCTATAGGTCTAATTAAAGCAAGAAAATCAAATGTAATACCAAAACTAATGTAATTGTTATTCGTGTAAGAAAAGTTGCATTTAAACATGACTGACCTCAGGCAAAGTACACAGTACAACTAAAAACTCCATGCAATTCACTTCATCTATAGAGAGACAGCAAACTGAGCGTGTCCAGTCAACAAATATTTGAAAACCTCAGCTTGTATCTGGGCAGTAATTTAGAATTGAAATGGCTGTGATAAAAAATATGGGCAAGGAACAGAGCAGAAATGAAGGACAGATACATCTAAATTCAATATTTTGATCAAATGAGTATCCTGACAGGAGAGACAGATGTAGCAAGAATAGTGAAAGCACTTGCTGAGCAGTGCAATTCTGGTCATAGTTTCCTGGAATTCAGACTTCCCCCTTGACTTCTGCTTCTGTGTTTTCCCTCTCTCCTTTCCTAGCTCATTATTCTTGAATATTTTTTATTTCTCAGGCATTTTAGCTCTTCCTTTAAGTTCTCTCTTTTTTTTTTTTTAATATCTTCAAGCAGCTTTTTTGGTGTATTGGATATATGAATGGAGTGTAAAATAGAAATTGAGTTTGTAGGGGCTTTGCCTTTTAAAAATACTTCAACAAATACTAATTTGTGAAAGAACCATCCCATGATTAAAACTGAAAACTAATTTTTGTACTTAGTGTCTTTAGTGTCAGATGTATTGTTCAGGGAGATGAACCTCCTTATTTTATGCTCTTATATGCAGGACAGGTGCAATGGCACTTTCTGATCCCAGAGTTATGATTTTGAGTTATCAGCTGCTCTGTGTGTTCTTTTAAAAGACACTGTACACCGGTCAGCTTCAGAAGAAGACAGGCCAGCATTGCCGTAAACTCTAGTCCACTTTAGCCAGCTAAGAACCTTTGTCTGATGCCTACCTTTAAAATTCATAGAAAGGTTTGGGTTGAAAGGTGCCTTTAAAGGTCATCTGGTCCAGCTCCTTTACAACTAGACCAGATTGCTCAAAGCCCTGTCCAAACTGACCTTGAATGTTTCCAGGGATGAGGCATCCACCACCTCTCTGGGCAATGTGTTCTAGTGTTTCACCGCCCTCATAAAACATTACTTCTTTATATCTAGTCCGAATTTACCTTCTTTTAGTTTAAAACCGTTACCACTTGACCTATTGCAACAGGTTGTACTGAAAATTCTGTCCCCATCTTTCTTATAATCCACCTTTAATTATTGAAAGGCCACAATAATGTCTCCCTGCAGTCTTCTCCTGGCTGAACCACCCCAACTCTCTGAGCCTGTCTTCATGGGAGAAGTGCTCCACCACTCTGATCATTTTTGGGGCCTTCCTTTGGACCCACTCCCACAGGTCCAGTGCTGAGGACTCCAGAACTGGATCCAGTACTTGAGGTGGGGTCTCATCAGAGTTGAGTAGAGAAGAAAAATCACCTCCTCACTATACACCTCTCACATCTTGGTGTATAGCAATACTTCCACCCCCACAATGAAGAGGAAATATTTTTACTTGCTCTGAATCAGTCTTTCTAACTGTCAAGATAAATTAAGAAGAACTCATACCACAAAGGTCAGAGTTCTTACTTTCCCACAGTTCTTATAGGATTAGCCATGCAGGGGAAAAATAATGCTCTTTAGCCCTTCACCTCTGAATTGTGAAGTAAAGTCATACAAGTGTGATGGTCCTTCTATTTTAATAGTCTTCCTCAATTAATTGACTTAAAAACTGCCAAAAAATATCAGACCTTGGAAATTACTGATTTATGCTGAATCTCTGTCTTTCATGTGGTAAACATTGCTGCGTTGACTTTAATATAAGGTATGATTTAACTGAAGTAGAAGAAAGATGCCGTTTTTATTAAGCAGGCAGTTACTTTGAAACTTCTGTACGTCTTTGTGGTGATTGCTGCATGTCGGGCTTCTATAAAATGACAAAAACAGTTGAAGTTCAGATTGATTAGAGATAATTTGAAGGCACTTACAAACTGCAGACTTTTAGTCATTATATTGATAGTCTGACTGTGAGGGTAGGTAAACCTAAGTCAAGTTCCACTTAAGATTTACTTTTAAATTTCACTGGTCAATTTTCATATCTGTGGAGTTAATTTTGGTTTGGAAACACATGGCATATCATCATATATGTGTAGATGGTTTGCAGGTTTTTTTAGGTTTGTCCAAGTTATGACTGAAGAAAGGAAGCTGCTTTCAAAAAACCCTCTGTGCAGATTTACTCTTTGTTTACCGGTACTGTATCTATCCCAATTACTTTAAATTTTGTCTCACCCTTTATTCTCTGAGCAGAGAAGATTTTCATAGCTTAATGCTTTGTTTTCCATCTTGAAGAAAATTCAGTTATGTGTTAACTGGGCTAGAAAGAGGCTAATATACATGTCTTACATGGTAGTTGGCTCCTTGTTCATTTAAGAACTCCTGTCATTCTCCTTGGAAATACCTAGTGCATGTCATTTATTTCCACCACCTTCATCAGCCTTCTTTCATTTAGGTTGGTGCAGATAGGCAGAATAATTAAATAACATAATCTGAACTACTAATAATACTATAATTTTTAAGGCAGCCTATTCCAGGAGTGACCATCTTGACTTAATTTTTTGATTGTGCTTCTTTATATTAAAAGCATAAAAGTGCTTTCAGGAAAGAAGTATTGACTGTGAAAATACATGGCATTTCATCTTTGTATCTTCATGAGATTTTAAAAAACTAATTTAAAAAAACCCATAAAAACACATTGCACATTAAATTATGCAATGGTGCAATGGTCCTTTATAGGACCAATTTAATTTGAAAATCTCATCAGAAGTTTCTGGGTTTAGAATCTGTGGTCATCAGGATGGCTTCGTTCTTTTTCCCTGTTCTCTCTCTCTCTTCCCTTCTCTCTTCTGTTATTGCAGAAGAGGTCGTTTGCCCACTTTTAATCAGAAAAGTGCTTAAAATTTTTTCATGGCAATTTCTCATTATTTTAACAATAAAAGCTAAAAAAAAGAAGAAAAAAAGAAATCAGCTATCAGTCTTTGTTCTGGTATCTCTTACAGTGCTGATATGTTGAGCTGCTAGTGATGCTCGCTTGCTTTTATAAAGAAAGCAAATAATGATGTAAATTTCTCAGGAGACCACAGTCATCTGATTTCCAGTTTATTCCAAATGAAGAATATGCTAATTAAAACAATTGTAATATTTTTCCTGCAATTATTTTTTAATTACAACTGACTTAATGAACTACTTCTGCATACTCAGTTCTCATGGGTGTGTTTGGTAAGTTAGAAGACTTGCCAGAGCAAAACCTCATCGAAGAAAACACTGGGAAAATCAGTGTTGTTTCAGAGCCAGTCGATCCTGAACCTTCACCAATCTGTGTAGTAGCATCAGTGGCCTTGAGGCAGTGAAAGGAATTGTCTTTTTCAACAACATTATGTATACCAATATTAATTTTTCTACAGCTGAGAATGTAGTTGAAATACACAGTTGTTTTACAATCCCTTTCAGTCATAAGAAATTGGAGCAATTAAATTCTGCTACATGACTTCTCAGCAGAAGTGAAAATAGCAAAACAATAATAATTGCCAACACATGAAAGACAGGAATTGGTTATTTGATGTCTTTGAAGATTTATTAAGAAAGGACTTGTATTTCCACAAATCGCCTTAAAAGTAACACTGAGAGCCAAAGCATGTACGTGCTGTGTGCAATGGACCAAAAAGGTGACTTTTGTAGAAGAGATCTTGAAAGGGACAAGAGCAGGGGGCCTGAAGTTTAGTAGATACAAGACAATGGTTTGTGTAGCAATTTTTAGCTGGGCAGGTAGAAACCCCAGTTTAGAAATACACTGCACTTTAGCAATACCCTGTGTTGAGTGTTAAACACAGTACAAATGTATTAATTTGTGTAAGTAAGAGACAATACCCAAGTTACAGAACAACGTATATGAGAAAATCCTAAATCTGTTCTCTCCTACTGTGTATGTAACACAGAATCACAGGATAGGCTGAGTTGAAAGGGATCCAAAAGGATCATCGAGTTCAACTCCTGGGCCTGCACAGGACCATTTCCAAGTCACACCACATGACTGAGAGTATCACCCAAATGCTTCTTGAACTCTGTCAGCCTTGGTCATGTGATCACTTCCCTGGGAAGCCTGTTCAGTACCCAACCAACCTCTGGGTGAAGAACCTCTTTTTAATATCCAGCCTAAACCTCCCCTGACACAACTTCAGGACATTCCCTTGGGTTCTGACACTGGTCACCACAGAGAAGAGACCAGTGTCTGCTCCTCCTCTTCCTCTCACAAGGAAGTTGTAACTGCAATGAGATCTCCCCTCAGTCTCCTCCAGGCAGAACAGACCAAGTGACCTCAGCCGCTCCTCATATGGCTTCCCCTCAAAGCCTTTCACCATCTTCATTGCCCTCCTTTGGACACTCTAAGAGCTCAAGATCTTTCTATGTTGCAGTGCCCAAAACTGCCACAATATTCAAGGTGAGGCCGCATCAGTGCAGAGCAGAGCGGGACAGTCCCCTCCTTTCTGGCAAGGAAAGTCACCCAGAAGGATAAGGGCACTTGACTTGGAAATGTCCCTTATTTCCTCAAAGAATAATTTGTCATCCTGACTGGGAAGTTTTTAGTAAACTCCCATGATGACATACACATTATTTGTTGATTCTTACACAGAAGCTCTCAACTGTGTCATTGTCAGCTGTGAGCTCCGTGCATTCTAACCCTTCTATTACATACAGTGCCACCCCTCTGCTTCTGCCCTGCCTGTCTCTCCTGAAGAGCCTGTAACAATCCAACAGGCCTCTCCAGTCGCAGGACTCTTCCCACCATGTTTCACTTATGTCAGTGATATCACATCTCTGGGACTGGGCAAAAGCTTTGAGCTCCTCTTGTGTGTATGACTGATTAAGAACTTGGCCGCTCTGTCAGTTTTATTAACTTCTCTTTTCTTTGGAGCTAAGCAGGGCAAAGGAGAAGAGAGTAGAGAGGGGCAGGAAAGGAGTGTGTACTAGGCAGCTGAATCAAAAGCTCAGACCTTTTTTCTGGAGCAGCTGAAAACACGGATTCCAGAAGGGACAGTTTGAACCATGCCATGCTCACCAAAATTAATATATACCTGCCAAAAGTAAGTACCTTTCCAGAACAGAAACAATAGAAAGAGAGATCCTAAAAGCTCCAACATTTTGACTCTACCATCCAATGCTGGGGTGTGTTTGAAATCATTGTCTGGAAGATGCCTTTGAAAAATACTGAGGTTTGGAAGTTTGTTGTCATGTGAAATGAATAAGCAGCATTTCTAAGCTTTCAGTGAGGGAAGCTGAGAGAAATGCAGCACAGTCTTTCACCTTACCCACATGAACTCCAGAGTCAGGAAACACACCATAAATGGGATGAACCGTCTCTCTCCTGACTGACCAGAGTGATCAGAGCCAGAAGAATAGAGGACTGTTATACCTAAAGGGCAGAGGGTATCTCAAATACCTTTGCAGGCAGTATTTGCCATGTACAAAACTCTGATGTGGCCAATAGACAAATGCATTGCTGCAAACAGAATGTCACTGTTTGCTGTTTTCAGTACCAAGGAATTCCAAGTATCTCCTATGCCCCCCCCACTAGAGAAGATCCTAATGTTCCACTGGATTAGAAATAAAGTGGTGCATTCTCAGCTCTCTGAATCTTTGAAGTAGACAGATGAGCTAGCGAAATTGTTTCAAATACAAATCTTCTAGCTGTTAGTTCATTGTACAAAGATTTTGAAGGGATTCTTCTAAATAAAAATAAAAGACTTAGATGATCTCCTAATTATTTTTCCACATTCATACAAGTGTACATTTCATAGTAGTCTCTCTGAATAGCAGTCATGGCTTTACAAAGCTTTTAGGAAATCTGTATTACTTTTTTGCCTCTCCTCTATCCTCTTAGATATATAGTCCTCCTTTGAAAAGGCTGTCACTTTAAACTGATGCATATTACAGTTCATAAATATGGACTATTCCATGCAATTTTTGAGCTCTCCTAATTGCAATTCCCTGCCCTTTGTCAGAGTTTTCTCTGAAGAATCTCTTATAGCAAGTGAAATCTTCCTCAGCTTCTTGTGATGTTTCCAACTGAAAATGGGAATCCCTTGTCATGAGATTGTAAAACCAAAATAGAATTCACAACTCTGTCTGCAGGAGGAATATGATATATGTTCACCTTGTATTTGCATGGAATTTCCCTGTTGATGGAGATTCTGCCCGTGTATGTATCTACAAAACAGGATCACAGTGATCTGTTCTTACCTGATCTGTTCCTCAGGTGAAATGGAAGCACACTTGCTTAAATATCAGAAATACATGGTAGGAAGATCAGATCTGACTGATTTGAGTTCTTAGTTCACAAATAAACATAATTATTGATGTTTGTTCATCCGTCTTCCCCATACCAAGTGAAACATAAAAAAAATAAAGCAGAATGAAGCAGTAATAACATTCTAGGCCTGCCTTGCTTCAGATGTATCTGGTTTAAGGACCTGATGAACTTGTTAAAACCTATCTTGAAGCATTCATTTCTTCTGGCATAGTAGATAAGAAGTAGATAACTCTCTATATAACTGTTTTCCAAATCCAAAGTATAAAATTACATAGTAAGGAAGTTTCATTTACTTGTTAAAGATGTGCCAACAACTGGGTGCAGTTCTCTGGTAAGGAAGAGTTTCCTACAATCTATTTTTCCTGAGATTCTGACTAGACTGTTACCAGAACAGAATTTGGTATATTAATTACAGGACTAGAATGTGATAATTCCCACTAATATTAATGTATTTTCTGATCCCTTAGGCTCAAAAAAACTTTCTGTTTTCCTGTTTACAGTTCCTACACTCTCAACTTTATGTGTTTCTTTTGGCCTGGAGGATGTTTTTGAAAGCTGTACCATCTTAAATCCTTTTAGCTTGGTAAATTATTCCTCTTTATTAGATCATGCTAATATTTATTGTCATCATGCACATTATTACATGTATCTAAGAAAATGTCATTCATAGTATGTGTAACATATTTGAAAAGCAGAGCTTTTTGGTGCCTTAAGGGGATATCTACCTGCTGTATTTCAGAGAGGAGAACTGACCTTTATATTGCAGAGAAGCATCATGCTTTCAAGAATGGCAGAATTCTGTGTAAGCAACTGAAGATGTTACCAGCACCTCCTTGTCATTGCACTTCTTTCATAGGCTGTCCCCAGATCTGGCTTCCACAGAAGGGTTTCTGAGAGAACTTTTAATCCAACCCAAGCAAAATAAACAAGAACTCAACTACTCTACCCAAACTGGGGCAGTTGATTTGCCCTATAAGCAGATTAGAGGCCATTCTTACAGCAGCTCTTGCTGTGGGGCTCTTCAACGATACCTTCTATCTGAAGAGCAGCAGGGTGAGTGGTAATGTTTTCTGTTGCCACAGCTATTCAGTAGATGAAACTGTCCTCTAACTTTCATGTGATCCTAACAAGATAAATCCTTCAGGGTTTCTATGTGTAGAACTTGTGTGGCGTGACTTTTCAACCAGTTGTGTAAGAGTTTAATTGCATTAAACTGTGCCTCTCTGTCTCTGTGGGAGCTTCTGTCCCACAACTAGTTTATGATTCATACATTTTTCATAATAATATTTTTATTTATTTATTTGTATTTCTATAGTGAGAAAACTTAATAAAGTGTCATTTGTGATAGAGCATGAAAGTTCATAATTGTCTTCCAGGTTCATTCACTGCTTTTCCATCTCTGTGCTACTGCAGTCTGATGCTTGTTTTTCCTATAACTATATCTGAAATTGAGCAAGTGCTTTTGCGCATCCTGATAGCTTAATAAAGCTACACATTGACTCTCCTAGCAATCATAGTTAATTCATAGCAGGTTAATTTATTGTCCCAAATGCATATATGTTTCCAAAATGTCCTGAGCTGATATCTGGGGTCAGCCAACCTTTTGTACTCTGTGTCACTCAGGTGATCTGGCTTCTTAACGTGAATGCTGTTTTGGTAGAAGTATCAGCAATCATTACTTAAAATGCTAACAATTTGTCAGTTCCTATCTAAGGTAAGTGGATGTGAGTCATCTGAAGGTGGGGTCCATGCACATATGCAATTATTTATTCTACTGTAATGGATTCTTTGAAGTGTATCGTCTACATGGTACTACCATCAGTACTCCTTGTCTGCTACCATTTGACCTCTAGGAAAAAATTCAAGTGCTGAAAGAGATGTTTAGAACAACTTGGACACACTACTGTTTCTGGCCTCTTGCTACTTCACCAGAAAGACACGAGTTTCCAAGTTGTGTGTCACATCTGTCAGCCCTTGCCATCACCTTGGATATCCTATAGCATCTAAAATAGCCATATATGCCTGTGTATAGTCACCTGAATCTCTTATATTCTTTTCACAAAATCTGCTTTTAAGCGTTCTTGTGTGTAACATTACTTTTTAAAGCAACTACAGTTATTTGTGAAAAGTAAACAACTTTTAGAGATTCCCAGTCTGCCTCTAGAAAGTTATTATTCTTAGCTAAATCATTTTGCACATAATTGTGTAGATTTATTTTTTTAAGATCATTTATGTTTTGTAAATACTTTTCAAAAGAATTTATGTGGTTATCCTCTTACATTTGCAACCCCCAAATAAATCATTAGGAGAAAATAGATGTGGGTAATGTGTTTTTTATTCTTAAATTTTCTCCACTCGGTATTTATAACTAAAAGACTATGATTTTTAGTCATTAGTTTAAAAACAGTTACATGTGAGCAATTATATAAAATTTCAGTACATATTCCACTTGGGGCTGAAAAACTTTTCAGTTCTGGATGTAATCTTCCATGACTGTATGTACCTACATCTAGAACTGGACTGAAATTCTACAGCCAGAAATATTTTTTAGACATTCTTCATTTTTATACACTCTTTGTCCCTACAGCCTAACAAGAGATTTAGCAAAAGCTAAATGAGGTCACTTGGGGCAGAGGGCCTTTATTTTACATTATGTATTATGAAAGTACCAGTTCCACTCTTTCTGGATTTAAAACGTAAGTTGAAACAGAGCTTGTATGTGGAACGAGGAGAGGAGAGGCAAGCTGAAGTATCTTAAAAATACTGCTCAGATTGGAAACATTCTTTACTAAGGTTAGAAAAGAGAAATGAATGATCAGAGCAAAGGACAAAACATGTATTTTGTTTGTTTTCTGGTTTTGTCTCATGCTTGGGGAAACTGAATTTTTACTTGGACAAACCCTTCCTTTCAAATGAAATTGTTGAGCAATATCTCCTTTTAGAAACATTATTCTAAAAATCATCCATTATTTTGCCAGTGTCTTTTGTCTTGAATATTAGTAAGTTTTGTTCCCACTTGGTGGAGTGGGAGCTTGAAATTCCTTCTTTGCATTTGGTGTGTAAAATATCAAGAGTGGAACATTTAACGAGGTTTCATTACAGTCTTCCACAAAAGGATATGGTTTCAAGAGCTCATCTGTCACATTCGAGTACTTTGCACTGGTTTTGGTTATTAAGTGTCACCCAGTTTTCCTCTTCCCTGCTATACTACATTGTCAAATGAACATGTACTTTCTGAGCACAACCACAACCCACTCAACTGCTAACTTTCTCCTGCAAGAAGAGATCACTACAGAATTTCTCAATGCAAGTATATGTGATCTTTCTGCAAAACTACGTTTTACATCTATTTCCATTCATGTCTTGAAAATTCTTCTGAAAGATTAACTGAAAGTTACAAAGAAATACTGAGGGTTTTTTTTCTTTATTTTTGGTGCATGGTAGAGCTGAAATATTCTAGTAGAATTTTAGCTTGAACAAGTGTATTGACTTTGTCCAGTGTTTCACCTGAGGGATGTTGACCATTATCTTATCTGTCTGATATTTTTAGTCCATAAACATGTTAACATTTTAGTTTTCTGAACGATTCTTATTTTAATGTGGGGGTATAAGGCAGACTCTTGTGCTGTAAAATGTGGTGATTCGTGAGAGCCTGTCTGTCATTAAGATGTCTAGGAACCATGCCTTATATAGTCACATAGAAAGAAATTCTCATGGAAACGGCATTATGGAGGTGGCAGCTGCAGCTCTTTATTTTTGTCTATGTTGAATTTTGCAGTAAAAGCTTAACCCTTTCTGTGATTGATGCAAAAGTTACATTTATGTCCTCCTCAAGTACAGAATATATGTATATCCAAACAAATTTCTGAAAATGTACAGAAGAGTCAAAACAGCTTAATAGGAGTTAAAATTAACTCTGTTTTTACCAGATTACACTGCTATTTCTGAAAATTTGGGCAAGAACTATATTTGGGTATTGTAATGTGATTAGAATTAGCAGTAATTACTGACTAATATCCTTCCTCACTGAAAGCTTTTTTCTTCATTAGAGGTTGGCAAGCAATGTGCAGAAAACGCCATATGGAGATATCTTTCCCCTGAAATCTTTCTCAACTTTTCTGTTCCTAATAAGTCATTGTGAAACAGATGAGTAAAATGTGGACAGTGAAAATATGAAGGTACAGCTAGTGAGGCAGCAAAACCCTTCAGTACACAGTCAAGTGCAGACTGTGATGTTAAGGGGGTGTATTGGAGGTTGTGAAGCTAGTAAGGGCAAACATAACCCACAGAGACACTCAGTGTGATTTCTAAGGGACTGTATGTTTTTTGAGAAGCTGGCAATTTTGGAACCTGGGCACAGAGCCTGGAGACCACCAACACCAACCTTGCCAACCACGTTCTGGTGGTTTCTTTAGATTTAGGAAGAAGCAGAAGAAACTGTAATGTGGCTGGATGCTATTGCTCCTTTTCTGTGTTGTTGCTGGTGACAGAAGAAGCCCACATTCTTCAATAGTTGCTTAGTAATCGTGTTGTTATATTTCCCACATAGGTCTGTGCTACCTTGCTGTAATTTTTACTAGAGTGAGAAAACATTGCTCTACCTCATCTAGGATACCAACAGCCAACATATTGTCATCAAAGAGCTGGAGCTTGGTCGAAGCACCATGTTGTTTGCTGTGTGAAATAATGCCTTCCTGAATATTGCTATTTCAGTTTTTAAATACTATGAATTTTCTGTCTTACACATTTTCTTGCTGATCATCCCATTTTGTATTACTTTGGCAATACAATTGATATCCTCACTACTGAAGGTATTCCAATGTCTCCAGAGCAATCTTTACTATGCAAATAAGAAGACTTCCTTGTTTACCATTCTTCTCTAAGAGGGTAGTCTGCAAATATTACTCAGTTTTGACTGTTCATTTTATCAATCAACTGAGTGTGGAGAAAAGGCAGTTGAAAATACATTTTTGGGCAAATATTACACGTGCAGAGTGTGATGCTAAAAACATCTTTTTGGATAAATGAAAGCAGAACTTGAATAGATTAATGCTGCATGTGTCACAATACAGTTGTTACCATAGCTATAGAACAATTTTCTCATGGATTTTTATTTTACATTAGAAACTTGTGCCATGGCAACAGCAATGCCTGTGAAAGATCTAGCTCTGTCATTATAATTTGTCTATTACAGCTCTTTTCATTAATATTATTAACAACTGTTATTCTCCTGAATGTACTTTAGTTTTGAACATGGAATCTCTTGAGATGTAAATGGGAATAAGATGATTTCCAACTTTACATGAATGCAAAATTCACAGTATTCAGTATGCCTCTGATTTTCTTAATGTGCTCCACAGTCTTGGAGTCAGATTCAGAAAAAAATTATGTGAGTTTGATGAAGCATCTGTAAATTATAACTCTCAAATACTGAAAGTGAGAAATGGTATTCCATAGAGTTCTATATATGTACCATGAGCAACTGTGCTGTGGTGCATCAGTGTGAAAATAAATAGCTGATTGAATTGCAATCTGCTGCCTAAATACCAGTTTGGTTGTATATAAACTGGTGATAATAGCAATATGTATCTGTGGCTTTCAGATTATGGCAGAACTGAATTTATTTGTAGTTACAAATGTAAATGTTTTCCATGTAACACAGATACAGCAGTATCACAGTGATTTTCAGAAGTAATCCACTCAGATGGATAAGCTGTACGTGCACTTGTAATAACACTAAAGTTATGTAGAAATGACATCTGTTTATGTTTTGGTATTTATGATACTATTTACAAGTAAAAAGATAAAGTGGTAAGAAAAGCAGTATCTGGTGAGGAAGCAAGATTTCTTTCTATTGGGTTTTTTTCTTTTTTATGATTACAAAAATAAATGTACTTGCAAAAACAAAAAAACCCTTATTTATAAGCAGAAAGATTCTCTCCACTGGGATTCAGTCCAAAAGTTTGAGCTTCCCCTATTAACTCTCCCTTGTATCTCCACCCTCTTTCTTAAAGTCTCTTCTCAGAAGGCTTACTCAAATGCTTGTGAGAGAGCAAAACTGGTATCATTAAATGACTGTTCACTGACTAGAGAACTATGCAGTGTAATTGTATATCATATAATTTCTTCATACCAGTTAAGTTGGCTGAAACAAATAAAAATAAGAATCTTATTTAGTGTTCAATAGCATATGATGAAGTTAGGATATAGAACACAATAGAAATGGAGAGTCCGAATTTCTCCTATATATCTGTAGATTTAAAGTTAATTTTAACCAATCAGAACATTGATCATTAGTATAAGCAACTTAATGAAATGGTTTTTTTCAATGCCCAGCAGTATTCAAAAGACCAAGAATTACTGTGATATGTTTATAAAACAGGCAGAAATTAATACATAAAATATTACATTTTATGCATTACTACTGAGTCTCAGTGGAAATATTTATGTCAGTATCAGTTTTCTTGAAATTTTTGACAGAAATGTGCAACAATAAAAAGACATCAGTCTCAGATATGGGTAATTACTAAAAGCTAAGAAATATTCTTTTTTATTAAAGTTGCCTATTTTAGCAAAGATATAGGAGTAGTATTATAATATTCTGTTTGAAGTTTTTCATACTTTAGGTTCACAGAATCAGAGAATCACAGAATATGCCTAGTTGGAAGGGACCCAAAAGGATCATGGAGTTCAACTCCTGGGCCTGCACAGCGACATCCCCAAGAGCCACACCATGTGACCGAGAGTATCATCCAAATGCTTCTTGAACTCTGTCAGCCTTGGTCATGTGACCACTTCCCTGGGAAGCCTGTTCAGTACCCAACCACCCTCTGAGTGAAGAACCTCTTTCTAATATCCAACCTAAACCTCCCCTGACACAACTTCAGGACATTCCCTTGGGTTCTGACACTGGTCACCACAGAGAAGAGATCAGTGCCTGCCCCTCCACTTCCTCTCACAAGGAAGTTGTAACTGCAATGAGGTCTCCCCTCAGTCTCCTCTTCTCCAGGCTGAACAGACCAAGTGACCTCAGCTGCTCCTCATACGGCTTCCTCTCCGACCCTTCACCATCTTCATTGCCCTCCTTTGGACACTCTAAGAGCTTAAGATCTTTCCTATGTTGCAATGCCCAAAACTGCCACAATATTCAAGGTGAGGCCGCATCAGTGCAGAGCAGAGCGGGACAATCCCTTCCCTCGATTGGCTGGCGATACTCTGATGCCCCCAGGACACAGTTGGCCCTCCTGGCTCATCAGCCACTGCTGATTCATATTCAACTTGCTGTCGACCAGGACCCTCAGGTCCCTTTCTGTGGCACTGCTTTCCAGCATCTCATTCCCCAGTCTGTATGTACATCCAGGGTTGCCCCATCCCAGGTGCAGAATTCGACACTTCCCCTTGTTGAACTTCATATGGTTGGTGATTGCCCAGTCCTTTGATTTGTCAAGGTCTCTTTGCAGGGTTTCTGTGCCTTCAAGGGAGTCAACAGCTCCTCTCAGTTTTGTGTCATCTGCAAACTTGCTTAATATCCCTTCCAGTCCTGCATCCAAGTCATTTATGAAGATGTTGAAGAGCACAGGGCCTGAGATGGAGCCCTGTGGAACCCCACTAGTGACAGGTCTCCAGTCTGATGTCACCCCACTCACTGTTATCCTCTGTGCTCGACCTGTGAGCCAATTGCTCACCCATGGCATGATGTGTTTATCCAGCTCTTAAATGAGTTGAATACACAGCTATAAGATGCATCTCTGGAACACCAGAATGGGATTCAGCTCATGAATGAGATATCTAAATGTAGGCATCTGAACACAAAATGGATGCTGTCTCCCGTAATAGTCATTGGCAGTCTAGTTAACACAGTTTAGAGTGCAAGGAGTAATAAGATCCATTGATTTTATCTGTCTGATCTCTGACTGTGGTGGAAGCTTGCATTCTTCTTACCCATGTGGATATGTAAAATGAGCTGTCTTAATCTGGAGTAGAATCTCATCTACTGAGTTTTTTATTAAAAGGAAAACCACTAAAGCCAATAATTATTTGCGTCATTTATTTCTTATTTTAAATTCACCTTCAAAATTGCAGACATACATATAATCGAGCAACTTTCAGAAATCAAAGAAAGTGAGAATGCCCCATGTCCTCCTTTTCTTCTGCTTTTTCCACCAAACCAACTTTTTCTGCATTTATTGGTCCCTTAAGCTCTGTCATGTCCTACATTTAACCTTTCTCCATAACAGCTCACATCTTTTTAGTTACAAGATGTCTGAAGTGTGTATTCTAGTCAGTTGTTTCCCAAAGAAGAAAAGTATATTTTCTTAGTTGCACTGTTAAACTTGATTAGAATTTTATCATGATATTTTAACAAATAATAAAAACATTTATTTTTATTTTTTTATGCTGCTGACTAGTAAAAGAGCTGATGATGTTTTGAAGAAAAACAAAACACTGAAGGAAATAGAACACTGCTTTCTTTTAGAAGTCATATTTTGAGATTTAGTTGTGGGTTTTATTGCAAGCAGATATTTTTAGCTAATAGGAGAAAACTGCTCAATTTCTTTGCAAATTATGACATGATTTATGTTTCATTTCTTCTGGTAGCTACTGCTGTGCATATAGTCCTACACTTGGAGTCTATATATGAACATAAAACTTCTAGCAAGAATGAGATGAATGTATTTATCTTTAATGAAGTAGTTATAGAGATGTGACCATTAGCAGGGACACAGTTATTCTGAGTAAAATTTACTAACTTAATGCTATGTGGATAAAGTGATGTTAACCACACCAACATTTTCTATGAGGCAGCATAGGTAGAACAAGTCTCTTTTTTTTTAGCCTCCTACTTCTTACAGCAGCAGGCATAAAAAAGAGTTATAAACTTTTAATAATTGACTCTGAAGTGTGCCAAAAAGTGCATTTTTCTGTAGTTCCTTTTTGTGTCTATATCTTCTAAATTACATATAAAGCTTGTTTCAAAAGACTAGTTTTTATATTCTTTTTTCCCAATGGTTGCTATTACTATTCTCAGAAGTTCCTAGAAATAAAAACAACACTCAGATCTATTCTTTAGCGACTGTCAGTAAAAAGGCATCATAGTGTAAATTCACTATTATTATAATGACTATAAAATGAAAAATTACTAAAAATGCTTCTGGCAATACTGGTTCTTCATGTATTTTACCACCTACAAAATAACTACCTAATTCATCATACGAAACTGTATATAATAACTGTATATATAATTTTTACACATTTCAACTCAATAACAAATTAAAAGAGACACCGTTATGATGATGGAATAACAATGGCCTATTTTATAAATTTATTTTTTCATGGAATTTATGTGTAGCACTGAGCATTGTTTGTTGTTCTTCAACCAGTCAGGGTAAAATAGTCAAGTTTAAGGAGAGATTTATATTTTTTTTTTTAAGAAACTAATAAATCAGTTCATTGCATATTTATCTTTTGTTTCTTTACATAAGAACCAAGCAGCATACAAAAGTAATGTTGAGGAGAGTAAAGGTTTTGTGGTTTGCAGTATTTTATCATCCTGTTCTTCTTTACAATGTACTCTCTCATTTCAGAGCAACTTTGCCAGCGTGAAACATCCACTGAAAGTGAGTTTCCAGAAGGACACCCCGCTGAGCAGTTTGCAGGTTTACTTCATGGATCATCACCTGCATGTGACCCACCTGAAAATCCACTCCAGCTGTACAGCAAAGTAAACCTGTGCAGTGGTCCGCTAGAGAAAAGCATTTTGAGCAAGAGCACGGTGCAGCAGATACAGCTACGAAAAGAAAGCAGCTCTGATCCTCCTGTTAAGAAAAAAAAACCACCAATTGTAAACAGAACCATATTTCATACTAAAAATAAACCAGTAGAAAATCATACACTGGTTGGTGCACCAAGGATAAGTGAACAATGGGTTATTAGCACTGGGGGATTTGTGGAGCGAGCATGCACGCTTGGGAGAATACGATCCTTACCGAAGACTTTGCTTGAAATGCATTTGTGCAAAAATGTTTCTAAATCTGATTCTAATCTTATCACCCGTCCACCAAATGACAAAAAAGCAAGAAGCAATTGGAGTGAACCCACACCAAATCAACAGTGCTCCAAAGGGAATTCGGAGAGAACACCTTCTTTCACGTCAGAATGGGAAGAAGTAAGTTTTGTTCATTTTTTAAGTACTAGCAAATGGTCTTGTGAAGATGCTGTTATTGTTTTCAGTTTCAGAGATGAAATAAAAAGTGAATCTTTCACACTGCAAATCTTCAAAGGGAATGTCACAGTGTAATGCAGGGTAGTTCAACAGCTGGCACAAAATGCAAAGCATTTCTATTCCAATGCTGCCCACTCAATAAAGTCTATTGTTTCCGTAGTGAATGAAGTTAACCAGAAGTAATTCTGTAATTTGTTGTGGCATTGAAATTATTGTCTACTAAAGCCCTCACCACTGACACTAATAAAATTGGTAAAATCCTTTGTAACTATGCCCATTATTTACATATTTGCTAATTATTTCCCACCATGGCAGTGTCTGCCAGCAAGAGAGAGGAAAAAATGGCGGGAATAGAGAGTTACATTCTACAAACCCTCCCTGTATATCATATCCTCTAACTGGTATGTAGCCTGTGTACAAAATGCTTGGCACATACCTGACTTGTGTGAAGTGGGAATACACTTATAGCTGCAATAAATTCGGGACTATGTCCACATAAACATAAATATCCACACTGAATTTGTAATGCACATACTTGCTCATATGAGAGACTTTATTTTAGGTTTAGAACTCAATTTAAAATAATTCTTAGGCACCTTATGTTTAGCTTTTTTTCTCCTGTGCTGAATTTCAAGAATGTAAAAGGTTCTTCATAAACACAGAAGTTCCCATCGCATTGGAGTGAATTAAGAGGGTAAAATATCTTTCGTGCCCCTACAGAGAAGTGAGCATTTCTCTTTAAAACAACTACACAGGGGAAAAGTATCTATCTCCAGGGTGCTTTTTCATTCAGAAAGAACACAGAGGTTGATTATGTGATTGGTTATTTTTCTAGAAAAAGGTTCAGCTCATCTAGATGTCTAGGTTTTCAGCTCATTTAGATGTCTAATTTGATAGGGCATCTAAAGGTAGTTTCTGTTTTAAAGGAGACAGTTTCTCACTGGAAATACACTAAGGATCAGGTTTCAATCTTTATAACTTTGTTACATTATTATAAAATCCTGTCCTCTAAAAAATTAGAGTCAGTTCCAAGTTTGCCTCTCTAGGGGAGCATCAAGGTTCGATTGTTCTTAAGAGTAAAACAATGCAGTTCATATATATTAAAAAAAGGTATGGATTCCCAATCTGCAGATTCTGTCATAAGTGCTAGATTGTCTCCTGTCACCAGTGACTAATACATACTTTTTCTACTAGTCCTAATATTAAGCTTAGTAAAATATGCTTCTCTGTGTCTGCCTTCTTAGTCCACACCAGCATGTTGATTCACTTTTTGTTCTGTCCTGTTCTTATAGAAAATAAAATAGGTAAAATGGTTTTGACATAGTAAGTTCAATGTGCTTTAAAAACATGTAAATAAGTTTTGGGATCGATGCAGTGCAGTTTCACAGAGAATATCATTCTGCAGTGTGTGGAGGGACAACAATGTTTCATACCTACTGAGTAGCCTTGGGGCAGATGAAAAAAAGGGAGCTAGGAAATTCTCTGGACATCTTACTTGAACAATTGCTTTAATACTTAAGAACACACAAAAAATATTTTTATTCATTAATATTACTGCTTAAATAGACCACTAGTGATAATACCTAGATGGCATCAGTATGAAAGGAACTCTACTGTAGAAAAAGAAATACTAGTTCCAAGCTTTAGCTTTTGCTAGCATAAAAATATTGCAAAATAAAAATCAAAGTGGAGAAATTAATTTTCACCTTTGATTTTTGCTTTTTGCTATTTTGATTATTGTTTTCTGAATGAGAGTAACAATGCCATAAATTGATGCATGAAAATTAAAATAAAATAATGAAGATGGGATCCATCAGTTGTTTTCACTGTTGTCTCTTTTGTAGATTGATAAAATCATGAGTTCAATAGATGCTGGAATTAATACTGGACTGGGGGAGATGAGTGATCACACTACAAGTAAGGAAAAACAACCAACTATTGTTTAATTTTGGTTTGATTGTCTATAGGGAAACTGTGGATAAGACATTTGTAAGTAACTCATTGTGGTGAAATCATTTGTAGGTATTTTGAATAACCATGAACAGAATCAATGTTGTTTAATGTTAGAGATGCATTAGGCCCAGTATCCTGGAGCTGTTGCTTTAAATAGCATAATGGAGTTATTGATGTTGTTTTGAAATCTTACCAGAAAAAAATACTCCATTAATGTCTTTGTACTGAAGCCTTTCTTCTATGGGGATATTTTACAATCTTTTTCAGCTGAGGTTTTATTTGGAATGATGGGACTCTGAGTATATATAATCCAATAACTGCTGACACTTTTTAAAACATTTTATTATCTAATACTGCTTCGAAGAAATATTTGGCACAGGGCTGAAAATGTTGCTGACAGCCAGGGACTGGTGTTAGCAGTGATGAGAAAAACCTTCCCTACCATGGTAGATTCTAAGAACTCTAAGTCATGCCTAGCCTGTTGGTCTGCCAGCATGAACCTGTGCAACTGTGCTGATAAGAATTTTGAAATCATTTTACTACATCTTCTCCCTAACTCATGGAAAGAAAACTTACTTGAATGTCTGAATAATTTAACGTGGGGCAAAGCAATGTTAACTCGCCTGTACTCCCCTGCTAAAGATTGCATTGGGTTTATGTATTGGGCAGGAGGTTATGTACCTTATTGCTTAAAATTTGAAAAAGAATATATTTTAACAACTGTCCATTTTATGGAACTTTATATGTATATAGGATGAAACTGTGTCTCATCAATTAAATAGAATTGACACAGCTATTTTCACTTGTACAGTGAAAAGGGACTCTAGGTAAAAGAGAAAACTGATTTGTAGACAAATATAATTGCAGATAAAACAAGCAGATTCAGATTGGTTTTTTCCTAAAAATAATAAAGGGCAATATAATGAAAAGTGCTAGACATGTGCTGGCAGTCTGTTCTTTGTTTTGAAAGTAGAATTATTCATAGACAAACTCTAGGTTAGGAGATAGTTAATAATTTCTGAATGTATTATAAGTAATTCAGGATTTGTTGCTTATTATATTTTATCATGGTAGTTGTATTGGGTCAGTTTGAGATGGAGTTCATTTTTGCACAGCAGTACTCATAATGCTGTGCTTTGCTTTAGTAGCTAGAAAGGTGTTCACCTTTAAAACACCCCAGTGTTTGGCTACTGCTGAGCAGTACTTGCACAGCACCAAGGCTGCCTCTCCAACATTCCTCCCTCACCAGTAGACTGGGGGTGGGCAAGATTTTGGGAGGGGACATAGCCAGGACAAGTGACCCAAGCTGCAGAGGGATATTCCATACAGAGTCTGCTCAGCAATAAAAGCTAAGAAAAAGAAGGAGGAGCTGGATATCACCTGCAGATGAGAAGTAGACCATAAATAGTTTCCCTTTGGTTTCACATAGGCCTTTGCTTTTGCTTTATTAAACTGCCTTTATCTTGACCCAAAAGGAGGGGTTTTCCATCTCATTTCCTCCCCTGCCCTGTCCTGCTGAGGAGGGCAGTGATAGAACAGCTTGGTGGATACCTGGCATCCAACCAAGGTCAGCTTACCACAGTAGTACACAAGCACCAAAGGTAAAATCAGGCATCCATTAAGAAGTTGCACAGCAAGTAAGAGGTATGAAAAGGAGACAAAAGCAACAGTATGTGTATGCAAAGTTGCATAATTTAGTGATGTGTAAATACCACTCTCTCCATTCCTCTGACCACTGCTTTTCTTTTTCTACTTTTTTAAGATCAAAATATATCTCACAGCTCTTATCTTCAGCCATTTTGTGGCTTCTACAGCATGCATTATTTTTCTTGGCATTCAAACATGGCATTTGGTGTTTCAGCTCTTTCAGCTGGCAGATCTGTTCTTTGCTTCACTACTTCTTTTCCCAGAGTGGACACTGAGTCCCAGCTTACTTTCTATTCAGTGTGAAGCTTTTTGAAGACCAGCATTTTTTCTTTTCTGTCAACTCCTTAATGGCCTTTAGCTAGTATAGGATGATAATTTGACTTTGGTCTTAATTAAGAAATCAAGCTACATACTTTTGCTTACATGCAGATTGCAGTAAACACCTGTCTTTCTGCTGTAGACCTGACGATATGCAGCTTCACATGTATGTCTTCCACTTTTCATTCCTTCTGTCTGTTTCCAGGTTCAGTCAAACACAGTTTAGAGAGAAAAGCAAAAGGAACTATTATCATATCAAATGTATAACATGCATTACATCAAACATTTTATACTTCAAGTGTATTCTTATTTTTATTACCTAAGTAATAATCAAGTAATTGGTTATCTAGGAGGAAGTAAGGAATTTTCATTTCTCACTGTTTGGAGGCTGGAGTAACCAATCAAGTAGAGCCTTATTACACTGATGTTTACATATTTAAGAATAGATTTTTACTTGACTTTAGATTTTAGCTCATGTTATGCCTATGCTTAGGAATAAAAAACTAAGTGGTATGGTATCACGTAATATAATTTTGAAATAATTCATCAGTTTATATATAAATATGAGTTTTGTTAGTTTTACTTGAATACATGTATGAAAAGATTATACACTAAAGCTTAATGTTTTTAATGTTCAGAGTGTATAAATCAGAGACTTCTGGTGTTGAACTGAAAACATCTAGATTATTAACACTGTGTTCAGAAAACTTCACTTGTCTAATAATTTTTTAGCAAATAGTAGAATTTCTGATAATACTGAAGAGCAAATGTAGCTTCAGATGGAATGCTTCATTTTAGTGTTTGCTTAATCCTGTAATTCATATTATACTTTAGTTTTTTAACTACCAGTAAAACCAAAAGTGTATAAAAGTATATAAAAAGTATATAAAATTCAAACACAATCATGAAGAGCTCCTTGTACATAATATCTCATTCTCAGTAAAAAATATTTGAGAGGAAATGTGTCATATACTCATGATTCAGTAGCTATATTTAGAATTAGACAGTGATGACATCTTGTGATGAAATTCTTGAATGGATTTGCCAGATCTTTGGCCTATATTTTCCTGCTGGTGACATGTGGAAAGACTGCCCTTAGATTTCTAGGGAAATCTCTTAAGAAGCAATTAGAGGAGCACTGAAAGAAGAGATTCAAAACTGACTGAGTATGGTGATGAGGACTTCACAGCATGCATTCGGAAACAAAAAAAATTGAAGCAGACTTTTCAGTTGGTAGCAGTACAGGTACTAGAGGAATAAACTTAAAACTACAGAGAGAAAGCTGGCTGTTGATGTCCTCTGAGGGCATGTAGCATTCAACATCTGAATAACTTAACGCTGAAGTCAAAAGAAAAAGTGCTGACCAGGAAACACGTAAGAACCAATCTCAACGATAACAGACAAAAACCCCCAAACACTAGCCCAAGGAATACAGAACCTCTTGGTAATAGAGGAAATGAAAGATGCTGCTGGCAAGTGATGTTCGACTGAAGCTAATGTGGAAACATCTGTGCCACCTGGCACTTAAATTATGGCTGATTTGTTTCTTCACAAGAGTCAAATTTTGCCACAGCTATTTATTGGGAAAGAAATTACATTACTGCCTAGAAAAAAAAAGGCTCAAAAAGGTAGATGTCAATAAAATTCAGAGAATTTATTTTAAAAAAATCTCCAGGGTGCAAGTTAAAGAGAAATCTGTGGGCTTTTCAACAGAACTCTGCTAAAGACCATAGTATAAGCTTCACCAATGGGAAGAAAAGAAAGTGTAAAAGACCAGCTTAGTTAAATTTTCATCTCTTCTTGCAACTTAGGCATAATGAGGAAAATTTCTCTCTTTACTAAGCATGGTGGAATAACATGCATGTAGAGAAAAGTCAGAAGTGCCAAAGCACTCAGTGAGATGCAACTAGCAAGAGAAATATAAGATTTAATATAACATGCATATATCAGTACATTAATAGACAGAGGAACAAAGAAATCTTCAGCACCTAAGAGAGGTACTGCAGGAAAGGAAAACCTGCTTGGAGTGAGTGCAGAGAAGGCAAAAACATACAGTGATTTTTTATTACACATGTTTATTGAAGAGGTCCTCAGTGAACATATGACATGCAGTTAATCCTAGAGGTAGAACCTCAACTGTAGATAAGGAAGGAACAGATTATATAGGTTAGGGATCTTGCAACTTATTTAATGAACTTCAATTTGTGTTACATAGCTGTCTGAAAAACTTAGTTCTGTTAGTGGGTTTCTGTGAGAATTCTTGGAGGATGGTATCAGGTACCAAAAGACTAAACACGAATGACATTGAACTTATCTGTAAAAGAGGAAAGGAAGGAGAATGTGGGGAATTATTTTCAATTCACAGAAAAGTCAATGAACATATAAACTACTTAAAGTAGCTAGAAAATAAAAAAGAAATACGTAAGAGGCAATATGGGTTTGCCAAGTGCAAACATATTAAAGCAATCGAATTCCATTCTAGGAGTGACTATCAGATTTTGTAGGTAAGAAAAGAACAGTAGATGTCCAGTATTTGGACTTTAGTTAAGGTTTTGACATTGTCTCATGTGGGTTTTTTGTAAATTAATTAAGAAAGCATGAGCTTGATGGAAATGATGGTAGGTCAGATAGATGAATCTTACTCATAATGGCTGAATTCAGGCTTCAGGAATGTAGGGCTGCATTGAGTACATCTGAGCCCCTAATACTGAGTTAGATAAGCAGGCACTTTGTTATTGTTTGTCATATCTAAATGCCTGAAGCATGGCAAATGGCACTGGAAGTGCCTTAGAGGACCTCCTCAGATGTAGCTGTCTAAAACTAGCTAAAATGAAGCTTCCCCTCATATCCCCAGGACAAAATTATGAAGGTGATATATTGAAGCATCCAAATAGATTATTAAGGAGATTATAACCTCGATTACATTCAGCAACATCTTGAAGACTTTTGAGTATTTGCTAGAATGAAAAGAATAATGGTTGGGGGATAACTGCCCTTGGCCTGAGTCTGAATGGAAATGTTCACTGTTTTAAATCCCTTTGCGTCTATTTTGTAATGATTCTGTGACTACTGTAATAACATGATTTAGAAGGAAAGTGTCTACAAGGTAAAGTAAAAAGAAGAAATACTACAGTTTGATATTTTCTTTGCCTACAATTTTTTCTCTATGATAAAAAGTGTTTCAAGACATGCGTAGCAGTATTTCTATGTTAGTTGGAGCTTGGTAGCTGTCAGAGGTTTGTTATTCAGAGTTTACTTATATTTGCAAATCACTTGAAAGGGAATAATCAAAAAATATTCTACTTTAGAAAAAAATTTAACGTGGGTTATGGATATCATATCATCATCATGATTAAATCTAGAATTGTTTCAAATCAGAGCAATTAAAATAATGACTAAGGAAATAATTGTTGAAGGTCATTCCACATCAAAATAATCTACAATCGTTTTAGCACTGTGCTGGGCTTTTGAGAGAGCCACTTCTGTCAAATATGTTCCAGCATATGGAGGGTGATTTACAATTTTATAATTCTACTAGGCATGAAGTCTTTTTTGGTTACTATCCATAAATGCACTAACCAGTTGCTGTGTGTATACAAGTGCACTGTAGTCAGAATTTTTTTGGTCAGCTGAGCGTGTACCTATCCTCAAGTGCCCTCATCGTTCCACCTCTCAGGGTAGAGTTTACGGAATTATCTTCAGTTTCTTGATCTACAATTTTAGTTTAAAATAAGCAAAATTCTTTTTGCATTTAGCAAGTTTATATTTTGCTGAAGTTTTTTTGTTACCCTTTGTGAGAACAGTGCCTTTTCCTCTGCTTGGAGGTAATCCTAGCATCACATGCAGCATCTATGTCAAGTTCTTGCACAAACAAGATCTGATTGCTTTTTGATGTACCCACTATATATTTATGTTTCTACTTCACGTAGAACATATTTAATGCCAGAGATTGACAACAGGTCACAGAGCACTGTACCTTTTGTACAGTACACTGTACCTTTTGTACATTTTGTAGTGTACTTTCTCAAATCTTTCATATCAGGATGAAAGTTGTAGACAGTCATCATACAAAACTTATTTTCTTTGTTTATTTTTCCTTTTCTACAGTTACGACCAAGGTTATTATTGATGATTTCTCTTTTGCAGTATGGGGAAAATGGTAAGAAATCTTACTCTTCAGATTTGCAAGGGACATGAGTTTGAGCACAAAGTAGACATGACTTCAGCAGCCTAGGAAAAGATGGAATCAGGTGGGGCCACAGACAGAAAAGTTGAATGAGAGGGATAAGTGCTCGTGTTGTGCCCTTTATATCTGTAATATAATTAGAATTGGATAAACCTTTGACTACCCAAAGCTACATGGCTTGGTTTACTCTCTTTCTTCCATCTGTTCCACTACCACTACTCAGACATGAAGCCTTCATCATCCCTAGTCTGGTTCTGCCTATAAAAGCTAAAATCTCACTCAGAAGTCATCAAACTTTCTTAACAAATGAAGCCTTGTTAGATTGACCCTTTTCTATTTGCTGCCATATGGTTGCAGCTTTGGCAAAGTGGTCTTCCTCCAAAGCTGTTAATATCCTCCCTCCTCCAAGGGCTGAAAACAGATAAAATATAAGTACTTAATTAAGGCAGAATTTTAATTGGATATGTGTAGGCATGTTGGCATAAGGCAGATTTCACAGTGGTAAGTTATATACTTGAAATTATATATTTTTATTGCAGTTTAGTCCCTGTTTTGCAGCATTTATCTTTTCCTTTTTAAATCTCTGGGTGATTAAGCTAAGAGCTTTGATAAGGTGGATTTCATTAATAGAATTTAATAAAATGAGCCATGCACCTTCTCATAAAGTGGGAGACATCTTAAGCTTACAGTTTTGAACACATAACTTTATAATTTTGCAGTAGCCAACCACAACAACCAGACTATAAAATAAGGATAACATTACTTCCCTCCCAACTTCCACCTTTCCTTTGAAGCTGATATGCTGTGCAAGAAGACAGAAATATCTGTAGCATCATAGATACCAAAAAAAAGTAAAAGGCAGAGGGAACCTGACTGTAGCTGATAGAAGAGGGACCCAAACAGAGGAAACAGCTTCAGCAGCTGGTCACTGCTCCCAGTGCTGTTTGAAGCCTCCTTAATAGGAAATGCAGATGCAGTCTGAAGTTTTTAAGATGCAAGTCTTTGAACTCTTTAGCATCAATTATAGGACTGCGCTTTAGGGAAGAGAGCCACACGTTTGGGTTTGATTCTACACTTCCTTGTATCTTATTAATAACTGGAAAGTGAAGGTGGAATTTTAAGTTGCAGTGGTAGAACAGCTGGGGGGAATTTGTGTAAATGAAGTCAATATGAGATGTTACGGAAGGTGAAATTGATTCTTCTTTTAGGCAAAACTGGTTTCAGTCACACGTTCTCTTATGGACTTTCTCACACTCAGGACCCAAAAGCACCAAGGTGTGCATGTGTGCGTGGCCAAGGTGCCTGTCCATGGTCATTTGTGTGCGTTGTGGTAGGCTGACTATTGCATTCTTATTGTATTTGTAGAGTTCCTTTTGATTAGAAAAAGTAAACTAGTTTTTCATAGATCTTTAGGGATCAACAGTTGCTATGATGCAGTCCTTTTGATACAAAATTTTCTTCAGTGACGCTTATTGATTTTGCTTTCTTTTCTTAGATATTTTTAGGTCATCCTTTTGGAATTAGAGGAAGATGAATATCACATGCAGCGTGCTGTAGTGTTGTTGCTATAGCATAGGGTTGTCTGAGCTGTTGTTTTATCAGAGCACACTCCTTCTCGTCCTGACAGAAACATACTCCCTAGTGTTTTACCACTGGCAGCGATGTCCTTGGTTATCAGTACAGACTATACCTTTAATTCTTCGAGGCACTGTTTCTTCTGGTGCTTTCACACAGATATTTCTATCCATGCATTATTCATACCAATCTTCATATTTCTGTTTCTATTATCTGCATTTCAAAATATTTGAATGGTAATTTAAGTGTATGTAATCATCTAGATTATAAAATAGTGGAGAACGGAAGCCATGTAGCTGCAAAGTATGAGGAAGAAATATTTTTGGCATCTATTTACTGAGAACATGATAAATCCTAATGTATTGCATGGCACTGAACTTACCAAAAGATCATATAAATTCTACAGAAAATATCACATATAATTGGGTTGATGTTTTCTTGACTTCTACACTGTAAAAGCCTAAACAAGAGATAAAGATGCATCTGTTTTAATGACCCATTGAATCCAAAACCAAACCTTATAGACAACTGGGCAAACTGCAGGATAATTTAGAGCTTTTAGCTGTTTTATAGTAAATGCAATGGAAGTTGGATGCAAAAAGCTGTAGGCATTTACTTTATGTTCTGTTATTCATATATTCCTATTATATTAGTAATTTTACCCTGTAGTTTCATAAATGTAATGTTCAGCTATATGCTCTCCATACACCAATTAATCAGAGATGTGTTTGAAACAGCCTGCTACAAAGGAAGACACAGGCTAAGCAGAAAATAAAATAAAAATATAAGTCATCAGACCATATTTGTCCATGGAGTCTTTAACTCTGATACATCTTCCTTTTACATTTCCACTCTCTCTTTAAGTGCCTGTTAACATAAACCTTTTATCTCTGTCCATGCTTTTTGCTTTTTCTCTTCAGTGTTAGGCTTCTTTTTCCAAAACTGTTGCAAAGCAACTCAGTCATTATATTCACAGACTTAAATAAATGATTTCTGGTATATGTCTTCTAGAAGGAATAGAGAAGATTGATAGCAAACAAAGAAACTTAGAAAAATGGAGCTACGATATTATAAATATTGATATTCATCAGAGAGTAAATGTATAGCCTAATTCTTGTCAATTTAGGTTGTAGTCTACTCGTAGCCATCAGACCTGGTCATGCTAAATTTAGATACTCTGCAATAGGACTGCGTGAACAAAGGAGTCTTCTACAAACTCTCTTTTAACTGAAGGATTGACATGTAATTTTGTCTTAATATGCTGAGAGTTCCGAGGTATTTCCCCACATCAGATATAATATTTTAGTGAAAAAAAGCATAGAAGATTCAGACTCCATTCCAATACTGATATTTTTTCCCTTTTAAAAAGTAGAAACTTTGGCAGTCTGGTCTGCTGTACTGTTATTTCTGAGAAACCAAACTTCTTTCCCCCCCTCCTTAGAATACAAGTGATGTATTCTTCCTTGGAAAGTATATACTAAAAATTTTGTCAGATCTAAAGGTACTTATGTTTTAATTTCTAGAAATACTTATTCTCAGAAAGAGGAGTAATGCATACTGAATCCCTAACATCTCTTCTTTTATTTTGTTATTAAACTAATAACTGATCCTTATGTTCTACTGTTAAATATGCTTAAAACAGAAGTCTTTATGACCACAAACATGAACAATTTAAGCACAGTTTGAATATACTACTGAAATCTATGAAAATTCAAATAGTGTACTTACCACTGTTTCTAAAGCCTTGTTTCAGTATTTTTAAAATATTCTCACATTAAATAGTTTCTCTTTAGAAGAAGTGAGAGACATTGAGTTACAAAGAAGACATGTATGTTAATAAGTAGATATGTCATGATATAGACCTATACTATATTCATATAAACCCATATTATCTGTTTTGAGAAAGAATGCAGAATAGTGTGAATACACAGAATACAAAACTCAGAAAATCAGATTTTCATTGACTTCCACAGTCATGAAACTCAGAATAGATTGACAAATAATAGTAAAATGGAGAATTAAGTAGCATGATATTTAGGAATGTTTGGGTACAGTGCTTAGAAGAATTGTATATGTTTCTGTACAGAAAATCAAAATTAACTGAATAACAGTTATTCTCACTTTAAAAGTTTGGATATACCTGCCTATGACCTAACCTTACAAAATCACACTGATAAAAACAAATAAGGTTAGATCTCAAATTAATTGGTTCTGAAAGTTGCTTAAAAATATTATACATATTACTTCCTGGCTTCTATTGGTAGTAAATGGGTCCCTAACTCAAAAGTGGATTTTAAAACATTTCTGAGGATAATAATGTTAATGCTGCAATCTGCTCTTCCTGGTCAATTCGCTGCTCTGTTGGACCAGTCCCTGAAGTCACTGAGCTGTATAGAATGTATCTTTTTGCACTACGAAGTTGAATACATTGCTGAGCTTTGCCCATCTAGAAAGGAGATAAAAGGATCAACAAAAGTAGATTGCAGATTTCAGAACTTGAAAAAAGATTGATTAAAATATTTTCAAAGTTATTTCCAGTAAGACTGAGGCCTTGGCTGTGTCTCCACTGAACCACAACAGTACAGGAGGGGTACTAATATTCTGTGTCGTTTCCACAAGGACAGTTGGGCTGGATTTCACAAAGTTAATGCCAGAGTGTTTGTTGTGCCTAAAAAGTAACAAGCCAATGATGCCCTCATTCTATAATGCTCTCATAATCATCCTACTGTAACTCTAGAGGTTGATACTTTTTTCAAGCCATGATAAATGACATGAAAAGAATTATCAGATTACTTGAAAGTTTTAGAAGCTACGTGCTTAGGTTCAGCTTTTTCCTTGCTGTTTAATCAGTACCTTGCAACTATGTAGCCATTTACAGACATGTATATTAATCTTTTATTCAACTTATTTGACTAAATTGAACAGCATTTATTTCTAAAGCAGAATCAAATTCAATATAAGGTTGAAAAATGTATGTAGCATAGGAATTAGCACATCAGTGGAGTTAAAAGTATCTGATGAAAAACGAAGCTTTCACAACCTGTGGCCAGGAAATACTTTAAAGGCAACAGAATATTCCTAACATCTAAAATAGATTTTACAGATTTGCCCTTATTAATCACTTTATTATTTTCATATGTGGTTGCTAAAGGCAAATCTCTAAAACTTTGTACAATATCTCTGGTGGTGGTTTATATGAGATGATAGGGGTGTTAATCTTACAAATATGTTAGGATTAGAGATGTTATGGCAAGTGAGACTGTGATGAAGTTTATCTTTCATGAATTATATAGAGATCTAAGTCTACTAAAACTGAATTAATAACAGTTTCTTGAAAGTTCAGCTGATTCACTCATGTTTCCTTCTAGTAGTCCTTAGATTTAAATAGATAGGGATCCTTGGAAGCTCACATTTCTAGTAATCACAAGAACATCACATGCCAGTTGAAAAATCTTTGGCTTGTTATAGACTTTACGGCACACCAAATTGTTTCTAGTTTTAATTCCACCTACAGAAAATGAAGTAATTCAGAATATTGAACTTATTAAAGTGAATCCGTTTGCTTTCTAACCCAGGCTGTTAACCTGATTTCATGATTGTACCACTAGGATCAGTATCTTCTTGTTTCATATCCCTATTTTCAGGAAGACAGTATATTTGAATGCCTTCACGTCCTTCAAAAATTATTTGCTATTTACTACTTACCACCCCTACATCATAACTTACGATACCAGGAACTTCATAAAACTGCTTTTCTACTTTTATCTGTTGCTACCTTTAGCTCTTTATTTTAGGTTATTGCGTTATTTCAAGTCTGGGATGGTTGAGGTTAAATTATTGATTGCTAATATGAATTTCCATTAAATACAAATAATAGCATTTAGTTTAAAAGTGGTGAGATTTTCTGGAATCTATTTCTAAAGTGTATTTATTATTCATGACTTCATGCATGAGTTTAGATAAATATTTCTCATGAATTTTGCTGTTTGACTGCTTTTCTATTTATGGGATATGATGGCCCATCTCAGTTACTTAATGCTACTTCTGTTCTGTGATAGGCTATTTGAAATGTTTTATAGAGTATAATTCCAAAGAATATATTATCTTGTCAGTAGACAAATCCCCTACTTCCATATGTATGTGGCATTTATGTAGAGACCAGCCATTCTTCTCAGATTTATGCAAGAAAGAAATCCACGTTTGTGAGAGTTTTTGAACTATGAATAGCAAGAAATATAGACAGCTCTAGACCGGAGTGTAAGAGAATAACTGTAGGTGTTGGGTTTGCTTATTAAACCAGCTCAAGTTTTGATCTGCTTTGTAATATAGGAAATAATCATTAATATGTTACAAAACATTAGCGGAATCAGTCTGATGAGTGTATTTTCAGCTAACCTGTACCTGTAAGACTACTTGAGCTCTTGCTGAGATCCATTAGTCTTGACAAATGAACTATGGAAGGAATGATTCCTGGAGTACAGGTTATGAAACTTGACCAGAAAGTTGCATTTTTTTCATTCCAATTTCTAAAACAAAAAGCCATGCAGGACTACAATACCATGAGAGGTATTTGCACTTCTGTAAGCATCAACACAGATTCCTGAAACAAGATCCTGGGCTCCAGAGGTGGGAGAGTGAGAATAGAGTTATCGGCATGAGGGAGCTCATAGACAGGATGAACAGGGTTTATATAATCTCATCCATATGCAAGCAGTCCAGTGAGTTGCCAGGGCTGTGCCAGCATGACACCCACTCAAGTAACATCTTTATTATTCATTGAAAGATGTTGCAGTTTTCTTTTGGTGCTGCAGAGCCTGTGTTAGCAGGGGATAAATATTACAGAAGGTCGTTATAGGGTTTTTGTGTAATAAAGTAAGTTCCTGTTGAGAACCTGACTTCTTGTCAGGGAGCAGAGAGGGATGGTTGTTCCCTAAAGGCCAAGAGCTGTGCCCTCACCCACAGTCCCATGGGGTCTGCACCCAGTGGGCAGAGCCAGGTGCTGGTAACACGCTCCGCTGATCACCCCAGACAGGCCTCTGAGAGATGACTTGGTCCAGGGTCCATTGAGGGAGCCCAGCCAGGAACAAAGGGAGGCTGGGTTAGGGATAGAAATGGAGATAATGCTGTAACATGGGTTCATAATTCATGCAAGAGGCAGGGCTGAAGATGGGGCTGGAAAAAAGACACAATTTATGTCTGAGGGGTCTATCCAGGAGAAAAACTACCTACATCCATCTTGTGGTTAGGATCAGAGGCATGGCCAGAAACTGGCACTGCTTCACATTGCTGGGACAGTAACCAATGGTCCCAGACTTACCCGAAATGAGGTCCTGGGCTGTGGGCAGGGTTAGGAAGACCTGCGGAGATACTGGGCATGGGCATCAAGGCCCATTGGTGCCCTCAGAGCACAGATGCCTCTGGTTTTTGTTCATTATTATAATTTTGTTGTATCATATCAGTGAAATATGGTTGTGTCTGATTTATATATCATTATTTTCTAAAATTTTGGGTGTTGTAGAGAAGAAATAAATGAGGGGTAGTTCAGACAGGTTTTTTTAGTAAAGAGTTTCAAGTTACTTCTGCTTCCATTTAAACATACTTTTTCTAGTACAGATTTAGAGTATCAACTTTGCAATTAGCTTCTGGTTAATGTTGAAGAACTAATGCTTGTAGCAGTTGTCGTGCTGTATCTAATCAATACCTCAAATACCTAATCCAACGTAGTCTCAACTCTAAAGAAATCTCAGGGGGTAATTTAATCTCAGATAAGTGATTTCATCTTTAAATGAACAATTTTTTACCTGCTTTAAAGGATTTGAAAGGGGAAGTGGGATTAAAAATTAAGGAAAAGGAAAAAGGCAGATGCAAAACAAAACAACAAATTGTTGTAGCTGGAGGTGAAGGATGACAAAAGAGCAAGTGTTCATACTTTACAAGGAGAATAAGTAGAAGTGGGATAAGTAGGGAGCATAGAAAATGAATTATAAAATGAAGCTAGAAGGAACAGAGAGGAGAGAATTCTCTAATCACCTGAGGAGTTCACTCTAAAATCTGGTACATCAGGGCAAGGGAGCCTCTGAACCCAGCTAGGCAAAAGAAAACAAAGTGTCACACTGTGTAAGGTTGAATCTGATTTATAAAATAACCCAAAGAGAAATATGTAGCCTTCTGTCATGTATACTTTCAAGATTCAGAATTTCAAAGATATGTGTCAGTACTGGCATCTCATTTCTACAGCTCTCCACAGGACCTTGCAGAGTTACCAAATCTATGAAATTGTTACCATTTTTTATCAGCTGTATTTAACTTCTTGAGCTATGTCTACTCTTTTTTGAGCACTTTCTTCGAATAGATCTGTTACCCAGTTCTGTGTTACCCAATTCTGCTTGTTTGCTAGTCCAGTGTTGCTCAGCACAGAGCTGTAAAAATATTTGCTCAAATTTGAAATTACATAAATTTGGTTTTCCGGTGCCAGGAATTATAGTGCAGAGGGTTGAGCTTGCTTAGTATTTTTAGCAAAACTATGTAATATACATTTTATGTATATTTATACACTCAGTGTACTAGTTTTTAACAGTAGTCTAAAATCTTTACTGAATTAAATAAAATATTTTGATTGGTCATGGTGTCATGTAAATTTTCGAGGGTTTTTCTTTTTTCTTGCTAGACAAAAACAGTGAAAATGATTACTCATGGGTGGTGAGTGTAGTGTTACTATTATCCTGTAGAACGTCCCAAGACAAGCACAGAAATTACTTTGAGACAGTAAGTCCTTTTTTCAGAAAATATTATTAACTTCCATTGAAGCCAGAATAAGGATGCACACATTTACCCCTTGGATGTGAATATGATTCCTGGACAATGACAGGCAACTGAAAGCTCTTTGTCCTACCAAAGGAATTTGCATTAGATAGAATAATTTCATAGGATAGTGGGGATCCACTGAGACTGGGATTCGTATCAACACTGCCTCCAGAAGTAGGAACTCCTTCAGTGCTCATGGAGAGGGGGGGAAAAAAGCAGCTGAATTCTAATTGCATCTTAATGGTGTCTTTCCTAAGTGCAGTACAAGATTACAGTAATCTATTACCCTTGTGATGGCATTCAAAATGCAAAGAGACATTCCCTCAATTTCCTCCATTTCCCATGGATGGAGAGGATGACAGAGGAAGGATGGAGGATGAATCCAGCTCTCCTTTCAACCCTCTTTCTCACAGCATATTTCATCAACCACCAAAGTGTCAGAAAAATCCATAAAGGACAATTAAGCATAAAGACACTATTTCTCTTTCAGGAAGGCATTGAGCTGCAAATTGCTGGAAACTGGGAGAATGCTAGGAAAGAATCACTCCATCTTATTCTTATGCTCTTCTGTAGTGATCTAATAGTAGCCACTGTGAATGAAGCTGATGAATGATGAAGCTAGATGAAGTTAGATGAGCAAGATGAAACTGTGTTGTGATCCAATAGAGTTGAACCTGTGATCTTGCAGTGAAACATCTGTCTGTTCTTAACTAATTTTTGCAATTCAGTAGCTTGCATCTTAGATTTCTGTTCTGTAAGCCAGGGATATAAATCTGACTGAAGTTAGGACTAATACAATGCTATATAATATAGTTTGATTATCCTGATGTCTTTAAAAAGAAATTATCCCCCAGATCGGAATCTGGAAAGACTAACTTTATCTCAAGCAATCTTGCTGCATGTTACTAAATAGCATATATATATATATATATATATATATGTATATATATAGCTTGGCACTATAGGAATGACAGTCTTGAGTAGAACAACCTGCCCTGAGTCCTAGTCCAGTGGCTGTGCTCTAGAAAACAGATATTTTAATTTTCCAGTAAGATCTGTTCCTCGTTCACTGAACAGGGTGGGTTCTGAAGGAGACTAAATTAAAGTTACCAAAGTGATCACCTGAACATGAAAAATACTCTAACTTTGAAGTTTCTGTAATAAATATATGTTTTATGAAATAGTGGAGTACTTTGATTGAGCTGTTTCTGGGAAAATAATACATCAACAGTCAGAAATCCAAAGTCGTAGAAAGGCCAGTGGGGTCCACAAAGTACAGTTCACTGTTGACAAATAATCTGTCAAGTAATATGAATTGTCTTTGTTGAATTTGTAGTTATAGTTATTATAGATACAGCTATTGTACTTACATAGTGGTAAGGTAGAGTTATAATCAATATTGATGTAAAAATCAGAAAAGAACTGTGAGGATGATTTTCCTGGTCAATAAGGGTTGTTCCATTAGCTTGATTAGCTGTGATCTGAGAGCTATTTTTGTGAGTTCTGAGCTACACATAAGCAATGGAATGTAACCTTTAGATTATAGATACTAGATAGTGTTATTTAAATTCAAGCTGTTACTATTGATTTTGTTTTGTTTCTGTATGTCATGAAAAATGTCTCTAAAAGCACTTCCAGAGAAATATTCAGCATCACCAAACATGATCTTCTACAGTGTCATCATCATCCAAAGAGCCAGGCTGCTGACAGAAGTTACAGATTTTATGTAAGGCATCCAGGTTTTTCAGAGTTTTATGAAAAAGACCGTTTAAAATCTAAGCCTTTTGAGTAGCCTAATAATATAACTGAAATGCATACGATAAAGCAGAACACTGCATACACTATACTTCTCCCATAATAAACTTTCTTTAATTATAGTGGCCTGCTGGATGTTAGGCACAGTTGTTCTGATACAACATCCTGTTCCTAGCTATTCTTATCTCCTCTCAGGAATACATGTTGTTAGATTCATTTGTTCACTAGAACACCCTGTCATGCTAACTGCTGTAGCACAGGTTCTGTCACAACGTCGACAGGTAACTTTTTTATCTGGCTGAAATAATATAAAGAGAAAAATTATATCCTGTTTAGCGTTGGATAAGGGTGAAGGCTTTAATAATAATAAAAAAAAGTTTACAGTACTTACTATAGCATCTGTTTCTTCTCCAGCTCTGCTAAACTCTCTACCAGCTTACCTAAATGAACCATCCTTTCATATTGTGATATATTCTCCGCTCAGAAATTTTTTGGTCAGTAGCTACTGACCAAAATTCTCCGGATTTTGATTCCTTAACACCAGAAGTGTTTAGCAATGTTTGACAGGTATTTACCTACTAAAAAAAGAATTGTTTATAATAGTCTATTCATAATGACTAGGGGAGCACCTCCTCTAGAAATAATCACTGCAGTTCTTTCTTTTCCTCAGTCAAAAAAACAAATAAAGAAAAATCAAGAAAGAAGAATCCATTTTGTTAACAGAAAATAAAATTGATGAGACCTTAAATTACTTAGCATTTAGAGCAGATATGCCTTACAACATATTTGAAATCATGTGCTCTCTGATATCACAGATTCAGTCAATTCCAAACCCCACAATAAATATATTCTGAGTCCCCTTGGGAACAAGATGTCTTGTAGAAATTGTTGTATAGTGTACCAGATGGCATATTTCTTGTAGACATCACTTCACTGTGCTTCTTCTATTGCTTTGGAGAAGGAAGAACCAAGTGCTGCTATCTCTGTAAGAGACTTACATGTCAGTTTTCCTGTGCGGGAAAGGGTACATCTTTTTTGATTGTGGTATCACAGAAGGATTATCATGGGATTTATGTCCTTTGAAATCATAGGAAAGCACAGCAATATGTAGATGTGTTGCAAGTAAGACAATCCCATACAGTCAGTTTTTCAATGTCAGGACCAGCTTTAGGTATAACCAAAGTAGGCACTACCTGCAGCAGCACAATAGTGGGGCTGGCACTGAGTCATAGACTAGCAAAATTAAGAGATAGCCTTTAGGCTCAAAGCAGTAGCTTCTGCTCTAGGTTACAACTGCACTGGCTCAGAAAAACTGTCTAAGCAGCCCCCCTGAGGTAAGACACCTGAACTGGCTAAAAATCTGAAGATCTAAAGAGCTGCAAGTTCCCTAATACAAACATTCCTGTCTCTGTTCTGTGCTCGCCTTGCTACAACCTTTGGCTGAAGAAGGAGCAAAAAAAAGTCTTGCAGATCACAAGATGCTTCAGCAATAAGACAATAGTCAGGGATGAGGACTAGGCAGCAAGCTGACTGTGTTTCTCCCTAGTTTCTTTCCCCTTGCTGAGCAACCTTATGTTGTGTTGATGGATTCAGATGTTTAGTTACACTGGCAAAGGACACTGGGACGAGCAGCTATAATCATCCAGTGCTGGAGCCATGGAGATAGTTAGACACAGTACCAACAGCTACATGAGGAAATGTGTCTGGGGAGCCACTCAAAAACTGAATTTTGCCTACACTGTTGCTAGGCATAGAGCCAAGCACTTTTCATCGTTGGCAGCATAACTTCCATGCTGCTTATAGTAAGGTAAGGAAGAAGCAGTTTGACCATGAAACTAATATACTGATTATTGTCTGTGCCTTACTGTGGGCAGAAAATTTTTGTTAGTGTTAGTTAGGGTGACACAGTGCAGAGGCATTTGTCTATGCATATATAGGAAATACAGGCACCAGTCATGTATAATCCTTTCAAAGGGACTATGCTTCACTAGATCTCTTTCCAATATCAGTTTTTCTGCTTGTGGGGGAATGGGAAAGACAAAATCTGGATTTTTTTTTTCAAAGAAGTTTATGATTTCTCAGCCGACTAAGAAAAATTCAGAAAGGATTTAATTCTTATCTTATTTAAGATAACTTTGTTCTCAGTTTGCCCTCTGAAGATCTTGTCCAGCGTCTCAGATTTGCCTATTCAAGGGAAGTCCCCTATATTTCAACCCCTACATAGCCTGCCTTTCTCCTTGCTACTGACTGGGCACAGCCTATATACAAAGGTATTGATTCACAGGAGAAAAAACTGCAAAATAGGGATGATTTCTAGACAGGTGTGAACAAATGCATTTGGATCTCCATGAGACATAGACTCCTATCAACTTGGTGTACCTACTTTCTCTGAGAATAAATTAATTATCCATTTGTTTATTTGAAGTAAATTTAGCTATTAGAAAATTCCTAAAAGTTTCTTCAGCAATTGCAGATTTACCACTGCTTGATAAGTCTTCAGTACTTTTTTTAAAGATCTAGTAAATCTTTCATACTTTGTGTAGTAGTATCAAATCAGTAAGAATACATAGAGTAACGTATGATCTCATAACAGACTTGTTTTGGGCAACTTTCCAACCTCATGGAAGATCTTCTATGGCTCAACTAAAATTGTTCTACAAAACATTATGGACTTCAGTTTGCATGAGTTGTTTCACAAATCCAAGCAGCAATATCAGAGTGAAAGGTCAGCCAGTTTTAATCCAAGGACTAATCAGATTGGAGTTGAAACTCTTATAATATTCCTAATTCTAAATATCCAGCTATATTTCGGATCTGTTCTGTGACTGCTCAGGGATTCTCTGCATGGCACTTGCAGAGACTTTGTATTATAACATGTTGGTCAGACTATAGGTTTGGATTTCTATGAAACAGTTTTCTGCTATATCTGCCATCATCAGTCCCAAATGATGCCCTTGACAGATATCTATAATTTCCTTATGCCTGGAATTAAATTCCTCCTTAGAGATAGTCGTTGCTCAAGATCCACAATGGACAAGAAAAACAAAAAAAGTACTTAATGTGTTCAATAAATGAAGCTCTGCTGAACAGGGTTCCTCTTAGAATTTTATCCTGAATATACCCATTTCCTGCCTTTTTTGCTAAATCCTTTCATCCTGTTGTGAAAAGCAAAAGTTTAGTACACATTCCTTTTAGAACAAAGGAATAAAATATTTCCATTTCTAGAAAAACTGTCTCAAAAATGGAATGAAGATAAAAAATACATCATGAGGAGTTTGGTTTCTTTTGCAGAAAATGAACTTTGCTTTCATTTAAAATTCATCATCTTTTTTTTCAGTTATAGTTGATAAAATATACATCCTCTCTAGAAATCATGCAAATCTTATATGTGTGCTTGCTGTCATTCACGTTTTTGCAAGAAAGGATATAAATTTTTTTATTTAGTAGAAACATTCTTTTAATTATTCATTTGAAATGGTGACCTTTTCAAGTTGAATTATTATATGTCGGCATGAAGGTTTTCTTGTGTCTTATAATATTTTATGGTTGAAGAAATCATGCAGATAATCTAATTACTTTGAGTAAAATTGTTGTGCCATTTATGTGTTTTGCTGTACTACAGGAGAGAAACTGTGAAATGTATTCATTATTGATTCATTAAAGGGTTTTCCTATTATACAAGCAGAGATGCAGACCACTACCTATCTTATATTAAAAGGGGTAAGGGGAAGATATAGTAAACCATGCCATAGGCTATGGTTTATATATTGCATTTCTTAATGTCTTGTGAAATGTAAAAATCTACAACAAACAGATATGTAAAGCGTAACCGGTATGAAGATTTTATTCAGATTTAAGTGCTCTAGGTTGCTTTTGAATCTTGCTATTTTCTGCATTTGTTTTGACTGCTCTCATCATTCAAGATTGACGCTTGGATGGGTGTGTAGGAGGAAGCAGCAGCAGCAGGCTTACAGCTTGCAGACAAAAAAAATCTGCCTTATCTGATGGCTATTATTGAAAATGCGAGGTGTAGCCTAGGCTGGGTAATGAAGGGGAGCGAGCGAGGGGGAGCAAGAAGCATGGGGATGCATACTGATGAGTGTAGGAGTACTTGATAAAAAGAATTCTTGCTGCTGGCAGTGCATTGCTCATTGTGGAGTATTCCAACAATCGCATATAACGGAGAACAGCTTAGCTGACAGCTTGATATGCTTTTTTTTTTTCCTCCCTACTGTATGACGTACTGGTCTGTAGTAAAGATTAATAACTAAGAAATGTAGAGCTGCGATCAGATCTTACGCTATATACTGCCCTGAAAACTATGTTTTACTTCTGACTTTTCTGCTTGCTGGAAACATTAATCTGTCAAGCTGGCGGGCTCGTTTGATACCAACTTTTCCAGGAACACGATGTGGCAATGCCACCTCTCAGCCCAGGACTACCGCTATTATCCGGTGGATGGTTACTCGTTGCTTAAACGCCTCCCTCTTCACCCTCCTACAGGACCCCGATGCCCTGTCCAGACAGTGGGACAATGGTTGGAAAATATTGGGCTACCTCAGTATGAAAACCACTTGCTGGCTAATGGATTTGACAATGTGCAATTTATGGTAAGAAATCTTCTGTGCATAGCTGTGTATATACACTGTAGCTCTGCCTTTTTTGTCTGTCTCTTATGTGCTCATAAAAACCTTAGAGCTATTCTGCATTGCACTGAGATCTGTTTGGTGTTTCACTTTTCTATGTGTAGCTGAATTAGTATATAAATTGTCCTTGTATAAACTTCCAAACTGTACACATTACAAAATATTCTAACCTGAAATATGGTAAAATAAAAACTGAATATTAAGGTTCTTTCTCTTCCTCATAAATCTTCAGATTAAAGAAGAAAAATGCACCATTCTTTTAATCCATTGAGGGATTTTCATAGTATGTAAAAGCTGCAAGCACCCCTTTCTGCAGTACATCATATTCTTACTTTTATTTCAACATTAACTTGCAATGATAATTAAATAACATGCAATGCCATTCTTGCCTTGAGAGGTATTTTAATAACAGAAAATTATTTAATGAAGTGTGCTCTCTCTGCAAGTGATTCTGAATGTCTCAGTTAAATATTTTTGCATCTTAGATAGTCAGGCTATGGGATTCACTTGTTGAAACTTATGCCCTGGGAGGAAAAGTAATGCATTCCTATTAATTGTTCCATTTTCATGTTTTAACTGTAGGCATTTATCAGGAATATTTGAATGAAATGAAATGTTAGGTACTTCAAGATTTACAGTATCACCATGTGGTGTAAAGTAGCAGAGATCTGTCATGCACAAACTTTCAATTGTAATGAATATTGACAGTAAAGCGAGAAGCTTACTTGTAAGGCTGTTATATAATCACTTTTCTATCTGCTTCAGTATTCCCATTACTTCAACCTCTTCCAAAAATCCTGACTGCATTTCTTATAAAGTAGCAGACCCTAAAACATCTTTTAAAATACCTTTTAAAGATATTTTTGATAACCATGTATATGTTGGAACAGTTCTAACTTTTCATAACTTGCAGACATCATATAAGAAACAGAAGTGAAACAGCATGAATTATGACTATAAAATCATCACAGGAGTTGTAGTCTTCCTATTTAAATTATTTTGTGAACAACATTATATGCCATTACTGATCAGAAAATTAAGGCACGTATCACTGTCATTTCCACATAATAATAGTGCAGAGGTTTCTTCCTGGTTTTACATGGCTGCCATGTGATCGTTTGCTTATTCATTAAAAATCATTAGAATCTTTGCCTTTAAGTATTCTTGAAAACAAAGCCGTGCTCAGCAATGTGAAAAGAAATAAAATCCAAGATGTTTCATGCTACGGTTTCCCAAAATGTAACTACATATTCTCATATGTGTTGTAGCATTAGTTACATAAGTAGATGACCATTTAGTCTTAAAGAGGTTACAGAAGGAAATTGTTCACAAGAGGCTGTAGGTGGCACAGCAAATGCAGAGGGGTACACCTACCACAGGTAGATTATGAGCACAAGAGAAGCCAGATAAACTACCCTGGAGGGCTTTTCAGTCATACCCTGACTCTGGAGGGGCCTGAACCACATTCTCAGGGAATTCATAAGACTTTCCTACGTCTCTTATTAGTATACTTATGTAAACATACAAATTATATACAAGATGTTATTATTCAGTATAGAAATCAAACTTTTAAGGTATCAGAGAGAGTAAGTTATGCTTGCATACCTATCTGTTAGCCAGTGTTTTCTGATAATTTTAACCTTTTCTGAAGTGCTTTGTTTTTAAATATATATTTCAGGTAAAATACTTAATTACTCTTAATATGAATTGACGTAACATACATGTGTGAATGGAATAATCCAAGAGTTCCTAATTTATTGATTTCGCACTGTTCATCCTGCTGTTACATATTTCAGTTTTTGTTTGTACCAGAAATTTTATAGTTCCCATATTTTATTGGAAATAAGAATTATCAAAAAACAGTGATTTCTTTTTATATTATTCCTTTGAATATATCAGCATTATGTAAGAAAAGCCTCCTTTGAAAAATTTAAATGAGTGCTTGAGAAATTATTTTCCATTCTAGTCAAAATGTTAAAGAGAAAATTAAACTCGGAAAGTATATAGGAAAATGAGAGAAGAAACACCTGCTATGCTAAGAGAAAAAATCAGATTACTTCAGTGTGTTGTAATCTTCTTTAATATGACAGAAATGCTTTACCTTTATTACAGTGGTTTACATATTAAGCTAGAGTTTTCAATCTTATTAAATTAAATGTTTCAGATAGGTTAGCTACTTTACAGTGAAGAAATCTAATACTTCAGTGCAGTAAAAATCAGTTAAGACATATTTCTTATTCATTCTCTACTATATTCCTGCTTTTGTTTTTCTGGAAGCACATTCTGACCTGCATTTATTCATTCTGTTGCCTAAGCAACAACCATCACACTCCTATTAAGTATGATTTAGTAGTACAGGTCTTACTAGATGTTCAGAACAGAGGAGAGAATATCACAATGTTATAATTAATGTCCATGGAATAACATACATCTGAGAACAAATATATTCTATATATACTACTCTAAACAGCAAAATTCTATTAATTAAATTAGCATTTTAATAAAAAAGTGGTTTTCCGATAAAAAGATTTCATGGTTAATTATTCATTATATCATGGAAATTAACTCTTTATGTTTAGTCCCCCTTGGGCATTAGGAAAGTTATTCACCAGACTGTACTTAGAATTAGGGAGATTTGTTTATCTTACCTGAAGTATGTGGACTTAATAGGAATCAGGTTGTTTCCTAATATAAACTTTACAGTATTAATATTTTTAAATGCTTTATGAATATGGTGTTTTAAAAATATGTTGAAACATAATATTAAAAAATTAGTATTATTTCATTAACTGCTTTATTTCTAATTACAGCATGTTTGCACACATAGCAAGTGCAGTTTCTATCTACTATTAATGTCGTGCAGGAACGACACTTCCATAATATTTAGTAGGCCCCAGGCAGATTCAATCCCAAGGCTTGGTTCACACGTGCTTGTAATAGTATCATACTTGAATATGTATACGAATATGCAATCATTAACTTTGATAATTTGTTGTGTAATAGGCTGCAGTGTCCTTCAGATGTAAAAATTTGTAGTGACTTTGTGCAGATACTCTGTATTTGAAGATGCAGAAGATATTGCAGTTTCATAACATGAAGGCTATTTTGTAGGTAAAATAATTCTGAAGCGCAAGAAAACAATTAGATCAATCATAAATCACACTATATAAACTAGATATAAGCCATAATGAAACCTATCCATCTTTTTGATGCATTGGTCCCATGGACAAGCTATAAATTTATGCAGACTTGCAGGCCTGCCTCACTTAGTATGCTGAGAAAAAAAAAAGTTGAATTACAGAGAAACAGATGTAAATATATAAATGTGCAAGGTCACTAAATGGTTGCATGCAGCTTTCTACAACTCTGGAGCTTCATCAAAGACTCAATTCTGGATGCACAGAGATAAAAGCAGTTCAATCAAATCACTGCCCAGTGAGGACTACTTCTGATTAAGGACTGCATATGACTATCTATTTATAGGTTATCCTAATCATGTAAGATATTCTGAAATTTTATCACTTAAGATTGCAATTTGATGAAAGTAATGTCTCTTAAATGTATTTATAAAACACACTATGATAGAAACAGGGACCACATCATAAAAATGAATTAACAGAAAAATATGAAGCATTTTATTATATTTTTGGCATTCTAAAATACTGTTCACTATTAACAGTTAATGTTTGCATTAGACTGCAGACTTTGATTGCTGCTGTTAACAGATATGCATCTCTTCCCCTTCAACTAAGGGCATTAAGTGGCTTGCGTTGTCTGATGATCCTAAGTATTGCCTAAGTATTCTTTTTTTCTGTGGGGAAACTGAGGCATAGAGTGACTGCAGGGTGGAATTTAAAACTGGTTATAAATTTGAGATGAGGTAGTAATTCTTAAAGTACCTACTAACATAATGTTTAACAGATCAATGTAGTTGCTTAAATATAGGTGCCTAGTACCAATTGAAATACAGTAGGGAATCCAGGAGATCTAGACAAGGCTGACATATTACTGAGGACCAGAGACAGCCAGACCCTTCATGATTAGCAGCTGAAGTTCAGGTGGGATGTCACTGAGCACCTCAGAGGGCTCTAGAGTGTGATGATTAGGCAGCTGAAATGAATCTTAAGTTATACAGGTCTCACAGAGTTTGCAACTTATCTAAAAACTGATTATAGATGTCTTGAGTTTCCACTTATTATCTTAGTTGCATATGCATTTCTTTACCTTCTAATAATTTTCTGTGTTTTTGTTCATGCTGTGAACTTACCTGCAGAAGTATTTACCTGGCTTCTCAGTGCTAGGCATGAACTACCATCTCAATTCCCCTTAGCTGACTGTTTTGGCTTTACTTTTTAGTTAGGTTTTGACTTTTCTCCCTTCCTTTCTCTCTCTTTCTTCCTTTGTTTCTTTTCTTTCATTTTTCACTAGTTCTGGAGGTTTATTAGCTGAAGTTTATCTGGAGACTGTCCTCTCCCAGATACCATTCCTAGGATTTGCTCTCCTCGAATACACAGGAATTCTTGCCTTTAATCACTCTGGAGGATCTTAGTTTTATGGCAGATCTATAGAACTTGAAATGCGGAGTCCTCTCAGTGTCAGTGTAGCCCTGGCTTGTTCCATGAGTGACTTTTTGTCACTCAGCTGTCTTCTGAGTCTTCCTCTCCTTGACCCCAGTAACCCATAGAATGGGGCAGATTTAAAGTTCAAATATAGACAACTACATGTCTGTTTACATGTCAGTAGACGTTTAGGACTCATCAGTTGCCCTCATGTTGAAATTGAGATATCTGAGACATCTGTGTAGGCCTGGAATATGTGATACAGGCTCTATAAAATAGCCCTAGCTGTCTAGAGCTTCCAGGCAATGTCCATTTGCAGCACCTCAAATGATTCTGTGGGTGACTGGGTGAAGCACCTAATCAGACATAAAAGTCAATGGAGCATAGAATGCAATTTAGCTGGGTGACTGAATAACTATTAGGGTAGTTATTGTAGGATAAATTAAAGTAGATTCATCTGATCAGTTGAATCACTGTCTGGGCTATATTGATGGGTTTGTACTGGATCTCCTTAAGCTATCATGTAGACACAAAGTTTTTTGATGGCTCAGTTTGGGCTAGAATCCATACAGAATTCACTGAAAACAAAATACAAAGTATTTTTATTACAGCCTTTTCTCCTCCCTCAGAACATCCAGCCCTGAGGCTTCAAGATCTTCTTTTTCATCCCAGTAGGGATTCTTACTACAGAAACTGCAAATTAGAGCTCAGGTGGGTGCCAGAGTTGAAGATTGTGCCTGTCATCCTGCAACAGCAGCAGGTCTAACAAATAATCCCATTCCACATGTTCCAGTTAATGCTTCTGTCATGGTATTCCTCAAGCTGGTCAAGAGGCAGAAGGGCTTATTAATGTACTCCTCAGTATTGCATGTGTAAATAATAGCTTACACTGTCTTTCTTTTTTGTGATCCCAGATGATTCTTCATCTGTGAGCGCATGCAGATCTGGAGAGGCAGTGCTCATTTCCCAGAGGAAAGGGAGTTTAGAGGAATCCATTTCATGTTTATGTATCTGTGTATGTAATAGTGAAAAACACAGCACAGGAGACTGGTGATGATCCTGCACTTTGTGAAAATTTTGTCAGTAATGATTGCTCAACAGAGAGACAGTATAATTCTTATGTATTTCACTTGAACAAGGAACCAATTTCCAGACAGACTTTGTTAAGACATCCTGGGAATGGGGGATTCCTTGAGAGTCAGAAGGAGTCTGTTTTCATCTAAACCTATCTCAACAGTTGTAACTTGAAGGTGTAATCAGGGATGGGTCTATCTGCCTATCTGCTAGGTTCTGCTAAGTAGACCTTCAGGTAAGGGTTTCTCTGGTTGTTCTGGAATATGTGGTTGTCTTTATTTAAATGTTGTTCCACAAAAGGTTGTACCTACAAGGTAGACAGACAGAACTTCAGGCTGTACTCTTGGTTGACAATACAGATGCCAGTATATTCGGTGGAATGTCCTTGCACTCACCTCTGCCATTCAGGTTAGTGACATCTGTGTTACTTTGCTAAGCTCACTCTGCAGCAGTCTGAGAGAAAAGATCTTGTCCAATGTACATGGCAATGTATTTGGCTCAATCATACCCTGACTAAGAACAAAGGGCCAAATTCAGACATTGAAAGCCATTGCATGTACAGTCACCACTAAAAGTGAAACTATTTCATTATACATATCTGTGAGTACGATAATGTGAGGACTGGAATTAGTTCCATCTGTTCTAAAAATATGTTAAATGTTAATGTTAAACATTGTGCTTAAGCTAAAAGCCTGCCTAGTGCAGAGGGTGGCCTTGATTTTGATGTACAAACACTGATGAGCTGTATTCTGAGACTACATATATGGGGAATTGTCTATTGGCCCTAAATACAATTTTATGAGAAACTGGTAACAAATGTTTCCTGTGAAAGTTAGTTTGATAAAGCAGCTGAAAATTCTAATAATCAGAATAAAGGATGACATCTTAATAACTTATAAAGTAAGAGGTGTGATCAGCATCACACTGTGTTTTTATTTAAGGCCAAACACTTTTAGCTGATTTTGTTATCAAAAAGAACAATGGTAAATCTTCAAGAATTAGAAATGTTTGTATATCGAGTGATGTTTATAATGCTGTTCTTGATAACTGATGAAAGATACTGAAAACCTGACAATATATAAACTGTTAAAAGTAACAGAAAATTTAAAGCTTAAGGAAAGCAGAAAATCTAAGAGTTTTTACTCTTCAGAGTAAAAAACTGAAGATTTGCAGGACAATCAGTTTATAATTTTATTTACATTGTAGGTAAATAATGTAAGTCTTTGCTGTGAAAGGGAATGGTAAACTTAAAACAGTGTCCTGTATGCAATACAAAGTTACAGCTGATTCTTAGTTGTTTCATATGGGAATACTTTTTAATTAAATGAAATTTAAAAAAAAAAAAAAAAAACAAAAGAAATTTTTAAAGGAATGCAGTGTACAATTGTGTATATTACTGTTTTAGAACAACATTGTCCAATAAGAAACAATTAAATGGAATCTGGAACAGTAGCTAAATTAATTTCAAACAATGACAGACTTCCCTGACTAAGTTAAAAGACAGAGCAGTACAGAGAAGCTTGATTACAGATAATTGCATGTTGGGATTCCGAAGGAGTTATCAGGTAGAGATTAATGAGTACCAACAGATAACTGGAAATAAACATATGATTCTTGGGTATGTTATCCTTTTTGAATGAAGACCAGATGATGTAAGAAAAGCTCGGGTAGTTATATGAACAAGTATTATTGCACATCAAAAAACAGAAACAATCTAAAACAAAGAGAGAACACATCAAGAAAGAACAGATAAATAATCAAAATAGAAAAAGGAAAAAAGTTAGGAGAGAAAATGCAGTTTCATTAGTTATGTGAGTAGAAAAGTTTTTATCAACATGCAATAGCTAAAAGGAATATTAAGGAAGTTACAACCACCGTTGGAATCAGATGAAATTCATTTTAGTTTTAGAATAAAGAACAAAGTATGATAATTAGTGAAGTATAGTGTTAATGAAGACCACTGAGAAATTAGAGGAAGAGAAAGAGTGAGAGCTATCATACTGCAAGCAGACAAAAGAACAGTTGGTTAATTAAAATATCTAAATCATCTAGGTTAGGTGATGTTTGATGAAGTCTTAAGAAACTGAAGAGAAAATACCAGATCCTTTAGCAATCATTTTTGAGAATGTCCAGAGAATGAATAAATTGTTAGAGGACAACTAAAATACAAATGTAGTACTGATCTGTATTTTAGATGGCAGGATTCTTCCTCAATATAGATTTCCATTCTCCTGAGCTGTTTATCTTCAACCATTCACCATACAACTATTGCCTTAATCAAGAAGGAAATGGATGGTGGTGTTATTGGCAACAGATCCCATCATCAGTTCTGACTGTGGTGGGGACAAAATGGGGGAGCATACAAAATGTTGCAATAGGATGTAATGGAAAGAGAATAAAGCTAAATGAAGTAACTGCAGTTGGGAGATGAAGAAACTATTTAAAGGAAACAGATGTAGTGTACAACACATTGTGCCCCTCATCATTTGGATGAGAAGCTTTTCTTCTGTCAAAATTTACTAAAATTTCGACAAGGGATACAAGCTTAATTTGGCTAGTAAAAGTAGAGCTACCTTTTAAAAGCTGTTTTAGAATGATGTACTGGAGTTGCCATGCAAGCAAGACATTCCTGGTATAGAGTTTGCCTGACTGCTAGTAAATTTCCTGGGCGTGTAAACTTACTGTCCTTCAGTTTAGAAGTCTTTTGTTTTCCCACACATTGGAGAATTTTTTTCCTTCTTCCACACACCGTGCCCATATATTGTTTATGGTACCAACACCTCAGCATCCATTTTAACCTTGGTAATGACAAAAGTGATGAAAGCCATGTAGCCTTTTTCAACATGCTATTCATTCTGTCTGTTCCCACACGCACTTGCACACAGACATTTGTGCATACACATATTACACAAAAAGGTTATTCACTAAGGGGAAATATTCCATGTGCTCAGAAATAAAGAACTGGAGAGTTACAGTAGCTGAGTGACCTCAGCTCACCCCTCATATTCATATACCTTATGATAGGGTCTTCAGTCACAGGTTTCTTTACTGATTTTTTTTCCCTCAAAATTCCTTTCTCACTAAGTGTACTGAGATTTGAGTATGCAGAAGCACACATTTCAAAGTATTAGCAGGTAAAAATAAAACTTGGTTTTAAATGTTGCATTGCTTAATGATTTTACAACCTTAGCCCAACAGTCATTTAAAACAATAATGAGCCCCCTAAACTGCCTTCTCTTCACATTCAGCAGTGATGTACACTTGTCTAGTATTGTTCATCTGGAACATTAGAAAAAATTATACACTTGTTGTAAATACAACCCCTAACTTAAGTGAAATCTCATGTTTCAGATGTTTATTACTCTTATGTGGTATTTTATTGAATTATTGGAAGCTGAATGATTTCATAATATTATTGATAGGAACAGCAATGGGTTAAATTTGCGAGATGTGCCATACCTGCTCTAGATTTGTTTGATTAGATAATAATAATTTCAAAATTTTTTGATCTGAAGACTAGATCTAGATAGAAGTTTTGAAATACAAAAGCCAAAGAATTTGCCCAGGTAGCAGAGGTGGAGGCATAAGGTTACTGCAGATACAGGTACTAACAGTCAGTTTAAATATTAAAAACTGGAATACCATGAATAAAAGTATGCTGGATAAACACCTATCAAGTGACCTTCCGATATAAATCCCAAATAGTATTTTCTTTGACTGCCTAATTAGCAGCCAAAAATTAGCAAAGAGTGGCCCCTCTGTGCAGAATCCCCTTTTGCAATTAGGAAGAGCAGAAAAAAATCTACGTGTTCACTGGTATCTTACAGCTTACACTAAAAAAAATATATGTTATTTGTTGCAGCTGATTACAGCTCTTACAATATCTGAAGTGATTGTTAGCTTCTGTTATTCAGTAACCACACTATTTAACAGCTTTTTCACTTCTTCAGGTTTGCTCTCTCCACAAACAGCTCCCCTTTTAATCACGTAGAAAGACCACTTCTTGAAGTAAGTTAAGATGGCGTTTATAAAGAAATAGCAGTTCTTAGCTGCTATGCTGCATTAGGATAAAAGACTGCACAATACTGAGTTGGTTTTTAGCCTTGATCCATTTTTAAATATAATATGAATATTATAGCCCTGATCGCTTCTCTGAACTCCCTAGGCATCCCTCTTGTTGCCAGAAAGGAATTACAAATTGACAATGCAAGTAATTTTATTTTCCATCTCTCTTGGAATTTGGCAATGTGTCTGTTCTGTCCATGAACGTTTTTTTTTCTTGATGTTCTGATTTTTTAAGTACTTGCTTTATTTCCTGTAGAAATAGTAGATCTTCACTTTCTGCTGAGAAAAATAACTTTATGCAGCAAGAGTGGAATATTATACCAGAGAACCCATATACAGACAAATCTTTGATTCCCAGTAATATCAGGCTTTTTGTCAGCAAATTCTGCTGTCACTGCTTATGTGGATGATTTCTCTTTCTAACTCTACTTCAAATATATATTTGTTTAAAATGCATTCTGATTTTCTTCATTCTTCAAAAATAAGAAATGGAGATTCAGGGGGAAAGAGAATGAAGAAAACATTTGCTAGCACATGCAGAAGCAGCCTGGTCCATGGAGAATGCATAGGACAATATATCTAAGGGTCTTCTCTGTGGTCAGCTTTTGATTTGGATTATGAGTTTGGGGGAAAATGCTTCTTTATTCCCTTAATTATCTGGCTAGGACATTACATATTATTGGTGGGCCACATATAGGAAATAAGGAGAGGACTCAGGGACAGAAATATCTGTATATTTTGAGCTATCTTGTGGACAATTATCTGCTTGTGTCTAACCTTTGGTAGTGCAGATTTCTAAGTACCTGTAGCTGGAAAGCACAGTTTCTCAGGAGGGGGTCAGAGGTAGCCAGATTGCCTGAGGAATCTCATTGAGTATCTCCAGTTAAGTTCTGAATGAATTCTGTGGCAAGAATTGGACTCAAGCTGAAAATAGTGCAGAATAACAAAACAAGTATCTAATAATTATTAATATTTTATGACCCAGCAAAATGAATCAGGAACATTTTCCTGTGTATGAGCTACCTAAATATAATTTAGAATTAATTTAATCTTTAAGTCATATATTTTATTACTTCTGTAAGCCAAACTCATGGCAGAAACTGTTTCTTAGCATTCCTCTTGTATCCCCTGGAGCTACCTGTGTGCCACTTATCTTTTCTCTTTATTTCTGAGGTTCTCTGTGTCTGACCCTCTCCTCAAATGCACTTGGTTTCTGGGATCTCTCTCTGCCTTATCATTCCTGCAGGCTGGACTCTTCTTGTGCTCTCCATGTCCTCCTTTTCTCCATTTCCTCCTTCCTCAGTAAAATTATTTTATGTCCTTTTTTTGACTACAAATTAAAGGAAGGAAAGAAGGAAGGAGAGGAGGAGAAAGGGAGGGAGGAACAGCGGGAGGGGAGAAGGGAAAGAGAGGAAGAAATGGGGTGGAATAGAAGAAAACAAAGAGGGACAGAGGATATCTACTTCACATCTAATTTCTTTTACTGACTTAAAATGTTTTAACTTGATTTAAAAAGCAGAGGGAGATTTAACTGAACGGTTTTCACAGAGATGTTCTTGTCACTCACAGCTCAAACCGAACAGAGCTGGTGATGAGTGAGAGCTAGTTTGCTTGGCTGGGCTTAAGATGACTCATTGCTGAAAATTGGCCATGCTTTCCAGCATGCTTTCTAGTACCATATTATTCAAATTTTTCCATTTTCCAAGGTGTCTTAGGCTTCTGATTTACCTGGACACCTGTATGGGCCATTCACTTAAGAGTTGGACTTGATGATCCTTGTGAATCCCTTCTAATTGGGAAAATGCTCTGATTCTGTAATTCTGTGAAACTGTGACAAACTTTGATAAAACTGTTGCATTGAAAATCCTTTGCTACACATGTGGAAGGGAAGGAGCAGACTTGCTGAAGTGTGAGTCTTCACAACTATAACTAAATATGACTACAGTTGTCCTTTGAATACATATACAGATAGGTACTAAGCAGTTATTGAAGTGGAAGAAAGCAATCCCTGCATTTAGGCATAGAGAGCTAATAGATTTTTTTTTTTAATTCTAGTCCTAATTAATCCTATTTTAATTATTTATCTGTATAATGGGTATTAAAATGCCACCTTGCTTTGAAGGAGTCTTAAAAATACATTAATTCCTGGTTTGGAGCTGTCTAATATTATTTCAATGAATGTCTAAAAAAAGTCTGAAGAAAGTGAGTCATTCTTACTGTTGAGGTCTTCAATGGGAAACTATATATAAGACGTGGACCCACACAGAGAATGATAAAGGCTAAAAAAAGAATTATCAGCTGCCTTACTTTGTAACTACCATCCATCCTCCTGTACTGAATTCTTGGATTATTCAGAAATATAATTATACTGTGTGTATGATGCCATGTAGAATATGTAACCTGGGATGAAGGGTGCTTAGCCAATGTTAAAGAATCTGCATTCTGGTATTTTGTAGCTTTATGACTTTGCAACATTCCTATAATGCGTAGTGAGGATCAGCAGCTCCTATTTTGTCTGTTTTATTCATTGCAGTAACTTTCCTTTTAAAAAGGCATACTGAAATCTAGAAATTATATCAACTGAAGTTATAGTCTCCCACAATCTTGTCTTACTAGGTTGGGAGCATACAGTTTTATTATCCAGTTTGTTGATAGCACTTTTCTGTTTGGAATATTAGAGGCAGAAGGGACAAGGGAAACTCACAAGTGTTCACCAGGAGTATTAGGAGAAATTTTTTATCACAAAAAAAAGTTAAATTAGAAAAAGCTAGCTCAAGAAGAAATGTGTAAACCATCAGTAAAACAGTTGCCTTGAATTAGGATAGTGGGGGCCCCAAAGAATCCCAAAATATTAGTTGTCGAATGCAGTATCCTTCTGTAGAAGGGGATAGGTGAAAATGCTCATCACAGTAGCATCAGGAAGAAGGGTGCCAGACAAGGTGGACTGACTTGCATAAAGGTTTCCTTGTGACTGAGGGACATGAATTACTAGAGTGTCAGATTACTGCACTCTGACAAAAGATATCCCAACATGCATCCTTTGAAAATCAGCTGTGAAGCAACATAGCAGAATCCTTCCATAGTGTTTTGGGACTCAGTCAGTCTATGTACTGTTAATAGTACCCTAAGAGTATATCAAACTGTCCTCTCTCTAATTTTGAAACCGTTTATTCAGATTTTTAAGAAAATGCAGTAAACTATGGGAAGAATAATCAACTTCTCAGTCAAAAAACAGAACAAGTTTACCTTTACATAGAAGACTCTTTAAAGCAAATACTAGTTGCTAGATGGGAGGGATAGTTGAAAGGGCTATATCAAGATGCTAGGACTGTATGTATGAGACCAATATGTGATTTTAAATTTCACAGTACTTGCTTTGGCTGAACACAAGTTACTTAGTTCAATTTCTCTGAAAAAGCTTCTTCAAATGGATGGGTTGTTTGGATTTTTTCTTGTATTCACTGTTAATAAAAGATTATGCCTGCCATTATATGCAAGTAATTTATGCTGGTGTAAAAATGGCATCTTCTGTGACTATTTGTAACTTCTAACTACTCAGGTATAGGTAGAAAACAGAACTATGGTAGTCTAATTACTGCTCTTGTGTTATATCTGAGGTAAACAATACAAGAACGTTTGTAGAAGGGTGAAAAGGTGTAAACAAAGCAGATAATGTGAACAGAAAGAAAGGCTACGGTATTAGAACTATTTCTGAATACAATATGTGGATGGGGAATTGGTTGCACAGGAAGAAGAAACAGATATGAAGAGAAAAAAGGACCAGAAAGTAGACAGTTTACTCTCTGTCTTACACAACCAGAAATCTGATTTTGCATTTGTTTATTTATTGAATGTGCTTGTTTATATTTTACATTTCAGAATTATAAATGTTATTGTTCAGTGGCAAGATACTTAAAATTTGTGGGCAAACTGTTTTGAAGCCTGTGGTAATTAATATTTTATATGAGATCCTGTCAATAGCTATAAAGGGGTTTTTTATAGGTTCTGGGGAACGGTTGCTGCATTATCTATAACATAGCTAGATCATGCTACATCAAATGCTACTGTTTAATATTAAAAATATGTTGTCATGAGTCAAAAAAAGAAACACTAAAAAATGCAGTGATCAGTGAATCACTACAGAGTGCAATTCTTATGTATCAGTGGCTACCCAACTGTTTTCCAAAATGGAACCTTTAATTTTTAGATAAAATTAGCATAAATGGAATGTGTTTCTCTCATTCTTTGGACTCATTCATCAGGTTGAAAGGGATTTTGAGCAACATGAAAATTGTCCCTGCCCATTACAGGGGAGTTGAACTAAGTGATCTTTGAAGATCCCTTCTAACCCAAACCATTCTGTGATTGTGGTTCTATAGAATCATAGAATTATTTAGGTTGGGAAAGACCCTTAAGATCATCAGGTCTGACCATTACCCTAGCACTGCCAAGTCCACTGCTAAGTGATGTTCCTAAGTGCCACATTCACATGTCTTCTAAATATATCCAGGGATCGTGATTGAGCATCGACCACCAATTTCAATGAAGGAAGTTTCCTCATATACCATCTGAACCTCCTCTGGTACAACTTGAGGCCATTTCCTCTTGTCCTATCACTTGTAATTTAGGAGAAGAGACTGACTCCCACCTGCATAAAACCTCCTTTCAGGTGGTTGCAGAACGTGAGCCTCCTTTTCTCCAAGTTAAACACCCCCAGTTCCCTCAGCCGTTCCTTGTAAGACTTGTGCTGCAGATCCTTCACCAGCATTCCCTTCTCTGGACTCGCTCCAGCACTTCAGTGTCTTTCTTGTGAAGGGCCTAAAACTGAATCCGGTATTCAAGGTATGGCCTCACCAATGCCAAGTCCAGGGGGATGATTCTAAATATCCTTTCTTCCATGATCTCTACCAGTTTGGGCCTGTCATCATAACTCAGTTTTGAAGGGAGTGCTTTTATATTGTGGAATATATCTTCCCAAAATTAATTTGTAAGAAAGCTAGTCCAGGGCTTCTGCCATCTGTGCAATACATTAAAAAGAAATACTTTCCAGTGCAGGCATGATATGTATTTTGCTTTTCTGGGCAGTTTTGGCCACTAGCAGAAACACTGAATCAAGAAGATCTTTCATTTCACCTAGTATGGTCATACTGATGATTCTTGAGAACTGGAGCCTCAGTTCAGATTCCCTACAATGTTTCTGAGGAGTGGGGTCTGCTTGGTGCTGAACGTAGGCTTCATGGTGCAAAGCAGTCATTCTTGAAGTCACTACATGGGAATTGAAACACATCCTAAGGTGATGCAGTAGTCCACATGTGATGTGTGGGATGACCAGTGGAACGATAATCAATCCTTCTTTATGAGAAATGCATCTCCCAAATTGTTACTGGAGAACAATAGCACTGTGTAGTGACATAAAGCGCATGGGATCACATCAGAGCGATCTGCTGGTTGCCGTGGTGACGGGAGTGGGCCTGCAAAGCCAGCCTCCTGGCTGCTGAGTTGGAAGGGATAAGAAAAACACAGCCCACTTCCCCTGTGAAATGAATTACAAGAACAAGCAAAGGAAGAAAAGAAAAATGTCAACCCTTAATCAAATGTTCTCTTATTTTTAGAAAGGGCTTGAAGAAAATGTAGACCATCTCTGCTTACCTCATGGGCTTCAGGGATTTGGCCAGTAATATCTCTGTAAATACTGTAGAAATAAATCACAGTGGTTTGTATAAGAAAAAATCACATGTAAGAGATATCTGTGTGCAGTGGGAGATGACAATCCTACCATTCCTTGTGCTTGTCTTAGCAAACAAAATCTGTAAGAATATGTTAAAATGGTTCTCAGTATAACAACTATATTTGGCAGGCAAACTAAATACACTAATTTTCACCTAAAGAAAGTTAGTATATTCTAATTTCTTATTAACTTACAATCTTTCTTACCTTTTACCCTTTTCTGCACCACTACATATCAAAAGCAGCACGTTGGACTGTGAAATACACTTAGACATAACAATTCAGTGGCACATAGAAAACACCATTCATTTTTCAATCTTTCTCATTTTTGGGAGCTGCTTCATATTTTACTATATTTAGTAATATTAAGCAAAGCAGCATGTCCAGTCAACCTAACTCTAATCTCTTAATCTCTAATTACTAGCAACTAGGTCCTGAAAATTATTTGGTCACCTGAAGGTTAGGCAGTGCTTGATTTTGCAGTGCACAGGGTGAACTCCAAATGGCCAAGTGAGGCCTCCAAGAGCATAATAAAAGCAACACTGAGCTGCAACAACTGGTGAGCATCATGATGCTTGACCGTACAGTTCCTGTCTCTGGGAGCAGGATGTCTACAATTGAATTAGGCAAACAAGACCCTGCGTAACTTAATAGGAAGAGAAAGGCAATTAAGAAAAGGGTTTGCAATGGCAAGCAGAGGAAACCAGTGAGATGCTCCAAAGCAGGAGTTATATCTGAAAGTTTTGCCTCCCTTTGCAGCCCTGCATTAGACACCATTTGTAGGCTGGATTTCCTGTACTGTTTCCTTGATCTTGACATGCAAGTCAGCCCTTTGGATAAGGACATCTGGCTCACTGTTTTCTTCCAAATTACAACAGAAGCTTGAGCACATAGCTCAGAAGTTAGGATACTTGGTTGAAAGAAATAGAAAGTCCTGAATTTTTAGCTTTTTCTCCACTTTTTATATTTGGCAGCCACTGGATGTAAACTTAGAAACATTTCTAGCAATGGCACAAGAAGACTGATTTACCACAGCCAGCTGTCACTGATCTAAATGATAACATTCCTTTCTGGCTTACTGACTAACCTTCACAGCAATTGAGTTTCAGCAGGACCAATGAATGATTCCTCCTCAATGCCAGAGTATCCTTTCCTATTAGTTGGTTCATAGCTTGCTCTTTTTTAAGGAAATTTAAGTATGAGAAAGAGAAATAAATCTGATCTCTTACCTTCTGCATGAATACTCTGATAGGTTGGTTGTGCTACGAGAAAGAAAGATAAAACCATTCTTCCTCCTTTTGACCCATTTTTAAGAAAGAGCAGCAACCAATTCATGCTGTGCTCCTGTGTTTCTGCCTTGGGCGTGCTCTGAGGCTTCCTACCAGATCAAGCTCTGATGACATCTAAGAGAAGGGCCTACTTTCTAGACACCGTCAAAGGACTGATGTGGTTTCCTAGCTGCTCTGTCTGCTCCGAACAGAGAGCTTGAACACCAGGCCACTCAAAGGTAAAGCTGCCAGTGTGAGCAGGATTCAGTTGCCGGCAGGAGGTGAAACAAGCACTTGAAGATGTCAGTCATAACTTTAGGGTGTAAGTGGGTGAAGACTGAATTATTTTCTTGAGCATGTTTTCCTTGGTGCTATTTTAGAGGCCCTTTCTGGGAATATCCTGTTTTTAAGACGTGGATTCTGCTCAGAATTTTAGAGTCAAAGTCTTTGACGCTGTGTTTTGTGTTCTCTGGGGTGATTTGGGTGGTTCACATTTTAAAAAACATGACTAGGGTTGATAAAAATATGGGGAAGGAAATACTTCTGTAAGACATTCTGGGAGGTGAGCCGAGTTTTTTCATGTCATGGAATTACAGAATAGTTTGGGTTGGAAGGGATCCTAAAGATCATATAATTTCAACTCCCCTGTCATGGGCAGGTACACTTTCCACTAAACCAGGCTGCCTAAAGCCCCATCCAAAGTGGCCTTCCACACTGTCAGCAATAGAGCATGGACATTTCCTTTGAACAACCTGTTCCAGTGCGTCACCACCCTCACAGTAAAGAACTGCATCCTCATGTCCAATCTAAATCTGTCCTCTTTCAGTTTAAAGGTATTGACCCTTGTCCTGCCACTACTTGCCCTTGTGAAAAGTCCCTCTCTGTATTTCTTGTAGGCCCCTTCCAGGTACTGGAAAGCTTCAATAAGGTTTCCCTAGAGCCTTCTCTTCTCCAGGCTGAATAACCCCAAGTTTCTCATCCTGCCTTTACAGGAGAGGTGTTTCAGCTCTGTGATCATCTTCCTGACCCTCCTCTGGACTAGATCCAACAGGACCATGTCCTTCTTATGTTGAGGGCTCCAGAGCTGGATGCAATATTCCAAATGGAATCTCACGATAGAGGAGGAAAGGGAAAGACCTCCCTTGATCTGCTGGCCACACTTCTTTTCATGCAGCCAAGGATATGGTTGGCTTTCTGGGCTGTGAGCACACATTGCTGGCTCGTGTTGAGCTTCTTGTCAACCAATACCCCCAAGCCCTTCTCCCAAACCATTCTCTGCCCAACCAGTATTTGTGCTTGGGATTGCCCTGACCTGTGTTCAGGGCCTTGCACTTGACCTTGTAGAACTTCATGAGGTTCCCATAAGCCCACTTCTCAAGCCTGTCAAAGTCTCTCTGGATGGCATTCCATTCCTCTGTGTTGACTGTGTTGTTGGCAAACTTGCTGAGGGTGCACTGAAGCCTGTTGTCCATGTTGCTGACGAAGCTGTTAAACAGTGCCAGTCGCAGCACCATCCCCTGAGGAATACCACTCATCACTGGTCTCCACTGGGACATCAAGCTATTGACCACAACTCTTTGAATGCAACCATTCAGATAATTCCTTATCCACCAAGTCCATGTCTCTCCAGTTAGAGACAAGAATATTGTGTAGTTCAGTTTCAAATGCTTTGCACAATCCAGGTAGATTACATCAATTGTTTTCTGTTATCCCCCAGTGCTGTAACTGCATTGCAGAAGACTGCCAAATTTGTCAGGCATGATTTGCCCTTAGTGTAGCCATGTTGGCTGTCACCAATCATGACCTTATTTTATTACAAAAGTTATTTTGTTATTTTATTATCACTCCTAATTTATTACACAACCACCAGTGCTAGCTCCAAGGTTAAACAGAACTGCATGTTACATGCAGAGAAGGTATTGAGCATTTTTGTTATATCTGAAAATATCATCTTTGCCCCTTCCTGCACTCAGCAGCCTTACACATTTATCGGAGTAGGGAATATTTTTCTGAGAATTTAGAAGTCTGTTAATTAGCTCACAGTAATATTGATTTTTAAAGTGGGTCCTTTGAGAAATTTAGCATCTAAGCTAAATAGCATTTATAGCAAGTAATCTGAATAATGGTACAATATAGACTCTATGGAATTTTCATTACTCAAATGAAGTGAAATTATCTTCACAATATAAATTCAAGACATTAAGATGTAATTTAGGTAAGTATTCATAATTATTTTAATTGTTATGACTAAATAGGTAGACAGAGTTGGGTCAACAACGTTAATAGTTAAGTGGGCCAAGTGCAACATCAGAGGTAATTTTTTCAATTGCCACACTATCTGTGCAGCTAATTTGCATGTGACAATTGTGTTGGTTTTAATGAATCGGTGCGACAAGGAAGAGGGGATAAAAATAGCAGAAATTCTTCCTATAAGGATCCTTGTCCCAGCTATCAGTATTGTTTAATTATCACTATAGTCTAGTTAACTATTCCTCCTGTGACTATATGATCATTTGAATGTCAATATTTGAAAAGCTTTTGATAGCATTGGTTACTTCAGGTTCACCTCTGAAAGAGCTGAATGTGAACCAGAGATCTTTAAAACTTAGGTCTTATGAGACTCAGGTCTGTTGGGACTCCTTTTTAAACTGGCCCTACTTACATCACCTTCTATTTTTATGGATAGGTTGCAAATTCATACTGGGAATTGCTATCACCCCACTATTATCTATGAGTGAAATGGCCTTTTTTTGGTTAACATTTCAGTAGTAGTTTATTATTACTTCCTGACGAAATGACACTAACATGGAAAACTTCCTTCCAGTTTTCTCTTTGTTTTTGTGGGGTTTTTAATTGCTAAGAAAGTCAGAAATGTAAAGACTGACAATAGACCAAGGTGAGGATTGAGAATGAGTATCAGTATTTTTAAAGCAAATCAATTTTGTTAAGAACATTATCAAATTTTTATTTTGCAATCTGCATAGTCCTTTCTTCCAAACATATTTTATAATCAATCCCTTTCCCCCAAGAGAATATTCCAAGTTTCTGCAAGGGAGTTTTCTAACATAGTCTTGTCAGATTTGTAGATGAAATAATTTCTGCAGTATCTTCAGGAATCTGATAAATCTTTATGACCTGAAAGTACAAGTTAGGCATTTAACTCAATAATCATTCTTACAGATCTTGTTTTCATGTTAACAGTGGCAATTCTAATGAGAGGCAACCTTTTCACTTATACTGAAGCTTACTAAATTCTGGTCGTTTGCCAGTTCTTGTTTGGAAATTAAATGTGACACATTGCCTGAAATTTTTGCACTAATAAGAAGCAGTGCTTGTTACTCAAAGCTACATTTCTGTGGTCATTTCATGCAAGTCACTAAGAAATAAACTCTTTTACCTTGTGGAAAAGCTATGCTGTGTTGAAAAATTATAAACCTTTTGGCATATGATTCAGATTATGAAAAAGTCCTGATTATTCAGTGTGTCCTTAACCACACTGCGAGATGTCTCCATTTTTTTCCCAGTCAGTTTAGATGTCAGCTATTTCAAGGGGACACAGTTTGGAAGGATATTAGGGTTAGATGAGTGAGAAATACAGCAATTCAGACTGAGGAGGCTGGTTTAAGTGAGCTATTGAGGATGTGACTCAACTGCCCTTATGGGGGACTTTGACTTGTCAGAAATTAACTGGGAGCATCACGCAGCTGGTACAACCCGGGCCAGAAGATTCCTAAAAACCTGGATGACAACTTTATGGAACAGGTCCTAAGGGAGCAGACTCAGAAACATGCCCTCTTTGATCTGCTGCTTGTCAACAGAGTGGATCTCATTAGCAAAGTGGAGATTGGTTGACAACCGTCTTGGCCACAGTGACTATAAAGCAACTGAGTTTCAAATTCCTTTTGACAGGAGGAAAAATGCCAGCTCTGGACATGAAGACAGCAGACTTCAGGCTGCTCAGGGAATTAGTATGTAAGGCCTCCTGGGAAATGTTTTTGCAGGTGCTGGTCACTTTTCAAACATCACCTCCTAAGGGCACAGGAGCAGGCAATCCACAAATGTTAGAAGTCAAGCAGGTGAGGCAGAAGGCCTGCTTGACTGAGCAGGGATCTTCTCTTGAAAATAAGGGAAAAAAGGAAGGTGTATGCGCAGTGGAAGCAAGGTCAAGTGACGTGGGAAGAATACAGAGAAGAGTACCTGCTGCTGTAGGGAGAAAATTCATGTGGCCAAATCTCAACTGGAGTTGAAGCTGGCCAGAAATGTGGGGGACAATAGAAAGAGTTTTTTCAAATACATTAATGGCAATAGACAGTATTGAAATATCATTGGCCTGTTACAGGATGAGGATGGTCACCTCACAAACAGGGACAGAGACATGGCAGAAATGTTTAACAATTTCTTTGCTTCTCTCTTCAACATGGATGATGGACCAAGGGGGTCTCAGTGCCCTGAGCTGGAGGACCATGACTGCGAGAATGATCAAATCCCATTGACCCTGAACTTGTGTGGTATCTGCTGCTCCAGCTGGATCCCTATAAATCTATGGGGCCTGATGGGATACATCAAAGAATGCTGAAAGAGCTGGCTGATGTCATCACAAAACCACTTTTGAGGATTTTTGAGTGGTCTTGGGAATCCAGAGAGGTCCCAGCTGAGTGGAAGCTCACAAATGTTGGCCCAGTTTTCAAGAAGGGCAGAAGGAAGACCACGGAAACTCCAGGCCAGACAGTCTCAGTTCAGTGCCTGCTTCGTTTGCGAAGCCTAGCCATGAAAGTTATGGGGAAGATTATTTTGGGAGGTATTGAAAAACACTTGCAGGACAATGCAGTCATTGGTCACAGCCAGCACAGCTTCATGAGAGGAAAGTCCTGCTTATCAAACCTGATTTTCTTTTATAACAAAGTAGCCCACCTCGTTGATCAAGGGAAGCCAGTTGATGTAACCCTTTTGGGTTTCAGTAAAACTTTCAATACTGTCTCTCACAGGATCACTCTGGACAAAATGTCCAGCACACAACTGGATAAACACATCATGCCATAGGAGCAATTGGCTCACAGGTCGAGCATAGAGGGTAATAGTGAATGGGGTGACATCAGACTGGAGACCTGTCACTAGTGGGGTTCCAGAGGGCTCCATCTCAGGCCCTGTGCTCTTCAACATCTTCATAAATGACTTGGATGCAGGACTGGAAGGGATACTAGGTAAGTTTGCAGATGACACAAAACTGGGAGGAGTTGTTGACTCCCTTGAAGGCAGAGACCTTGACAAATTAGAGGACTGTGCAGTCACTAGCCATGTGAAGTTCAATAGGGTAAGTGCCGGATCTGCACCTGGGATGGGGCAACCATGGATGTATGTAGAGACTGGAGAATTGTAATGGTTTGAGAGCCCCAAAATCCAATTCTCGATTACAGGAGATGAGATGCTGGAATGCAGTGCCATAGAAAGGGACCTGAGGGTCCTGGTTGATGGCTAGTTGAATATGAGTCAGTAGTGCCCTGGCAGCCAGGAGGGTCAACCATGTCCGGGGGGGCATCAGGCAAAGCATCACCAGCCGGTTGAGGGAGGGGATTGTCCCACTCTGCTCTGCACTGGTGCAGCCTCACCTTGAACATTGTGTGCAGTTTGGGGCACTGCAATAGAAGAAAGATATTAAGTTCTTAGAGAGTGTCCAAAGGAGGGCAATGGAGATGGTGAAGGGCTTTGAGGGGAAGCCGTATGAGGAGCAGCTGAGATCACTTAGTCTGTTCAGCCTGGAGAAGAGGAGACTGAGGGGAGACCTCATTGCAGTTACAACTTCCTTGTGAGAGGAAGTGGAGGAGCAGACACTGATCTCTTCTCTGTGGTGACCAGTGTCAGAATCCAAGGGAATGTCCTGAAGTTGTGACAGGGGAGGTTTAAGTTGGATATTAGAAAGAGGTTCTTCACCCAGAGGGTGGTTGGGTACTGAATGGGCTCCCCAGAGAAGTGTTCACATGACCAAGGCTGAAAGAGTTCAAGAAGCATTTGGATGATACTCTCGGTCCCATGGTGTGACTCTTGGGAATGGTCTTATGCAGGGTCAGGAGTTGGACTTGATGATATTTTGTGGGTCCCTTCCAACTTGGCATATTCTGTGATTCTGTGATGTGCTTCATAACGCTCCTTGTTCCCATTGGTACCCGATACCTGCTCCCTTCCTTTCCAGTTATTTATTTGGGGTGGCAGGACTCTGGCAATAGAGCTCTTTGGTGCTGTTAATCTGTTTTCTATCTCTGACTTCAGTCTCCAAGCATGTATAATGGAAGAACATTCCCAACTGCTCCTGCCCTGCCCCCACCTCTGTTACTTGAGTGAAAGGAATGGTGGTACTCTTGTATGCTCCAGCTATGTGTACAACCTACCATATTCTCTTTTTTCTTTTCTGTGCCAGGTCATATTTCCTGCAGTCCTGTAAGCCAAAGTATGAGGCCTGTTGCCCCAAATCCATTGAAATCTGTGCTCCTCCAGTGCCAGGTCTCAGTCAGGGTGAGATTCAGTGCAGTACACATTGGTAGAGATATTGGCAAGGCACTTCAAATACCCACCAGGCCTTGCCTGTGATACACATACACCATGATCCTACCCACTTTTATGTGTATGATGCCACCTGTACCAGCTCTTCAGAGTCCCTAATGATCTCATTATGTTGATATTGCAACAGATTACAATTGGATGGCTGGGAGAGGGCAAAGGGGAGTGTAAAGTGCTCCCTGCACATTGGGAGTGAAGCAAGCAGCAGCGCTGCCTCGTCAACACTGTGCTTACCTCAGAAGTCATCCTTCCCATACCAACACCAATTCTGTTCTTTGTCAGATCAGTTTCCAGTACATCAGAAGCATAAAATGTTACCAGAAGTTGTTGCCACCTCCAGTAGCACTTGGTATCTCCAGCTGACCTTGGTCTCAATAATGGCTGCAGAGCAAGTGAATTCAACTCAGTCTGATGAGTAGCAGCTGTTACACAGCTTTAGGTACCAGATTTACTAGTTTTCCTTCTCTAGCTGATAGAGCTGAACACTGAAAGGGCCAGCCTATAGCCAGAAGTCCCCCAAATCTTCTGTTTCTTATGTAACAGTCTTTTAGGGAGAAAGAAAGCTTTAAATGTAAAATCAATCTGTTCTTTCTCTTTTATTTTCAGTCAGTTTTCAGTCCATGTACATGAAGTGATGCATATGCATGTACCTCTCCAGCGAGATCTTTTTTCCTAGAACTTTGCAATGAAAATCTGTGAAACCTCTTTCCAACCTTTATCAGGTTTTCAGTGTATCAGGCAAGGCGAAAAACAATAGTAAGACCAAAAATCATATGCAGATGGTTTGTTCCCCATAGCTCATGTCTTCCAACCTCATTGGTTGCATTTTCACATAAGTCTAGAGATACATCTGCCAGCTATTTTAAAGCTTCTGTACCATTTTACTTAGGAGACAGAACCAGACATTAGAATTTTTCGTGACAGTTCTCAAGCACAAAAAATATACGAACAAAGATTTCAAAACATAGGTACAAAAGGAGAGATGGGAAACATACAATCATGCCTGCCACCTAATAAGTTCTTCTAATCACCATATTTTACTATCTTCAAGGACAAATCTTCAAAGTGCTTTTGTTGCTGCAGGAGATAGAATGCATATGGGCTGCTGCTTTGTTTTTTCCAAGAATCCTGAAAGTTGATCTGTTTTGATAGTAAATGAAGTTGTCTACAGGTTTGTGAAACTTGTGGTTTGATTAGATTTTAGAGGTTCTCTGAGCTGTTTAATGTATTAATATTAGGCTATTTTTAAAAGAGTATTTTTTTAATAAATCTGTCATATTCCACGTTGTTTTCTAAAGATTTGATATACATATATCTGTACTTAAATACATTTGGAATCTTGTATAAAGGACTAATCCAGAATTTTTGGCAAAGTCTCTATTCAGGTGGAAAATGCCAGAGATGATTTTGTGTTGAACAACCCAAATACATGCCAGTGAAATCTCTATCTCATAATGTACCATTATGTATTTTGTTCTGAACTTATTTATAGGAACTATCTCAGAATTTGGCAAAATTTCTGGGTTTTTAAAATTATGTTGTTTTTCATATGCCTCCAGTCTCCCACATGCAGAGTCATTTTTCCTTCGTTCTTGAACCCAACTGTTCTGTGAAACTACTGCCTTCTTACTCAGGATATTGGCTTCCTGTCTGTGCTTACAGAGAAAAAGATTATGATCTTGAGAGTTGTGCAGAACCACAAATCTGGGAGGTGCAGGGTTTGAGATATACTCTTTCCTACTTGGAACTTCAGAAGCAGGATCTTTCCAACTCATAAGACTGTTATGCATTAATAAGGCAGGAATTTCAACAGCTGAAGTGAATGAAATCTGAATCTGTCCTAGAATAAGCAGTTTTGATATATTCTTATGACTTTAATTCTGAGACATTTTCCTTTTAACTTTTTCTATAGACTTAAGAAACTACAATATCACAAAGTCTCATGTTTTCTGTAGAAAAACATAATAAGCCTAACAGAGATTGCTGTCCCATATTTCCTGTTATATGAACCTGTTTTGTATGTAAGCATATTGAAGTTAAATCTCTGGACTCAAATTCTCTAGATGTCTACTAGGATTTTTTTTTTTTTTGGCAAAAGTTTCAGCTAATGTAGCTCAACTATTTTTAAGGATGAAATAATGTGAAAAGACAGTCTTGCATTCATATTAATTTTAATTACATTTACCATGTCATCTCCACAAAGTTAATTGAGATTACATTTGGCCCAGTTTATAATAGATGGAAGCTAAGAGCAGGGAGAGAATTTCTCCTCTTTTTTCTACTCTGCTGCGAAAGGAAGTTAATATTCCTTCACTCTCAATGTAGGAGCCTATGGAAGGAGACAGGAAGAGCACAAGAGGAGTAGTCAGGTAAAAAGATAATCAGGGACTAGGATTAAGGGGAGAATGGGAGCAGATACAAGGGAGACAGGACTGTTGGGGACTTACTGTTTCTTTCTCTTCACAGGTATTTCTGCAGACCAAACAACAGCTTTCTAATACTATGAGTTTATTCCTCTGTGTTAACCAATGGTGGATTATACTGAGTATCTACATTTTCCTGTTTCCTTTTGTGGAAAGATGAAAAGTTAGTTTAGTTCCATGGCAGGCAACAATAAAGTCAGTTTTACAGGAGGGATGAGTATCTGCTACTGTTGACACTTAATGTTGACACAGCAAAAGCTCCAAAACCTGAGCACATTAAAAGACCAGGTTGTTGCCCTATTAAACTAGGAACAATGAGGCAACATGAATTCCAGGCTTTCCTGAGTTTTAAATACTTGATTTTGTAACCTTGACATAGCTTTAAAAAATACATTAAATTATATATAAGGAAAAAATAGCAAAGAATTAATAAAGTAATGCTTTTTTTGCTTGGCAGCAGCTATGTGCAAATTGACAGGATTTTTCCTGTGCCTGCTAGTTTAATTGAGTTTTAAACATTGCAGTATTTGAAGTTGGATGCCAAGGTTACTGACACCAGTAAACAGTGATGAGTACACCATGATTGTGTGTAAACATCATGCAATGATGAAAGGTGAAATCTGAAAAACAGTGAAGTGAAATGAAATTAAAGCTGCAAGCAAAATAGCTGCATTTATTAAAATGAATGAAAATGTGTAGCCTTTGTTTTGGACTGGATTCTCAGTTTCCTTAAATCCATTTATGCTAGCTATTTCCAGTATCTGGAGAATCTAGCCCAAAATGGAAGGGTTTTTTCCTGAGTTCTTCCTCTAAGTTTACAGCCTCCTTTATGTTATTTAAAAGAGAAAGGCAGAAAGGGGGAATTATATTTTGTATGTGTTTACTAGGGAGATGAAGGGCATATTAACCCCTCCTCATCACTATCACTATTTGCACAGTCTGTGCTGCATGCACTCTCATCGTGTGATCTGCTTAAACCAGCATGATTGCACAGCTTCTCCCTTTAGAACAGGTCTCTGCCTGCCCTGTTCTGAATGCTGTATGAAGATTCTTTCAGGGTATGATCTGCAGATTCCTAGTCTTAAATCATACCACTTACTGTGAAATATACTTTTAAATATAGTAGCTTTGCAAGGTTTCCATGACTGCCTTAAAAAGACATCTCCCAGATTTTTCAGGGTACTCTGCGGAGCAGCACTTGAGAGTCCTCAGAAGTACCCCTGTAAACTAATCAGTCCATCTGAAAAGAGTGAAGATTTAGCAGCTGAACAGGGTGAAGTGTTGCATATTCCAGTGTGCTTTTTGAAAGAAATTCATGTTGCTTTGGAACAGGAGATTTGATATTCAGAAAGAATTTATATCCTTTATTAGAGCCCTGACTCAGCAAAGTATTTAAGCATGTTCTGTTATGCCCCTATTAGCTTTTCATTTTGCTGCTTCTTAAGAGCTGTAGTGAGTCAGAAGCAGCAAGCCAAATGGAAAGGGAGAGATGTTTTCATGGATTTGCTCACATAAAACCTATTTCATGATGATTTAAATTAGTACGAATAATAAGAATTTTTGCTTCTAGCAAATCAGTGTCATGAGACTCCAACAGGGCTAAGAGATCAATACAGATCATCTGTTTTTTGCAGGTTTTGTTTTCAACTATAATAGTTAAAAAATTTTTAAAAATAAAATATACATTAAAAAAAAAAAAGCTGAGGTTTTATCTGAAATGAAGAGGTCAGAAAAGGAGTCCAAGATTGCTAGCCTACTTTAAATTATTCTGATCTGATCTCTTGCTGGAATTCCCCTTTTGGGCTACTGCTTTGCCTCCTATGATTCCAAATAGTAACTGCCAGCTCATCAAGTGTATCTTAACCTTCAAATAGTGAACTTACTCTAGGTGATGTCAGACTCCTTGAATGTAGGAATTATATTATCCTATTTCTGTATCTCTAGGTCCTCTCCTACTGCTAGCAATTCGTAAGAAATGCTTGAATTATGTAGGCTTATTTTATGAACTTTTGTGAGCAATTATTTAGTGTATTATTTGAACAGATGGTCTTTTTCAGCTATTTGCATGTTAGGAATTATTTGACCTGCCCACAAGCAGGGAGATTAGAGCAGTGACAAGTAGTTAGGATTGTACTGGTACAGTTAAATTTAGGGGGATGGGGACTGTGTGGGATCTGTTGATACCACTCACTTTCTTCATCGTTTTATTAACAAGGAACTAAATCATTTTATTCTCATCCACTCTGTTCATCTTATTCTGTTTTAAATTTTTTTCAATCTAGAGAAAAATGAACATCATGTATAGCTGAGTGAGGTAGGAGGTGAATTGAAAAATTGTGAGCTTCTGAATATTTCTGTAGTCATGTCCTTGGTGCCAGTCAAATGAAAGAAGGTTCACATCTGGTATTTGGCTTGAGTGAGAGCTACAATTTCTCCACTGGCAGTGCTGCCAGCAGTATAGTAATTGTCCATGGTTTCAAGCACCTTCCACCATATTTTGTCATCGTGAAAATGAATGCAATCATCAGTAATTTATTATTCTTGTCAGATGCTATAAATTAAGCAAAGTATTATCTTTTAAATGCAACAGAAGGGCTTGTTTCAGGCTATTGAAGGCATCTGTTATTTTTTCATTTTTATTACACTATTTTTTTCCAATTTTTAGGGAAGCAACGTGATGGAGGACCAGGATCTCTTGGAAATAGGAATCCTTAATTCTGGGCACAGACAGAGAATACTCCAAGCAATCCAGCTTCTCCCAAAGGTATAGTTTCTGTTATTATCTAGATGAGGGAACTAACTTAACATTATTTAAAACATTTTTTTTAATGGAAATAAACATAACTCTCTACTGATTTTGTAGACATGTTTTTTGCATATGCAACCATGGCATAAAATAATGTCATTACATTGGACTCCCTTTATATAGATTGACAAAGCAAAGGAAAGTAAAATTTGTAATTTGAAGTGATGCTGTTTCAGCTTTATTTTAATTATTTTTGGTTTTACAGCCTGTTGATAGACTGTCATTACATATGTGTAAATAAGGCTGTTCATAAATCCTAGACTGTTTGTCTCTTACATAGCAGTTGCCCTGGAAATATTTTACCCTTCATATAAGTATTCTTAAAAACGTTGGATGAAAAATTGTTTTCCTAATACCTGCCTTTTATGTTAGATGCAGAGATTTCCTTCAGGTTTCATATTTGATTTGTTGCAATGTATATGAATTTTGCTTCTCAGCTGTGGACAGAATAACTTGCAATCATTTTTCCGATCATTTTTTGTGCTAGACAATTTAAACTGTAGATTTTAAAATTGACAGTAGAAAGAGATTGCTCTTATATTCTGCTTACCAGAATATATCAATGGAGGCTTCTACTACCATTCCAAACAAGAGAGACAGTGGACCTAGCATAAAATACCATCATTTTAATTAGGAAAGCTGTATAAGGAGAATGAATGAGGAGTAGCAGAGACCAGTAAGGCTCAGAAGGCTGCCACATATGATAGGGATACTTTGTACAAAATACTGGGACCAGAATAAAAACAACTCTAAAGTGCATTGAGAGTTCTGGTAGCAGCATGTGTAAAATAACTGAGATAAAGATTAGTCCACTTGCAGCTTCATATGGCTGGAGAATGAGAAGAGTTATTAAAGGACTTTTGAGTCTAGAGCATGAAGCTGATGTTGCTGGAAGAGGCTTTTTGAGGCATCAAGGCTTACTGGATGGATGACTTGTAAAAGAGAACAAGGGTGTCTTTTGTATGGTAAAATCAGAAGTTGCTAAACAATATCTTTATCTGAAGGTGCTAGTCAATCCATACATATTACAATATGAGTCTAGGCACTGAAACACGAAAAATCATTAAAGATAATAATTTTCCACATACAATATTAGACGAATGAGATAAAGGGTACAATTAATAGAGTATATAAAAGTAACATTGGATGAATTACAATTGACATTAAAGATTTAACTGTGAATTTTTTAATTTTTCAGCAATGCTATCATTCAAACAAAATTTTTGTAATCTTAATCCAAGCTTGTAGGTGATGATATACTTAATCTGTTTTTCATACTTCTTAGAGAGATCAACTTTCATATATTCTTGTTTACATTTTTCAAAATTAATGAATAGATTATTAATGCATCAGCATCTTAGTGCTATCTGCACTCAGTGGCTGGTGTTTATGAAAATATTGTTGATATTATCTGCTTTTGGAGATTTCACTAATGCTGAGACCAGATTTTGTTATAAAAGTACAAACGAGGTATTTTTAAAGTTTTTTTAATGTGAGAAAGGACATAATCAAGATTTAGAGGTAATCTTGAAACCAGTTTAGAACAAGATGGTTATGCAGTTACTTGGAAGAATTCTGGATGGCTTGAAGCATGGGCTGAATAATGGTGAGGTAGTTTTCTGCATCTTCCCTGTTGAGCTAAAAAACCCCAGTCCTTAAGAACCATGTTTTTAACATGTCTTTGATGCCAAGTTTTTACACCAAAACAAAGGCAGTCAAAAGCTGAAGCTGTGCGTCGCATTTCTTCACTTAAATGACTCAGCAACGTAAAAGAGCTTACATAGTAAAAATACATAATTTCTTATACAAAAGTGAGTTCTTTTGAAGGCACAACTGTCGGAATAGTTATTGTAAAGTAAGACATGCAGGTATCCCCAGAAATGCCAAGGCGGTGGAAAGAATTCAGAAAGTTTATTTAGAAGTCCAGAAACTTACAAAATACCTGACAGTGTAGTTTCTGCACTGGGCCCAGGGAGAAAAAGGTGAGTTACTACCCTCTTAAGGCCTCTTTATCCTCTGTGTTTCTCCCCTGCCTTTCCAAGGCCTCTGTACATGTCTGTTAGGGCTATTTCTCTCTGGCATAGGAGAGAGAGATAACACAGCTCTCTCTGCCACTCCCTCTGGACTGCAGAAGGCAAAAAAAGCATCTAACCCTCTCAAGAAGGCACTTTGCAGGCTTCCTAAGTGTAATCAACAATGTCTAGCTTTCCTCTTACAAATTCTTCTGAGAGAAAACTATCCCTACAGTTATGGAGCCCAAAAGTTGGGATCATGGGTAGTTTTATCTAATGTAACTCACCCTTGCTGTATTCACAACAGCTTGTTAAAGACATAAAACACTTCCACATCCTGCAGTGAACTGTGGAACGTTTCTGTATATTTATTCATTTGTTGTGAAGTTCAGCTCTGTCATCATGCATTCAAAATCATATATACCATCTAAATACTTTAAGACCTCAAATGATAATTGGAGTCACACTAATTTGAATCCCATTAGATAAAAATTCTTTTAGTTTGTTTGTTTTGAACATTTACCTCTTTTCTGTTTCTCATTTAATTTAAAACTTGATGACTCCTTGTTTTTTACTACTTAATAACTATGCTGATGATGTTATTTTTAGTTTTACTATTAATGTTTCTTGTCTTCAGATACTTTGTAGCTCAGATTTTGATGTGGAAGTTAAATGCTTTAAAAAACATCTATGGAACAACACTTCCTTAAAGCCATATACTCAGGCAGCATTGAATAAGCTTAGAGGGTAAAAATCAAGCAACAAATCTATTTTTAAAGCTCTTTTTGTTAGTCTGATCAATATTCAACTCTACAGCCTGGAAATGCAACAGGCATTTAGTAGCTGGAAGGAAAGGCTGTCTTTTTTACTCATAATTGCTGCCTTTCTAAAAAGAAATGAATTTCTATATGTCAAATACCAGTATTCTGATTAGAAACCATGCTCCAGAGCTTGAAGTAGTTTTAAATAGGGAAAAAACACCCACATATTTGTCTGAATATAGATAATTAATCATTGTAATTTCTTATGCACTATTTAACTGGTATAAAAAGATATGTTTACCTGGATTTCTCAAAATATTTTCCATGATGATTCTGTATTTGGGGAGAACATTTCATAGGAAGGTAAACTGATATGTTCACCAATAGGTAGATAGAGTTGGAATCTTTCAGTTAGAATTATTCTTTTCAAAATACCATCTATTTTTGTTAGATTAGAGCTTGTAGCCCAAATTCTTATCTTGTACCAATATAATTTAGGTTATTCAAGTTTCACATTAATATTAACTGGAGCACTTCATGGCTTATTATTATTAGATAAGGTTAAGACAGTCCATTAGAAATATAATTTGTAAAGTTAATTCTTGAAGTGGAAATATTTTATACATGACATCAGTCTTAGAGCAAATTTCATAGCAGAGTTTAATATTGCATTTAAGATTTTTTGTGTGAAAAAATGAAATCAATAAATGTTTGGAGAAGAATTTTATATGTTTTATAAATGAGAAAAGAGTTGTGTGCAATGTATGCTTAATTGACTAAGAAAATAATAGCAGTCATGACAAAATTTTAGTCACACTTAAGTTCCATAGGAAACTTAGGGAGCATTGTCAAGTTATTTCAGCATCCCAAACATATGTGCAAGTGACTTCTCGGTGGGTTCCTCAAAAACTAATATATTTTTTAAAAATAACAATTATCCTAGCTTATCTCAGAACTTTTCAAAGAAAAAGAATTGGTTTTGTGTGGGATGCTCAGTGTATGGCTGCTTCTCCCAGCACATAATGGGAACACATTCTCTCATTTGACAGATGGAAGAAAGATGTTCACTGAGAGCAGCTTTCTTCTGGCTTCAGAGCTATTCTTAAAGCAGCTTGTTCCTTCCTGCATAGAGAGGTCTCAGTACAAAGCAAGTTCGGGAATAGCAGTGGTGTGCAGGCAGCCAGCCTCTTTCTTGGGTGCTTTGCAGAACTAGACAAGAAGTAGGATTTGATCAGGCTATGAGTACATGCTGTCTGTGAGTGGTGTTATATGAATGGTAAAGCTGTGCTTCCAAAAAGTGCTGGACTTATTACTCATATTTAGCACTCTTCTGTGCAAGCACAGTAAGTCTGGCATTTAGGAAAACAGAAGTACTGTGCATATGCTCATTAACTATGCTGTGTATGTAACAGAGAAAGACCACATCATGTGTTTGCTGTTGCTATATTGCTATTCGCTTAGACACCCCAGAGCTCAGTAAGCTGATTTCAATCCTGGTGTTTAATAATCTCCCATTTAGCACTTCCATTCCTAAAGACAGTTTCCAAACTAGGAGATGCTGCAAAATGATGTCATAATGTTTATGACCCTTTCTGACTGTGACTCCTTGCTTCTGGTCTGCTGGAAGTGAAGATGAAAAACAGGGGTCAAAGGAAGTGCTTTCTACCCTGCTGTTTTCCCTCCTTCTTGTGCCTCTGGGATTTACTTTCCTGGTTTAAAAGGAGACCACTCACACTCTCATTACACTACTTGCAAGACCTTTAACCATAAGGACAGAAAAAAAGTGTTAGAATCCAGCATAACACATGAATTTTTTAACTCTGAAATACAAATGTGTAGTCTAAATTATTTAAGTAATGCAGCACAATAGGAGTGGATCAGTAACACAAAGCAGTTAGATGTGTGCATGCTATAGTTCAAGGTGTTTACTTCAGATTAGCTTTAGACTGGTTCCATAGACCAAATACCTCCTCTAGGCATGTGCTTCAAAACTACCTGATGAAAGGAGTATCACAAACATTTTCCTTCTTAACTGAGCCTATCAGTGAGCCACTCTAGACATGACATGCTGTCATTTATCTGTATCGTGTAGATAACAATAGCATGCTGCTGGTCCTACCACCATTGCCCATACATATGTCTCACTTACTTCCTGCTTCTTTTATACTTTCTTATTTGTGATTGACTCTGCAACATCTACTGATTACACTGAGAATAGTCAGTGAGAAAACACTGTTCCCTTTTTTTGGTAACCATACTAGGATGACAACCTGAAGGACTTTTTTATGAGGTCAAAGGCCATAGGTTCCACTTAGTCCACAAGTTCCAGATTTAGATCTCTTAAGATAACATTGTATGCAATGGATATGTCCTGAACTGTTGCATTCGTTATCCTCAGCAGCACTGACTGAGAACTGTTCTTCCCTTGTCCCACACATTGTATTTGATGAAGAACTAGGAAGTCTGTTCACTGTTCTGGATGTGGAACTGTTTATACTTCTCCAGAAAAAGAGAAAGAAAGAAAAAAAGGAAAAAAAAAGAACATGTTTTCCTTTAAATTTGAAATACAGATTCCAACTTCATAAACTGTAGAAATTACAATTCTGACAATCTTAGGCAGGAAACTCTGAACTAATTCTGGATCTACCACTGGGGCAAGATCCTGAATCAAGTAGAGCTGTGGAGTGTGCCTGTACCATCTTTTTCTAGTAAGCTCCACAGGAAGACAGAAGACTTTTGATTAGCAGAAAGAAAAAATATTAATAGAACACAAGCTTTAATAGTTAACTTTTAAAATATGTGACAGGGTAGACAGAACAGAAAACCAAAAGGTTTATATAGAGTTCTTCCTCACCCACTGTGTCTCTGCAGTCAGGTCCCTGTTTTCACTCAGTGTCTTTTTCAGCAGCAGCAAATGCAAAGTCTTCTCAGGTCCTTAGGGTTTTGTACCCATCCTCTGCGAAAGCTGCTCCTCTGCCCCTGACTGCAGGCTCGATTTCTGCCCAGGCACTGCAGGCACAAGCTCCACATGGTCCCACTGTGCCAGCCAGGCCCTCTGGTCTTCAAAGTGTCGCTCTTCTGAGCTTCTCTTTCAATGATCCAGAGGAGGAATGATCTCCTCTTCCAACAACATGACTCCAAGTGATCATATTTGTAAAGTAAGTAATATGTAACAGACAACTCACAAATACAGAGGAAAAAAAAAGGACTGATATATACAACATTACAATAATCCAAAATTACTTAGCTTGGTAGTTTATAGTTTCATATAAGTTCTAAAAAACACTGCTTAGATCTCTTGGGTGGGCCAGTGGTGTAAAAGAAAGGACTATATGCTTGCTAAAAAGATCTTTCTTCCAAACCAACATAAGCATAAAATCATAGCCATCATTTAAAAAGCAGTGCAAGTCAAGTAATCTCATCCTTCTTTTACAGTGGATAAAAAGCTTGATTTTAATACACACAGTGTTAAGATCCACCAGATAGTGATATTACCTGTGGAGAACATAGTATTAGTTCCCCATCTGTCTGAGAAGATCAGAGAAAACTGGCAATAGTCTGTGTTACTGAATTTGCCTTGATGCTTCTGGTGCATATATGATTACTTTGAAGCTCTATTTGTGTTTGACTACCTTTTAGAGGCAAAAACTTAAGTACCTTTTAACCTAATGTAAAATACGGTATATAATCACAGCAGTGATGCACCTTTAAAAAGTTGTTGTACAGTCTCTTGTGAAGGATTTCTCAACCCATTAAGATGCTACTTGACATTACTATTTTATTATGAGAAACAGCTCTTTCTGGCTTCTGCTTTCTATTCATTTCAAAGGAAGTGATACTAGTAAAGATCAATAGGACCTAGGAAAGAAATCTCATATGGTTTGTGTCTTCTTCCACACTCCTTTTTATATTTTCGTAAACATTTCTTTTTCTCTAAATCCTATGGGCTTCAATTCCTCGCCTTTTCTACAGTCAGCGTGGAAAAGTTTTCTGCAGTGAAAGAGCTAACATTGGTATTGTTCTCTAACGAACCAAATTAATTAGTAGTAGTGTCTGTGGAAGAACGATACTCCCCCTATTTATGAGCAGTTAATATTTGAAACACTGTCATGACTTGAAGCTCAGAGATTTTACACTGATCTGAGTCAAACAGTATGCACATTGCTTAGGTGTTTGACACCACTGGTGCATATGTTGTAGCTGATGCAAAATGATTGAAATATTATACATGGAAATACACTCAGTAGATAGGAGAGAGTTCTTCTTTCAGAAAAAAATCACAGCAAATAACATCAGGAAGGAAGTCTACAGGATCTAAATGATCTGAGAGGAGTCTAAGAATAGTCTCCGAATCACAGAATAAAGTGCAGTATAGAAGAAAAAATAGTCTAAGCGCTATGACCTGTTAATGAGGACTGGGATAAGATGCAACTAAACTGGAATTCTCATAAAGTAAAAGGACAGCACTTCCAGAGAGATCCTTCAAAGAGTTTTTATTTCAAAACTCAGTAACATTTTATATGAAAAGCAGATACTATTAATGATACTGTCACATCTATATAAACTATATCCGTCAGTAAGTATGTAAAAGGAAAACATTCAGCCAGCTATGAATGACAGTTAATAAGCTAGTTGATGTTATTAACAGACAGAAAAAGACCTTCCCATACAAGAGGACAGATACTGAAAGTTTATTAATTTTCATATACTGGACACATTTTAGAAAGTCTCTTTTAGATAAGAGGGTGTTCTTAGTTCATGAGAAAACAAAATATTGCTTTTGTGATGAAACTAATAGCATATATTCTAGTTCTGAGATTAATTTTCTGCGATAGGAACAACTGTCCTGCCATGGTAGGTAGGCTCAGGGAGGGAGCTCAGGGGGACAGTGGGCTGGAAGCACTGGGACAAGGCAAGTAAAGGCAGGGACAGTGGCAGTGACTCTGAGCAGCTACATCCCAGAGCAAATCCACAGGACATCCATAGGGATGAGAATGGGACAAGGTCAATCTGGAGGGTGACTCAGTGGTTGAGGATCAGCAAGGTGCATGGCCAGGCACAGACATACCTACAGCATAGCTCAGGCAAGTGTCAGGACATGGACCTGAGATCACAGGCAGCTCCTGCAGAAGGTGGGGTGGCCCTGTCTAGACTTCTCCCCACTCTTCCTCACACTGATCCAAGGCTATGCAGCTGCAGTACCTGCAGCATGGCCTTGAACAAAGGCAACCAAATCTCTGGGATAGGAAGAGGGAAAATACTTGCAGAGTGTTCTGCTGCCCAAAAACAGACCAGTGTTTCATGTAGGCTGTTGAGTGACCAAATCCAAACAGTGAAATTGTCAAATCCATTTCACTTGTTCTCAGCCTCTTGCTTATTGTTCACCTGTGTTTACTTGCCTGCAGCCATATTAGAGGAATATCTGTTTTAACAACCCTTTTGTTGAAAATCTCCAGTGGGAATTGAGAATTTAGAAACTAGAGGCTGTTGAGTTACCAAAATTACAGACCAGACTGTGTGGGTTTTCTCAATCAACAGGTCAAAAAAAAGTCATATTAAAATCAGAATTTATTAAAGATCAAGTAGTAATAAACAAAAGAAATAATTTGCATAACATACCCCATCTGGATACATTGAAAATTGTTTTGATGGTGCTTTGTTTTGCTTTGTTAGACAAAGGAAACAAAAATACCTCATATTTTCCAAACTCATTTGTTCCTTATTGGCCTTGTATGTCTTCATATCTTCTCTATATAAGATTTTTCTTCTTCTGTTTATCAGGTTCTTGCTTTTCAAGTGTCACCTGTTTAAGCATACCTTGTTTAAAATCAGCTCTTGAAATAAGATTCCTAGGAGTCAGAGCTCCCAGGATCCTCAATGTTTTAGCAGTCTGCTGGACAGATTACTATCAATCTAATATTTAAAGCAAATCTGAATGACGATGAAAGAAGAATTTGCCATGCTTTTGACATAGAATAATTTAATTTTAAATTAGGATGAAAATAAATTCCAAAATGTCAGGTTCAACAACAAAACTGAGCTCTCACTTTCCGGTATGACTCCTTTGTTACAGGAGTGACCTGAAAGGCTTAATTCCTTTTGTTAATTATATGATTTCTCTTGTCTTTCCTTTATGATTTAAGATAATGATTTCACTACATCATTTAAATATTTTATACCCAGCGTCTGCAGCAAAAGAGTAAACTGTCATATTCACGGTGCAATGTGCCTGCATCACTGCTCTCTGATACTGCAGGAAACCAAGATCAAGATCACGACATGCTGGCTTTCTGCATTTGAACAGACAGATCGATGAGCAGTACAGTGGCTTTCAAATGCAGACTTTAATTTTCTTTTCTCTGCTTTGAATTCAAAATTTATTTCAGATAAACTGTGGGAAATAAATTGGTTCAGGCAAGATATTAAGATCAGAATTCTGTCCTTTTGAAATTACTTTGTCACTCACTTCAAACTTAAGCTCAAAGCATTAGGTTTCTGTCAAACTTCCCTTGTTTCTCCTAAGTAGGAATGTATATAAGCAGGCAGAAATGGGAGGCTGGCTTTCACTATTCGCAGTGTCACCCTTGCACAGTCAGGAGATCCTATGCAAAACACAAGGTTTCTAAACCTTTAAAGCTTCTTAACATTTTACCAGTTCAGTGTATTATCAAGTTAGCAATAGTTACACTTCTGTAGAAAGATGATATGCTTATAATACTGTTGAAAATTGAGGCTATTGCATAATTTTTTCTACTTCATTCCACTTCTATTTCTGCCACTATTGTAGATTGCTTTAAAATTCATAAAAACAATATGGCACAACAAACTGCACAGGTAGAGGCTTTATACATTTTTATCTTTAATGGCTAGCTTGAAAGTCTTCACTTTTGTCACTGAGAGGCAATTGGAAAAGAGAAATTGCAGCTTTTTACTTCTTAGTAGCTTAACAAAATTCAGAAAAATAAGATGCCAGTGGTATTTCTTAGTTTTTTATGAAAACAAGATTTATGAGATTAGGTGACTGTGTTGCTATAAAAGCAAGTGGTGCACTTCTGTGCACATCATTCTGTCAATTCCATTCCAATAATATCTGATTCGATTGTCCGCTCTCAAACCACTTTACAGACAGTGAGCAATCTAAAATATGATAAATTCCCAGGGGTTCCATAAAAAATGTGAGCAGGTAGAGGAAAGAGACTTTTTTTAAACCTTCCCTAGGGGCAGAAAAAGTACAGTGCAGCTTCAACCATTATAAAATAACAGAAAGCCTGGTAGAAAAGATAAATTAGGAATAATATAACCAAGGCGATATGTTTCATTTGCAGTGATACCAAAAGAGCCATTTCTCAGTCTAATTTCTTCCCCTTCTATGAAATTGTAGGTGCAAATCTGACATTTTTGTGCAGTCAGGATATTAATAATGTCTCTTCCACCCTTTTGCCTTCCCCCACTCGTGGATTCTCTGTCTAGTAAGAATTGAACTCCAGCTACAGTCTTAGTACAGTCTGGTGTAAAAGGCAAGCAGCCATAAGAAAAATATCCGTTGACAATTAAGTTTTATTACTGCTTTTGCACACAAAATTATTTCATGTTGTACTAATCACTAAATGAATGTTGATCAGAGAATAACTGACCCAAAGAAAATAATACCCATAACTCCTTTTCTAAAAGATGTTTAATGAGTATAATCAGGAATTTTTGCTCATTCTTGTTTTTCAGATGAAGCAGATCGGTCACGATGGCTACAACCCCACCTCTGTAGCTGAATGGCTGGATTCCATTGAACTGGGTGACTATACCAAATCCTTTCTAATTAATGGCTATACATCGATGGACCTTGTGAAAAAAATCTGGGAGATTGAATTAATTAATGTAAGTTGATCAATTTATAGCAGTAGTTCCTCCTAAATACATTACGTAGTACTTGTCCTTATACATCAAGGAGAAAGCAGGAAAGCAATTTTCACTACAAATACTATCATCAGGTACTGTTAATGACTACAGCTTTTATGCCTGTACCTAGGTTGACTGTACCTTTACTTCCATTTACTTTGCCATTGTCTTTAGCATGGTATTCAATCAGCATGATTGTGTTTGCCTTCAGGCTGCTGAACGACATTAAAAATATGTTTTGGGAGTTTATGGCTACAAAGCATGAGTTTTAAAGTACTTCTTATAAAGATACTTACAGTTTACTTTTTATACATACTCTGTCTAAAGTAAACATAAAACAAGGAAACCTTAAGTATAGTTATTAGGTAATGCTAAAAGAACACAGTATTTTCTTTAATTATCACTTTTGCTTGAAACTTTATTTACATGAGTCAATTACATTCGATGCCCAAATTGGGCAACCATAAACTTTAGTGTGGACTGCACTGCAGGGTAATTTGGAATGAGATGAAGTTTGTGCTGTTACAATGAAGACATTGACTGTACAGCTTTGCCAGTGGAATTTTCATGTAAGTTATGTGTCTGAAACTGAGTTGTTTTCTCTTATGAAAGATAGATGATTGTAGCTTGGGATCTGCTGTGACTTTTGAAATCAACTGTATTGTCAGTTTATCTGAACTTTAGTGCAGTCTCTACATGAAGAAAAGCCCAATATCATATTTTTATTGACTCTTCACAGACAAAAGGCTCTGCTCTTCCTTCCATTGTAGGAGATACTGCATCTTTGTTTCTGATTAGTGCCTGAGTCCCAAACAGTCAAAGGGCTACCAGTAATCATAGGCAATCAAACATAGGATAAAGCAGTTGATATAGTTTTATATTATGGAACAGTTCCCACTGTGTCCCAGGCTGGAGAAATGAAGAACATAACTATGGTGCAAAACCATGTTTCAACACAGTAACTGGTGCATGAGGCAGAAGTAGGTATAGCCTGAGACCGGCATCTAAAGAAAAGAAGAGAAAGAAAAACATAAATGGAGTTATATCATATCACTTGAAAGACAAAACCATTGCATGTTAGAATTTCTTTTCTTGCTGTTACAATACAGTCAATGTTAACTGGCACAAAAATGCAGAGTAAGGACCAAACTCTGCCTTATGTGTTATGTCTGTGGCATTCAGTGTATGTTGTAGTTGTATAATTAAAGTCAGGATATGATTGATGCTATTATAGGTGTCTGCTGCTAAGCTATTTATAACTGTGGCTTTTTTCTGTAAGTGGCTGGATTTTAATAAGAACTGGGGACCCTTTGCCTGAGAAGCTAAGTTAGATTAACAACTAGCACTGAGCTGGAAAAAAAAGTGGAAGACTCTGCTTGTATTCTGTAACTTAATTTCGCATCCCAAACATTTTGTCATAATCAATTTGGAAACAGATTACCCTTTAGCTCCCCCAAGTGGATCATTAAAACTTCATTAAAGGTTTTTGGTTTTATTCCAAACTTGCTTAAGCTGATGAAAAGGAGAGTACCTGCACTGAAGTTAACAGGAATACACTTCTGTAAAACTAGTATAAACCAGAGCTCTATATATCCCTCTAATTTTAAAGCTTAACATTATGTTCTGATTGAAGGTCTGTACTTCTTAGAAAAACACCCCCTCTTGCCATGAGTTGCAAATAGAAGCTGTTTAATAGTTGTATAAGTACTTGTATAGATACAGAAATCTATAGAGAGAAATGTTTTTCCCACTTGATATGTTTGGATTATGTTGTTCAAAAGCATAGTAAATCACAGAATATGCTGAGTTGGAAGGTACCCACAAGGATCACCAAGTCCAACCCTTAGCCCTGCACAGGACCATTCCCAAAAGTCACTCCTACAAGTTCTACATTCTGTGCATTTCTATTTTAGTCCAACCAGTATATATTTGATTGCCCCCAATCAGTAGCTAAGCTAACTGTAACGATATTATGTTCACTGAGAAAAGCTATAGCTTAGAAAATTATTTACTGTTACTTTTCTCTTTCAATTGAGGGGAATCTTTCAGAAATGGACAAGAAATTGTTTTGAAGCATTGTGCAGTCTGACAGAACAAGATACTTAGCTCTGACCAGCAGGCCTGCTGTCTGAAATTGATTTCAAAGGTCTCACTTCCCATTCGGGTGATGGCAAAGAAAAGCTTATTACAGAAAGTGTTTCATAAAAGAACGCATAAAGGTCAAAGCCACTAAGTCTGGAACAGAACTCTTCACTTGAGTAGGTCAAAATCCAGGCATTTGAAAATAAGAGAAAAACCAGACTCAGCATCCTGAAAAGAATTCAAAGTACCCTTGTTTTGGTGGCTCTTGGTGCTTAAGTTGTACGTGGAACAAGAAGTTTAATTTAAACTTATGTTCAAATATGCAATAAAAATATGTTAAGGGCTACAGGAATTATAACTTCTTCATTTTAGCTATAATTTTGAACAGTTTCAGCCACTAAACTTGACATAAAAGACATACCTGATTTGGTGCAAGGAATCTCTGTGTTTGTATTTGGTACTTCTTTCCATTTAGCCATTGGGAAATAATCCATGGGTCCCTGTAGTGAGGGGATATTATCTCTACCTTCAAATCTGTTTCTACCTCTCACTACAAAAAAAACATTGAGGCACTGGAGCATATCCAGAGAAGGGCAACGAAGCTGGTGAAGAGTCTGAAGCATAAGTCCTGTGAAGAGCAGCTGAGGGAGCTGGGGTTGTTTAGCTTGGAGAAAAGGAGGCATATTACTCTCTACATTTACCTTGAAGGAGGCTGTAGCCAGGTGGGGCTCAGTCTCTTCTCCCAGGTAACAAACAATAGAATGAAAGAAATGGCCTCAAGGTTCACATTGGGTATTAGGAAAAAGTTCTTCACCAAAAGGGTTGTCAAACATTGGAACAGGCTGCCCAGGGAAGTGGTTGAGTCACCATCCCTGGAGCTATTTCAAAAACATGTAGGTGTGGCACTTAGGGATATGGTTTAGTGGCACTTGACAGCGTTAGGTTTGTGGTTGAACTCAATGAACTTAAAAGTCTTTTCCAACTTAGATGATTCTATTATTAAAGTTATCCTTCTTGAGTTACCCCTTACTCCCATAGGACATTGGCATGATCAGAACTTTGAATCTTCTTGTCTTCCTAAGAAGAACAGTTCTTACTCTATTTCCAACACAGTTTTATTATTCTTGTAAGTTACCATCTAGGCAAGGACATTTACAAACACTGCAAAGAGAACACCAAGCATATAAGAGAGAGAGAAGGTCTGAGACATCAGTGGTAAAGGCCATCTTCCCTCAGCTTTTCTTGTCCTCTAGCTGGCTCACTGGCATTAAGAAACAAATTTAATATGCAGCTTCCTGAAATTTATTGCAAATTATTCCAGCAAGGTAATGTCTGATCTGACATGCTAGTTTCTATCAGACTTCTCTGTGTGTATATGTATATATATATATATAGAGAGAGAGAGAGAGTGTTTCTTCAAACTCAATCAAGCAGCAATTTCTAAAAGCATTTGAATCAGAAAAGTAATTTTAAAAGTTGGGATTTTTTTTCGTGTGAGCTCCCACCAGCATTCTCAGCCCTTTTACAACAGGTCAGACTGTGGCGGTTTGAGACCCTCAAAAATCCAATTTCCAAGTCCAAGCCCCCCTCCTACAATTTATTTCAGTGTGAAAGGGTTTTCCAGACATAACACAACTCAGTATGGGGGAAAGGGAATTATATCACAGTTTATTACTTAAATAAATACTATAATACATTATATACACAATTCTAATTATCTCTCCTATGGTAAAGCAACATATTTACATTAGACCAAGTCCCTCCTTTCCCTCCAATAAAAGTTCAGAAGGGAAGAAGGAAAGATCCTTTCCACTTCCAGGGCAGCAGTGTCTCTCCTCTTCAAGGCAGCAGTCATAGCTGGAGTTGTTGTAGCTGGAAAATATCTTTCTCTCTCTCTCCATTACAACGCAGGGGTCTCTCTCTCACCCCTCTCAGCCCTTCAGCTCCAACCGAAGGTCTCGCCCGTGGACTGCCTGCAGGGACAAACACTCACTTCACCATGGTCATATCACGGAATGCAGGGCATCCCGTGAAAGTCCCTTCCTTGGGGGATTCAAGCTCCTCCTAAGTCAGAACGTTTAGGGCAGCTCTCGGTTCAGTCTTTGCCCCAAGCATTCTACCAGAGCTCCTTTGCTCTGTCTCAAACTGCCAGTATGGCAAAGGGGGAAAGGAAAGCATCTTCCTCCCCTGTGTTCCTCCTGGCCATCCCGATCCAGCTCCAGGACATCTCTGCATTTCAGGACTCCCTTCAAGTGGAAGTCCACCCCCTCCTCTTCCAAAAAAAGGGATCTCTGAAGGGTTTGGGGAAATAAAGCCAAGTCTCACCCCCAAACAGCCTCCGCTGAGCTTGGTCCTCTCTCTTTCCGTGGGACAGCTCTGCGTCTCTCAGCTTGGTTCCATGCCATCTCTGCTGCTTGTTATCTTCTTTGACTCTCAGCCACAGATCTCTGTTCAGTGCTGCTCTGCCGCCATCTCAGTGTCTCTGGCTGTCCACTTACAGCAAGGAAACCCCCCCATCTTTTAGCCACAGTACTTGGCCCAGTTTAACACTGTTCCAAGTTCCTGCAGCCCCCAGCCAGAGCTGGGGGGCCTTGGCCCCCAGCAAGGCTCCTGGCCCCTCTCTCCTTGTGGCCTAAAACATGGCTACTTCTCCTCCAACTACATCATCTTCTCCCTTCTTTTCTGGTCTGGTGTGATACATTTTAATTTTGCAGGGGCACTGATTGGGTCAACACCAAGAACACCACCCCCCTGGAGTTAAACACTTTACAACTCCAGGGGAAAACCCTTTTTAACCCAGGACACAGACTTTCAGACTTTGAAGTTTAGCTTTTGTTTCACTAATTAATTTTCTTGTAGATAATTTAGAATTTTTCCAGATCCATTTCTGTCTGGGATGTGCTTTTGGGGAAGTATTGTTCTAGTTTTCTTATCCTGGGATTGCAAGTATTCAGAATGCCTTCTCCCAGTATCGGCTTTCCCAACACTTCTGTTTTTGTCTCCCAGATTTCTGGGCTCATTAGACGGATCAAATTCTGTATCCTGATTCAGATATCATTTATTCAGTGCTGTAGCTATGAGGAACTTTTCTGAAATATATATCATCTGCTGAAAAAAAGTCCAGTATGTTCTGTAATCCCCTAACCCATCTAAAGTGTGCACCCTTGCTTTAAAGTATAAACGCTCTTCTACATGACTAATCATATTATTCTTGTCTGTTATTCTGAATTACTTACATAACCTTCCCCCTTGGGGACTCCCTGTCTTCAGGGAACTTTTACCGTAGAGATTCTTCAGGCAAGATATAAACAGCTTAAAAGCACAAAGCAAGTTATTTATCCTCTAACACACAATACATTGTGGGACTAATGAGCTAGGCATTAAATCAACCCCCACCAAATGAGTCACTCAATTTAATGGGCGAGTAGTCATAGCTCAGGTATGGCCTCTGGGGCTCACTGGAACAGGCTGATCTGTGATGTTGCTGAATTGCTGTATTCTGATTGCCTTTTTTTTGTTAGGATTTTATACCTCTTCATGTGAGTGTTTTTATTCTTGAATCTTTGAGGTGCTAGGTTTTCCCTGTCTCAAAAATCTTACTTATGTCTGCAACTTTACCTTTCTTATCTCAAATGCTTCCAGCCTGTGTACTCTCTCACAGCTCCCTCTCACGCCCTAGCAATTTTCTCAGAAGGAAACTGAGAACGGTTGCACAGCTGCGCTGTACTGAAAGTAGGTCTGGAATCACAGAGAGCTGAACTCCTGGGAGGAGGGTTACATGGAAGTGGCCTGGTTTACATTTCTTCTCAATTAGTTCATCCTGCACTGTGAGTTTCTTTTTTCATGCATACTTCTTTCATATGGATGATTCGGGCTTTGTCTTCTGTAAAATTAATCTTTACCAAATGGTTCAATTACTGTCCAGATTTTGAGCTTTTGGGGAAGTGTTCTTGATACTCTCTCCCAAATTGCATTCCTTAAGGTATAATGATTGCCATTCAGGGTCAGAGCAAAGATACTAGAAGAGAGAAATTAGCTGCCAATGGGCTGCCTTCCATTAGTTTATAGCTAAATACTTTGGACCCTGCACAACATCACTGACAAGATCCACAATATATTATATGTTCTTTAGTTTTATTTAAAGCTACTGCGTGATTATTGCACCACAGCCCACTAGATTTTGTACTGGAGGAATGAAAAAGTCTAAAAATGGCCATAGTGAAGCAGATCAGTCCATCTACCTAATCCTCCGTGGTGTCTATAAAAATCATCATAAACAAATGACCAGGGAAGGTTACATGGATAGGACAAGCATATTATCAGCATAGCATTCTTTTAATAATAATTTTCAGCTCAGGGACTTTTGGAATTGGGCCAGTTCTTCCCAGCTGGTCCTTGACTTTTCAACCTCTTATCATCATCAAGTTTTGTGATCTTACTGCTAGTCTGCTTTCCTACAGAAAGTATAAATACATTGAGCTGCAGAGGTCCATTCACAGATCTCTTCAGGAATTCACTAGGAATCTTCTTCCACTTTGAAAACTGCATTTTCTCCTGCAGTTTCCTGGTTTAACCAGCTATTTCTCCATGACACAACCTCTTCTTATGGCTTAATGTCATAACTGCTGCTATGTGGGTTTTTTTTTTCTTAAAAGCCTTTTAAGAGTGGCTTCATCAGAAGACTTTAAAAATTCATGTAAACAAGCAGATTCTCTACATATTTTTGACTGTTTTAAAGAACACCAATAGGTTCTTGAGATATGAGGCATCCTTACATGCAGTCACTTTAACTCTTCCTGGTTGTATTTATCCATATGTGCATTTTCACATTCCTACTATTTTGCCTGAGACAGGCTAGTATTTCCATGAATCTTCCATGAAACTGTTTCCAAAAATTGGCATCAATTCTGTCACTCTTCAGTCCTCAGATAACAAGTTTTTAAGGGAAAAGTTATACATCATTGCTAGCAGTTCAGCAAATTCATCCTTGAATTCCTTCTCTATTTATTTTTTCTGTGCTGTGGTTCATTTTACATACTTTTATAATTTCTCCTTTCAATCATCTGATTTGTAAACCGAAGAGTCTTACTTCATTTAGCAATTTCATACTTCCAGAAATCCTTGTTCTGTATCTATCTGGTCCTTCTCTTTACAGCTCCAGTACAGTTGCAGAGTGCCAGTGATACATGTCTAATTTCAAGGTCAGAGTTCCTTTATATACATATGTAGCTTGAGCCTATAGGTCTAATAGAAACCACTGTGTCCAGCTTAGTTCCCAAAGCTCTCATGAGGCCTTAGCTGACTAATACACCTACCACATCCATACATCTTACAATCTCTGCTTAAAGAACTTTAATATGAACCACATACTGCATTCAGATTCCTTGATCAGGTTAGTCTCTCGCTTTGCAGCCCTCTCATCTACTCCAACAAGTAGTAACTCCAGATAGTAACTCCACAATTTTACTGGGTAGTACATACCAATTGGATGGATTTTGTACAGTGCTCACTTGACAGCTTAATTTCCCATGCTATATAGCATGAAAAGATGCCTTTTTCTTAGGAGGGCTGTCCTTCAGATTCTGTTTGAAAAATTACTCTGTGACTCTCCTTCTCTTGTTGTTACTTAATTTCCCAAGCATGCCACTCTGCAGTTTTTGGAAAGGAATGAAACATACATCTCAATAACATATTCTCAGACACTTTGACTGAAGAATTACAATTCCTGTTCCTTTGCCTCTTTACCTCAGAGCCTCTTGCTAGATGTCATATCACTGAAAAGAACTAAGACTGCTTGGAGTCACAGTCCTTTCTGATCTCCCAGAGATACTCCTGACTGATAAAGATGCCCATAGCTCTTCCTGTAGTTGCTTTCTAAATGGCTCCAACATATTTGATGATCAGGAGAGCTTTCAAGACCATGAAGCTGCATTAGCAATAAGCTGTGGGATCTCAAGTTGTTAGGTATTTTGTTATTAAAAATATCTTCTACAGTTGTTGAGTGTAGAAAACTGTAGGACTTTTTCTTTGTTCACTCTTTCCAGACATTCAGGACCATATTCCTAGAGTATTCGATAAGGTACTGGAAGATAATTTATGTGAACCAATATTTCTTTCAAGACAACCATGTCGATGTACTGATGCAAAACCAGAAGTCTTGTATTTCAAAGTTTCTAAATTTCAGAGTTTCTCAAGCACATTCTAAAATGCTTGAGAATGCCTTTGACATCTTGTAAAAATAAAATGTGCCTGTTTTACTGAAGATAAAAAATTTCTAGTGTTTGAAAGTTTTATGGGAATCTTTAAAATTCTCTGCCAGGCAGACTGAACTTTGGGTCTTCTCACTCATTAGTAAAGTAGCAGTCTATTTATAAGATGCAGTAAGACATTTAAGAAAACCTTTTCTGCTACATTTGTGGTGATTTTTGTATTCAGTAACTACAGTTTTGAAATGGTTAGTGCATGGCCTTGATTGATTTGAGGAAATATGAAGGACACCTTCGGTATCCATTCAAATTCTTTGGCACATCTGTTTTGCAAAACTATTCTAATTAATATAAATATAGGACCAAATATTAAGCATTTTTTTGACAACAAGGTAGTTTTTCATATGTTTCACATCAAAAACTCTGAAGATCAGTATGGAACTGAATAGCTTTCATCATGACACATTTCTTTATGAGGTAAGACATGTATATGGATTTGTTCAGTTGCTCCTGCATTAGTAGAACAATGCGACAAATGAGGTTATATTAATATGTATTAGCTACTATGGTTGCAAATACAAAGGATAATTGTCCAAAATACTTTTTTTCCATTTTAAATTGAATCAGTACGTTCATTGCGTGTACAAAGAAAGTTATGAGGTGTTATACAAAAAGTATTTTTTTTGCCCATACACAATAGTTGTGTAGATTTTTTTCATCCAGGGCTCTCACAGAGATCTCAAAAAGGTTTAAATACTGTATATCTTTGTTTCTTTTGCAATAATTAAATACTTATCAATTGTAATCATATAGTGGATTTTTTCCTTTGAATCTTGCATTTGAAAATTATTCTGCAATCAGATTCTTTTCTGCTTTGAATACTGGTAGCAGCTCCATTAGTCACTCAGTTCCTAAAGTACTATGGATGTTACTTATAATTTAGAAATCGTTGTTATTTTGTAGTATTGCAGTGGCTGTTTCTAGAAATCTCATTGAAAGCTTGTATCCTCAACAAATCCATGTGCCAATATTTTAACTTCATAACATGTTTAACATTTTGCATAGGTAGTGATCTTATAGCCTTTGAGTGATTTGATATGTAAACTTCCATCTGTTCGTTATGCTAATGAAAATACTTTTTCAGTACATCATTCTCTTTCCTCTGTACTGTTACTTGCAGCAGATGACATAAACCGTGGCAATTTTTTTAACCATCTACTGTTTACCTCTTCCCACTCCCACCTTGGATCATGGCAGTGCTCAGACTCCAGAGGAGTGGGAGGAAAAACAAATCTTTTAGTTCAAGTACAGTGTTTTATTCAGTTTACAATACAACATGGTAAAGAAAGAGAGAAAGAGGAAACATTTGCTCTGTGAACAATGTAATGACAGTTTTTTGGTAGTATAGCGATTCTTTTGTAACCCATCTAGTGTCATTTTGCACTAGAGGTTATTTAAATAGAAGACATGATAAAAGTACTTTGAAGTAATTTTCCTAATTCTGTTATTTCCTTATGCTATGGCAATAACAAAATAATACTGTTTCCTGATTTAAAAGTGATAGTAAAATAACCATGTTTGATCTGTACATCTAGCCGTTGAATTTTGCAGATTTTTTAATGTTTCTGATATCCTGCATTTATTTCTAAATACAAGGATTTTAGTCCTATCAAAATGGTATGATTTTTTAACAATCACTTTTCCCTCTTTTCGGAGGCAAATATTTGCATTAGAATTCTTAAAACCAGAGCTGTCCCCCTCTCCTTTTCTCTTTTATTTCTTTCCTTCTCTCCCCTCCACGATCTCTTCAAACAAATTATAATCAGGTAGTGATTGGCAGCCATTTTTAGTACTAATAATCAAAGCTGAGCAATTTTAGCACCTATTGTATTCCACCTGCAGGATCATTTTCTTGTCCTGTAACACAGTAAGAAGCACAAATGATTGATTTAATAAAAAAATTATCTTACATTGTAAAGCAACCTGCCCTGCCAATTACCAGAGAGCGTACTGACTCTGAAATATCCTAACGAAATCTCCCTCCATTCAGAGAGCAAATAAATTGCCTTATCATTTGATTTTCTCTCTAAAATCTCAGTGTTCCATCAGAAGGTTCATATTTCAAGTTTTAGAATGTGATCTCCTTTCCAGGGAGTACAATAGACTTCTTATTTCCTTTACAACCACTGCAAAATAACCTCTTCTGCCAGCCCACAAGTTCTCTATGAAAACAGATAAAATAGTCACTAAATATTTTGTTGTCCTAGGCAACAACTTGTTCTGCCTTCAGTAGCTTAGAAGAGCCTTGAATAAAGAGTTATATTTTACCAGTTTAACCTTTTCATGTTGAGCCAGCAAAAAAGTTGGATTTCTATTGTATTTTTTTTAAGCTGATATTAATTTAGAAATTTCACACACATCCTATTTTTGAATTTGGCCTCTGAAATGTGCAGTCTTAGGATTGTAGTAAAAGATAGTTGCTCTAAAATGTTTTCATTATGAGTATTTTATTTTCTAGACAATATTTGTGATACTTGTGCTGGAATAAATGGCTTGTTTCAAATGTTTGCATTTTCTGCCCACAAAACCTACCTCTCACAGTTTTAGCCTATGGCATTTTAAAGCAGATTGTGTTGATTGAAGGTCAATATAAAATAATTCAAGTTGATGATAGATAAAAGCAAACAAGAACATAATTGTGTTACCATTGTAAAGCAATACTTCTGTCTTTGAAGAAATTTGAAGTGATATAAAATCATAAAGAAGTATCCCTTTTTTGTAAAGAAATAATGCTGCAGAATTTATTACATAATGTTTTCAAGGACTGCAGTACTATTTAATGCTTTTAAAAGAATACTGTGTTTTTCAAGTAAATCTCCTGTTCAGCAGTGTGCAAAGGAGAAATCATTTTTCTTTTAAATGTTTAAAAATCTTTTTTTTCTGCTTCTACATTGTTCTATAGGATATTATGTGGAGTCAATATTTCCAATTAAAATTCCCAATCAAATTTGTCTTCTGTGCTCAACTGATTTTAATAGTTAGAGATAAAGGGGACTGAATGGCAGTCATTTTAGCTTTAAAGATATTGAAGATCAAAAACATTTTAGAAATATTTTCCCTGTAAAGCACATTTTGTTAACATTCTCGGGCGTAAGAGCCAATGCAGTGCTGTGCCATATAGACCTATCAGTGTGATTAATGTGCCAGAAATAGGACAGCAGCATTGTCCTGGGTCTTTTCCTTGATTCTCCCATTTCACATTGTTCAGAGCTAGCTTGGATGTCTCTGCAGTCCACTGCATTTGTATCATACAGATATGGTCCTGGATTTAAAAAAAGACTGAAAAGTATTATACCAAGATTATTAATAGAAGTAAGGTCAACGTTTTTCAACATATTAAAGATGAGAGGAAGAGAAGTATTTACTTAAATATAAAAGGTTCTATTGCAGCCTACAGCCAACAGGGCTTGTGTCCTTAAAGTCATCTTCAAGGATTTTTGTCTTTCACTGGTTTTAACTTTCAAAGGATTAAGATTTTGGTCACTTTTCATAAAGGACAATTCAAAATTCAAGTAGCTGATGCTGCTGAGAAACCTGTCATATTCAGTCTGTGTTATTTCAAAATTACATACCATTATCTACAGTTATAATGGCAGCCCCAATGTTTACATCCTACTTATTGGCAGGTATTTGTGATCCCTTTCGTAATGATCAAGACACTGCAAGGTTAAGTAGATTTAACTCCTGATTTATATTCCTACCTGGGTTTGTACTTCCTTATTCATTGCTTATTTTAAAGCATGCAGTATTCATCCAAAAGTAGTATTTGTACGTATTTGAATTCAGTACTATAATTTGAAAAAGAATTTGAGAAAATGCAGTTAAACTCATTTCTTTGTGCAGTGATATTCAAAATGTTATTCAGATAATGAATTACAACATAGCTATTGTGAATGTCTTTGTTAATAGAAAATGAGAGCTCTTTCTGATTTTATGGGGTTTAAAACAGAAAGTCAGTTTCAAAATCTATTGCAATGTTTTATCTGTGTTTTTTTTCATTGATGAACTAAGCACCTGATTCAAATGCACTAATGACAGAAGCTACTGGAAAAAATGTAAATATACCTTAGTTATTCTTTTGTTTGTGTGTTGAAAGCTGGATCAGAACCTGTCTGAGTCAGTCAGGTTATATGAACACACTGATTAGTAAAGGACATATATCGGTTTTCCAAATAGCATTTTTTATCACTCTGGAGGCATCAGCCCAAGCACCTGGCCATTGTGATTTTCTCAGGGTCTGGACTTCATGATGCCATTTAAAGCAATAAATTGAATAATAACCCTCTTGGGAAGTTGCAGAGGAGCTGCTAATGGCTGTCTTTCAGTCTCTATCATCAAAAGGATTTTTTTCCTCATCGCCTCTTCACATGCATGATCTACTTGAAAAGTCATATGTCTTTCTTTAAAATACTTTCCCCTTCAGTAAGCTACAAAGAAATGCATATGCAGTCACATGCACACATGAAGCACAAGAGGAAGAATTATGCAGAGCTAAGTATTTAAGACATTTGTGTTCCCACACGCAATATGGTTCTACTGTGCTTTCAGTGAACGTAACCAAATGCAGGGTAGATTGTGCTTCCTGTCTTATGAGTTAAATTTATGTAAGATTTATATAAGCAATAGATAAGTATCAAAGCCATAGCCGAGGAGGATGGATGGCAAAACACCGGGCTAGTTCATAAATTTACATTATTAAAGAGAAGTGATAGATCTATGCTGCTCCTTTAGTTGAAGCTGAGCAACAATTTGCAAGGAGAAATAATTCTTCTTACCTGCTTTTAATAGTAAAGTATACAGGAGCACTAGTGACACCCACCAAAAAAAATTCATTATCTTGGGTTATCTGCTCTGATCTGTGAACATTTTTTTTTTCTTAATTTCTGGTTCCTTGGGAATCAGAGGTATGTGACAATGTGATAGAAAAAAAATTACAGAAGTTTAATATGCCTCTAAGCATATAGAGGGGTTGGCTTTGGAAATTTGCTAGAACTGAAGCGTGGGAAAGAGGAAACTGAGAAATAAGGCGATTTGGTAGTAAATGAGGGAGTTATATGCAAGGATGAGATGTCAAGAGTGGGCAACAAGTGCCACTAGATGCCAATGGGCTTAGCAAGAAGGACTAGAAATACATAATGAAGAAACAAACACAGAGTATCTGTGTCATTTAAAACAGAAAAAATATTAAAGTCCTTATTTTATGTCTATCTAAAATGAAAGCAAATGACTACACAGATACATAGAGAGTTTCAAATATTCAAAATTATTTTCACAATTAGGTTTTTTCTGTTTTCCTTTAGTCAAATCAGCTTGCTGACCCTTTGCATCAGAGAATCATCCTCAAAGTTTGATAGCAAGCACCTGATCAAAAAGTATAGTTTCTCTCAGTATTTTATGGTGTTATTATTAAACAATATAATATTATGGATATCAAATGATGATTTACAGAAATGGGAAAGATAATACATGTCAGGTATTATAGAAGAAATAAAACATTGGATAATTGTTTCAGATAAGAAGATTTGTGTCAAGAATACATTGATGTAAGAAAGAGTTTAAGAGTTTAAAAAAGATTCTTTGGAGATGTTTCATTTAAGCTGAGGTTCTCGGCAAAATATTTTCTTGTGGATTTTGCTTCAGCCTTTCACCACAAGATTTCTAATGGTTGCTGGAATTCAGATAAGGAAGAGAAGCAATCTGGCTGCTATCTCCTCTGCATTTCCCCAGGGATTTAACACAGATTATTCCAGTGTGTCCAGGATAAAACCCCCTCACTGTTTTGCAGGACGTACTGTTAAGCAAAATGACTGAGATTTTGTGTTTATTGCTGACAATTTGTTATATTTCCATAAGCAACAGCATTTTAGCATCCCATTTGTTTGTGTTATCCTAATTATTTTTTTCTGTGTAAGTATGGAATGAGCTACTGGATGTTTTCTATAGAAATCAAGGAAGATATTGCTCATAATTAAGCACAGACCCCTTAATAGGAGAATGAAGAATTTTATTTGGTCCTGAAAACTCACTTATTTTGTTTGATTCTGCATGTAGCAATTATAAAGACACTAAATATACTCAGAAGGTCTGAAATATAAATCTTCTGATGTGAAAATGTCAAGGTAAATTGAAATGAATAAGAGAATCAGAAATGTGTTTACTGATACTGCAGAAATGTATCACAGCCAACATAATTCTGAATATCTGAAATCTTGTACTCGGATTCAATCTTTGTCATGTCCTCATGTCTTCAAAGTAAAAAAAATAAAGAAAAAACAAGCAAATAAGCAAAAACACACAAAAAACCCAAACCAAATGAAAAACAAAACCAAAAAACCCAAACAGAAAACCTTTCCAGTTATCTGCCAAAATCTCTATCTCTGTATAACAAATCATTTTATTGAATTGTAAGACAGATGAGTTTTACTGATAATACCTACAGTCAGTTTTTACATGCAACTAGTAAAGTAATAAGTAGTAGCATGCTTTATTTATTTCAGAAGCTAGCTGACACTTGGCTTTGAAAAATACTGTGTGAAATCAATTATTTTCATTGTACATCTTGTTTTTTGCTTTATCCCTTTTATCTCAAGGGCAGTTTCCATTAAAGCATTTTGGAGCTTTGTTTGTTCTCACTATGAGTTTCTCACCTGAATTCCTAACCTGTTTAGCTGACATGCTGAAAGTAAGTTGTCCTGGTACATAAAGAATTGCACTGGTCAGTGCAATGTACATTCTGGGATGTATCTAGAGGCCTAATACCCTCAGTACTTTGACCGAAGCTGTCTTGCCAGCAGCTGAAAATTTGGCTTGGTGGTACATGTGTCATAGTTTGTGTGTGTCTGTGTGTCTGTAAAGTTTTGGAGTTCTTCTGTATCTCCTCATAAAACTTATTGATATTTTAGTAGCCCAGCATGCTTGTTCAGTGCATTACTTGCCATGAGGCTTTTGAGAATGTTTTAAATGCATGTACTCAACTGACTGTAGCAGTAGAGTACTGTAAGGTGTTCAGTCATATGTGAAGCTATATACAAAGCAATATAAAAACCCAAGCATTACACAATCATTTAATAGGATGATGTAATTTAGTATGTACTTATCCTGATCTGCTTCTTGTGTTGTGTTTATTTTGCTTATGTCATCCCTCCCCTGGCTTTTATTTCTTAAAACTTTTCTTTTGCCAGTCTTCATATGGTATTACAGCATGAGCAATAAAACCCAAGACTAATGACATTCTCACAGAGCTTTAACTCAACCACTTTCTCTCCTCATGGATAAACAGAAGGAACCTGTTACACTGTCAGTATTTTAGAGTACATCGTCTAACCAGCTATTCCTAAAATGCTTCAAGTTTCTGAAAAGAGTTTGAAGCATTTCTTTACGAAGTTTTGCCAAATAAAGGACAATATTGGGCAAAATTCATAACTATATCTTTCATCTGTGCATTATATTAATTAATCATTTTACGTATTCCACTTATTAAGTGGGTGAAGGGAGCAAGACATTGCATTGTTGGAAAAGCTTATGCTTTTCATATACATGTGTTAATTTTTAAGTTCTTTGCAACGATTGGTCCTGCAGTATGCAATCATGGATATACTGGAAACTTTCCAGATTATTTTATTTCTGCTAAAATGAGTTGGCTCAAGAAAGAGACACTGTTTTTTGTAACAGAATCACAGTTCTGAAAAAAAAATTTTGAAATTTGGAAAATCTTGAAAGTTTATTTCATTTAGCTAGATGATCACTTGAAATTGCAGACAACAGGAAAGAAATCGTTAGTGTTTTCTTTGACCTGTGATGAACATGTTATATTCTATTTTAGCAAAAGAGGGATCTATGAAGGAATAAAATTTCAGTTGCTGGCTATATCAGTGAAATTCATATTTACATCTCAGTCATAGGAGATACATGTCAAGTTTCTTGCTATAATCATTGAAGATATGCAGTCATTTCTCTGATATGATTCATCTCATCCTAAAGCAAATGCTTCAGTTACATCAAATGAGTCATGCCTTAAAGGTGCTATTTTTCTCTGTTAATTAAAGGAACCTTTACATGAGTACTGAGGTCTCTGTTGTGGACAATTTATATGCTGTAAGACAAATATCACTCTAAATCTGTACATGGCTTTGTATGTGAGAAAATGCAATAGAAATTATTGACTTAAAAAATGTGATATCCAAGAAAAATAATAATTAAAAATAATAATAGTCCCAGTATCAAAAGTTCTGAGATGAAACCTGTTTCCCCTAGAAACCTGTTCTCAATTGTAGAAACATTCTGGAAAGTCTTGGTATGTTCTGAGAAGGTTATTGTACCACACCATTGTATACCAACACGTTTTATGATTAACAGCCACTGGATGTACCAGAGTGCTAAATGATGCCTACTCTTTAGGAACATCGTGTGTCATACATCTAGGTTCTTTTCAGTCCTGCAACTATATATCTCTTACTTCTATGTCATTTGTATCACAAAAGAGAACAACTTTTGCCATGTCTTTTTAAATCCATACTCTTAGTTATATATAGAAAGAATAGCTAAAGGAAATAACCTCATTTTTCAGAGATGCCATTTTCCTGAAAAGGTCTAGAATAATCCCATATGAAACAGATTTTCCTATTCCCTTTTTAAATTCCCTTATTCTATCCAGGACCTATGATTCTTATTCAGGAAAGACAAATCCCATTCAAATAGCACAAACACAAAATTTAATTATGCTTTCCTATGTGCTGAAAACAGAGGAGCCATACATACAGAATCACCAACTCCTGCCCGTATTCCTGAGATTAGTTGAAAATACGAATTAGTTTGAATAGGTTCTTACAGTTATAAAAAGGCACGTTATGAAAAACATATTTTAGAGTGCTCTTGATATTTCTGTGCATCATTTTAGTACCGTTTTGCACATATCACCAGAAAGATACTAAGGTGTGCTTCAGGGAATTGAGAGAAGACAAAAAAGGTTCACGAGCTAGTTGAAAAAGTCCAATTAAAAGATATCAGTAAAAGAATTTAATACTGTTGACAATACCACTATCAGCTACAGAAGGGATGTGACAGAACTTTATAGGTTTGAAGCTTAAAACTAGAAAGTTGTCAGAGTAGTGTATTCAATTTTTTAAAAAGTAAGATTACATTAAAAAGACACATTTAAATTAACTACAGGAAAAAATATTCACAACATATGAAAAGTTTGAAGGAAAGGTCTCTAAATGAGCAGTGTAAACATCATCCTTTGATACGTTTGAAGTAGGTGAAAACCGGCGTACAATAAAGTAACAGCCCTGTGTGACAGGAGTGCAGGGCAGAAACCTAGTTGGAATCTCGCCAGCCTTAACTTGTGTGATTCAGTGGCGATAACACATATTAACTTTCCCACCAAGCAGCATATATTGCCATACTGATTACAAGATGGCATTTTAGAGTCATTGTAATAAAGGAAAATTCCACTAGGTGGGTCTGGTGCTCTTCTAACAGGGACCAAGAATGTTAGTGCATGGCAATTCTGTGCTCTTTTTTTTTTTCCTGTGTTGTTTTCCTAACTATTCTGAGTATGTCAAAATCCCAAGATTTAGTTATATTTTGAATAGTAGCATTAATACCATAGTTCTTGACTAAGGATAAAATAGCCTTGGTCAAATAAGACCGAGGTATGAGACTTTAGTAATGTGAAATTCCATTGGTAAGTAATTAGTATTTATCTAACTGCTAGAATTTATCTAAACTGCTAGAGCTGTGTTTTACTTTAGCCTTCAAAATTACCTTCATGAACTTGTAATCTTGTACTGTAATCAGAGTGGACTTTTAATTACATTTTTTATGAGTATCATCAATCTAAGTAGAATTTTAAATGAGTACGGTCACTGCATTTAAAACATTTTATCATCTAAGGTGGAATGTGACAATAGGACATGAGCAACTGTGCAGCCAGGGGACTTTCTTTTTGTATGGGCCATTGCTTAAGTAGGATATTTGTTTAAAAAAACTTCTCTAGAGCTCTGCTATGGCCCACTTCAGCCATTCATGTTTTTATTAAAATCAGCTTAGAGTTATCACCTTTTCCCGTTGCAATTCCTCTATTTCACAAATACCAACTACTTTTTTTCTCAAATAGCCTGAGATATACAACTTGAGAAATGCACCTTGCATATTCTCAGCTGTTTCCCCAACACCTGTATCTCCCAGATGTGTCAATCTGGTCTAGTAAAAAGTGTTACTCATTACTACAAGTCTTGGCCTTTTGAGAAGGTTTAGAATGAGTTGCTGTTCTACAAAAGGTGCAGGATTTTCTATATTAAATAAAAAAAAAAAAAGGGTCTGAAAAGTTTTTCTGTCTTTTTTTTTTTTTCATTTCTGCTGTTACACAGTTGGTTATTATTGCTAACATAGTACATGTTATTAATGCTAGGTAACTGCAAATATTTCCATAAACTGACTACAGAGCTCAGTTTGTTTCAGCTGTGTTTGGATTTTCCTAATATGCTAATGAATGAATTTCAGAATATTATGGAGAATAATACAGAAAATACAACAGAACAGATATGATAAATTCCCAGTCTGCACACCAGAAAACCAATTCTGGTAATTAGTGTTTTTTAAACTAATTCAGTATATGTGGTCTTATGTTTATTTCTGGTGGACATGTAATCTCATGTGCAACAAATATAAGCCTATTGACAATAGCTCTGCTGAGACATTAGAAATTATTGTCAGACCCACAATGCAACACAGACTGCCATCAGGCCTGAAATGAGAGCTCATGCCATGTACTACTGACAATTAAAATTCATCTGACATTAGTTTTCCAGTTTAAATATTGAGTAGTCACAAATCAGTCTTTCAAAAAGCCCCTGGATTGAATGTCACAAAAAGTAGGAAGCAAAAGACAAGGACATTTCATAAATTCTTATGTTTCTTCTGCCCTTTCAAGTTCTTAAATGTATGTCTCGCATGAGATTGTCCATTTTACAGAAAGTGTGTACAACAAAATCAGTGCTAATTTGTGCTTGGATGCGCTTTTCTGAGCTTATGTTTATGCTGGTTTGTATCTAGGGTCTAACAGCACTCCCACAATTAACATGATCATCATCTCCAGAACTTGTGGATACTTTCCGCAGATAATGGGGGATTTTTTTAACTCACTGTTAAGAAAGCTTGTAAAATTAGCCATGCATTGTTATTAAATATAAAGGTGCAGACCATCTACTTATCAGCTGTTTTCATCTAATGCTATGCCACACAACCTATGCAGGGAATTTTAAATGGATTGCTGCCCCACTTTACCAGAATAATCTTCTTACTTCTTTTCATGGTATGTGTAGAATGGAGATCTACTTCAGTCATTGAACAAGACTAGAAGTAGAGGTATTTCCCTGTACACAAGGATCTAAAAAGATTGCAACAACCAAAAGACATTCATCAAGAAGAGTAAACCAGTCTGAAGAGGGCTATGGCATTTTTTAAAGAACACTGATTTGACTTGGAGACGCAGAAAGTTCCATCTTTTTCTGATACACTTTTTCTAAAGCTCATATTCATTTTTTTATTTTGCCACAGCCAGTCATCAATATCAGAAGTATTGTAAAGGTGTGATGTAAATGCTTTCTAAGCTCTAGAAAGCTTGCCTAAAAATGCCAGGTAAATAGAAGATCAAATGTGCAACGGATTGTGATTCATGTGTTGAATTACTCTTGTGACTTCTGTCATTCTCTGTCACAAAGACAAGACCAACTAGAACAAGATATAACAATACAGCATATATTGCTGTATTGTGAACACATAGATAGAAATGTATCTATGAAGACAAATTAACTCTCTTTGTAGTCAAATGTAATTAAGCACCCAGTAGCCAGTACAGAAATGTGGGGATTTCCAATATTTATTTTTACCAGAGTGAAGTTGGAGCAGACATGCCTTTGAAATACAAAAAAACTACTCTGTCTTTATGATTAAAACCCAGAAACTCATGAGTTAACAACTAATGGAAGCTTGCTTTTCAGTTATTTCGACTAATGTTTCTTGACTTAACCATGAAATCATTGTAACAAATGCTAAGGCAATGTGGGTGTGAAGATCTAGCAAGGAGCATTATTTGTTTTTTCTTTTCTAAGCAACACTACTAGCACTACTACAAGACTACTGAGGTTCAGTTCTGACCACAAGCCATACCTTAAACAAAGAAAGAGTACGTACTTAGAGAATGCCATTATTCACCATCTACAACATTTATGTGAAAACAAAATGGTCTTCTGACAACATTTAGACATCTCAAGTTTATCTTACTCCTCAAGATAAAGAACAGAGAGGTCAGTCATTGTGGCATGAAAAACTTTTTCATATGGTTCATAATTGGCATTGCCAGAATTTTTGAACTCAGAAGCCTGAAAGTATATTTCTTTTCTCCTGGTATTTCAAAAGAATATTTCTATTATGTCTTAAATATTGTTTATGATTGGGAGCTTTATTTCAAGACTAACCTCTCATGGTATGTTGTTTCTCAGGAGAACATATAAAATGTCACAAATCAGCTTGACAGATCTTAAATTTTCTTAGTGGTTCTTAACACAAAGAAAATTTATGACAGAAAGAGACAGAAAACTTTGAAGATTGTTTTTGATTAAAATTCTGATTTCACACATGGTTTGCAAAGGCATTATTACATGCATTTCCATCAGGACTGCACAGGATACTACCTCTTAAATTCCGTGTAAGTGTCCATTATTCCTGGTGGATTTGTACTAGCTGCAGTAACAAGCAAGCAACAGACATAACCTCTCTGGCTTATGGTACATCCCCAAATTAGTTGTGACCTTAGAACAATGAATTCCATAGCTATGTCGATCTAATAAATTAAACAGTGTTCAGAAAGTGTCTCCAGGCACTAGAGCACACATTTGGAAGTTTCCAGGTACCCTTTTGGCATACACCTACTAGCATTGAAGAGCTGCTTGAAAAAAGATTTATTTTTTTTTTTTTGCTTCTTCCTCTATTTTTCTACTCATTGCATTGTATCCTAGTATTCCAGAAAAGGTGGGAGCATTTGTGACCTCAGCACAGTTTTTACCCTGGTATCAGAAGGTATATACATGCATTAGACCACCTTAAAAATTTCCTGTGCTATCTGCAATGACAAATGTGTATATTTAACTCCCAGTTCTTTTCATTTCAGTTATACTGAAACTCATCTTGATTACTGTCTTTCTATAAGAACACTTATATAAAATTCTAACGACTTGGATCTCAATGAGGAGTTTTAATTAGTGACAAAAGTTTTCCTTTTCTGTCTTCCTCATAATACTGTCATACAAGCAGCAGATGAAATGTTTAAATTTTAATGTGTACTGCAGCATACCCCTTTGATTTGTGTTGTAAATACTATCTGGCAGCCTGCCTGCCCTTATTACTGTGTTTTACTTTATTACTATACATGATTTTGAAAAATTACTTTAAGAGTTGATAAAAAGTATGGGTGAGAATAATCTAGGTATTTGCTGTTATATATCTTATATTATTATTTTGTTCCCAACAATTTTGCTCTGCTTTTCAGTGATCTCACATTCTATGATATCCAAGTTTTAGGATTGCTTTCTCATTTTGACATCAACTGTAAATTAAAGTCTGCTACTTTTTCTGTTGCTTACTCTGTAGACATTACTACATTAACATTGTAAACTCCTCAGAGCAGGGATCACTCTGTTATCTGCATAGTGCTTGTCACAGTGACTTTCTGACTCATAATCAGTGTTTCTATCCACTCTAGAAGAAAAATTATTTATATCCGTATTTTGTTATGAGTGATTTTAATTTTATTTCCATTTGATCGGATAAAAAGCAAGCAAAACAGACTCCTGCTGTCCTGCACTGACGGGGTGGCTCTGTTTCCCTGCACTGAAGTGCAAAGGTGTCATTTCAGTGGTCTCATATATCCTGGCTTACCCCATGGAAGCTGGTTTATCCTTTACCAATTAATTGTTCCATCCCAAATTTTATCCAAGGGGATATCTGTTGAAACTCCTGGTACCACAGATGTGGTGCTTTCAGTAGCTGTGCTACCTGGGTACATCAGCACAGGCTGAGGTCACACGTCTGGGCAGCTGTTCAGTTGGTGCTTAAGTACATCTCAGCCTGTGACTTGCTTCCATTGGGAGTATTTGCCTGTCTCATGGTAGGGCAGGAATATAGAGGGGGAACCTGATACCCCACTGACTGTGCTGCAGCACTTCAGCAGTCAGATGTGCCTGGCAGGTGGGATGGTGTGGGTGCAGGCAGCACCCTCCGTTGCGGCTACAGCCTCTTTCCCTATGACTGGCAGTGCCTGAGCCAGAAATGACTCAACCTCCCTGGTAAGATACCAACGGAAGTCTCGAGCACTGTTTTTTAAAACTGTAGTGTTTCAAAGCTGAACTAAGCTGACGTGTAACGCATACCATAGAGCTCCATCGTCTCTTTTATGGAGTCACTTTGCGGAACATTTAAAAGAATGTTTTACCATTGGTGCTGGAACGGAATGGATTTTGAGAATAGATGAAGGTACAACAAGAATTAGCAAGAGTCCAGAAATGGCGGGGTCCTACAAGACTGGGGGCTCCTCTGGGCAGCACAGCAGAGCCTGGCAGCCTAGCCCCATCCCACTACCCTAGCCAGGAGTAGGGCAGCCAGAGGGGGAACCAGGGCAGCCTTAGGCATTGGGCACCTTCCTGGGGAAGGGAACAGGTTGAGGCTGCCCTGGGATGTCGGCCCACGGGTGGGTGTCAGGATCAGGCAGGGTGTGGGGACTGGAGTCAGACATGGTCCCAGGCTTGTCATGCAGGGCTTCCTGATGGCAGTGTCTGGGGGCCTCCCTGATGCCACAGGCACCAGAAGGGATGTGCTTTGGGCCCTCACCAGAAGCATAGAGGTAGCTGAATGCAATATAACAATGGCATGTGACTAGTGACTCCTTTTATTATTAAAATCCTCCAGAATGTAACAATCTTGTTGTTTTTATAGTTTACAATATATCAGTAATTTTTTATTTGATTTGAGATTATTTAGACCTTTCAACAAATTCGTAGGTTTGGATATAGTAATCTACTTGCTTATATCATAGAATCATGGAATCATAGAATGTTAAGGGGTTGAAATGGACCTTAAAGATCATCTAGTCCCAGCCACCCCTGCCATGGGCGGGCACACATCCCAGTACACCACGTTGCTCAAGGCTTTATCCAACCTGGCCTTGAGCACTTGCAGGGTTGGGTTATCCACAACCTCTCTGGATAACCTGTTCCAGTGCCTCACCACTCTCATAGTAAAGAATTTCCTCCTAATATCTGACCTAAATTTCCCCTCTTTCAATGTGTACCCATTACTCCTTGTCCTATCACTACAGTTCCTGATGAAGAGTCCCTCTCTGGCTTCCCTGTAGGCCTCCTTCAGATACTGGAAGTTTGCTATTAGGTCTCCATGCAAGCTTCTGTTCTCCTTTATCCCTTATGTCAAATTCTGGATATAACAGAGATCCCTTTACTGAAGAGCACTGGTGCATAGATGTAGCAGGTTACCTCTTTAGGATATAGGTAATGATACAGGAACATTTTTTTGCTGAAGAATCATTTCTAGGATATCTCACTATGACTTGTCTTTCCTGGTGTGTGAGAATCTAGCTCTTTTAATAGTTGAGTATGAAGCCTGGGGATTTTGTTATTGTTTGGTTTGGCTTGTCTATATTTTTGTAAATTAATTTCAAACTTTTATAGGTTTCTGCACATTGAGTTGATCAGACTATGCTTGATGACAGAAAGCTGACACTTCCCACAAAATACACATTCTTGCCATTTAGTTCTTTTTCAGTTGCAAATATGTTGGATGAAATGTGTTTATTATTAACAAAGAAATATATTTGTTAGTTATTCTAATATTTAAGTTCATGACAGTATAGATAGATTTTTTTGATAATTTTGCTCTTTGATATAAGCATATTAGTTAATTATCCTTACTACTTTGTAGGCATTCTCCAAGGTCCTTGGAAGGATATAGGTACCTTCCATGACTAATTATCATGTGCTAAACTATTGTTTTATTATGAGATGGTGCTTTTCACCTCTCCTGTTCAAAGGTGACTGTATGATGAGGAATAAATTCATGCTAATACGAAAATTCCATGTTTCTGAGATATTTACTGTTGAAAAATTTCCACTTTACCTCTGGATAGTGATCTCTTCTGCAGTGGTTGGGGATGAGAGCAATGTTTGCATCATAGCAGTGACTGAGTGTTGAGTAATATGCCAGAAAACTTCTGAGCTTCACGAATTACCAAGTCTCAGTGGTGTGGCAATTCTCTGGGCTCATTTGGAGGGCGGGGCAGGAAGCATTTCAGAATTCTGATCATTCTTATAATCATCTTGAAGTGATCCAATAGCTTCTTGTAGTCAAGTTTCCACTGTATCAAACACATGTTGAGCATAGAAATGTTCTTAGCCACTAACAGAAGCAGGCAACAGCCAGAGGAGTCAGAATCTGTATGCTTTTTGACATGGAGTTTAGATTTGGGGGGGTAATTAAAAGGTCAGGAAGTTTAATCTAAAAATATTTGAAAGCAACTTATCTTATTTCTGGAGTAAAATACTTCCACTCAGGAAGAGGTCATATATCCCACAGCTGTGGAGGTATTTCTGAACATTAAAATTGATACGGACTCTAAAAAATGTAGTACTGTTTGATATTTCTGCAACTTTCATGATGGTGGTTTATGGAAATCCTCTGGTTGACACTTTTTGTTATCAAGAGTATTTACAACTTTTAAGCTTGAATTTTCTTCCTTTCTATTTTCATCTGCCATAAGAACACTGGCAAACTAGCAGAGCATATGAGCTTTTTAAGTATTTAGGAAAAGCAGTTAAGTCCTATGTATGACGAAACAATGTATAGATTTTAGAAAGCCATCGAGGCCATTCTGGGCTGATGGACTTAGGATAAGGTAGGTACTGGTAAAGTTAGAGATTATTTAAAGAAAGATTTTTTGAGAGAACTAGTGATAAAGAGGCTGAGTTAGATTGCAAACTGAACATGGTTAGGGACTGTTTGTGGGCTCTGAAATTAAGTGGCATGACCTGACATATCTGTTCAGCAAAAATCTCCTTCTTACTTCCAAAAGCACCAGTAGTCATGTCTGAACAAACTACTGAGAATGGTCCCTTGAGCAGGCTGTCATGTGAACTGAGTCGCAGAGAGTGCTAATTGGCCATCCCAGGGTGAAGGCTATCAGTTAATTAACATGTATGATCAGCAGTGTGGTGCCTGGGCTCTCTCCCTGGCTCTGTTCCACTGAGCAGTTTAGCCATAAACAGAGCTATCCTTGCTGGGGTGAGCAGCTTTTCTCTGCAGGCTTCAAGCTCGCTAATGGGCATTGCTGATTGATTTAAAGGCAAGTTGTGATTTAGTCTTGTTCAGTGGGTTGCTTGTTTGCTTCTCTTGCCTTGCTTTATAAATTGATGCAAGCCCTTCTGTTGGAGCCTTGACAAAACTTGGTGACTGAGATGGCAGGTAAAAGACCAGTTTATATCTCATTCTCTTTCATTCAGCCTTACTGCATTTTTATTGAGAGATAAAGCCAACTTTTGAGCAACCTAGCCAAGTAATCTGTGTGTATCATAAAAAATGCCATGGAACACAGTCACAAGTCCCATTCTACAGGAATTTAAAAAGAATTTCGAGTATATATACAGCAGCTAATCAAATCCACATCACTGATCTTTTACTCTTGGGTGCAATGGGCAAATTAGATTTGCAGCAGTGTGTATTTGTTTTTATGAGAACTATAATTCTTTCTTTCCTTACTGCACAAAAAGGACTATTTTCCCAGAAGAGCTTAGAGAAAAACAGCAGGAAAATATGAAGCTGTAGTCCCAGACTTTAGCTTTTGTTCATACTCTGCCCCAGTTCACTCTCCTTTGTCATAGTAGTAGTTCCAGGATGATATGACTCTTCTTGCATCTGGGTGGTTTACACCAATAGGTCCTTCCTGAGCCAAGAGGAGGCAAATGCTTGCCTCTTGAGGCTTAATGAATTTATTCTAATTACTTAGCTGGGTTCTGCAACCTGTATCATAAGTATTTCTAAGTGAGATTGGTTCCTTTTGACCAAGAGACCTGTTTACATGTCAGTAATTACTGTATAAACTGAATTTGATAAAATCTGCAGGCAACCAGAAGATGCGCTGGCTCTTGCATCTTGGAGAAACATTAAGAAACACTTGCAACTTCTCGTTTTGATTACTCCAAGCATTCCAGGTATCATTCAGAAGTTGTTCACAGCAACAAGGAGTGATGGGACCAAATACTAAACCCTCTCTTCCTGAGATTGGAAAACAAATGAATCGTTGTGGTAGGGTGATACATCTGCTTCTTCCTAAATGATTTGGAATAGATTGTGAAGTTTTTTGCATTTGCAGAGCCTACCATGTTATTGAACAGCACCAAAGAACAATCTCCTGTATAATGAGGGGAGGGCAGGTATTACAGAAAGCATTCAAAATGGTGATCAAGAGAAAGAGCACCCCTGGAAGGGAAAGCGCCTCTCTGGACCTGCAGGAGAGCTTACTATGAGTGAAACAGAGAGCTGTCAAAAAAATGAAGACACCAGACAAGGTATTTTGCTTTTTAATGTCGCTTTTTAAAGCTCTTAGGGGTATGTGTTTTTTGTGGGAATAGATACCATATTTTATAATTTTAGCAGACAGCATCCAGGACATGATGTATTTTTTCACTAAAGTCTCTGCCAACCACATGCATAAGTCAATCACAATATCCTTTATAGACCATTTCTTAGTTTTACGTTTCACTTTAAGAAGCTGCTGGGTTTTGATATTCACTTCTGGTGTAAGAATTATGCTAGCCCCCAGAGTAAAAATGGAATCTGATTGTTACTGTAAAAGATAAGTGCCTTGCAGAATGTGAGTAATTCCAAAGAAGAAATAGAAAACATTGAATCAGTTTCCTAGAAAGCAACTAAATTCTTTATTTGTAGCCTATCTACTATTAATGAATTGATCAACATGTTTAGATCATAGCACTGGAATAGCTGCCTATCTAGTTTTTCAATCTGTAATTGCTTAGGTGGCCACTTCGCATTGGCAAGATTTTCTCCCTGTGCTGGTTTACCTGGTTTGACTTTTGTTTGCTGAATTTATTAATAGTGATAGCTAAAGCTTGTGAGGCCAAGAGGTCTTCCACATCTTCTGTAACTGATGCTAGCCAGTGCAAATGGGACCCTTTGGATTAGGACTGAGCGTGCAGGTTTGAATTATCTACTACTGTACTCTTATTTGGTCCTCCAAGTAGGAGCATTTCCTTAGAGGTGATTTATCAATACTAAGGTTGAAGTCCTCAGAGGATCTGAATTAGTGTTGCTTCACTGCCAGTTTGTCTTTTACATTGCATATCTAAAACTTGATGAGAAACGGAGTACACAATATCACTGCTAATCTCCTCATACCTTTCATTGTTTTTTCAAGATGTTACAGCTGAGAGTGAGAAGACATTACAACAACAGAAAGAGGCCAGGAGAGAGGTCAGCTGCAATAGCAACTGAACTTTTGGAATAACAGAAGACTGAGGCAACGTCTTCCTCCTTTTATGCAATGAATCATGAAGATACTCTGAATCGCAGAAGTCCAGGAGAATAAGGAAAGGGAAGAGAGTAAGCAACAACAGGATGTGAACACCTTTGACTTCTCATGGAGTTTGCATGCTCAGCATATCAAAACAGTACTGAAAAAAAGGGGGATCAATAACAGCCAAAACAAATACTGCAGAAGAAAGTAAGATAGAAAGAGAAAATAATCTCCTAGGATAGGTTTTTTGAAGAATGAAGACAGCAAAACACTTAGCCAAGTTGTCAATGTCCCTGGTCAAGTGCATTGTATATCAAATCTGAATTAGCACAGAAGCAGAACACTTTTGTCCCCTGTAAAAGTGGTAAGAAAAAGAAAAAAAGCAATGGTGTAAAAGGATTTTCTTTAAATATGAATAACAGTCCTTTCTTCTGCAACATATGATATTCCATGAGTATCCTGGTTCTGCTTTTTGAGACTAAAAAGCTCTGAGAACCTTCTGGAGGAATCTGTGCCCTCCAGAAGGCAAATTCCTCCGAACTCCTGTAACACTTCCTGATTGGCTTCTCTCACTAGAAACAAAAATACAAGCAACAATATTCTATTCCTTCCTGCTATCATCCAGAGATAGGTATCTGTATTTTAAGACATTAAAGTTGTTGTAATGTACCTATCTTTTTGCTCCTTAGAGAATGATACCCAGATTTGTGACCAGACTGTGCTTTTCTGCCAGCATGCCAGTCTGAAGTGGCATATGCCTGCTTACCATGCACCCAGGATAGTGTGGCTGGACTTTATTCAGGGAATAAAAGTAGGATTTCCTTCAAGATACCCTGTGCCTTCAATTCTTGGTAACCTCATTCACCTATGACTATATGAAAGGTAAGAACAGGCTCACTCTCTTTGTCTGAGTTATGTCAGGACTGTAAGAAAACATCAAGAGAGAATCACAGTTTTGCTGTTAGTGAGCAAAGACCAGTTTTTCTCTGAAACCATTTCTTTATTTCCACAGACTCATTGCCTTTCATATTATCTTTCTGTCTTCTCTTGGAGAAGACAGGGTGAATGAGAAGTAACCTATTGGCAGCTTTTCATATTATTGTTCATGCCCATTGCTGAACCATGAGAATGAATTACAGAACAACCCTGATTTTATAGAAATAATTGGTTTTCACATTTCACAACAGTTAATATTAATTTTAATTATTTAGTCCATTAATACGTGCAATCTTTGCAGTGCATTCCACTGCCCTCTGTGTCTCTCTTTACCTTTTAATGCAAAAAGGTTCCACCTGTATGAGATACCTGATACCATGTCTCCTATTCTTCCTGCATTACTGTGTCTCTCAGGCCATCCTCAGAGTCATCTACTTGAAATATGAATTTTAAAATTGCAAGCACTGAAGTAAAAATTACTCATACAGATTGGTTTTAACTACCACTAATCCAGCTGTTCCACCTTGCAATTCTTTGTGTTTAGTAGACTTGAGGGAGAGCAGTCTCCTCACAGTTTCACAGTTTCACAAAGAAACCACATGAAAGCTCCGCTGTGGGCCATCATCCCCAAAGTTCAAACTTTTCTCCTTCTTGTGGAGCACATCATAAATAGATTTCTTCTGAGGGAATTCACAGCTCCTTCTCAAAGCACTATCATGTTATTCATTTGTTGTTGATTAGGAAAATATTAGCACATCTCCAATTTTGAACGTTGCTTTTGTCACTCAGGTTTCTTCCTGTTTCTAGCAACTACCCAGCAATAGGAAGTGGTTTCAGTGGAGGTTAAATGATCTCTGCACAGACTACTTCACTGACTGCAGGTCTAATGCCATACTGTTGGATTGATGGAGTTTATCCACTTGGGCTTATGTTATGATTTAAGGCTTCATGTTAAATTAACAGTTTTAAAGGTTACAAATATTTTTTATGCACAGTATCAGATTCAACAAATTAAGTTTTGCTGCTTCGTGATCTGTTTGCATAGAAGTCTGTGACACTGTGTTTATCCAAATGTATAGTACATGTTGATTATGTGTAAATAACCAAACTCTTTGGGGTTTTTTATACGAAATTACCAGAAAGCTAAAGTAAAAACATTCTTACAATAAACTCATTGACATAAAGTTAATTTTCTTCTGTTTGTACTATAAGTGATCTAGCATACTTCCAGCAGCTGTAACAATGCTGAGGTCTTTCAAAAACAATTTTAATAAAAATGGTAAACTATGTAAAAATGACTGATTGTATTTTGTCATAGCTAAAAACTTATGTAAATATAATAATAAGTAAGAGTGTGAATGTTGGCTACTATTAATGATACTGTTCTTGCTTTAAAACATTTTTACTCTTATTTCACAAGCTTGGTATCTGATATTGGTGATGACTAGAAGTTTCAAATAATTCATGGCAAATAACTGATTAAATTAGTTTTATTTCTATTTCTGCATGTGATTTTGTCATGAACATCTTATAATTTTCTCAAATGTATTCATGAGATTATTGCTCTGAGTAAGTTTTAGTGTATATATTGTTCACAAATATTTGAAATTCAACATCTAAGCTGTTTTAAAGAGCTTTGATTGGTTGTATGAGTCATACAGTATTTTTGTGTTCCAGGACCGGTTAAAAGACACTTATAGTTTTTTATGACTAGTCATATTTCTAAGTTCAAAATTTGCTGTGTTCTTACTCTCTTTTCTCTGAACTGTTCTATTATTTGACTCCTTTGCCTGAATAGACACACAAAACTAGCCTCAAAGTGAGTCTAAACACAGCCACAGCAGAGTCAGCAGTAAATTTCCAAGTAAATATTTCTGAAAATTCTACTCAGATAGATACACATCTCTCATCAACTGGCCATTTCAAATATGCTTTGATATACTTTGTTGAAGTGACTTTGTGATGGGAGTGTTTAGGTCTTGCAAACTGCAGGAGGAGGAAGGGTAGAAAAGGTCACTTGCAATTCTTATGTATTTTGGGCTGTATTTAAGGAAAGGCATTTAGTATTCCTTGGTCTCTAAGTTCACATAATCAAACTGAATACTAGCCAAAAAGTATCTGGATGCAATTATGTACTTATTTTTGCATTCACAGTTTGCCTACTCTGATACCACTTAAATGAACTAGCCCTTAAACTAATACTTTGTTCTAGAACAGGGTTAAGAGGTATATATATTTCTCTTACTCTGTTTTATAACTAAATCAAAAGTGTATTTCTGACGTGATTATTTATATGTAGTGATTAAAAATTAAAGCTCTAAACCACTCATACCACCACTCGTACCCCAAGGCAGCTGTTCTGTTTTGCTGATATATCATGCTGAATTAAGCTGGTCACTTTTGGCTTGATCATCTGATTCACATGCTCCATAATGGAATAAAATACTTCGTTACATTTAGATTTACCTGCCCTTTACCTCAAATAGTTTGTGCAAGAGATAGAAAAACCAAAATCTATTGATTACATACTCCACAGTTTTGTAGTGGTTAGTTTAATTTGAAAAGAAAGTCATGCATGTGAATTGGTATAGACCCATACCCAAGATGTTGCTGGGGTCCCACCTATAATGGCATTTAATATCATGTACTTTAACCATAACTAACTAAACTTATAAAAAATAGTTCAGTGGGACTAATTCAAAATTGAGAATATGCTTAAATTCTTTGTAGACTTGAAACATGTAAGAATTGCAAATTTTCTGTCATTTCCACTATGGCTCTTCTTGCTCTGCGGTAACTAAACCCAAGCATATGCTACTCTGAAGAGGGGAAATTTCATGTATTTTACAGCAAGCCCTAAGTGTACCACAGAGTTCCTTCAACCCAATCCAAGATTCTGTAAGTTTGCTGCATCAGAAACATTCATTCATCTTAACTGCCAATAATCTTAGCCTCTTTTCAACTAGCATTTCTAGGACTACTGTTACCAGCAAGACAATTAGTTATGTGGAGTCTTAAATAGTATCAGTCAGGTTTATTGAAGTTGGTGTATTTCAACCTTCATTTTCATTCACTTCTACTGTCTCAGGTAGAAATTAACCCTGTGTTTCCGAACATACAGCAAGTACTGCTTTCAGTTTTATATTCTCATTTCGGAGTATCTCTTACCTATCTGAAGACTTATTCTGGACCTATGGAAAGGGATCTGAGGGCAGAGCATGGCCAGAGTTTCCAAAAACTACTATCTCTCTCCGAACTGTGTATCTTAATTGCCCTATTTTTTATTTCAAGTAGTTAGCAGACGCTCCTTCTGACAACCTGACACAAAACTGTGAAGCTGTTCCCAGAAAATAAATTGTTATCTTGAATATCTAATAGACACAACTAAATGCATTTTATTTTTCCGGAGCTATTCCACCACTTAAAGCAGGTAATGCTCTGACAACAAACACTATCTTTAGAACAAGATGAACTTTTGTATTTTGCCCTTTATAGAGATGTGCTTAAAAAATCAGCAGCACTATCTAGTAGCCAAAAAGGGTAATTATAGCTTTCTCCTTCTCTAACTATGTAAATTCATTTAGCAAAATAAACACAAGGATATCCCTTATGTTTTATGATGGCTTGTTCTTCTGCCTTTTTTTCACGCAGAGGGACAACCATACCTTACATAGGATCCCAGCAGGAAAAACTCTAGAAATTCCTGGAAGCCCTGCCATCTGTTGGAGCATAGCAGAATGGGAGCTCTCAGATATATAGGAAGTTTTGGTCCATCACCTCTTCTACACTTTCTGTAAAGAACAGAAGATAACATACAGCCCTCCATTTGAATTTTGGGTAAGCCCCTTTAACATAATTCTTATACAAGGATGTTGCTGGCTTACCTGAGGCCCTCTGAGATCACCAGTTTGGAATCATCGTTATTTTATTATATTAAGTAAAAATGAAGTAGTAAAGATGTAGAAACTAGCTAGCACCAAATGAATGCAGGTTTTGCAGTTTTTTATTTATGTATGAGCTTCATATCCTCAGACAATAGCTAAAGATCACTGTTATTTATCAGTATACAAATTTGATTGCGCAAAAGGAATATAAAGGTTATTTCTGCAGCAAATAGCTTTGCAGTGGTAGTATCTCATTGACAGTCCTTTAGAGAGTAGAGCAGCTTTATTCAATATTCCTGGCCTTCCACAAAAACATCCTGTCTGCTTCTTTTCTCCTTTTTTAAAAACAAAGGTAGAGCAGATAGAAGAAGCAGAATTACATGACATAAAAGTATTTCCTGTGCAATTCCTTTCAGTGTACTATTTTAAACAGATTGTCATAGATACTGAGATAACCACTCTTTTTCATTCTGTATATAAAGACAGCGATAAGGCCTATTTGTTATGAAGGACCGCAGGGATCAAAAATAATCTGGCAAACAGCACGATGAAATAAGAGCAGAAAGGTCACAGTAGACAGCATCTGGGTGGATTGTGACAAGGAAGAAATGGAGATGAATGACTAGTCTTAAAGATTCTCAGAAGTGTCTTACAGTAATCATCATTGCAAAGGTGATTAAAATAGCATGGTTAGTCATGTTATATCCACTAATCTGGAGATAGAACATTATTATACAGCACTTATTCACATATGTAGTACATGAAGGCAGAATTTTAAAATGGTACATCCCATTTGGCTTGTGAGTCAAGCTAAGATTATGGAACACCCATTTAATTGCCTCTGTAATGCCACAGCTGCAATATGTGTATATCTGTATTCAAATACTAGAAGCTACTTTCCTAGCTATTTTAGCTCATTTTACCTTCATTCTCTTCATTTCCCTGCTAAATCAGCTGCCCAAGGCCTACAGTGAAAAATGGCTTTTCTGCAGTCTTCTAGCCTCCTGCACCCAGCTGATCTTCAGTAAATCAGAAACCTCCAACATTTCTTTTCAGAAGGGAAAAAGCGTCTGTACTCTGCCTAAAGAAAACACTGCTGACATTCTTAACAGACCATCAGACACCAATCTGCTCATTAAATGTTCCTAAATTATTTTCATCAAATTTTATGTAACAGTTATGCTCTGTTATTACAGTTATGTTCAGTTATGCTTTAATCTATCCAACCTTCTCTTACAATTCATGGAACTAATTCCTCTGATTCATAATCAGATACATGATCTGAAAATTCCTGCATGCAGCCTGCATGCTGGAAACTTTAGAGTACCACACTGTTGCATTAGTTGTGGTTTATCTTTTTTTCACATCAGTTTTAGAAAAAGATTCCTTATCTTCAATAATTCCTGACCTGAAGGGATTCTAGTCTGCTTGTTCTCCTTGTAAAGGCAAGTAACCCTGAATATCCTGCAGCCTCTAAGAAACCTAAGAAAATAATTAAATATTAAAAGAGATCTTGTCCAAAGGTGAATAAACTATCCCACATGCACCTTTGTGTACATAGAGACTGATTAAGAAAGGCAAGATATTAATTTAACTGAAAATATTACCATTGTAAGTAATATTAGAATTTAGAATCTGAGGATGAGAATGTAGAACATAGCAAGACTGCCTTATCTTTGATACTTTTAATTTGTGAATTGAGAATGATCTCAAGACTAAAAGAAAATTATTGGCATTATTATTGCAAAAAATCTAAAAAAATAGAAAAATTAGATAGAAAAATGTTTATCTTCCAAAATTCAGTACAGTTCTTGATTAATCAAGGTAATAGCTAAACAGAGAACATAAACTTAGAGGGAGCTGCAGTCCCTGATGTAGACAGCTCTGTGAAGCCCTAACCTCCTGGGTATTTCCAGGAGACAGTGGCAACTTTCCTGGTAAGAAGCAATATAGCTGTGTTGTTGCATTCTGTTTGCTTTAATTTGTTCTGCCAAGAAGTTGTGTATGTTGGACAAGGCACGTCCCCTCTCTGGTGTGACTATGATGCTGCAAGTCACTGATCTACCCTGTGCAAATTGTGTTGTATAGCCATAGTTGAAAAGATTTCTTTTCTGACAAAAATATAAAGATAAACAATTATAAAATATTTTCTTCTGTCACATGTTATTCTGAGTGATATTGATGGTTTTCATTTTAGTCTCCTTTTGAACTCACATAGAGGAAATTCTGGTGTAGTGCCTGACAAAATGATTTGTCAGGTGTCATCACTCTCAAATCCCCTGTGATACCGAGAAGATTTTTCAAGATTATCTTGCATAATTTCGATAATAAGGGACAGCTGCCTACAGAAGACAACTATAAAAATTAGTTCTAAATTTATGTATTTTTTAATTCATTTCAAGATATCTTTTCATTGCTCCAGTTTGGACTATAGATATTGATAAAGTGAAAATTCAAATAATTATGACACGGACTCAGATAGTTGCGTCCTTTCAACCAAAGAAATAAAACTATCACTGATATTTGCTAGCCCACTGTAGGGAGCTGTGCCAAACTGCTTTTCCAAACTGATAGCTTCCAGGGTAAATAGGCCAGAGCTTTTTCTTTCTTATTCCTCCTCTTCATCTGTGAAATGTATTCAACTCAAACAAGAGATTGGCCTCTTCCCAGGGGATCCAGAACTTCATATCCCTAGAAGCTAATATTCTCTGCTCTGCAGCAGTACCATGATTATTCAAGAATCAAGATACTTTCTGTTCTGCCAGAGAAAAGAAGGCTTTTGCCAGATTTTAATCATGAACCATATAACCTAATAGCCTATGTTTAGAAACTTCTCTTCCAGATGGTGCACATTTCCTTTTCTCATCTTAGGAATTCTTCTACTCGGTTGGACTGTTAATGTTATTCCTTCCTGTTTTTCCCTCCGTTTCTCTTCAAATAAGACTCAGAATTAGTCAATTCAACTACTGTAAAAATTCAAAATCACTCTCAAAGTAAAAGCCTCTCATTTGCAATAAGTAGTCTGCCTCAGGGTAAAATTTGGTATTTTTAGATACTATAGTGCCATTTTTTCCAGATGACTCAACAAATATATCTGAAATTATTTTATAAGTACTCTGAATGTTCTGTCATTTCCTTTTATTTGAGGTAGCAATAATTTTGATGGACTCACATTGCAAGGTTACATTTTAGCCATCCTTGCACTAGTAGAAAACAGTAAGGTTTTGAAAATGAGTTTAAAGACATTGTTCCTTAGAGACTGGACCAGCAAGAAAAGAAAACATAAATCACTATTGCCTAATTGTAAGGGCATACAAGAAAAGAAAGTTCAATAAAACTCCAAGCTCACTAAAATATGTTCATTAAAAGGAAGGCATGACCATGAGAGCATTTTGTTGTTGTTGTTTTGATAGGAGAAATCTTTCTTTCAAGGGTGTAGAATTTCACCAGGAAAAAAACAACTAAGAAGTAGGGAAATGAGCATAAATACTGCCACCTATACAATGGGGCAAATGTTTTTTTCTCTTGGATAAGATAACCCACCTCAGAATTTTAAAGGGACACTTGATTACATGGTAGCATTGTGACACTAGTTAGAGCCTTCCTGTATTCCTGTCTGCCAAAGGGAATGTGCTGTTGAACAGGAGCACAGCCCAGATAGCTTTACTTTTGCTGTTGCTCTAGAAGCTGTAAGAATGGTGGTATGCTGAACATCTGAAAAAAAGAGTGGAAAGTAAAAATAGATATAAAAAGAAGCAAAAAAAGATTTCTAGACAGAGAGGAGAAGTGGCAGTAGGAATCACCATGAAGTCCAACAAAACATTCTTAGTAAAACCTCCATCTCTTCCGTTGTGTAGACATTGACTCTGCTTCTGTTCATGAAAGGATGTTGCTCAATTTTAGGGTGTTATTCCTGTTTCTATTCCCTTTTTAATGCTTAGGACTTGTAGCAAGATGTTCTGATATGATATAAAATTGTGGAAAATGTTTCATGGAGCACAGCACAGTAGATAAGCCTTAGTATCTTAGAAGAACATTATTGGATTAGTAATGAACTATATAATTTGATGCTATCTTGATAAAGATGGTAACAAAAATGAATCACGGTAGCCTTAAGTTATCACAGTTCTGTTAAATCTTTGGACAGAGAATCACCAAGGCTTCAGGGGCCATAGGTGGGATTTTTCACTCTCTCCTACTCCTACTGTCCAGCCAGTCTGATCTCAGTGGTTAAGATCATGGGGAAGCTATGATCTGCTTCAGCATTTGTGAGGGAGAGGGAGGAACACTGTAGGCAGTGGGGAATTATATGTTTCAGGGACTGTACATCCCCTCTGTAGGATAACTATCAGGTAGCATGTCCTCACCTTTCAGGAAAAAATTGTATTAAAAGGTCGAAGGAGCAAAAGTAAATGAACAGAATTGGACCAGGGAGTACTGTACAGAACTAGGAACAAGGTTCATGTTGTGGTAACCATCATGCCTAATACACGCTTAATAATTCTGTTATGGTTTAGTATTGCATACTTTTTAAAAATCTCAGCATTGTTAGTTGGGTAGTGTGGTAATATATAATGATGTCTAATGTCTACACTGATGCAGATACTGGTTTTTTGAATAGCAAGAAAGAGTGAATTCCTTTCAGGTCATGCATACACGTTCACATTTTCTTGCAGCTAGATAAGCTGAGGAATTACGAGCATCATACAGATCCTGTTCTTTCTTTTTGGATCTGAAATCCTTCAAAGCTGACACAAGCTATTAATATCAAGTTGTTAATACTGCTCTTTGATGACTCTAGAATGGACTATGTGAAATGTATTTCATGGCTGCCATTCTAGCTTCTATATTTGTTACAGATTGTCAGTGTTGTTGGTTAAAGACTATATGTACTCAAAAGCAAAATTATTTGAGTGTCTGTGGAGCTGATACTTGCAAAATGGTTTGAAGAGTGCTGGCAGGACTGTGGGGAAGTTTGCAATGCAAACTGATATACTTCTCCAGTGGGGAATGTGAATTTGAAAGAATGAACAAAATGGCCATAAAAGGTTTAAATAAATACATAGACAGTTGGATGCAGTTAAGAGAAAAGCTGAGTTAAATGTGAACTGAACAAAAAAAAGAAAATATAATAATAAACTGAATAATAATTACTATTGGGAAAGTAAGAAAGAACAGTTCACATGACAATGAATAATAAATAGTATCAAAAGGGGGGAAATCTCAAAATTGCTATATAATTAATTGCTATTTACAACCTGGAGAGATGATTATTTCAAAATCGTTTTTTTTCTCTAAGCTAGTTACTGGCAGGTACTGTATACCTAGATAGCTGGATCATCTTTTTTTGCATTTTTTTAGGAGATCAGGCAAAATACACTTTGAGTTATTTTAACTATTAAAAGTAGTTTTTTTAACTTTCCACTTATTATGTGACAACCAAAAATTATTAAGAAAATGGTATCTTTTCTGGTCACAAAAACCGGTTTAAATATTTTTAAGCTATGAATAAGGTGATAGTCATAAATTGATAGCTGGTGACAAGATTCCAGTATGGGACATTACTTTTTCCATTATTAAAGATAGATCAAGTTTCATGTTATAAAAAACAATTTCACATGTACATAAACTCATACTTAAGATCACCAATAGCTTTTTAGCAGGATTACTTTTTTTATAATTTTACCAGGTTTCAACTTTTGCAGACGTTTCTCCTCCTTTCATTAGAAATCAGGATGTTAGGAAGCTGTTGTCTCTGGAGGAGTACCTTTAGGAACAATTACATAATATTCTGGACAGATACTGAGAGGAATTGAGAAAGTCTTTTCTTGGTGACTGTTGAGTTATCTACTGAATAAAATTCCTGAAATTACAATCAAACTCCACTGATTCCTTTATTTTTTTGCCCCTAGCTAACAATATTTTCAAATTATTTCAAAACAGATTTCAAAACATTATTTCAAAATTATGTTAAACAGCAGGTGGGAACATTGATGATTAACAATGCAATTCATATGAATAGGTTGCTCTGCATAGATGAGCAGTCATGATGACTGATGACTTTGGAAAACATGGAAGATCATTAGTACTTTCATGCGTGAAGAAGAGAAGGAGATGAGACTGGGCATTACTTCTACAGGATATTTTTCTGAAGTGGCTTCAGCTGGTGGGACAAGACTGGTTTTTTGGCACTTTGGAACATAGCAGGCTGAACACACAACATAGGTCTGATAACCTAGATAAAGCTGTAATAGGAATGCACTTTGTATCTTGCAAAAAGTGTTTAGCCACTGCCGTCTGGAAAGCTGCTTTATTTCCAGTCGCATATGCCTATAATCAGCCATTTTGATGTTGGTAAATCAACCACTGAAGGTGTTTTAATGAGGACAGGTACTCTGATAAGTAAAAATATGTCTGCACTGGCCATAAAACTTGGAGTAAAAAAGATTAATTACAGGTTTTAGTCCCTAAATTACGAAGTCAAGTCGAGCAAGCACAAGCAGCCAAAGATGTAACCACAAGACAGGACTATGGGCTGTCCCTTTGCAACCCTGCTGGAATACTGAGACAAGCAAATATTTCTATAAAGTGCCTGTACACCAATGCATGCAGTATGGGGAACAAGCAGAATGAACTAGAGGTCTGTGTGCAGTTGCAGGGCTTTGACCTCATCATGATTATGGAGACATGGTCAGATCTCTTGCATGAAGCACTTCATGCTGTTTAGGAGAGATGAAGCAGGAAGGTGCAATGAGGTGGTTGCCCTCTATGTTGGACAACACTTGGAATGTATCAAGCCCTGTCTTGGGGTGGATGACAAGCAAGACAAAAACTTAGGGGTTAGGATAAAAGGGCAGACTAGTGAGGGTGGCACTGTTGTGGGTGTTTGCTACAGGCCACCTGATCAGGAGGAGGAAGCGGATCAGACCTTCTACAAGCAGCTTGAAGCAACCTCAAAGTCACAGGCACTGGTTCTTGTGGGGGACTTTAACCCCCCTGACATCTACTAGAAAAGCAACACAGCAAAGCACAAACAGTCCAGGAGGCTCTTGGAAAGCAGCTTGATGACTGCCTGTCACAGGTAGTTGAGTATCCCACAAAGAATAGTGTGCTGTTTGACTTACAGTAACAAACAGGGAAGACCTTGTTGGAGATGTGAAGGTTGGGGGCAGCTTTGGCTGTAGTAGCCATGAGATTGTGAAGTTCAATATTTAGTGGTGAGTAAGATTGCAATCGTGGACTTCAGGAGAGCTAAATTTAGCCTCTGCAGGGATCATCTTGGAAGAATCCTATGGAAATAGACCTTGCAGAGAAGAGGGGTGCAGGAGAGTTGGTTGATATTCAAGGATCATTTCCTCCAGGCCCAAGAACAGTGCATCCCGATGAGCAAGAAATCAGACAAAAGGGATGAGAGACCTGCATGGATGAATAAAGAACTGTCATTACTCAAGCATAAGCAGGAAATACACAGGAGATGGAAACAGGGTCAAACCACTTGGAATGAATATAGGGATTCATCAGGGTAAGTAGAAATGAGACAAGGAAGGCCAAGGCCCATCTGGAATTAAATCTGGACAAGGATGTTAAGGACAACAAGAGAGGCTTCATCAAATACATCAAAAACAAAAGAAAAAGGATAATGTGGGCCCATTACTAAGTAGAAGGGGAATCCTGTTAATAGAGGATGCAGAGAAAGCACATTTACTGAATGCCTTCTTTGCATTGGTCTTCACTGACAAGACCAATCCTCAGGGATCTCTGACCCAGTAGATCAGGGTAAAGGAATGTTGGAAGGAAGACTTTTCCTTGGTCACAGAGGATTTGGTTAGAAAACACCTAGGCAGACTTGACATCCACAAGTCCACAGGTCCTGATGGGATGCATCCACAAATGCTGAGAGAGCTGCCAGCCACCATAGGTAGGTCCTGGCAATCAGGAGAGGTGCCTGAGGACTGGAAGAAAGCAAATGTCACCCCAATCTTCAAAAAGGGAAAGAAGGAGGACACAGGAAACTACTGGCCAGTCAGCCTCACCTCAATCCCTGGAAAGATGATGTAGCGCCTCATTCTGGAGGCCATCGCTGTCCACATGAATGTCAAGAAGGTGATCTGAGATAGTCAACATGAATTCACCAAAGGTAAATCATGCTTGACCAATCTGATTGCGTTCTATGATGAAACAACTACCTGGATGCATGAGGGAAGAGGAGTGGATATTATATATCTTGTCTTCAGGAAGGCTTTTGGCACTCTTTCTCACAACATCCTCGTAGGCAAACTCAGGAAGTGTGGACTGGATGTGTGGACAGTGAGGTGGATTAAGACCTGGATGAACAACAGATCCTAGAGGGTCATAATCATTGGCACAGGGGGCTAGTTGGAGGCCTGTTAGTACTGGTGTCCCCCAAAGTTTCAGTAGTGGGCCCAGCATTATTTAACTTACCCATCAATGACTTGGATGAAGGGGCAGATGCCTCCTCATCAAGTTTGCTGATGGCACAAAGCTGTGAGGAGTGGCTGATATCCCAGAGTGCTGTGCAGCCCTTCAGCACTGCCAGCAGGTAGAAGGAGGCAACCCTGCCCTTCTACTCAGTCCTAGTGAGGTGTATCTGAAGTCCTGCATCCAGTTCTGGGCCCCTCTGGACTAGAGAGACATGGAGCTCCTGGAACAGGTCCAGCAGAGGGCAACAAAGATGATTAAGAGACTGGAGCATCTCTCTTGTAAGGAAAGGCTGAGGGAGTTGGGCCTGTTCAGCATCAAGAAGAGATGACTGAGAGAGGACCTCATCAGTGTCTATAACTATTGAAGGAAAGATGTTAAGAGGATAGGACCAGGTTCTTCTTGGTGGTGCCAAGCAATAGGACGAGAGGCAATGGGCAGAAACTAACAGAGGAAGTGCCACCTGAATATGAGGAAAAACTTCTTTACTGTACAGGTAACTGTGCACTGGAACAGATTGCCCAGAGAGGTTGTAGAGTCTCCCATACTGGAGAGACTCAAGAACACCTGGATGCAATTCTGTGCCATGTGATCCAGGGAGCTTGGACCAGATGACCCGTCCCTTCCAACCTTATTCATTCTTGTGATTCTGTGAGTCATATGTGGCTAATATTTGCTCTCTCCCCCCAGGACAAGACAGTGCAAGTACCAGCCGATTAGATATGATTGATCCATTAACATTAATAAGTATCTGAAAAGGTCCATTGTAGCATAACATTTTGAAATTTCACCCTGCTCCAAACAATGAATAATGAAACTCTTTCCTGAAACAGATGTTAATGGTACTATAATTCCAAACATTTTTCTAAACATTTGCTCATGCTTCCCTGTTTCACAAAAATTAATTCTATTTGTATGCTGAAAGATGTTACTTATATCCCAATTACAGGGTGATACTCATTTCATGTGGTAGATGTTTCCAGTGTTTGCATATCAGAAAGATGTTTACACAGAGGTGATGGATTGGGACCAGATCTAGAGAGTCTCTCAGAATGCTTTTAATAGGCTGCAATGCTGGTTCTTCAGATGTCATGTTGGGCTTTGAGTTCATGACCAATTAAACACTATGCTTGATTTGTGAAGTGGATTTATGTTGGGAACAGTTAATGTTGTGTTGGAAATTATTACATACTATGGTACCTGCTTTGATTTTGTTAGTAAAATACATGATTACGGGGATACGCATCTGAATGGCATTTTTCAGTGAAATGCAATTCTAGAGTAATAAAACTGTAGCTTTGATGTATAACAGTGTAGTGTAGTGGAAAACTAAAGTAACGTACAAATGGGCAATGTGCAGGATGAATGCAGATTTGTACAACTGTGGACCACAGCAATTGATAGAGGGGGACCATAGCTGTTCTTGCTGTGATTCTTGACATGTAGAGGGTCTGTCTGTCCCATATAACTAGAAGAATAAGAAGGCTTTAAGTGGTCTGTGTTCTCAGTAGGTTTCAGGACAGGGTTAGTTTGATAGGCCAATACACTTATGCACTGTCAATCACAGTCCTTCAGTGAACTCACCTCTACTGTTTCATATCCAGCATCTGTTCCTGATGTTGTCCAGTCTTTTTCTGTCCAGTCTTCCTTTTCTTGACTTTTTCTGGCATTTTTCTAGTTCTTCTACCTTGTTCTTCTCTTCTAATGTAAGTCTTCCTTTGTGCTATGGTTCAGCTGCCAACTTGGAGGCATAGCTGGGTTTTGCTAAAGCAACACAATTCTTCTTTTTCATTCCATTTCTCATCCCTTAGACATATAGCAAGATATTAAGTACTGACACCAGTTTTTTCACCTCGTGTTAGGCTGTGCTTGGTGCATTTTTTATTCCCTTTTTGCAGTGTATTTTTCCAGTGTGTTTTCCCTACAATACAGTCTAAAATAGCCTTTCAAAGACTACACATCTTCCTAAGCAGAGGCAAAGGATTTAAAAGTAGTAAGACTAGTAACTTCATTTTAACTCATCCAAGACAGGCAGACTTTATTTTGAAGATAGTAACTGCCAGCATACCTCCAGAATTAAAGTATGCTTTTAATAAAAAAAAAGCAAAGAATTGGAAAGATGCACTTTAAAGTTCTTCAGTGTCCTGAGACCAAGGATTTAACAAATGCCATAAAAATTGAGAGTGACCAACGAGTGTTAAAGATCATTTTCCTGTTTTTTGTAGGCAAGGATAGTGCAATAGAGGATCTAGTCATCAGGGAACAACACATATGCATGAATAGGCTCAAAGAGATCTAGTTCAATGAGATATGTTTAACTTTTTTTTCAGCTGAAAACTGCCAGTGATAAGCTGCCATTATCAGATTTATTTGAACTAGGGGAAAAATACATTACACTGGAGAAATGCTCTTGCCTTTTAAACAACACATGATTAAGTTATAACTTTCAGTATTACTAATTGATTCTCTATGAACAAGATAAGAGATACATGAAGTTTCTTCATTTCTCCAGCAGTGTTCTGCCAGTGATACCGGATGCAGTTCATAAACAAGATAAGAAAATTTATCACCCAGACTCTCTTATTATACAGGGGATAAAGGATTTAAGTGGTCCTTGAAAAACCTTTCTCTTTGAGATGTAGAATAATTAATTCCAGGAAATTATTGTGGGAGCAAAACGTTTGAACTAGACCCTGACTAGCATCTTGATCCCATGTGAGTACCAGTACAATGTATTTCTTCATATTTACTCTATTTAAAGGGTCTAGACAAATTTCTGTCAGAGTATCACTGAGCATCTGCTCATTATATCCCTGCAGACAATAGATTTGCTTTTGCACATGATACAGTTTGAAAATGTATGAAAGGTATTGGTAATTTGTACTCACCAGTAAAAGATGAAGGAATTTGCTAGCTATAGTGGCAGTTGCTCTTTTTCAAAAAGTTAACCTCCCCTAGAATCCTTTTAAAAAGGCAGGGTCTATTATGTTCATCTTATTAATTTATTTAGAATTTATATTTCTAAGATTGCCAATTCATAAAGGTGAATATAAATACACATTTCAGGTTAGTCACCAGTTAATTTGGAATATGAACAGGAAATCTTTAAATCTAGGTTTCTATTTCTTATGTTTTATCTCCTATTTTTATGGCAACTGTAGATAGATATTAATTCTCAGTCATTATATAGATGAATTATTCAGGATGTAGAAAAGAGGTATAGGGCAGTATCACTTCTTCCTTCTCTAAGAATTTGGACTAAATTAATGACAGCAGCAGTGGACATATAGTTAGCATGTCTCTGACATATTTCTGTTCTTGAAGGATCTCTGTAAAAAATAGTATTAATGAGATATGGCTTCTAGGTCAAGACTTAGTTTGGTAGGACAATATTTCAATACCCGTTAAACAAGGATTGAAATCTACTCTGACTGGCATTGTATGGACAGGACACTGAAGAAGGAGTGGATGTTACATATTCATGTACTTTCAGGTTCCACTCACCTTATCTTTTTTGGGTGAGAGGAAAAGGGATCCTGACTAGAATTTTAATAAGGTCAAAATAGGTGCACAAGTTGGCAGAGAAAAAAAAGCTGACACATTGGAAAACCACCCTTCCTTTAGTAGCCTGTCTTTAAAATGTGCAGGAATGATTCAGAGGGGAGGACTAATAGGGGCACAAAAGGCTGTTGAAAGGAAGTCCTGAAGTATGAAATGTTGTCCTGCCTCTTAACTCTGATTTAACACTGCAGAAGCAACCTCCATTTTCACAAGATGGTGATGAAGCAGGGGAAAGACTACCTATGTAACATTCAGCCAAGCCTCTAAATCTCTTTGCTTGAACTTTTATAACCCCAATTCCAAAGCAAAGCGAAGTAGTAATATCTGTAGCAATTAGTTATCATGATATATATATTCTGGCACAAATTTAAGTGTTATTTACAAGTGAAAGTTTATTGAAAATACAGTTATAATCCTTACTATAACAATTTCTTATAGCATTTATATGATTTTTAAAAGAAAGCTTAATTTAACCTCAGTTGTGCAGTTTTAATTTCATTTTATGTGTAAGAAAATTTTAATATCTCTAAAAGTTCAGGATGGCACCAAATTTGTGACCTTATATTAATTTTCTAGTGGTATATTTCTTGGACATTTTTTCTTTTGTTCTAATATATGGCTGTGGTAAGTTCAAGGGCATTAATATTTAGATCTGAATGTGTTACATTGCCAAATAGAAAAATGAGCATTAGAAGCAGTTATAAGGTATGAAATGGTCAAGCAAATCAGAAAAGGTAGGAGTAGTAAATTTTGATTTACATATAAGGGATTAAAATGTGAAGTGGGGGAAAAATGTCACCATTTTTACTACTCTGTTTTCTTGCATAAGAAATACTCTGTAAGTGCTATAGCATTAGAAAAACACGTAAGGAGCTGGAGGGCTGAAGGACATTGAAATCTTGCCCTGTCATTGCTTACTAAACATAGAATTTTTCAAATCCTATACAACAAGCACAAATGGGAGACTTAATTATTTTAAAGTACTTTGTACCTCCTGCATTAGAGACTTTCTGTGGTATTGTTACTCATATTTCTCATAGGCTATCTGATGGTGGGACTCTCACTGGATAGAAAACAGGCTGAAGACAGCTGAAAGCAGATATTTCTCTTGGCTGCGTTCTGATGACTTCTATTGTCTCAGAGAAATGTGTGATGTATTGCAGATCAGACACAAAATATTGAACACACATCATGGTTCTGCCATGGTTACTACCAGGTAAAAACCTGGTCCTGTTTCTCATGCAGCGCATATGGAAATATGCTGGTGCACTGAGAAAGGTTATTTGGTGTTTGGTTATTTACCCTGAGCACTTTAACAAAGAATCTGTCCCCTGAAAACAGAATTTCTGTGTTTGCTTCAATTAGTGTAATGTGAATAAATTGAAACACAGTTAAAGACGTGCCTCTTCTCAAAGGCGTGAAACACCGGGATCTTGTATTATGGTTGTTTGGAAGCACAGGACTTCTGCATGCAATTGATTCACTGTCAAAGACCTTGTCAGGTGCTGGAATTACTGACTGCCAAGTTTTGAATATGTCTACATTTGAATAAATGGGGTAGGACATAGGTTGAAGGGGATCAAAGAATCAAAGAAGGGGAGAGAACACGTAGTTTCCTAAGCAAAGCAGACGTGGAGCAATGCTGTTTGTGATAATTGTGGCAAGGACTGCTTGAAGAGATGATTGAAATAGTCATAACAACCTTACTCAGGATGAAATAGACCAATGCAGAGCATAATTTTACATAAGGCAAAAATGATCACTTTTTTAAATATAAAATCTTCAATGTATAGAGAAGTTCTGCATTTTGATAGAAAAGACTCCATTGCTGGAAGACTTAATTTTAACTTTTGAGAAAAAAAAAAACCTTTATAAATTTCATATAATCAAATCTATACATTTTATTTCTGTGCATATGTTGGTTTGGGCCACATTAGAGTTAATTCCAAGTGTGCTTAAACCACGATGGTGCATAACAGACTCAGTTTTTGTTAATACTTCACAATTCAGTATAATCTTTCAGGAGAAGCTATCAAAAGCACTTCCACAACAACTTCAAAAGCCTCTTTTAAATCTGGAGGAACTGGCTATCAAAGACTGTCAGCACTAACATAATACCATCAATTCAAGTCATGATCTAAATAGAGAATAAGGTTTCACTTTAGAGCACTTTAAAATAGTTCCTCCTTCCTCAGGCTGTACTACCTGATTAGCAGAAAGCTGTTAACAGTGCAGTTCTCTATTCCAGTAGTTAATCAAATAATGCTAAAATTTTCTACAATAAGTGTCACTCAGGTTTTTTTATGATTCAGTATGGGCATAATCCAAAGCTCATGGCAACAGGAAGGAAAAGCAGTGATATCTTCCTGAAACCCATCAGCTTGTTAGGGAATTTATCTCCCTGGAGATGACATCTGAACTCCTTTCTACTGGATTTTCTATTGCAAGCATAAAATGAGGCTGTTAATAAATATAGATGTTATAGAAATTGGTCTGCTTTATGAAATGCAAGTTTGTTTACTTTTAATTAGAAAAGGTGTTCTGAAGAAAAAAGGTCTGTTTATTCTTTGTACCTCATCCATTTTTTTGTATGTCTCTGTTAGGGTGCTCTGTATAGTTTCTTAACTAGCTCTTGCCATGCTAGCAGCTGAATGTTTCTCTTTAAAGACATTCATTATTGCTGAAATTTCTGCAAGAAGGCATGGTACTGTGTATTTTGAGAGGCTGCCACACCCAGACCTTGAGTAAGAGCTGAAATTATTGAAGTCCTTTCTGATGACATTCTGCCCAGTACATGCCCTGGAACTCTTTTTGGAATAAGAAGAGAATCCACTAAAATATTACTGTTATTCTAAATCCATAAAAAACACAGTTCTTAAAAATGAGCATTAAATAGAAAAAAAAAATCTGATTGCGACTTGAACTAACAGTCAAATAACAAAGAATTCTTCTGACTGCTTTAATAACTTTTCTTTTCTTTTTATTTTTTAGGTTATTGTTTTCCTGCTTCAGGACAGTCCTCCCCTATCCCTTAATGTGCCAGAACTGCAGGGCTTAGTCATCTCTTCCCCTCCCTCTCCTCCCCCAATGACAGAACTTTTCATTTACGCTTTCATTCTTTGAGGAAGCTAAAGCAACATTTGTGTTCTCCTCATGATTTATCAGTAATCCCCTAAAGTTCAAGGAAAACCTGAGCAGAGAATTTTTCAGAATATATGGGTAATAAAATATGCCTCAGAAGAGCTTCTCTGGTTCCTAATATAAAATTCTTGATTTTTTTTCCTTTCTGCTATTGTGGACAAGACAATAAGTAACATTTTAATGTTAATCACTGACTCCTGATCTAGGAAAATGGGATTCTCTTAAGAACCCATTTAACACCATGTAGTTACTGAGAAGAATCACTGCTGGGCAATACAGACTCTTCCTCACCTGTAGGGATTAAGGATTTGGCTTCTGCAGGCCCATTCATCTTTAAATTGACAAACTTGGGCATAAGGGTGGTGCTAAATCTTCATAAGGCAAGGAAAGTAATTATCAGTGGGCCATGGGAGCAGCTGACAACTTTTTTTTCTTTTTTTTTTTTTTAATGGCATATGTATAGTTTAAGGTAGAAGCAAATAGTAGCTTGGAGATTTTAATTTGTTTGGAGATGTTACCAATCTAAAGCCATTGATCTTACACTTTATAATGCTGCTGCTCAATTTAAGCTATGTTAGAGGAGCCTTGCTCTTGGGATGTCAAATCCAAGTATGAAAAAGTGTCATTAAAACACAGGTAATTAGAACTCACTGTCTATCCTTTTAAAAGCACTAAACTAAGTTGATTAAACTAAGTTGATGAGAGGAATACAGGGTCACTATCTTCTCTATGGCCATCAATGGGAGGTGGATTCCTTAGGCATTTAAATCACTGTTTTCCCACAAAATATTGCTCTTTTTCTTTGACCGGTATGTAAGAATAGACGATTCCTATAGTAAAGAGAGAATATATGGCAGAAATTCAAAATTCAGCTACAACACAAACCAAGCAATCAAAACTAGATTGATTTCAATGAAGTGTGCCATGTAGCGCTGTTGGTAGCACAGAGTTAGTCTGTAGGGATGGTGACCCATACTTCTCACTGTCAGAGTGCTTGCCTGGGAACTATTTAATGATTCCAGTTCTGCAAAGTGCTAAGCAATTTCCCAAGTACCTGTGGCTCCCACTGGCTTGCTGTGGGTCACCACATTCAGAGGCAGGAACCCAAAGAGAGATACTGTGCCCCTGCTAAAACTGGTGCTGTAAAAGACAGTTCATAAGAAAAGGTGACTGCTAAATAGAGTGTGGAGAGGAACTAATAATGCTTTCCACTGTAGGAAATTATGTGGTTTACTTGGTATGTTTTATATTTATTGTGCATGCTGGTGATTTGACTGCTTCCCTTTTATGGAGTGTATTTGGTTCTTAAAGGGCATTGGTTACTACCTGGTGTTTCCAATTTTACATAGGTTGTCACTGATTAAGTATCAAATAATAATACTTTACATATAGTAGTTCACAAAATACAGTTGTTATCACATGCCACTGGATGCATCTAGCATTCTTTAAATTTGTATTTCACGTAACTTGTCAATTTGTGCCACTGGATGCATTGATTATTTTCAGATTGATTTTTAGGGTATTTGTGGTCATTGGCTAAATTAGTGTTTCTTCTGAATGGCTGTTCTTTTCTACAGCTTGAATTTTATTTCAAAAGACCTAAAAGATGTGTGGAAAATAAATATGGAAAGTAGAAGTAAAACAGTGCAGCAAGTCTACCTATAGAGAGTACTTAAAATCAGATCTTAATTTTAAGGTTTGAGAGTTCTGAATGACAGGTTACTTCAGTATTTAACTCAGTCAGCCGAAGAAAAAGGGAAGTGAAGAATACAATCTGAAGGTTACAAATCTTATCTTGAACAGTATCTCATTGTTGGTATGAGTATTTGCACTTAGGAATTACTTCTGCTTTTTACTGTCACTCAAAAGGGATTAACTAAAGTCCAGCAAACCATCTGAGCCTTATGGGGAAAATGTAGAAGAGTGCTAATTGGCTGATGACAGAGAAAACTCATGAACAAAATTTGAGTCTGTTCTGCTGAAAGTATCATATTATGTTGTTTGCTCATGGAAAGAGACTGGAAGAGTCAAGGTATTTTTCTTGAATTTCTTTACTGCCATAAAAGCGTTTTGAATTACATACACTGGTAGAATTATCACAGTAAATTTGTTATGAATTTTATACATTACTGAAATAAGAAAAACAATAGAGAGTTATCTGTTCAGATAGGAGTTTTGCCTTTCATAATTTATTCTGACATATCCAGGACTTGGCTAAAGGTCACTGGCAAAGACAAATCCCTTGGATTTGTGGAGTTTGTTGTGTTGAATGCAGGGAGTTTTCATTCTGTGACAGACTTGGACATAGAGCCTGCTTAGATCCAAATACCCTGCCTGCCATTTGGACATGAGTCCTTCAGGCATACGTGCCTTAATGCCTCAGGCCAAATACTAGATTCAGAAGAATTTTCACAAGATGAAATGTGCTGTAGCCATTCTCACAGTCATTTATAGTGAAAGAATAACATCTTAATTGAGTTACATTAATTTCTGGTAATTATCATCCAATAACAATTCAATGTGGGAAATATTTTGTCATTTAAGGAGTGCAGCTGTTATTGCATATTACAGTTTGCTTGAGATTTTGCATAATTTACTGATAGGCAAACCTTCACATGTTCACATAGAAATTATAATATAATAAAAATAAACATAAACATATTTTATAATGCTCACATCTAATTGCAAATATTCCTATATCAGGAATAGTGTGGCCAGCAGGACCAGGGAAGTGATTCTGCCCCTGTACTCGGCACTGGTGAGGCTGCATCTTCAGTACTTTGTCCAGTTCTGGGCCCCTCAATTCAGGAAGGATATTGAGGTGCAGGAACATGTCCAAAGGAGGGCAACAGGACTGGTGAAGGGACTCCAGCACAGGCCCTATGAGGAGAGACTAAGGGAGCTGGGGCTGTTTAGCCTGAAGAAGAAGAGGCTCAGGGGAGACCTCATCACTCTCTAGAACCACCTGAAAGGAGGTTGGAGCCAGGTAGAGGTCGGTCTCTTCTCCCAGGCAACCAGCAGTAGGACAAGAGGGCACAGTCTTAAGCTGTGCCAGGGGAGGTTTAGGTTAGACATAAGGAAGAAGTTTTTTACAGAGGGAGTGATTGGGCATTGGAATGGGCTGCCCAGGGAGGTGGTGGAGTCACCATCCCTGGAGGTGTTTAAGAGACTGGGTGTCACACTTAGTGCCGTGGTCTAGTTAGACAAGGTGGTGTTGGATCAAGGGTTGGACTCAATGATCTCGGAGGTCTTTTCCAATCCAGTTGATTCTGTGATTCTGTGATTACAAGGAATAGCAATTTGAGAATAATATGATTGCTAATTGTCAGATCAGATTTTTCCGTGACATTAAAAAGATTATTTTTTTGAGCTGTATTTTTTTCTATTTTGAAAAGCTTTTCAAAGTTACCTTCTGCCTTTCTTGGTTGTTGTGTGCTCAGTTTCTCTTTAAGTGGTAACATCACTGAAATCTAAGTAAACGTATCGGTTTCTGACCCCAAATAATTTACTTATTAAAAGCTGCTATATAAATACCCCACAATGGATTGACTTGGTGGCACTCCATGTTTACTGAACTAATTTATATCCTAGTTGAACAAGTTCCAGTGTCTGAGGGAGTCAGTGGGAAGGTACCTGGGTACCTGAGGGAAGAATTTGTCTTGTATAAAATCATCATTCAAATAGAGACATTTTTGTCAATACCAGCTGTGAACACTGAAGGTAGAGTTTATTTTTCAAAGTACAATTATCACCAGAATATCTGAAGGTCTTAGTTACATTTACTTCCATGCTGCCCGTTTCTTTCATAGGATCACAAGTAATATAAGTTGGAAGGGACCTCTGGAAGACATCTGAGCCAAATGAGAGGACTGGAAGTAAACAGAACCAGAGAAATATATTTGCAAATGCTAAAGTCTTCAGATACTACTGGGAATATACATTAGAACCTGACATTTTATGTGTCACTGCACTGTTTATATTCAATGGTATACTTCTTTTACCATAAAACAACCATTTCACGTTAAAAAAGACAAAAAAATCCTTTTTTTAATCTGGCATACAGTTTCATAAATAGATCAGATTTTTTCCTAAGCATTTAAAAAGCACTGCATTACTATGCTGTCCATGCACTAGCATAAAGAGATGCAATCTAATTTTAAAGTTTAAGTTGAGCAGTTTGCGTGCTTGGATAGTAGAACTCTTCTCAGCAACGTCTTCTGCATCTGAACAGCTCTGCTGTCTGCTCAGAAATATACGGGTTTTTCCTGTTCAACTTTCTTTGATTAGTTTTGGGGTACCTTGGAAGTGCATGCGCATGGGTGGATTTTGTAGCTATCAGTCTGACCCCACTACAGCAGCAACACATACCATACATCAAGTGCATTATTGCAGGCAGTTCTGCTCCAAACATGACTCTTTTTTTCTTTAGTCTTTCCAATTACTTGAACAAAGGCTCAAGCAAAATGTCCTTGTGCTTTTATTTTGCCTAGTGTCATAGTAAGTCTCTAAAGAAAGGAATTAAGTTTTCAGTCAAGATTTGTCCTAAAAAAAACTAGGCTGTTTTCTCTTACAATTCCCTCACAAGTCTAGATTATGAGTTTTTTGGTAACTCCTTCCAGCACTTTGTCTTTCTGTGTCATCTTCAATTTGGGGAAAATCCCTAGTGTTTTCTTCAATATGACAGACAGGTAAATATATTCCTTCCCTTCTGTAGAAAGCATAGGGAGTGAAGTGGCTTACTATGATTATGCAAGGATATGGCAGAAGTAGAAAAATTTCTCAGAAAAAAGTTACAAGACTTGCCAAAGTGGCCCCTTTATTTGGTTTTCTCAAATGACAGCCTCTGCCAGAAGTTGTAGAAGGATTCCTCCCTGTTCTGTCAGGAAATAAATTGGTGGTAATAATTAGGCACCACAAAGTAGCAAATTGCTGGGTCTGCACTTCTATGCTTATTTACTTTTCCTCAACTGTCCACTACATATAAAAAATAACTGTCACTTTTTAATATTTAGTCTATTAAACTTCATTATTAATTTTATTATCACCCAAGCTGGCTAATTTGTACCAATCCTCTTCTTTCCCATTAATTTTTCAGAACAATGAAAACACCCCATTTCACAATGACATAAATTTTCTGTTTTGCCCTTGGTGCAGCCAGAGTTCACTCTGGGCAAACACAATCTCTGTGCTCACAGGGAGAATGTTTGTGGGGAAGAAAAACAGGGAAGAGTCAACAGCAATAGGATGGTGAAGGGGACACATAAATGAATATGGGACTTTGAGTGGAACAGCCATGACAAGGTTCTGCCTTCTGTGCTCAGAAAACCCTCAAATAGCATGCAATGTGATTTTATTTAAATATCTGCTTTCCCTACTGCAGCGAGGAATATCAGCAATTGATATTCCTGATATCAGCTTGTGTATACAGCATAATTATTACGGATTGTCTTCACCTGCCTGCCTGTCTGCCTGCCTGTCTGCCTGCCTGCCTTCCTTCCTTCCTTCCTTCTGGTTGGCTAGGTGTTTTTCTTTTGTTTCTTACATTGTTGTATTTATTGGACAATCCAATAGAACAGTGGTTTCACTAAGCTTTAGAAATGCTTTATTTAAATCAATTTCATTAGACTCTAGGAAGGCTCCTGTCTTACTTTGAACCATCTCTGTAGAAATGGGCTGCAAAAATAGTATCTAGCTTTGTTATGAGAGCAACATTGTCAGGGAAAACACAGAAAATACAGTGGAGCAAATAAACCTTGAGCTTGAGAGACTAAGTACAAACATTATAAAGCATTCAGTTGGTTTGGTTTGACTAAGGGGACAGATTTAACTTTTCATACATGAACAGTAACATAATAGTGTGCAAATGGGTAAAATACCAAAGAAGAATAATTTTATTCACAAAGGAATAAATGGCAGCAAAGGCCATTAGTAAAAGAAAAGAAAAGAAAACAAACCTTAGAGTTCCGTATCAGTGATATAAAGTATCACTGAGGTATAGTGTAAAAGACTATTGGAAATAGTCTTTTTCATTTGGGACCCTTTAATCTAGGCTGAAAAATATCTAGAAAATATAGGGCATATCCTTGTATTTGCAGAGATTTAATGCGACATTAATAAAGATTTTCTCCAACTCTAACTTCTGTGAATCAGTGTAATGCAAGAAAGCCAGAAATATGGATGACAAATGCAGTAGTTGATGTTTAATAGAAACTTAAAGTCATTTATGCAATGTCTTACCGTTGTTACAGAAAGTAAACAAATTACAGGGATGTGTCAGCAGAGCACAAGAGCAAACCAGGAGAAACCAGTACACAGAGACCCAGTAAGGCAACCCTAAAATACTTTTGTTTGGCCAGTGTCACTATACTACACACAGAAATTATGTTTGTAAACATGAACAAGCCCTTACCTATGATGACATCATTATGCTTACTTTCCCTAGGGAAAAAAAATCCAGCAAGGGATTCCCTGGTATAAAATTTTTATACTAAAAATGTAAGCATGTTCGATTCTGGTTTGCAATATTTTTCTCTTATATGTCTTAATTTAGAAGTCTAGCCTCTATTTGGGACATTCATTTATGGGCCTCAAATGTCTGCTGTTTGGGCTTCCATGACTATCACCTTTTTAGGATTTCTACCATGAATTTTAGGACAGAAAATGACTGTATCTTGGATGTAGAAGCACCTCGGATATCAGACTTTCTCACTGCCAACAAACTTCTTTTGACATTTTCAATTTGTAACAATTCTTGAGAGGCTGTTCCAAAGGTGATCTTACTTGTAACTCTTGTCCATATTTACCATGATTGCTCTTTTTTTCCTGGACCCCCTTTTTAATCCTTTATATTTAATATGATTTGTCTTGCTTATTTCAGATGTTAAAAGGGTAATAGTTTTTTACCGTATTCTATCATATTATTAAAAACATCCAGAAACTCTAGATTTATCAAGGGAGTTCTCATTTGGCAGTTAAATTATTTTTTTCATGAAGTGTATATTATCAGACTCTTTGAGAGGAAGCATGAGACTGAAATAATGAGACAAAGATCAAAGCTAGCAGCTACACAGAGTTTCTTGAGTGGAAGTCCTGACTGGAAAAGAGAAGCTGGCTGATGGCATTTTTTTTGTACAACTAATGAAAATTTCTCAAGAGGTTAAACCTTCTAATAGTTTGGAAGATGTAATAAAAACTCAGTTCAGACTAATACAGAGTTCCCAGCAATATGTCATATGTATGAAATTTGCACTCTATTGCTGGTAATTTTTCACCACCTTAAGCTTCTGTCCACAGAAGCAACCACACACAGGAGCAGTTGTGTTTATTTCAGAGCTTATTTTCAGAAAAACTGTAAAGGAGGGTCTCATTGCTGCTGATCTTTCTCTAACTTTTTTTATTCAGATGCTCTGTTCTTTTTAGCAGTACTTTTGTATTTTATCAGTACTGAAATTGAATCTGAAAGCCTTTGATTAAAATGATAGAATAACTGCCTGTGAGTGTTCATATTCCTTTACCAAAATGCTTCTAGATAAATGCAATAAATAAAATCCTAGTAAATTAGTAGGACTGGTAAAACATCAGTACATTTTCATCAAATTCCTTGATGTCTCATTAGGAACATTCATAAATTCTGACTTGTAAATAAGATCATGTTTCATTCAATTATCTGGAATACTCACTTTATAGGTACAATATATACGCAAACTTATTTTACTTAATTAAAGTAAACTTTTTTTGAGTTTTAAGGGCAGATCAGATAATGCAAGATGCAGAAAATAAGTGTGGAGAATAGGCAGGAAAAGAAGGAGAAATAACAGAAAAAATTTTTTAATGAAAAAGTATGAGAATTATACAATTTAGGTAATTTGTTGCATAAAGTGAAGTAAATTATCGAAAATAAGAGTCAGCCAGCAAGATTTATCTGTTTTCTGGGAAACTATTTAAAACTATTTTTCCCCTTACAACTGCAAGTAGTTTGGTATCATGTTTATATAGTATGGCCTGTGGCTTGTGTACTGTTTTATTATTTACTCACAAGGAAGAGCACCGTTCATTAAACCACCAGAAGCATTTTGTGCAGTGTTACAGGCTTTCTTTACAGGAGATCCATCACAATAAAGAGGACTGCAATTATTAAGATCTGACAACTACACAGTCTGAGTGATAAATATAAAAGCTCTTTAACTGCAATTCCAGCAGACTATAACCTGCAATAATCTCTAAAAATATAAAGCATTTCAACATTTTCATCCTCTATGATCGGTTCTAAATGTGTATGAATTTTCAGAAATGTTTAGAGACCTATCAGGAAGGTAAATATTGCCCAGAAAACATTCAATAGAAATATCAGTTTCTCATTTTTGTCAGAGTACAGCAAGAGATGTCTGCTCTGTGAGGGAGAGGACCCAGGGGAGTAAAATTATAATATGAAGAAAAAAGAAATTTTTGTTCTGAACTGTGAAGTCTCCTTAATCATGCTGCAGTAGGGTGTAGGCTGTCAGCTTGGGCACTCTCAGCTCCCTTTTCCCTGAAATTTGGTAGAAAAGATCTTGTAAAAACAGACACAAAGTCTGTTGTTTATGAAGTTGGCATAAGCTGTTTTCTAACTACTTCAATGCTCATGGGTTTGGTGGGATTTCTGCATCATTTAATCAATGCTTTGTAGTCCTAAGAAAGATTTTACTATGGCCTTGGATTGACTTGCCCTTTCCAGGACCATCCATGTTCAGATACTTGCAAGCCAAGTGATATGTTCAGCACAGACAGGCAGAAATGTTGAACAGCTGACTGGACTGTAAGAAAATGATGCTCAGTTGACAGTCATTTAGATGTGCTGGGGAGTTCCTTGCTGTGTAACACACATGAAATGTCTTACAGTAGTATTTAAGCTGTCTAACACTGATCCAGTCTTTCCATAAGATTCAGGAACTTCTTTTTCAGGGAAACGTCTTACTGGCAGTTCATTCTCAGTGGAAGATTGTCTTCCTTTCTTATCTCAAAACCATCCTTCCTTGGAGAAACATAACAGCAATTACTTCACTGATCTGAAGAATTATTTTTCTCAGCAGTCTTGCCTGGAGAATAAGAACATCAAATATTTCCTGTGATTGCCTTTGTTTATCCAAACCTGATAAACCATAGTATTTCCATGAAAATGAATCATCCAGTTTCTCGTTCTAACTGAATTACTTCCTTCCTGGAAAGGAATTCTTCCGCTTCCTGAAGACCACCCCAGCCCCAGCCTGGGCTTCTTGCTCTTGGCAAGTCTTTGCTCAGAGCTTAGAGTCAGGCCATGTTAGCTTAAGAGCTAATTTAAAGTATTCCTTACTGACCACACATTTCTCAGTAAGACAGAATCCTATTCTAATGCTGTCATCCTTTTCTTTATTTCTTTTTTACTCGATGCAATAGATATGCAACTGTAAATATGCTTGTATGTCACTGAAATCCAAAAGGCTATTTTATTTGGTTATAGATTTGGGGCTTTTTTGCATGTTTGGAAACAGGCTTATCTAGAGAAATGTGTGAAGTCTGCCACTAGACAGTACTGTAATACAGGTACCAAAGAATAAAGGGAAAGGTGGAAAAGGAATTTAATTTTTGTCCTGGAATATGAAAATTATGGAGTAGCAAATCAGTTTTTCAAGTTTGAAAGATTACTAGGTTTCCATTCTTCTAAAAGAGGTAAGGAAATATACTTTATTATATACTTTTAAAACATCCACAAAAATTAGTTTTTCATATGAGAACTCTAATTCTGGAAACCAGCTATTATAGTTAGGTCTGAACATATCAGTGGCAGAAGTTAACCTAAGTTTTCACCTAATAATAGATATGATATTTCATTCCAGTAATCAGCTGCTGCTAACACAGGGAAGAGAAAATTTAGAGATGTTGATTTATCTACTGTTGATTATGCAACATTGGATAACAAAAAATAATTACAGATAATGCAACAGTTTTTGTTTTTATAAAACGGTATACAAAAATAGTAAAGCTGAATTAATTTCTACAATATCCCAAGAGAGCAGTAACTTCTGAAGAAAAGCTAAAAGGAAAATAAGCAGTTTTGCAGGAACAAGTTATTTTCACCTTAATTGTCTACCAAAAACAGATTGAGCATCTTTACAGAGCCATTAGCATATTTTCCACTCTATTTTTATCCAGGAAGACTCTGTTCCTCTCTAGTTCAGACTTAAGTGTTTTGCTTTTGAATAATTTTATAGTTGTGGTAGGTTGCTCCAGTGGCATGGCCCACTTGCTTTAATCACTATACTACATTCCAGAGTGGTAAGGAGTAATTTTATTCTGTTCTGTAATTCCATCATCCTTCATTTGCTGAGATATGCAGCAAATGGATGTGGAAAAAATGCGAGGTATCATGAGAAAGATAAAAAAATAGTTCCAAATTTAAAAGTATTAAAAATTATTGCAAATTAATAACTTCTATTTGAACTCAGTATGTTTATTTAAGATTGTCTTTTTTTTAAGTTATTTTAGCAGAAGAAAATGTATTATTAAAATTAATTTCATATCATAATTGGCTTTAATAATTTGTCCTCTAAAATATGTCATTTCTTTGATAGAACGTGGTGCTTTACTTGAGCAAATACCTGTTGATAAATCCGTTATTTAAATGTTGCAAAAGATTATACACATTATGTTTATTTATCAACAAAAAACCTGCCTATATCAATAGTAAACAGCTTGATTTCATGCGCCAGATTGGAAAACAACTTTAAAATGCTTATTATGCCAGAGCTACCTTTTCTGACACCCTGAAAGCTCTAATTTCATTATCACCACCTGCCATTGCTATTATAGATTCATAGATGAAGATGAAAATTGTAACCAGTGAATCTTCCCTTATTCTAATGAAAAAATAACTATCAAAATTATGCACAACCAAAGGAAAAAAAATAATCAGGATTTCTCTCTGGCGTGCCCAGGTTCTGCCGATTACAAAAAAAAAAGGTATCCATTCAGGAACAGGCTCAAACTTGCTGGTATTTTGCCCCATTCTGCCTGAAACAACATGAAAGCAACAGAAGGGATGAGAAAAACTTGTACAAAAGGAACTCAAAGCCTTTTGACTGCTGTAGGTGAGGCTGTATTGAATCTCAAAGGTGAGGGTAGACTTCAGGCTTTTGGACCAAAAAATCTCTCAGGCTAAACATTCCAGAAAGATGGATTGCCAAAGAGTTACATTTTTCTGTGCTTATACTTGGGAGTTTGCAGTCTGTTATGTGTTCATGTCATTAATATAGATACTGGTAACATTAAAAACTGGCATAAAACAGGTGAATCAAGCTAAGTCATGCAGCCAGCTAAACTATGATACTTTATCATCTGGCAGAATTTTGGTTACAAAAATCTGAATTGACCTGGCTGGGCTGCCCTGCTTATGGCTCCTTACAGGCTGTCAATTGAATTTTCTAAGAACTCTACCCTCTGATATATCCATTTTCCCCACCACAATTGGATGAATAGAGAATTATGTCACATCTTCATTTACTAACAGATTTTTGTCATTGAGACCCCTTCTACATTCCTACTGCCATATGCACCATGGAGTGCTGATGTAATGCGGGAATTCATAAAGACTATCAGACATTCAGGTTAATTAACAGTTTATTAACAGCCCTTCTGGCCTTTGCAGTTAATACTTTGCCAAATTCAAGAAATAATTTGAATAGGTAATTATGAATGCTATTTAAAAACAATGAATTGAAGCATCTACAAGATTTTACCTTGACAAAAATGTGATTGCTAAAATTGCCACTGACTAATACATAGAAGGAACAAGCAGCATTTAAAAGGAAAAAAGTGCATTCCCATTGTCCACAAAAATTCATTAGAAATAAAGAAATTTGGAGGGTCTCCAAAGAAAGGAATATGAAATGGAAGAGAGAAAAAAGTAATTTCTTAGAAATCTTTTTTAATGGATGAAAATATGCACCATCCAATGTCAGTTGTCAGGAACCGGGCTTTGCAGCAGGCTGGGGTGATTATCTCACCACAATGCATATTACAAGACTGGGGACTAAGTAGTCATTGTCATGCACAATTCAGTATTTATAACAGTTTAGATTTGATTACTACCGCCTTGAAAAAGTTGTTATTTACAAACCGAAATGTATTCTGTCATAGTCTGGCTTTCCAGTCTGCTTTTCATTCACTCATGCCCATAAATCACCATTTTCTGTTAATATTATATAAGGTTACACTAACATCCTTAATGTAACAGTATTTGAAGCCAACCATTTATGAAAATGAATGGTTTGCATACGTAGTGGTAAATGTCTGAAGTACCCAGAGGGTGGTTAAAATACAGTGTAATTGTATACAATACAAAGGTGTAGATCAGTTTCCTATTTTTGTTGCCTTTTAACAAAAGCCATAGATTATTGCAGCTGCAGAGTTGCTTGGTCTTGGGATGACCTCTAGGGGTCACCTGATACTTTCTCTTATAAAGCACAGGGTTTATGTCATTATTTCTAAATCACCCCAAGAAATTAAAGACTTCTTGAGTGGTTTTTCACTTTAAGCTAATGATGCTCTGGTTTGTATATGAACTCTTATTTGTTCAAATCTTTTACAGTCTTTCCTAATGTGTAACCTAAATTTTCCCCTCTGAATATTAAATGAGTTCCTCGGTCTTCTTTGATTAATCCAAAAGATGGCCTACTTTTTGACATGCCTTTAATTATTTGTAGACAGTTCCTGTTATGTCATTTTCCTCCGGATGGCGGGATTGCTTAACTCTATAACCCCCTCTATAATAGATGGTGTTTGGAAAACTACAGTCTACCCAGCTGGCTTGGCCAGCACATCCTTTTAAATACTGTGTCCCTAGACAATTCTCTGATCTTTAATCAGTGTTGAGTACTGCATAGCCATCTTGCTCAGTATTTGGGTTGTGCTTTTCCAGAGTGAATGAAAAGTTACATCTAAGCCTGAAGGGAACCCTACAAACAAGGAGGAGGAAAAGGCCAACTTAAGGGGAAAATTAAGAGTGATGTTAAGAGGGGCAGCAGCCACGAGAGTCCTGAAATTCTCTCCCCTGTGTCAGTCAAGTGTGACTACAGAACAGCAAGAGCTGATGTTGTTCTAATGAGCTCAGGAGAAGTGTGTACATTGTTTCCCTTCTTGCATAGAAGTGTTCCTGTGATGGGAGGCAGGTTTCTTAGATTCTCCTTGCCATAAGTTGGCATATGGCATGACATTCCAGTATCTTCATACAGAAAAATAACACATTTCTCTCTGCTGCAGTAGTTTGAAATATTAACATAGGATGAATTTATATTTGATTCTGGGGAGAGAATTAAAGGTCATTGTACCTTTGCTTTGCATTTGCTATGTAGCAATCCCGTCTGCCCCTAAAAGATAGGAATTTACTGAATCCTTAATGTGGTTTTGTATTTATACAATGTATGTTTTGTCTTTGATTACTTCCTAAAATTGTATAGATTTTTTTCCTGAAAATAATAAAAATAGTTTTCATTCAATGAGTATTCTATAACTTTAGAAGGTCTTTTAACTGATTCGTGTCAAGAAAAGGAAATCAGAAAATATTTAGTGGAGAAAATATTCTGGAAAAGTTTTCAGAAGAGTCTGAACATATACTATGTCCATATTTTTGGTCATAAACAGACATTTGTTTTGAATTTTCAGTCAAAACAAAATAGTAGCATTGTAGTTTAAATGGCTATTCCATTCATTTTCATGTGGGATCATTATTCATACCCATATTTCATAATAGTCTACAGTCTACTGATTCCTCTGATTTACCATGGTACTTATTCAGAAGGAATCTTGTACTATAGTGAAAGACCTTGAGGGATTCTACTCTTCCGGGGAAACATAGAAACCTTAATTATAGATCCTGTGAGAAAGTCACTGATTTGGAAAGATAGTAATTTTTTTTTAAAATTGGAATAAAAAAAGTTATTAATACAGAATACTCCATTTTGTTTTACTTATTCAGAACATACAATTCAAGAAAGAAAGGCTTTGACTAGATTTCCAGATGATAATTCAGTAGTTTTAATGGAACACGTTAATTATGAAGAAATTACATCTACCAATAAAGTAAACAGCATAGTAAAGATACTGTGTATCTTTTGATTCTCTTCTGACTTTTTTTTCTGATCACTCTACTTTATAATCTGTCTGTCAATTTGCTACTAATACAGTGAGAAATTTTACACCGAACAGTCTTAGAAATAGAATGTTTCTGTCTAATATTTGAATAGTGCAAATATATTATGGCCACCATTACAACACCATAACTATTTGCAGCATGGCCTTTGACAGCAATGGCAATATTCAGTATTTAGATTTTTTAAAAAACATGTATATGCATCTTACAGTGCCACTAAATATGCATTTGCAGCCATATATTTAGTGTTTGATTACATTCTGCATGCATATGTATGCATTTCTAAAGTCAAGGAAAATTTATTTTCTTTTGGAAGCTCATCATCTCATGGTGGTTTTGGACTAACTATACTATCCAGCTCAAAATTATTTTTCTCAACTAGCCTTCTCTCTCTAGCTCTCTGGGAAGCATTTATTCCTTCCTCTCTGACTTACAAGTATTAAAAATAGTACATTTTCTGGAAAAGTATTAGAACAAAACAGCTTCTATGATTTTATGCTTTCCTTTTCCACATGAAGATCAAGCGGCTGAGCCAGGTGTCTCCTTACTTCACTTCAATACTTCATTATTCCTTCCTTTCTCCCAGTAAAAACATGCATACTAACATTCACACACATCCCCTTTGTGGGTCCATGGTTAATTTTCTAATTACTAGGAAACAAATATACAATTCTGAGGTAATATTCCGCTTTATACATTTCTTAGTCAAGAGTAAGAGCAGATTTTCACTACTTTTCATTGCTTTGCTTTCTGACCATACATTAGATTTTATCTGTTCACTCACCTCTCTATTTTGTTTTCTAGTTAGTTAAAGGGAGAATAACCATTGTGGTCACAAGAATAAAATGGATCTGTGTACTTTTCCTAAATTTGTTTCTTTTCATCAACCTACTTGAAACCAGATTATACTTCATAAGAATAGTTGATATGGAAAATGCAAGATGCTTCAAACTAGATTCTATAGGCTTCTAGAAACTACTTTTTTTTTTTTTTTTTTTTTTTTTTTTTTGCATCAATTAAGGTTGCAATGGGGTCCTTTTAGGGAAATTAAAAAAAAAAAACAACCTGAAAGCCTCAAACCTGTACTACCTCAAGAACTCCCTTGTGCTGTCTTTTGCTCTCAGAGAAACTGTCTTTACAAATATTCCATGTTTATAAGCACCACCACCGTTAGAAATTGATCAGATAATTTTTGACACCTTTTTCAAAGACAGGTTAAGATGATATGGAGTTACTCCATTAATTTGGCACTCAGGTACCAGCTAGTTCTCAGCAAGCAAGACCAGATGTTGTGTGAGCCTGTACGGACAAAACCTCTCTATTTGTACATTCAGTTGATTTTCAGATATTAAATTTCTTCTTTGACTGATGCTTAATTTCTTTATAGACCCATGAGATTGTCCTGGAGGAAAAAAAAAAAAAAAGACGAAGAGCATAATCCCTGTTTGCCAATGAGAATTCCTCCCTAAACCCCAGCACATCACAGCAGAGACTCTAGTGGTTTCAGAAGATAGCTCCAGTTATCTCTTTGGCTATGAGTCCTACAATGACTGCATCCCACACAACTTTATTTGGACTTTTTCTTTCCAAAGAGACTGTATAGTCCAAATTTATCAGCTTCTTTGAACTTCTCTCCAACATGGAACAATTTTAAGAATAAAAATCAAAATAAGTTCTGATTTTTTTCTGAAAAATGGCCATTTCAGCTTTTAATTATGAGATTGGAATTAAAAGAAATGTGTAAAGACAACTCTGGTTGTAGTACAATATCCAGATTTCTTTCTAGTCCTTAACTTTTCTTCCTCCAGGATATTTAAGCTATCAGAAGTGTTTTTCCTATAAACAAGATCCCATCCTCTGAGTGCTGACCCCGAGCTGAAAATAAAGCCAGCTTGCAGGACTGGCGTAAATTCCCCATGAGATTTCCCCGCTTAAACCAGCATTCTGTTAGCCTTCTGTGTTCAAAAAATGACAACTTTCTTTCTCTTCCTCACTTTAAAGTCCCTGCTTCTTACCCAAGCCAACACAGCTGCTTCATCTATCTTCAGTTAGTGTATTCCCTTTCTCCTGATTTGCTGCAGCACTGGTGGAAGTGTTACACTCACTGTTGAGTTATATATCATGAGAATTACATAAATAGATTTTACCAAGTGCATAGTCTTTCATTGTGTGCTTGACTTTAAGGGACTGTGCATCGTACATAATTCCAATAACAGACTTCTGTGATTCTTGTTTGCAGCTCTCCCTCTCCCCATGTCCTTTCTCACCTGTATATTTCCCCCTTAAGCAGCTATTGGGACATTTTGACAAGTATAATTTACTAATAGAATTTTCTAATTTTTTTTGTTTATCTATTGGATTCACATTATGATTTTGCTTGCTCAGCAAATATACATAAACAATTATTTTACCTCAATATCTGAATATTATTATGTTAATGTGTACCTCTAATAACCTAGTGTATAAAGTCAATCTGCTCACTCCCTATTCAGAAAATTCAAAATCAACATATTTGGCTCTGAGAAAACATTGTAAAATCAGTCCAGTTAAATATTTTAAGTCATTTTATCTTGCTTCTTAATGAAGATCACTTCTTTACTTGAAAACACGAATTAATTTTATCTTGCTTAGACTTTCTAGATCCCTTGATAGAGTATAAACCAGTAAGGGTATGGATATCAGGAAAACAGTTCAAATTAGCAAATACTTCTTTCTAACAAAAAGGAGTCAAGTTATTATAACATAGACCTTTACAGCAGTATTGAAAGAAAAAAAAAGACAGTGTGCAGGTGCAGGCATGTCTCACCACTGATGCAGCCATGACACCTACTCAGCTGTAGGTGGTCAGACCTTAGAGAAAGTGCTGAAAAGGAATCCAGGCAAGAAGGTCTTGAATCCAGGCAAGAAGAACGGGAAATGTACCTCATGCTAAAATCATGCAGATCTTCCCTGTCAAAACAGTACAACAATCTGGGTTCACATTTACCCCCTCACCAAACTTCTAAATTTCTAAAACTGCCCTTTCTTTCACCATCGTGCTAGAAACTTTCATCCTTTCCTAGGACTTGCTAGTTGTTACATACTTGCTTCCTTCATGGAGAGCTGCTATAGTCTGCAATATGTTACAATCAATGGAAGTAATGAAGTTTATGGCAGGTATAGAAAGCAGCTGGCACATCTACAATGCTCTGCCATCATCACATCGGCCTCACGCTGACAGCCTTAACTTGTTCCTCCTCTGGCTTAGCAATCCATTAAATTATTGCTCCTATCTCAGAAAGTTGTTAATGGATCACATCCCACCTATACTAAAGATCTGATTTCAGTTTACAAACGCAGATCACAAAATCCAGGAGAAAGGGAGCTGGAACTATGCTAAAAGTCTTGTTAGTTGCAAGGATAGAGATGTGGAGATCCAAGGTATTGGAAAAATTTAGACAAATCCATAAACATCATTCAGCATTCTAAAGAATTTCAAAGCATCTGCTTTGAAAAGACCTGTTCATGTCAGAACAAAAGTGAAACTGACAATTTAGATATAAAATTTTAAACTGCATTGACATGTTTTGAAAAGATAAAAACAACATTTTGAAACGGTCATTTTCATATTTACACCCTCGGTCTTTGGAATTCTATTCAGGAAATGTTGCTAAATGTTTATGTTTTCTTCTGATTCAGGATGAAACTAAACTTTTGTATTCTGTTCAGTCCTTCTCCATATGGGCTACATCAAATCTATATAAACACCAGACTGCGTCTATAAGATTTTATTGGAAAAATGGAGCTCTGCAAAGAAGCAGAGAGTATTCAGTTAAAATCAAAATAACTTTCCAGATCTCATTCTAAGATGTGCTTTTGAACCAATGCTTAGCATTCCCCAACGTTATTTTGGCAGGACTAATTAGCTAAAATCAGTTATGATATAGAGAACTGTTATCTCTAGGAGTTTGCTAGAATGATTGCTACTTTAATCATTCCTTTCAACTCTCAACTCAACAGTTGATTTTAGTGATTCATAGGAAAATGTTACTGCCTTTACTCACACACGTGCTAGTGTATTCGAAGTCAGCACTATTTTGTGGTTGAGTCAGTCCAATTGAGCTGTTGCACGTCGCTGAGCTTGGTGGCTTATGTGCATGTTATCGACGCTGTTTATAACCAAGAGAACTATTTATATATATGATAGTTTACACCTTGAAAGATTTGCTTTTGAAAAAATGCAGCTTAGCACTAGTTTGAGACCTAATTAATGCTCTGAGGGACATCCACTCAGAGCCTCAAATGGGATTTATTTTGGTGCTCAAATCCATCTATGATTAAAGTTCTATATAAGCACATGCAGTTGGGCATGCCAAACAAAAGGGCTAGTGAATTAGGTTTCTACATTTAATCAGCGTGAGGTCTCTGAGAAGCTTGAGTATGAACTTGTATGTGTGCCTGGAAAGTTTGCCTTGCTGGTGTGCTGGGTCTGCAGCTACTACATCATCCATCTGTGTTCTTCCTCTTGCAGAGCCTGAAAATGACAGTGAATTTTAGCAGTGTGACTTGTCTGTGTAAAACTGTGCCTAGAGAGAAAGACTGAGTTTTTTCTTTCTCTCATTTATTAAAGATTTTATTTCACAGATGATGGAAAGCCTCCATAGGCAGGATCAGGGCCTGAGGCACCTGCCTGACTGGTGTCTTGGATAGGTCTGCCAGGAATGGGCTGGAGAAATGGAGCCGGTGTCAGTAACCACATCCTCCCCATCACTTCACCTGCTGTAACTGAGTAAAATTTTTTGTCTTAGTAAAATGTTTCTTCCAGCCTCAGCCGGCTGAGCTTGTCAGATAATGTGCTCAGCCATCAAGTGTGTAACTTCCTCAGGGAAACCGAGATAAGAGCTGCCATGGGGAACTGAAAGTGCAACTCTGTCCTCTGACATTTTGTAAACTTAAATTATAGGGGCGTTATCTTTTGTATTGTGTTTCACTTATTAGACTGCGCGGGTGCTGCTTAATGGATGCAGTTACCGAAGTAAACAATCCCGTGGGATGCTTATTTGTTCGTATTAACGCAGGAATTCGAGATCGGATGAAATTTATGTAGACGCTCGTGTTAGGGGAAAAAAAAAAAGAAGTGGTTCTGCCGAGGGAGCAAAGGAAGGCGTTCTCCAGCCGGCGGCGGGGACGAAGTTTCGCCGGCGGCTCCCACGGCCCTCGAGCCGCCCCGACTCTGCGCCCCGGCCCCCGGCAGGCCCGGGGCAGCGGCGCCCTGCGGAGTGCCCCGCCCGCGCGGGTGGGCGCGGGGGAGAGGCAGGGCCCGTATCCATATATCCATAGTAACGGCGGGGGCCGGGGGAGGCGCCGCGGCAGCTCCCGCCCGCCGCAGCCCGCGCGGCGCCGGCACCGCACCGAGCCGCGGTGAGCGCGCGCGCGCGCCCCCGTCCTGCTCCGCCCCTCCCCCCCGCGGGCAGCGCGGCCCGGAGCGCGCGCGCGCGCGTCCCCGCGGAAGGCGGGAGGGGGACCGGGGGACCAGCGGGGGCGCGCGCGCGGCGGCGGCTGGACGGGGAGGGCGGCGGGGGCTCCGGTGTGCGCGGCTCCGCGGCGCTCTCCCTGCCTGACTCACCGCGGGGCGCGGGGAAGATGCTCAGCGCGGAGGGGTAGCGGCTGCGGAGCAGACGTCGGGGCCCCCCCTCTCCCCTCTCTCCCCGCCCCCGCCGAGCTCGGCAGCTCAGCCCGCCGCCGCCGCTCTAGGTGAGACCGGGGGGCAGGGGAGGGCTGGGCGAGCACGGGGGGCCGGGCACGGGGCCACCGGGCACCGCCCCCGCCCCGCCGCGCAGCCCGGAGGCGTGGGGGGCAGGAGCCAGGGACCCGGCGGGCCACCCCCGGCGAAGGGAAGAGCCGGGAGCGGACCCCGGGGGACGGGCGGGCGGGAGCCGGCGGCGCCTGCGGTTGCCGCGTTCGCAGGATTATGTCAACCCGCGCCTCGCCGGTGCCGCTGGGGCGAGTGTCGGCGGCAGCTCCCGCCCGGCGGCGCTGCGGGGCGCCGCGCTCCCGGGCGGGCGGGGGGCGGCCGCGGGGCAGCGGGGGGCGGCGGGGCTGCCGGAGTTTGAGCCGCCGGAGGGAGCCGGTGCTGGGGGCTGGTGAGTTCTCACCGGGCCGTCGTGGCCGGGGGAGCGGGGTGCCCCGGGCAGCCCTGCCCGCCCCAGTGTGCTCCCTCCGAGCCGTGCGGACCGGTGATTAATGCGGGGGGCGGTAGGCGCGCACCTCGTGTACCGCACGGGAGAGCGGCAGCGCGGCCCGCAGAGCCCGCAGCTGTCTGGGGGGCTGTGTCCGTGTGTGCGCTGCACACCTCTGTTTGCTTGGGTCTGGGAACTTGGCCGTGGTGTGCCGTGGTCCGAAACTTGCCGGGCGAGGTCTTGGCTTCACGGCACCGCTGGTTGTCCGCTCGGTTATTTCAGGAATGCTAGTTGGGCGAAGTGCTACGGTTGTTAAAAAAAAAAAAAAAAAATTAAAAAAAAGGGATGAAAAGTAGAAGCGAGTAGAGATCAGAATGATGGTTTGTGCTTCAGCATCTCAGAAAAGGTTCACGTTTGAAAAATATATCGTACAATAACGAACAGTTATTGTACCTTACGGCAAGAAGGCAGCATTGGTATTCGGAGAGAAGCAAACGATAACTGAGAATTTAATCTGGAATTCGGTTTGCTGCACACGTGCAGTAACAGTTTTCCTGAGCATTTTTAGCATGTGGACTGATGCATGTTGCCATGTGCCTCGCAAAATTCCTTTAGCTCTGTGAGCAGTGGCAGTGTCTGCCCATACCCACAAAATCAAGGTGTGCTCCGTACCATTCTTAACAGCAGCTGTATTAGTGAGGAATGCTACAGTGTGTCCATCTGTGACAGGATTACCGATAGAACGCATTTTACTGGTTCCTTAAAGAACGTTTTAACTTGTTCCGTTAATGAGACACAGAATAGTGTTATAGTAGACCCTGGCATGATGGATAGTAACTTTTCATTTGAATGCACTTTAAGAACCAATTTGTGTCCTCTTCTGTATATGCCAAAATATAAAATATAGTCACCTCCTAGAAAAAGCCTCAGTGGAAGGTTGCCATGTGACTTTTTCCCCCCCCCCCCCCGAATAAATATGATTACAAGTTGTAAGCACTCCTGTAGAGCTGATACTTGTTTGCTGAGTACAAAACCTTGATCCTGTGGTGTGTAATTACAATAATGAATTAAACCTCCATTCTGATGGCATCTTAAATTCGGTGGCCCTCTGAAAAAAATGGAGAGTAAGTGATTTTAGCACATGAATTTTGATCTGTTGACACTTGCTCACTAAGAGATTTGTTCTTTTTGATATGTCTATATAACTTATACAAGCTGCAGTTGTGCTGCCACTCCCATACTCTCTTCACCTTACACACCTGAGAAGTTCCATTTAAAGAATTTGTGCAAATGGTTGACAGATAAGAATTGGAAGAACTTGCTGATATATTCAAAGTAAGCTCTGCTTTCTGTACTATTGGTGAGCGCCTTTATAATTTTTTTTTTCCAGAGAAAGGAGAATGTGATAGTCAGGAAGAGATAAATTTTTCCAGTAAGAAGGCAAATTAAAATGTACTATACATACTCATTCCACTTGGAAGACATTTAAGTGCAGTACCCCAAAATTAATTCAGAAAGCTGAGAGCCTGATGCTTTTTCTCTTAGCATTTTTCTTGGGTGGGGACGAGGGGAGAATGACACCTCTAATTGGAGTTAAAAAGGGAGGGTAGAGGATGTGGAAATTTGGAACAGAACTGTTGATGAAGCTGCCATCAAAGGCAGCTGCACTGAAGTAAGAACCTAAAGCAAATTGGCTCTAGGTAAAAGTTTTGCTACTGAGGAACTTAAGGAGGGAGCGGTGACCCAGGTCAGTCATGATTTGATTTACATTCCAGGAGGAAGACATTTTAGTGTTGGAGGAATCAGAATTCTGTGTTGGAAATGCTCATTTTAATTTATTTCCATCAGTTGGGAGGGTGCAGATTTTACTTTGTTTTAACTGGCATTTTGTTAAGGATCTTTGTATTTATTTGTTACATGTTAGTAATAGGCATAATGAATAATATTCTTCACAAATAGTAAACTCCCACCTTGCTTTGGGCAGACTGAGAAACTGTCAAGCCTTGGACTTAAGCTCTCTTGGCTCTTGATCCTGAGACCTGCTCTGCATGCAGACTGCAAGTTAAAGCAGAGATGAGTGAATGGCATCGTTCTGGGTCCAAGCTTATTCGTTTGCCAAATACAAATCATGACTAGATTTTTTTCCTGATGATCCTATTATCACAATGCTTTGCTTATTAAATGTTGAAAATTTGTACTAGTCATCCAAATCAACAGTCATTATGATGAACTGACTAGCTTTTACTCTGAGAGATGTGATTTGGTATTGTTTTTGCATTTGGAAACATGTTGGCTTATACTATTTCACATTTTCAATGTTGTCTTCACAGTTATATGACCTGTAAGCTTATTTTTAAGAAATCACAGTCAAATTCTGGAGAATAACACCTTTAGACAATTATACCATCCTGGCATTCTTTACAATCCAATGCAATTTTTTCCTTTGTGTAGGCAATAACACAGGGCTGCTTGTATTTGATCTTTTAGTCCATGTGCCAACTATGCCAGCTTGTCTACAAGACAGTAGTCATGGTTCCAAGTATCAAAGGGTTATGCTTCAGATAAACCTGGCTTTGACAAGGTAATTAAGCTAGGAAAAGTGTTTCATTGTCATAGTTTGCTTGCTGTCTCTATCCACAGTCTTTCTGTATTTTTTTTGCCTTTGAGGAGAAAAGCATCGAAGTATTTGAGAATGTTAAATTAAGTATTTTGGGCACTGTGGTTCAAAGAAGCAGGTCTCTACATACCTTATTGTCAAGTGTTTAGCTCTATACAGTGTCAGTCTGCTCCCATATTTGAATTGCTCTTGGAGATTGCCTCGGTTTACAGATTACATGTAAAGACAGTGGACATTTTTGGGACAGTTGCAGTGTTCATACTGCTTTTAACATGTAGTCTGGGAGAAGAAGAGATACCTGGTTGGGTTGGAGTTCTTTTCCTGCTTTTATATTTAGGTACTCTGGAGCAGTAGAATTTTTCTAAAAGTCCTTCAGTCAACTAAGAAACATTTCTTCCTCTCTCCAAAGAGTCTTCATTTAAGAAAAACCCTGAAATTTGGGCTAGATTTACTCTTACAAGCTTGAGCATAGAGTTAAAGAAAGGATCTTGTTGACATTATCATCCCCAATGAATTTCTCTGAAGTATCTTGCAACACTTCAGATACCAATTGTGCCTAACTTCATGTTAGCTGCAGGTGCAAATCATTATGTCTAGCATAAGGGAGTGATGTTACTAGTGTTGAACAAACCTTAGCCAAAGGAAAATCGCCAGGGAGATAGCCTTTCTTCCTGGTTGAAAGAATGGTGATTCTGTGTTGAGAAGTGCTGGCACATCTCCTGGAGACCGTCTCTGTCCTTGGATCACAGAGTCAAAGAGGTTCTTATTGTCATGGAAATGCTCAAGCAGGAAGGAGAAAATCCAGGACCATCTCTGGTCTTCCTCCATTCCTTACTTATTGCCTTCAGCCTCCTACTAGTGGGGTATTTCTAACTCAGTTGACTGAGGAACATCTTCAAGAGTTTTGCAATGCCTTTCCTAAAGACAAATGATATTTGGTCCCTGCTTGACCCATCCTGTGGGGTAGATAGTATCTTTGATATCTCTAGAGGAATAACCAGAACATACAGGCTGCAGTGTTACCAGCACTAACAGTGGTACCCAGCATTTGTCTCTTTTTCATTAGGACGCAAATTGTAATATATCCATGCTCCGAGAACTGAGTTTGGGTCAAATGCCTGAAACACAGCTTGATCAAGAGAAGAGGTAATGAGCAAGGACAGTGTGTCTGAAGACCTAAAATCTCTGGCTGTTCTGTCACTTGAGGGCACTTGCTCGACGTTAGAAAGCAGTCTTCAGCGCTGAATATACACACTCTGCGGATGGTTAAGATTGTACTTTTTTCCCCTTGGGGATATTGATATCCTGGCTTTTTTCCAGGACTTGCATGATCCCTTGCTAAACAACCCAAAAGAAGAGCACTTTTCCTTTGGGAAAACCAACTGGAAATTCCACCTGGTCCAGAACTAAGTAATTGTAGCCATCCTGTTTTCTCTAAATTTATCACACGTGCTATATGCTTATCAGCAGTGCCTGAAATAAGTAAGTGTTTGGTGGGGTAAAAAGGTCTTGGGAAGCTTGAGATGGAAGTTCTTTCTCCCAGGCCTTTGTCTTTGGAGTTTGCTCTTTCTAGAAACATGAAACTGGAATGTGTTAAGGAAAGATATGTCTCTTTTCTTATGTTTTCCCAGCTTTTTGGTGTAGGAAATCCAAGGTGATTTGTATGAGGTTTGTTATGTGTAATTGGTTTGTTCTTCTTCATTCTGTTCGTTTCCTGCAGTTGGCAAACATCAAGAGAGGTTTTTCTAATGTTTAGAATATTTTAAGTTCTGATGCTGCGAAAAGGGTAAATTTAATAGTAGCTGCAGTAATAGCAGATGAAGTCAGCAGGGAGTTTTGCCTCTTTGACAGCAGATTTTAGACCATTGTTTAATTTTTTAAGTTCTTTTTTTTCAGAAAGTCCTTCTCTACAGTGGAGAATAAACATTTAGTTTTGCAGTACTTTTAAACGTGGTGAAACATGAAGGTGATAAACATTTGTTTTGCTTGTCTGACTGTGGATGATCATCTAAACTCTTCATTTAGTTGACTGGTCCTCCCAGTTGCAGAGTGAAGTCAGAGCTTCAGTGCTTCTGGGTATTTCCATGTATGCTGCCTTTGCTGGTTCTGTATACTTTGAAGTAAAGCTTTTGCAGTTATGTCAGTGTGAATATATGCCTCTTTTGCCAAGTGTCATCATGGCTGGGCTTCGTGAACGAAGATGTAGGAAGGCTCTATCCACGTTTGTTACAAGCACGCTGGTGGCTAATGAGGCCAATTCGAGATAGACATGTCCGATTGCAAAAGGCAGAGCAGAAAGACTCTTAGGTGGTATATTCTGCAAGACACGATTTGCCATGTGTATACCGAAGATAATTTCTTTCTCTGTCATATATCTGTTCACTGAAGAACACTATTACACGCAATATCTTTGTTTCTAAGTATTGAGAATGGTGTTAAAAGCCACTGGTAAATTGGTAAGCCACAAAAATGGTTGGATGTAATTATTCCTAATATAGGAAAATGGAAAGTCAATTACAGTGTTCATCAAGATTTATTATATTACTCAAATGTGTGTGTATATATATGTGTGTATGCATGTATAACAGGAATAACTTTAATTCTAGAAGTTTTACTCCTGTATTGCATGGTCATCTCACTGTTTTTAGGCTTCGTCTTACCCCCTGAAATTGATATTAAGGCTCTCATAATTTTAAATAGATTCATAAAAAGTGCTTGTAAAAATAATTAGTAACTCCTTACTGTTTATATAATCTTAGATGATGTCACTTATATAAGTAAATATGCTGGACAAATGTCAGTTTGCAAATAGTTAAATCACTTAAAAATTAAGATAACTGAAAACCATCTAATTATCTCCTTCAGGATCCCATAATCAAGAGCTGTTATAGAATTGTTGTGCTTTCTTAATGCTTTTATCTTCCAGGAATGTTTTCAGAGGTAATGCCGAAATCTTGGAAAAGTGTTAGTTTGATAATAGTGCAGTCACCTGAAAAGCACATTATTTATGAGTACCAAATTGGTTTGTGAAGCACCTGCATTGTTATTATTATATGATCAAAATATATAGAACTTCAGTGTTCTGTACTAATATTTAAAAACCACCACAGAGGTAAGTGGATATTGGAGTGAATTGTCACACAGAAAAATAGTTCAGCAAAACCTAAGGGAAGTAGTGTATGATTCACTGTATTTTTACTGAAGCCATTATAAATTATGCAGATTATTACTTTTCTTTAAAATCTGAATGTGGTAGTGTTCCTGCTCTTAGCACTAGCAAGAAAAAAGAATGCAAGGATTTTCATAGGCTTTCGTAAGTATTTCTCAAATCTAATCCATGTTATGCCCAGCTTGGGTATTTCGGAAGCAAAGATTGGCTCTACAGGAGGCATATCATAAAAAGACTTCCAAACATCATCTTCATTTAAAAACTCACATAGAAGTGTTAAGTTTAACAGGTGCTCATAGGTTTAAAAACCTGTTGCACTAACCTTTTCCTAGCGATTTCTCCACTGCTTATTAATTTAATTAATTGACTGTCCATGTGATTTTTACATACCTGTGCAAAATGACAATGAATCTTTAATATTGTCTGAATACTACGAAGTTACACTTCTGTAAGCATGGAAGTATGGAAAGAACATTAAATATTACGACTGTCATTTTCCGCTTGGATTCTATTTATGCTAGTTTTTGTTGTTTGTGAGAGTGTCTTTATGACCTGTGTGAGAGATTAACAGACCCTTTGCCTTAGTACAAGATACTGATTTTGGAGTCATCATGTGGTGCTGTGATTTGAGTGCTTCCAAACCGCTGTATGCACTGAACCATCTCAGCACACTCCCAAACAGCTCCATACTTGTCCTTTAAATACTTTTTGTATATATTAGTCACAATCACAGCACAGTAACAACAATTATTCAATGCTGTCCACATGTTCCTTTCATAAGCATCCACCAATCAGTGCAGGATAATCTTTGGGTTTGACCCATATGAAACAGGCCCTCTAGTGCTTGACTGTGCCCATTTCCACTTCCTTTCCAAGGCTTGCTGTTACCATTTTTGTCCTTTACAGAGCTGTCTGGGACTAAGCAGTATCTCTGCAGTGATGATACGCACCAGGAGGCATAGGCCAGGGGAAGAAAGCATTATGTACCTCAAGGGTTTGCGCTCAGAGATTTTGAACAAGGTTCTTAGCTGGTGAAAATTGTCATAGCGCCGTTTATTTCATTGACTGCACAGGCTGAAGAGTATGCCTCACGTTCAGGGGTAATCTTGCTGGATATTAGGAAGAAGGGTAAGTAATAGAGTATGTGCAGTTATAACTGCAGTGAAGCAGCATTTGGGCTGCTCCCCTAATGTACCTTTCTAAAGGTAGTAAGGAGCTCCCTGTTGCTGTCACAGTCACAAGAGCTCCAATTCTGGTAGAAACCCCATGGACTCTTGCTAAAGACACCATCTTTTAATGTGATTTTACTTACTTCTTGAGTCATTTGCATTGACCAATTAATTGGCTAAAACTTCGAAGAAAATGAATTGTTGAAGAGGAAAGCTCGGTATGTGGTTTTCAAAGGCACCTTTAGAGGAAGCGTTAATATAGTTGATATTCTCTGTAAATGCTCAGTTGTGCAAATAGGAAACTAATGTTAGGTGGTCCTGACCTGGAAATCTTGGCTGTAGAGTGTTAAGTTTCCCTTTGAACTGTATTTCTCTAAATATGACATGTTGTACTATATATACAAACAAGTGGCGTTCCTAGCTTGAGAATTTTGTTGAAATCCTTTGGTCTTGATACTTAAGTGTAGTACTGCAGGACTATACTTCTGTAATAAAAGTATGGATAATATTCATTAAAAAATAAAGACTATTTAAAACATAAACTAGAGAGCAAGTCCTACCCCCCAAACCAGCAATTTTTCCTGTTTGAATAGTTGACTGCATTGAGATTTGTATTTTTTTCTTATTATGGGTACCAAAGACTACTCTAGTCAACAGGAAGCTTCTTCCTTTTTGAACAAACCATTTCCTAAATATTTTCACAAGTAAAGAAAAGCTACAGCTTGCTTCTACTGAGTCTTGGTGTGGTGCAGCAGTGTACAAATGTGGTACCCAAGGACTTGGTAATGCCTTGTAGCAGTCAGACCACCCCACCTGAGGACAGTAGCTTGGTCAGACTGAGAATTGATTCCCCAGCTTCCCAGTCTTTGGTGTCTGAGGTCGGTAATCTGTGCTGGGATCTTTGCAAGAGAAGGATCCCTTTTTATCTGCAGAGCATTGCATAAAATTTGTTTTTGAAAATGTCTTTCTCATGGTACAAAAACTTAGACTTTGTGTCTTTTGGAAAAGCAGTTTAGAACAGAAGTACTGCAAAAGAAACAATCTGAGTTAGAAGCAGTGAATAAATACAAAACAGCAGTTGTCTTTCCATGGTTTTTTTCCTTGACATGCACCCTATTTTGAGTTATGTAACTTAAGTAATAGGATTGTTCTTTGACCTTCATAATCTTTTTCTATCACTGGAGGTACAAATACTCACGTAAAACAAAATTTCTTCTTTTCTAACCAATTTTCACTTTTAGTTATCCGTATGTGATGACGATTTTATACTTTAATGCAAAACTGTTGATTCGTGGAAGTAATCCTGTGTTCATGCATTATACAAAAGCTATATCTGGTATTGCTGCTATTGCTAGGGGCTGATGTGTCACATTTTTATAAATCTTATTTTTAGAATATCTTATTTCAGCCACCACAGCCTGTTCTGGTAAAACCTTGTTATGTTGATCCTAATGCAGTGATGACATAAGTAAGAGGGTGAGGGGGCTAGTTAAAAACTAGTAACATCCCTGAAGTATAATTTTAATTTATTAGGAATGTAGGAAATCCTTACAAGTCAGATTCTCCTAAAGAGGTCAATTTGAATGTGTAAACTAGGTAGAATTCATCCTTTTTGGTTTATCTTACATTTTCCTGTCATGTTCCCCCTGGTTTTTTACTGCGAAGTTTATACTTTTATATTATGCATCTTATATGTCATTATTCACATAATGAAGTATAATAATTTCAAAAAAACCCAAGCCCTAACCTTTTGCCCTCATGCCTTTGAGCTTCTCTGTGGGAAAAGGACTGGTGGAGCTGCCCTACTGGAGTACGTGTGTGTAGAATCCCCTTGACTGATAGTCTCCAAGGTGGATCTCACCATTTGGCTTCCCATTGTTCCTTCTGTTCCTGATTTCCCACCTCAGCCCAGGGCCCCACTGATGAGACAATGCTCTGGATCTTCCTGTTCATGGAAGGGAGCAGGTGATCGAAGCTTAGCTCAATCTTAAGGCATCCCGGTATCCTTCAGGTTGAAATTGAGGATTAGGGGATCATAGTATAACTTCAAGTCACTCTTTGTCCCATATTGCTGTGGTAAGCAGAGGGTCTAATCCAGCAGTATGAAAACTGACATAACTGAGTTTGGTTTAAAGGTTTTCATGTTGCTGAATTTACACAGTTTGAATTTAGCTCAAACTGTAATGGTGTATGTGAGTCTGTATAATCAAATTTGAAGATATTTACATAATTACTGATAAATCATATGTATTAAGAGTTCTGTCGTGCATTATTATGCTGTAAAACCTGATACCCTTTGTAGGCTGTGACACATGAAGTGTTTTTGTTTATACTTTTGACATACTACAAAAGATTGAGTGATGCATTCAGAAATTACATTGACATTATAGCACTCTCTGTCTCCTTTTCTAGATGGTAGTTCCTCAAAAAGAAGAATGTCAGTCATGGTTTTCTAAAATCTGAAAAGGAATAAAAGTTGAAGTGGTTCATCCTAAACAAAAAATTTTGATACAGTTTTTTTTTTTTTCCTATTTCTTGATGCTCTGACAAAGTGGATTTCTTCCTAACTCTGCAGTATGTTTTCCTGAAACTTGAAAGTTAGGGAAAGTACACTTGCTAAGTTGCAGACAGGAGTAGTTGAAAACAGAAGTTTTAATGTTTTCTGTTTGTATTCTGGAAAAGATAGTGATGGCAGAAGGGAATAGAAACTTCAGATCTGCAGGAGAGATTCTAGATACTGTACTGATTGGACTGTAATCAAGGTTTAAATGATTGCAGTTTCTATCTGTATTCTAGTATCTTCTTGCAAAGACAAGAATCCATTAGGCATATTGGATTGTTTAGATTTTCTTAGGGCTGCTTTGAAAGATTGAAATATTGCCTTATAATGCAATGGGTTGTTTTACTTTTTGGGATACAAGACTTACTGAGCTACATTTGTGAGGGTTCTGTAAAGATATTATATTCCAGATGTGGGCTGGGGAACTTGTCATGTAATTCAAGGACTCTGAATGGAACTTTAGCCCATTCTCCCTAGTGTATCTGGGAGATATTTTTTTACTTGTGTATGTTTATCTTGGACATGTACATTACAGGAACTATGCAGATTAGAGCAAAGGGCATGTTAGTTTTTACAGAGTGCATCCCTTCAATGTCCTGACATCAACTTGAAAATGCAATATTACTATTGTTTAGCTGAATGTCTACGAATTTCTAAAACTGGTACATTTTGAATTATATATATGCGCCAATAGAATTGCAATGCTTGGTCCGTGAGAACATTCTGGTAGGTGCCACGTGGTAGAAAGTTCTTGAGCCAACTGGCACAAAGTGTGAGTGGCTGAAGCAGCTAACAACAACAAAGGAGGCTTATAAGAAGGCTGGAGAGGGACTCTTCTCAAGGGCCTGTAGTAATAGGACAAGGGAGAATGACCTTAAGATGAAGGAAGGTAAGTTTATAGGTTAGCTATTAGGAAGAAATTCTTTACTCAGAGGTGGTGAGGCACTGGTACTGGTTGCCCAGAGAGGTTGTAGACTCCTCGTCACTGGAGGTGTTCAAACCAGGCTGAATGGGGCTCTGAGTAATCTGTTTTAGTGGAAGGTTCTCTGACCATAGCAGGGGGTTTGGAACTAGATGATGATTTTGAAGGTCCCATCCAACCCAAACCACTCTGTGATTCTGCCATAGCAAATATGGCCCATCACTAGCCTTGCATTGCCAGAAAAGGCATTGCAAAGTCATGTCTTTTTTTTTTCAGCAGTAAGAAGTGAGAGGCATGTGCTCAGCTAAAGCAAATGTTCCTTTATGAAATCAGTCCTGTTGCTCTTATTTCAAGCCTTCTATAGGAGATTAGAAAAGGTTGTACTAGTCTGCTACAAATAGCCCCAGGACCAGTCCACGAGTTCTGATTTTGTTAGAGTAGTAGATTCATATACTTATACTCGCTGTAGTGAATCATCTTTCTGAGGCAAGGGTGTTTTCTACCAACCAAACCAAGGATTTGTTCAGTGATAGGGTTGATTGCTCCTCTAAAGTATAACAAATCCCACTGGAAAGCAAGAATACTTTCACCAATACTTGGTCCATGATGAAAGTGGAAATGTTTTTCTGGATAAAGTAGATAAGAGTGATGAGTGATGCTCATTTCAAACACTTTTATCCCAAACTACTGACCTCCTCTTAAGTAGTCCTGAATTTTTGTCAGCTCAGTAAGAGCCCTGGACTTTCGTCTGTCTCTTTAGGATAATAGTATGTGTGTGGTTATTCTACAGTTAAGAAATTTTTGAGGTATTTATTCCCTGTGTTTGCTCTGCTGCCTGAACCATACCTATCCTAGGAGTTGATTGCAGTATTTATCAAAGCTATGGAGCCCCTATTTGAGCCATCTGTAGGTAGTGGTTGTGCCATCTGTCACTAAAGACTGTGTTCCAGAGGGAGAGACAATATGCACAGACTTTGTCATGCAAAGCCTGTAGGGTATGGTCTCTGATGTTTGCTTTATTCTTCTAAGATGTATAAGTTCCAGTGTTTCACTAACTTCTAAAATCTTTATTGCAAGAGGCTTCTGAATGGCACAGTAGCTGATACTTCATCCTTGCCCATCTGTATGCATTATGCATTTTACTGAACTTCACACATTCCACTGGGAGGTGAACTATGGTCCCCAGTTGCTAAAGACTGTGAGAACATTAAAAAATGGGCAAAACCAAACTGCAGTAACTTTCCAATGAGTATATAAAGCTCAGAGATAATGGTGAGAATCACACAAACTAAGGTGCCTTTGGGTGCAAGCATATAGTTTTCTGAATATTTTTTCTATGAATTATCAAGGATTACAGCAGCAGCAGATGTTCCAGGCAGCGTGATATAGATTGTGTATACTTTTGTGCTATGATTAACGGAGCCAATATCCTTGCATGCTAAGAGAGAGGTGACTTCAAAAACTTTCAAGAGAACATTAACAGCACGTTTCAGGAATGCTTTCAGTACAGATGTTGCTACCAGGAGCAACATTCAAAATTTTTGTGTGGTGGTCAGTGATCATCTAATTTGTGATTAGCAGTAGTGGTGTGTGATTAGCCACTAAATTTGAAGTGAAATTTGTGTTGTCTTCAGATGTATTTTGTGTTGTATCTGGGAGCAGTGGGATGATGTAGACAATACCGAATGTGAGAACCTCCTAATGAAACTGCAAGCCTTCAGTGAGAACCTCCTAATGAAACTGCAAGCCTTCAGAACAGCAATTTTCTTGACTTCATGTTCTCTCTGTTGCACGTGCTTGTTTGCAGTCGTTGTCGCAGGGAAGGATATGTCTTCATACTGTGCAGTCATGGGACCATGAATCCTTCTCCTGCCCCTTTCGACTCTGAGTAAAGCATGGACCAGACACATACTGGTGAGCAGAGAGTTCAGAGGCTGCTGCCAGATTTAGGTGTTGCCCAAGTGTGTAGCTCATCCACACAAGTAGGACTCCTGAGCTACCGTTGTTCGTTTTTGACCCATACAGTGTTGGCAGTCTGTCAGAAAGAGACATGAAACACAAAGCAATGAAGTGGTGGGGGTTTTAGTACTTCTTTTTATTAAAAAAAAAGGCAACACAAGGAACAATTTGTACAAATGACAGCAGCCTAAAAAGAGACACTGCATCAGTAAGAGGTGATACTATGCGTTGCTATGTTAAACGGGAAAGGAACTGATTTAGCATATGCAAACAAACTTTAAGCAAGCCGTATGATAGCTATTCCTATTCTAATACAGATCAGATGTAACATTAAGAGCCTGTCATGACTTATATGTGTAATGTCTGTGTACTTATATACGGATTAAAATATTCCAAGAAATACATAGCAAGAACATTATATAGTCAGCAAGAGGTTATGCATGTTTGATCTAGACTGAGCTTCTGAAAATACTCATGAAATGTGGATGATCAAACATTTTATTTAAATATTGAATTTGAAGGCATTTGAGTGGATTATTCTTTGTTCTTTATGGATGTTCTCTCATATGAAACGAAGGGGGTATATAAATATATATATATTTCCTTTTTTTTTGCAGCATAGCAGAGCCTTGCTTGGTTGCTAGGTAACAAGGTATTGCTTTATTTGCAGGAGCAGTAGCTGAGTTGATAGTACAGGCAATGATTTATCTGAAATGTATTAATATATACTGGAGCAGTAATAATGATTATTGAAATTGCTTATTTGATTTTGCTCCATGGCACAGAAAAATACATAATCAGTTCATTAGAATATTTCCTTCTGCTGTGTGTAGAAAAACTGCTTAATTACTAAGAATGTCCAGTTATTTAATAAGCATCAGAATCTGTATTGTTTATTTAGTATCTTAAAATGAGTTATTTCAACTACAGAACAAGAAGTGTTAACAAAATAAAAGGATTTATAAGGTGTAGCTACAATTGTCCATTCATACTTTTTTTTTGGCCTTTCATAGACGGGCTTGCTTTTTCAACAGCAATACGTTTTTGTCCAGGGATCAAGACCAAACCTGCCAGTCTCCAGGGCAGAAGTTGGCTCCTTTCTGGTGGCAGGCTGCCATCTCACTTCTGCCTCCAAGAAGACCAGCAGGTGGTCGGCAGGCCACTCCACTGCCTCCTTTCTCACACAAGTCTGGAAATTCAGAATGGTCAGAGTTGCCTTCAAGGCAAATGCTAATACCACCTGTTTTCACTGCTAGCACACTGACTAGGTGGTTCTGGATGCTGTACCCATGACCAAAATTTCACTGCTGTTCATCTTGTTTGGTTTTGCTGTTGTTTGCGAGAGGGAAGCATATACAGTCCTGGTGGATTCCCCATCGACTTGATGCTCTTACGTCGGGTTACTCTTAGCCAGGTAAACATCTTCGCCCCTGTCTGTTCTGTGGTTTTACCTTCCTATCAACTGTCGTTGTAGACTAACCTTGCTCTACATCCCAGACTGATAAACACCCCTTTAATTCTATTTAAATAAAGCAGGATCTTGCTTTGCAAAAAAACCCCAAACAAACAAACCAAAACAACCCTAATGAACCAAACTGAATCATCAGGACTACAGATAACAGTCTGTTGAAGGATAGTAGAGATGACAAAATTGATTTTGGTGTACCTCACCTGTGCTAAGTATTTGCAGCTGTGGGTAACATGTTGCTGCTTGTTGTAGTTTTTACATTGTATCAGACATGTATCATGACATGTATCACATGACATTTTACCTTAGACCTCTAATGGCTTCTAACACAGTCATTGACACAATCATTTCATAAGTAAATAGCTGCAGGCTTGGACAGTGTCTTAAGTATTCCTGATCCTTTGGCTTTCATTTCAGCAAAAATAATGAGTAAATAAAAAGAGGCAAAATGGCACTCTCGCAGAATCTGGCTTTCCTGAAAAGTTACAAAAAATAAAAAAAACCAAAGCACAAGGGAATTAAAAAGAATAAAATTTAGAAAGCTGTTTCTGTATCTATACGTGTAGAAGATCAAAAGAAGAAAAAGGAAAACAAAAAGGACAATGAGAGAAAATGGATGCAGCAATAAAAAAAAGAGCAGCAATTATGGTTTGGCATGAGTCAGGAGGACAAACAAGGATGGCACTCTTCTGTGAATCATCAAAAGGAAGGTATTTGAAGCCATTGCTGGGTAAGGCCTTCAGTATATACAATTCTATTATCTTCAAGTTAGAGAAAATTATTTTTTTTTCATGTATTATCAAGTGGAAGTTGTGCATTAAGGAAATTTGGGCATCCAAGGTTGATCACTACCTGTCTGATCATCCTTGCCTCAGGTTCAGAAGTTTCGCCTCTTCTGACAGCACCTAGCTGCAGTGTCTTGGGGCTTGGTGCGCAGCTGCCTGGGTGATTTTTCCTGGCACTAGGAGCATCTAGAGAATCCTTGGATCATTGTCATCACATGGAGGCATATGAATATGGACTGTAGGACTTCCTTAACTCCCCAGATTTAGTGAGCTTTGTGTTTCATCTCACTGCTGCTTAGAATTCCCCAGTCATAATAATCAGACTGACAGAGAACAACATTTGCCTGCTTAATGTTTTCGTTATTTGAACAGCCAGGTTGACAAGTTGGTTCTTCTCTGAATAGAAGACTATCTGAATGGCTATTTTGATAAAAAATGCTTTCCTTAGTGGATAAATCATCAAGGAACTGAATTTTTTTTCTAATTTCAAAATACTTCAGGATGTTTATACAGGTGTGTTATAAGCTCAGAAATCAATCTGATCCTTGCTTGTCCTAAGCATCAGATCTCTCATTCCAATCTGAGTCAAAAGAATCCTGCATCTAAATTCTGGATGTGCATTCTTAGGTGAGAGGAAACACTGAAGACAGTTGCTTGATTAATTACTGTTCTGACATGAGGAATGACGTTCACTCTACAGGCATGTCATGTCATTTAGACACGAGTGGACAGCTTAGGTTGCTTTCACTGAGTTTTGTTTATCACTCCTGAAGGAAGGAATTGAATCTAAATTTGGAGTGCTTTAACTTTTCTGTTTGTAGAAAAAGAGTAGTTTAACAGTAGCATGATCCTTTTATTTGATGAGGTGAACAGTGATTAAATAACTGCAGTAATGTGAAGTTACATAAGAAGCAGGATTTGAGGTTCCTGCTCTGAGCTATAATTATTATTAAAAGACACATTTTAGCATTTTTGGTAATTGATTTACTCCATTAAAGTTTCCTTTTGGAGAATATTTTTTAACCTAAAGAAGTATGGTTTTGCAGTTTTTCTGCCAGTCTTTCAAACTGATTGGGCATTTGAGCTGGGAAAACAGTTTCTTTCAGAGGTATTAAGTTCCCATAACTTTCATGAAAGTGAATAGATGAAACCCTTTTAAGATCCTCACTGGGGCAGGGATATTGTGGATTGCATGGCTGAGGGTGGGAAAAAGTGCAGGTAAGGAATAGTAGAGCCATGGTGGGAAGCTGAAATTACTGTGAGGACTGAGGAAGCTGGAAATAATACAGAGGAGAAAGAGGTACAGAGAAAGGAGGAGTTCTGGTATGGGTCAAGGGAAGGATTGTGGAGACATAAAGTGAAAATCCATAGGAAAATGTACTGCTGTTTATGCTCCTGGTGGCACATGTCAATCACCAGTTGTCTCTAAAATAAGTCACTGTGTGGTGAGTGACATACCGGCTTAAGTAAAAGCACTCACTCAGTTTCAGGGAGCTTCTCCTGCTGCTCTCCTCACTGTGCTAAGTGCCCTCCATTAGTACAGCCTGATGGATAAGAGCCATCAGCACCTGGTGGTCTCGTCTTCTACCCATGGGAAAAGTGCATGCCACAGAGGACTGGATTGAGCAGGATGTTACAGTTTGTGGGAAGGAGTTTCTCAGTGTACATGTTGCTATGTAGCGGGTTGGGAAGGCAAAGGCAGATAAATATGCCTTCTACACTTTTGCTTTCTCACATCCTTTTAATCGGATATTTTACTTTTTTACAAGAATTAGTGTTTTCCAGTCCTTGATTGGGATTTTCTGTATGTTTGTGATCAGTAAGTGCAATGTGACTTATGTAACCATAATAATTTTTCACTTAAACAAGCAGCCCATCAGAAGAACATTGATATTTTCATAAATATCATCATTAGTTTATAAGAACAAAGAAAACAGTGTGGGACATCTGATTTTAGGCTTGCCAAGAGTGAGGTCTGTGAACCACTTCTTGCAGTGCCTGTCCAGGCTGCATACGCAGTACATGTTTTTTAATGGCTCTTATTTCATCCATTCTGATTGTGTGGATACAGCAAGTAAAGCCAGGATGATTTTATGAATAAAGCATGGCGTTAGGATTTAGAAGATGTGGTTTTCATTCCTATTAGTATGCCAAGTTGTACCTTCAGCCTTAAGTTTATCAGTTAATCCACATGTGCTTCAGGTTTGCATTTGTTGAAAAGAAAATAGGAAAGAAAAATCAAGTTAGTATTTTTTCCCTTCTGCACTGATAGAAACATACACTTGCATTATTCAGTGACTCAAGAGCTGCACTCTATCAGCAATACAGAATGAAGTGACTACATTGCAACAGGGAGGACTGACTCTATATAAAATTTAAGTCAATGCATTAAAAAATAGGCTTATAACCTGATGTTTGTACTGTGATAAGACTCACTAGAGTACAGTAAGCTTGATCACAGGCAATGTAAGATAGTGGATTAAATTTCTTAATTGCTAATAATAAGTAATCCTTGTGTCTCCAGGGTATAAAGAAGTTGAAAAGCAGCCAAACCACTGCATTTTCGTTGTGTCAGTCTCCTTGGCAGTTCTCTGTGGAAGCATGCTGATGGGCAGGGGGAGGTTAGGAACAGCCTGTGGGTATGTATGGCATTGCTGTCAGGTTAATAAATTACACGGGTCCACCGAAAAGTAGGTGCAGAGAAGCACATGTTGTGTATCCTTCTGTGACACTTCAGCATGGCATTCTTCTGGCTCAGGGGATTCAGTTATTCATTGCGCTCTCTCTCTCTCTCTTTATTTAATTTGTGAGCTCATTTCACAGGAGTCTATTCTGCTCCTAATGCTTCTATGTAACCATCCCGGAATACTAGAAGTGTATAAAAGCAGTGAGAATAGACCCCTGAGCTTGAGCTGTGTTTTCACTGTGCTAAATTCATGTTTTACCATTCATAAGCTCTCACTCTATACTAAAACCTGTGCTGCTGTTATAAGATAAAATGTAGGTTTGGATTTAATTTTTCTAAGAAGCTGGATAATAGACGTAAGAAGTGATGCATACAGTCACATATCAGAATGGTTCTGTGTTATATTGCTGTATTTGGAAGTAAAGCTCAAAGAACAAGTCTTTTCTTCTTCTTCACATTTCTTTAATCATTTTTTAGCATGCTGTGAAATAAAACTTACTGTGTTATATATTTTTTCTTAAATCACATTGCTCTACCCTATTCTTATTTATCTAGTGAAGCAGGAGGCCGTGTCTGAGCACGTGTACTTTGCTCCCTGCTCTCCAGTTCCGAACTCATTTGATGTTCAGTTTACTGCCCTTTTTCATTTCATCTTGCTGGTCTGTGTCTTCTCTCATACTTTGCCATGCAGTGATAAAAGTCCTGGATGCCTGAGATGCAAGGACAAATCTTACCGAATGGGATACATCCAGTTGTCTTCATTCCACCATGGGTATCATTCTTCTTGGGACGAGATGCTTTACCTCCTTGCAGGCTTCTACTGTAGTAAAACGTGGGTGTTAACAAAGCAGTCTGGAAAGGCTGAGAGTTGACAATATAGGATCAAGAGAGCTATTAGTAAAAGTTGCTATCATCTGCATCTTATACTAGCATATCACTAATATTGTGACTGGGATGAGCTGATCTATGGCTCTTTCTTACCACCAATAACCTGGATGAAGTTCCTGTAGAGGAAGGAGACACATCAAAACTGCAGGTTGCCCCCAGCTTGTCTCAGATCTGCCTCAGTTTTACAAGCCGAATCAGTGGGTTGGGAAGAGAGAATTAGCACTAGCAGCAGTGTCCTTTTACACCTAAGTCTCAACAGAGCCCTTTACAGAGCAGAGTCAGGCAGAAATACTGCCATACAACTTCTCTCATTCATTTTTGCATGTCTTCTTGGGTCTGTGTAGTTTGATTACACTTGGGTTGTGTCCAAGCTTTTCTTTGCATCCCTGAGAGATTATAAATTCCTTTTAACTAAGTGAAAGTTAGAACGTTTCTCAACCCAGTGTTGTGAAATCTGAAGGTTTACTGAAGGATAACAAAGTGCCCTGTTCATTTTGTCTGAAAAACCACAAGGAGAAAATTGTCAAGTTTGGAAATAAAAGGTTTGTCCTAACTACAGTATGCATGTTGCCTGCAAGCCTGATCTGGTGTCTGAAAGGCTTCTTTCTTGCCCTTATATAGTAAAAAGGATTCTGCAGGTGGTATTTACAGTAGGGCTGCTCCAGTTTGGGCAGACTGTTCCTGTGTGTAGAATTTAGAAGTTCAGTTGTCCTTTAATCAGCAATTATCTGCAGAATGAAAAGCAAGTCAACTTTACAACTTCAAATATGATAGGAAAATTAAGATGTGGGTTTTTTTGTTTCCCCCTCCTATATGGTAATTCAAAACTGTCTGTGTAGTCATGGGACTTCTGCATTTGTCTTCCTAACAAAAGCTGAGATTCAAAAGTTGTGGGTTTGGGGGGAAAGATAGACTTTATTGAGACTCGTGATGAAACCACAAGAGTGAGAGACAATATGAACAGGATCTGCTTACTCTCACCATAACTGTGCCATCTCTGAAATGGAAATAAAAAGTAATCCTAGGGGATTTTTTTTCTAGCTGTGAGTATAAGCAGCTATGAGATTGAATACATTTGTAGGGTAGGTCTGCTGATAAGAAAATACTATTTTTACACAGTCAGCTTTCATTCTAGCATTTCATTTTAACTGTACCCATCCTTTTCAGTTCTGCAATGCAGTGTTATTCCTGTTTTGTTGGAATACAGCATGTCCAACTGAGACACTGGCTTCATTGCAATCAATGGTATTTTGACACTGACATCAAGAAAAACCAGGTTCTCATCCTTGTTACCATTAAGTTGTGTTTGAAAGAGACTCTTTCGCTGGCATTAGATCATTGCAAACAGATAATTTATAAACTTGTGGAAAATATTGTAGATTCTATCGAAGTTCTAGTGTATGTGTACTTAGTTAAGTTCTTAAATAGTGTTAATATTCAGTGTACAGTCAGAATTTTTTGCAAAGCAAAGTTTCCTTTGGGAACAGGTTGCCTTTGACCAAGAACATAAGTGTAAATCTAGACAGAAGATAGTGTGTTAGCTAAGAACTAAACACAAGCAGTTTCTACAGGGAATGTAGGCTGTGCAGCCCCAAATGTCTAGCACCCTGGTACTTGCAGCAAGCTGGGGAGGCTTTTCAGTGTTCTCCTGGCCTGGAAAAAGTCCTTAGGTCCTCTGCAAGGGCAAAATAAATAAATAAAAAAAAGGTATTTTGATTCTGCTTGGAGGATTTTGTTGTTAATATTTAAGTTAATGAAATGCCTGACCTATTGAATTATTTTCCTAACCATTTATCTAACTTTAAAATGCATGAAAATTCAATGCCACTAACATAGCAAAAATGATTTAAACGTGTGTTCACTGAGTGCATAATAATCTGCGGTGTATAGATAACTTTTCAGTTTGCTGCACGGAGATTTAACTGTGCAACTTTGAGCTAAAATAATGATGTACGTTTTCCCATTTAATTTTAGATCCTATTTTTCAGTATATGGGTCAGCTCCTTAACTCAATCCTGCATTAGTCTTGTTGCTCAAAGCAGGTTTAGAACTATGATCAGGTCTTCCACATTTTCATTTCTTTAAAATACTGAACTGTAAATGAGATGATTTTTTCTAGAAATATAGATGCGTCCAGTGACAGTTCTTGTCTTCTTGCAATTTGCACAATGAAAATTATGTTTACCCTCTGAAACAAATTATTTTTACTAGTGACTCTTCTGCTGATAAATCTCTGCAGGTTTTTTTAACCTTTCAGGAATTAGAGAGTTTAGAGAGGAGAGATGGTTTCTTCTCATCTTAATCTCAGTTGTAAAGTTTAGCAGGTTTTGCTGTCTCACGTGTCCACATACCTTCTCTGCTGTTGTGAGGAACATTTTAGCACAGTAACTTGTGTCTGCATTTTTACTTAGGGCAGAGGGAAGCTGCCTTGATTTTGAACTTAAAAATAGACTGTGTGAGCCTCTGTGAGCACATCTGAATAAATAATTGTTCAGTTGCGTACCCCAGAAATATGAGGCTTAGCTTCTAGTTTGCTGTTACCTGGAGCAGATCAATGGTAACCAAATCTAGGCTTTGGTGGTCTGTTTCTCAGGCATATGTCTCTGATACTACTCTGCTGCAGTAGTATGAGGGGTCCTTTGCACATTTCTCTTTCCTGCTTTTTAGTCCCATGTGTGTGTGCAGAGATGGTAAAAGACATCACACATTTTTACATAAAGGTGGGGTGTATTTATTTCAACCCCACATACACAGTTCCGCGTACTTGCTCAGCAAGTATTTGTAATCAACTCAGTGAATCATGCCAATGCAAGATTCATTATACTTTCCATTTTATGCCTTAAAACTATGCCTTTATGAGGAGGGTGGTCTGAGGGATTTGTCAATGCAGGTCAGTGGAAAGCACCACTGAGGGATACCAGCCCAGGTCTTGTCCATAGAGCACTCTGTATTTAGAGGTTTTGTATTCTTCATATATGGAAATTCCTCCTGCCCTCGATTTATTTTTATGCAGGCTTTGTTAATGCACATTTTCTTTTGCACACACAGAATGAAAATGTGATTGAAGTTAAAAGAATGAGTGACTGCACAAAGAGAAATACACACACAAATATATTTATATATATATTATATATATATATTTTCTGAGTATACATCACCTAGTCTTTATTCTTAACAAGTGGTATGAAGTGGTGAGCTGTGAGGTAAATGCTACCCTTTTCCCTTCTCTGATTTTAAGAGATATGTGTGGAAAAAAAAATGATAGCTAGTGTAAGCTTTTGGAATTTTAGTGCCTATTGAAAAATAATTGCATGCAGATCTTACAGTAGACACTCTTCATTGTGCTTGTCAATTGTTTCACAGCTTTACACATATTTAAATGAGATAGCTGGACTATGCTGCTTTAGCATTTAAATGAAGCCAAATTAGTATTCTGTCAGCAAGCAGAAGGGGTTTTTATACTAGAAAGGTGTAGGAGGGAGATGGATAATGACGGATGAAACTTGCTGATACAAACACATGCCATATTTTCTTAAAAATATGAAATTATTTTGAACAACTGAAGCTTGTAAATTGCTAAAGCTGACCCTAGATGATTTTAACATATATGCCAATTCCTGAGGTCTTATGGAAGTTATTAGCAAAACGATACAACAGTAACATACAGGAGTAAATTTCGGTATTTTCTAAGTATTTCTTGTATCATGACACAGTAATAATTTTTGGTTTAGACAGTCAGAAAATGTATCCTAGGGAAAGGATTTCACCAGATTTTAAATAGGTAAAAATTAGATGCACAATTTTTAAAAAATTATGATCTCTACCAGGAGCCTGTGTTCATAAAATCAGTTCTTTCTTCAAAATTATATTTAATAGCCAGCCATTCTGAAAAATGCTTCCTATTGGTGAAACACTGCGTTCTCTATATGTGTTACCCCAATAAAGAATTAAACAATCGTACTATGTGTGGTAGTATACTAAGTCATCCTAGGTCGCAGCTGGTGATGGGAGCTGGTTGCAGTGCTCCCAGCAGCACCACTTGTACAGAAGACTGCACAGACCACGAGAGAATAGAAATGAATGTGGGTGTTTGTTCTCTTCATTTCAACGGTATCCTAGAGGTGCAAAACAAGGACAGAGATTGCTGAAGAAAGGCGGTCTTTTTCTGCAACCTTGAGTAGTTATCCCATAAATAACATATATAATAGACGTTAAACATACATTAAAAATGTTTACTGCATGGTTATTTCACTGCTTATGGAGGAGAGCAGATGCCATTAAATCAAATCTGATTTTATTATTATCTAACTGCTTCCTTTCCATTTTTCTCTGGGCTTTTTACCTTATTCATTGGTCAGCAGTTTTTGCCCATTCTTTTGCTGTCATTTTTCCCTGTCACCTCTGCAGTGGTTGTCTGGATGAGGTGGGAATGTGGTTGCAAGTGCAGATGAGATTGCTGATCTGGGTGGTGGGTGATGGGTGGTAAAGAAATGAAGGGGACCTAGAACAAAGCTGCAAGGGAAAAGGAATTTGGGGTCAGTTGAGCTGAAAATAAGATGTGAAGAGAGAGAGGGAGAAGGTTGACAGAGAAGAGAGAAGGAAGTTGAATTTGTAAAGAAGAAAACAGGAAAGTTATCCGAACAGCCAGAAGAGACAGATAAAATTATCTACTCTAGTTATCAAAAAACCTTGTGATGTCACCTATTGATATCCTTCAAATACTTGCCTTTTAATTTTGTTTTAAAATGTTATCTTTCCATTAGCTATTTCTCATCTGATTATTATAATGACCCATTTTCTGGCCTTCCTATTCTTCTCCCGTGTTATTCGTCCTCTTAAAATTTCTGGAACTCGTTTTATCTCTCATAGGTTCCAAATTCCCATTTCATTTTATTTTTTCAGGAGCTTGCGTTGGTTGTATCTGCAGTTAAGAAGCAGGTTAACAAAACTTAACATTTGTATTTTAAGTTCTCAACAGATATAATTCCTTGTACAGTTTGCACTTAGTTATGGCTCATAGTGTCTCTCGCCATCTTTTAATTTATGATTCGCACGTGGGATTTTGTCATTTATTTGCTTTCCCTGAGCACAGATGTGGAGGCATCCCTGGCCTGTACAAGGTCTTACTTCCCATTGGTCTGTAAAACAAATGTAGATTGGAATGTTCTGTAGTTCCAGTTCTATGTGAAGTTATTTGTTAATGACTTTGTGTTCCAGAGATGAAGCATGGAGCAATGAATTCAGCATGACCCTGAGCAGCACGTGTTTGCCACAGTGGAGCTGTGGGATGTCTGGGAAGCAGCTCTAAGCAGGAAGGGCATGCCAAGGTGGTGGTGGGAAAATCTGTGTGTTGAAGCATTCCACTATGCTTCAAACTCCTCCATCCCACAGCCTACCAGCATCTCAGTTTTGAACTGGAGCTTCTGTGTCAGTCTCCAGAAAGCTCTACTGGCAGAGAGCTGTTGTCTAGAAATTTCAGGGTGCTACCGAGTGCACTGTGCTCTGCTCCCTCCACAGTATGGAATTTCATATCCCGAGCAGTTCTGAAGAGCCAGTACATTCAGTGTTTTCACCCAGAGGGTAGTTGGGCACTGGAACAGGCTCCCCGGGTAAGTGGTCACAGCACCAAGAAGCATTTGGACAACACTCTCAGGCAAATTGAGTGGATCTTGGAGTTTTCTGCACAGGGCCAGGAGCTGGACTCAGTGATCCTGATGGTACCCTTCCAACTCAGCAGATTCTGATTCTATGATTTTAAAATATTTTGTTAACTTTATGTATAATTCTAAATCTTCAAGGGTGAAGAATCTGGAGAATTTTTCTCAGTCCATCCATGCCACACTTTGATAGGAAAAGCCTGGCTGCACCACTCTTGTGCTGGTTCTGTCCTCTGGGCTCACAGCCAGGGAGGGCACCCAGCTCCTGGGGTCTCAGTGGGAACATCAGCGCTTGGTAAATTCCTTGCAATCGGTGTTCATTGGATCACTGGACCAAATTTAGGGTGAACCACAGAATGAGTTCCTGAAAATGAAGAAATTTTATTTGTGGTACAGAAACATGACGTTTCAAAAGCATATATTAAATTTAAGACAGTCATTTGCTTACAATTCTGTTCAGAAATTTGGTTTACTTATGTGGTTGAGTATCTGTGAGAAATCTGAGAAGAAAATAGGGACACAACACATAAATGTAAATATTTTATGATTCAAAGGTTCATATTACAATAGAAACAAGTTTAAATGTCAGGATTCTTAAAATTAGAAAAGGCTTACAGTTTTCTGGATCCAGATCTGGGTCACAAATACAGGAAAAATTAAAAAACCTGCATAAATGAGATGTATGCTTGAATAGTAGAGTTTCTAAAACTATAGTTAATTAGCAGTGACTAAATTTAGGCTTACTAATTTGAAAAGCTAAAAGTGTATTTAATTCTCTAGTACAACTCAGAAATGCATTTTAAGTCTAAGTCAGTCATGTGAAAATACCTTATATTAGAAAACATAGCACATACGTAGGTTACATTATCATCTAATTGTCCATAATAAGAGGTTTTTTTCTCTTTGCTTGGTATTCATATAAATTTACTCTTCTGATTCATTATTAATCATAGTTCATGTGGTGATTTGGCATAAAAAGTTCATGACAGGAGTTCTTATAGTGACTTAATGTGATCTGTGCTGTAGTGCACATTTGTGACAAGATGATATAGAAACTTATTTGCTTTCACAATAATGCCTCTGGCTATTATACCTAACACTATAAATTAAGAGATATAAATATATGTATAAACTAATGTCTTTTTTGCTCTAGCAAAACTTGTCATTCCAAACAAATGTGCATTTTCATGGCATTATTTCTGATCTGAAGGGTGATTATTTAATGTTATAGTAACATTTGTAAAATAGGATTAAAATAGAGTATGATCTTTGTAATGCATAAATGGGCTGAGTCAGTTATATAAGTTTTAATTGAAGAAATGTGAAAGTGATTTATTTTGAAAGTACAGATCACATGAGAGAATATAATGAGCTCTGAGTATATCACTGAACAGCAGTACGGGGGGAATAATATGGGCAGGAGGAGTAGAGCTACTGGATATTTGATTGAATATCAGTCAACAACAGAACACAAAAAAAGGACAGTGATATATGAATGTTGTGCATAGTAGCAAAAGGAGTGTGTATAAAAACTTGTAGATTTCTGTCCCCTAGTGTGGTTCCCTTTATGTTTCAACTGGGATAATGTGCATATACATTGGATTCTTTATGTCCACTTAAAACAAATTAGGAGCAGAAGATAAATTTCTTGGTTAGAAGAGTTTTGCAAAATGTATGTATGTTATGATAAATGACTTGCAAAAGGTAGTAAAATTGTTTATAATGAGGAATTATTTTCATAAATCAATGAGGACAGACTAAGAGACAGACAAGTGACAATTTAGGTTAAATATTAACAGAAAACATAATTCAAGAATCAGAATGGTTAATCATTGGGTTAAGGATATTTATAGTCACAGAATCATTTAGGTAGGAAAAGACCTCTCAAATGGTCGAGTCCAACCGTTAAGCTAGCATTACTAAGGTAAGCTAGCACTGCTGAGATCTTTGCTAAATCACAATATTTAGAATTATAAAAAGGCATGACTAGAGATTGGGGAGATTCATGAAAACATTCAGAGTGGTTTGGGAATAATTATAGATGTGATTTAGGGCCTCTGACTTCTTGCAACATGGTACTGCTGTTAGCTGAACCCACAGATCTACTAAGTCATTTTGGTTTCATGCAGGTCCAAAGATCCCCTCATGTAACATTTTTGCAAAATAAGGACTTACTGGAGTTCTGCTGCTGATGGGAAAAGTGGGGACTGGAATCCTTGGACCTGTCTTTCCTTTTGACTTTATTGCATGTGTTGAATGGGCTTAAGGTAAAGAAAAGCAAAACCTGAGCTGTGGAGATGAAATTTATCCTCCTTTTGAAGAGGAGGATTTTTTCAGGAACTTTTGGTTAGATTGAAATAAAAAGGAGAAAGAGTGGAGGTGAAGAAAACATGCTGCACTACCCTATATGAGGAGTCAGTCCTGTGCAGCTCTTCTCACTGAAAAAATTCAAATAGAATTTATAGCAAGAAAGTCTTTCCCATGACAACCCATTCACTGCTGGGTTTTACCAGAATGCTTCATTAATAATGGATCTGCCCAAACTGTGGAATTTAAAAAGATACACACATCTATATTCTTTTTAATTTATAAAATAACTTTATGGACAAAAAGTTTGAGATGACCAAAGCTTTGCTGGTTTTCACTGCTAATATGAAGTTCAGTTTATTTTATTTTTTTTTAACTGTAGTACAAAATCAGCCTCCTGTTTGGAGAGAACTCTTCAGTACAGCTTGCTTTGTTCTAATTTGGTTATGTACAAAAATGTTTCTTCCTTAAGCCAGACTAATGTTGAATGTTTAATGAAGGAAGCTGCATAAGAAGATATGTATGATCTGAATAGCCTTGTGGTTTCAATTTATCTCAAATCATGCAGACAATAATCTTTTCTGTTCAAATTTGTCGTGTTTCTCAGAACCACATGGGAAGAACTCACTTAAGCTATTGACAGATGAATATTTTTGCCACTTTATTTGTATCCTTTTGTAACCCCACTTTTTGATGGTGTTCTTTCCTGCTCTTACCTCAAGGCATAAAAGAAAAAGATATTTTGAGAAATGCTTTTGCTCTCCCCTTGCTGCCCCTGGCAGAGTTAATCCAGCCATCCTGCTGTGCTTATAGAGCCTGTTCTTTCCCACCCACGGTGCTTCCTCCTCACAGATTAAGAGTCAAAGTACAGGATGATGCCGGTGCTGCCTGTGATGTATGAGACTCCTCTGCCATGGTGGTCGTTGCCTTCTTTTAAGATAGTAGTAGCATTGAAACCATTGTGACAGCATTAAGGATATAAACGAAGTAAGGATATAAGGAAGAATTAATAGTTTTTTTGAAGCCATATCATGTATTTGGAAAAGATACAAGATTTGGGGTTCAGAATCTGACAGGCAACATCACAATCCAAACTGAATGTGGATTAGTCAAAATTGTTCTTAATTTATTTAAAGTTTGCTGATCAGACTACCTGAAAGAAAACAATAGATTACTATAGCTGGAGTTGAGATGAATTGGTAGCTTTTATGTATGTAGCAGCTTCTTCCGTTTTGTGTTAAAGGATGAGATTGATGAAGGTGGAGAGGAGTGTGAAACCTGGGGAGAGGGGCTGGTTTTTAATTCAATAATTGTTTAATGAGAAAAGATTACAAACCATTATAGCATAAAACAACTGGGAAAATAATTTGATGGAGGATCTTTTATTTATTATTTTTATGCTAAAGTTGCATAAATCATAACCTATACGGAGGTTATCTGTCATTCAAAGTTTATTCTTTTAGGGAGTGTCCTTTCTGAAAGGAAAGTGATGGAATTGATCAGCTGACTGTTACTGCAGTGCAGGTAGAGCGATAATTGAGGACCCTCTTTACATCACATCAGAGATGTAGGTGCATATTTCCTGTAAATTAATGAAATTAAGATCTTGATAGTGGTGACATCCCTGGACAGCATAACACCTGGTACCCAAAGACAGAGTCAATGCTGCCTATTACCAGCACATCACAATATGTGTTTTCCTCCAGTGTGCCAAATACTGTCAAAGACTGGTACAGCCAAGCCTAAGCAGCCACTTTGCAGTAGAGTAAATTCACACTGATTACTGGTAAGACAGGAGCAGTTATGATAAGAAAAACATTTTTCATTGAATGGTTACCCCTTCTCTGACAGATTCATTCCAGTCTTCAAGGAGAAAATGGCAGACACCTGACAGACAAACTAGAAAACTAAATTTAGTGACTGCTGAATACTTAAAAATATAGGCTCATAGACCATGGTTTCTGTTAAAGTGTTTGCTTTAGGGTTCTTTACAGATTTATTTTTTTATGCTAGCTGCCCTCTTCTTTTGGGTGATCCATTGTGAAAGAAACTGCAGATTCACTGTGGTGGACGCATTTCGTGTTTGGCTTGCACCGCTGTAAGCACAAGCAGCTGTTGAAATGAAATTTCCACCCCTCCCTCTTTCCCCTATCCTTGGTTGTACTTTCCTGCCCATTTACTTGTGCCAGTGTTAGCATCTCTGTGGTCAAGGAAGAAAGGAGATGAGGAGCTGGCCACATGGAGAACTGCTCCCTGCCTCCCTCCCAGGTCCGTTTTTAAGGTGGTTGTGATTCCTGGAGTGAGATCCTTGTGAGGTTGCTCTACTGCAGCTGCTCCTACTCTGCAGCCCAGCACCCCTCCTGTTGGACCACACCCTGGTATTTATTTCTGCAGATCTTTCTTCTAAGGAAGCAGTTCCATGCCATGAGACTTACAGGACAATTCACCTCTATTTTGGCAGTGAATTGGGATGGGATGGCCTTAGGCATCATGCTGTCAGTTCATACTGGTAGATTATTATTATTACCAGTGATGGTTCCTGTATCAAAGTCTACAAACACTTTCCAAGTTTTTGTAATCATGATACTTTTACAACTCTTCCTCTTAAAAAGTGGGTAAATATTCATGTTAGCAATAGAACAATATTGCATTATCAAGTTTATAACTCTGAAATATATACTGCTATCGGGAATAAGTGGATTTTGGATTGCTGTATGTGATGTCCTGTATGAACTGCTCCATAGCATGCTGGAGCATGTCCAGAGAAGGGCACAAACCTGGTGAAGGTTCTGGAGCACAAGTCTGATGAGGAGAACCTGAGGGAGTCAGGGTTTTTTATGCTGGAGTAGAGGAGGCTCAGGGGAGACCTCCTCACTCTCTAAAACTACCTGAAAGGAGGTTGTAGCCAGGTGAGGGTTGATCTCTTCTCCCAAGTTACACGTGACAGGATGAGAGAAAATGGCCTCAAGTTGTGCCAGGGGAGGTTTAGTTTGGATATTAGGAAAAATTTCTTCACCAAGGGGGTTGTCAAGAATGGAATAGGGCAGCCCAGGGAAGTGGTGGGGTCACTATTCCTGGAGGTATTTAAAAGATGTGTTGATGTGGCATTTAGGGACATGGTCTAGTTTTAGTTTTATGGTTGGACTCAGTGATCTTTCCAACTTAAATGATTTCTGTGATTCTGTGATTCTGAGATAGCACATCCTGAATGAAGCTATAGGTAGCCTCTGCATAAATCTGGCTTGAACTAGATATTCAAGAGTGGAATTGATGCTTTTAATGTGAATGTTTTAGAACACAGAAAAAGAGTTTTACTAAACTGAAGTAACTGTAATGCAAAAGTAATTAGGTCTTTGTGCATACTTTTGGTAACTTGCAAATATTCTAGGAAAATAAGTGTGTTCTGAATAGCATTTCTTAACAACATTTGTTCTGATCACTGATACAGGTGCTTCTGTCCAGTGTTTGGCTTTTCTTTCTGTATGTTGAAGACAGTTTTTCTGCAGTCATTGTGTATCTAAAAGATGTTGATGATTTAAAATAAAAAAAAAACAACACAGAGGGACTTTCATTAAATTCTAGTATTGGAAAGAATTAACACCAGCTTAGATTTTTCACTATTTTTACTGCAATTTTTGTCAGACTATATAATTGTATGATATAGAGGCAAACAATTTACTTTCAATTGTAATATATTAGTATCTTTATAATTAACTGATACTATTCCCGTATTACAGAGCTCACCTTTTCATGACAGCATTGGTTATAATTGTGAGCTAGAGTAATTTGCATTTTTACTCTAAGCGCTGAATGGCTGTTTGCTTTTTCTTATATTATGAAAACACTCATTACTGTATGTTATTAGAAAGCTTAAAAAAAAAGCTATTTATTTAGTAGACAAATGTCCCATTCATTAAATGGGCTTAAATGTTTGAGGTTTTTTTCCTTTTGCTTGGAATTAAGTCTGTAATGAAATTGAATCAAAATCAGAAAAAAGGATCCATTTTAGAGGTGTTAAAATTTTCTATGGAGATTTGTGTTCTGTCTTTTATTTCTCATTGTACAAAGTGTATTTCATGCTTGTGTACAGATTAATGTCCTTTGCTGATAATTGCCTATTAAAAATAGATAAATAAATAATTAGCTCATTACAAAATGTGTTGTAATACTAGTAACTTTAATTATAATTCATCTGCTGTGTAAGTAGTCCTGCAAAATATTGTGGGATAACATGTTGGTATTGCAATTGCTCTCTCGTGGTGCTATATGATTAACATTGAAGACCTCAAGGAGTAATAGTACTGCAGGTCTCTGTGACCACACCTTCTCCAAATCTGATCTAAACCAGGAACTGAACCTGTCATTAGCTCAACATATAAATGGAAATGGAAGTCCCCAGTGGAGGGAGCAGTCTATCCTTTAGGACTCAATCTTGGGAATGTATTCCACCTTTCAAACTGTCCAGTATTTTTTCCATTTAACGCCTGTGAAAACAGAAGGAGTGTCTTCACTTAATGTACAGATCTGCTCAGTGCTTGCCATTTTTCACATAAACAATATTTTTAGACTTGTCTCTTAGAACAGAGTAATCATTATTGTAACAATCTTGGTGTTTGTATGTATAATAGATGTTTAGGATTTCTGATTCATGGGGTTTGGAGCCTAGTGTGATAAAAATGCACATATGTAACATTTGTCATTACATCTGAGGCTTGTAAAATGATCGAACCGTGATTTAGTTTTTAAAAGGCAGTGGATTTAACTTCCTCTTAATTAAAAAATTGTTTTTAAAAACCAGTTCAGTGTGCAGCCTGAGACACATCCTCAGGAGGCAAAGTGACCAGCTCTCAGTTTTGGCCAGGTCTTGTTTTATTGCATTTTACTTATTTTTATTAATGAAGTATTAAATTGATATTTTTTCAACTGAGATATTAATGGTTATTGATTACAAGCACAAAATTACAGTTAATTTTTTTATCTTTATTGGAGCTAAAAGTACTAGCACCTGATATTTTCAGTCAGCCCAGCCAATTGTTAAACTGATGAAAATTTGGAAAACACTTTAATGACAAAAATGGCTTCATAGTGCCAAAGTCTGTCTTGAGAACTTCTGCAAAAAATAATAAATTCTTACTTCCCTCAGTCTGACCTGGGGTGGCAATGGCTGAGCAACATTGTAACACCACTTTACTTGGAGAAGACTCTTGGCCTTAGCTTTCTCAGTACCCTTAAATGGAAATCTGCAGCTAAATTATTTATTTATTTAAGTGGTGGGTGACCAAATAAACATCAGTTCCTCATGATAATGTATAGAATTGGGAATTATGAGACAGCCATATGCTTTTGTGAAATGCTGTCACCAAGACAAATGACATTGTTTCCCGTTGGGTAATTAATTCCAGAGTAGTATTATGCATATTTCTTATCCTTATGATATGAAATAATTATTATATGCATAAGTCTCTTAAAAGTCTCTTCATAGGCATAATAAACAATTGCTTCCCCTGAAGTTGTGGACACCAGAGAAACTGCAGCAAGCCTCTGACCTTCAGAATGTTTTGGAGCTTCTCTGTTCCCATGTGATGAGAAAGAGCATAAAGTATCCCTATGTGAAAAATGCAATAGAAATTTAACATGGTTTCACTGGATTTGGCTGTGTCTGGTATTGGTAAGCCACTGGGCATTCAATATCGTAGAATCATAGAGTGGTTTGTGTTGGAAGGGACCTTAAAGATTATCTAGTTCCAACCCCCCTGCCATGGAAGGGACACGGTCCGCTAGGCCAGGTTGCATGAAACCCCATCCAACCCAGTCTTGAAAACTTCCAGAGATGGAGCATCCACAACTTCTCTGGGCAACCTGTTCCAGTGCCTCATCACCCTCACAGTAAAGAATTTTTTCTTAATATCTAGTCTAAATGTTTCCTCTTTCAGTGTAAGTATCACAACTGACTTGGATATATTTAATTTTCAAAATATGCTGATCATTACATCCTGTAATCTTGGTCAGTATGTGGGATATAGGGTTTTTTCGCCTTTTTTGATTGTTTGTGTGTTTGTTTTAACTGTTAATGCTGCATTAGTGTTCTAGCAGTTCTGTGGGTAGGATTTGTAAAGTTTGGAACAGTTGTTGATGCTGAGAATTTATACAGCAAGTGTGTCTAGTCCTTTTCCAAGTTTTTGGTTAAATCAGTCATGATGATCAGGTGAGTTGTACTGGCTGGTGTGGGCTCACTTGGTGGGTATTCTGGGCACTGCCATGTTTTAGGATTAGCCCTGTGAGTCAGCACTGTGGCAGGAAAGAGGTAGTAAATGTATCCTCCACTTGCAATTCCAGATACCTTGGAGTTTATTCCAATATGACCAGCAGTAAAATGGTTAAGAAAAATTAATTTAGCTAGGGTTTTGGGCCATTTACTTGTAGAAATAGGAAGATCCCACTTTGTTGGCTTGCATTTACTATTTTTTTCTCAAATTTTAAAGTGTCTGATGCTGCTACCAGAGAATCACTAGTACTGTTCTTATCACTCTCTAGTTCTGTTCTTATCCCTCTCTAGTTTTGCACTTTGTGACTGTGTGTTCAGTAGTGCTTCATAGTGTGTTCCTAGCGTTCAGTTGCTGTTACACATGTAGTCCAGACCACTTGTGCTATTATAGTACTAATTTTAGCCCGTACAGTAACGTTTCAGATTCTTCCAAAAGAAAAGGAATTGATGTCCTGAATTTCTGTAATCTTTATAATACTCTTAAAGAAAGGTAGAATAATTATAAAAATACAGTATTGGATATTGGATATTATTGTTTAATTAGAAGAAAAGATCAGGCAGAAGAATGTTGCAGAAATAATACTTATTTTTAGATGGAATAACTTGTTAATTCCAGCATCTACACATACACAGTCATCAGGGAGTTATTGGGCTACATGTATTTTTTGAAACATCTGTCAACTAAGCCAGAAATCTAAATGCAAAGTGTTACATTGGTTGTATTTGTGGATTTCTTACATTTCCTAGTGGAATTTCATTTTGTATGCTAATCATTGCAGAGTATGGAGGTAAAAATAAGATTAAATTTGTGTGCATTTATCAGTTCTCTGGACAAATTACTTGCCCCGTTCTCCTTTAATTGTGTTACAGCATCAAATATAATCAAATATATGAGATTAAGTTGTATCATTTTTGTCTCAGGTATCCTGCTGTCAGTGTGGAAGGAAGTATGTCATGTACATGCTTTTTTTTTTCTTTTGTCCCAGTAAGGAAATAACAGGCTGTGGATGGCCTTAAGGTACTCTGAACAGTTTCATGCCATGTTGCTGATTCCTACAGCAACACTGCAAAACTCATTTCTTTCTTGTATACTAAGTAGCCCACAGTCCATTTGACAAAATGCTTCACTGCATAGCTCTTAGGTGTATTGTATTGACTGTCCCTATTCAGTGTTACTGTGTTCAGTGTTACCTGGTATATACAAATTATTCATGGGAAGCTAACTTGTGGGCTATGTAAGTGCATGACTTTTAATGGTTACCTAAAACACAGCATTAGCGTATTTCTAAGGTATTGCTTTAGGCAGCTGTACCATTCCGCGCTGTTGACCTGAATTTGTGATGTTGGACAGTTTTGATAAATACTGTCAAAGATAATCCATCACAGAACAAGTTTCCAGAGTTTTAGGATGTTTGTTAAACTCTTATAACTCAAATATAGAAGTGTTTCACAAAACAGTGTTTTACATTTGTAAGTTAAGTAACAGGTTTTCCAAGTAAGAAAATTGCTAGGGAGTCATTTCCAGAAGAATACAGCTGTCTTCAGTTAGTGGACTATGTGCTCCAGACAAGACTGTGATGCAGCTGCCTGTTGACTGAGGACCATATGTTTCTGTAGGTTGCATCATTAAATCCCTCTCACTTCAGATTTGGGGTGACCACCATTATATTGGAAAAACAAAAGGTGGAGTAAGCTTAGCAGTGCATATGGTGTTTAAAGATCTGTTTTACTTTCAAATTGAGCACAGTTTTTGAAATAATTTAGCCATTTAGACCTGTCTACTGATCTCTTATGACTCATGTCCTTTTCTCTCCTGTTCTTCAACAGCTCTGTGAAGTCAAAGAGAATTGCTTTGTGTGGTTTGATATAGCTAATAAGACAGTCAGAGTGCTGAGGACCTTGAAACAACCCGAGAACTGTAGCTTGGCTTAAAAATCTCTGGATAAATGATCTTGTTGATGGGGAAGCATTATGAAAGAAGCAAGTTCACTGAAGTGCATTACTTGACTAATGCTTAAAGCAGCTGTAGTTCATGCACGTGTTTCATATGGTTAAATATGGAGACAAACTGTGCACCCTTCTGTTTAACACTCAATGTAAACTGAATACATAACTAAGTCTCCTGCATGCCTCAGGCATTTCTGTGTGTGCTGCATTATCTCAGCTTCACTCGTGCTTCTCTAGATTTGGGCTGAAAGAGTATCACATAACAGGGTGGTTTGTGGGACTCTGCAGCTTGGGTCTGCTGCTGAGCTGCAGGGTCTGCAACACCCCTGTAAGCTCCCTCTCGGAGGAAGGCCTCCATCTTCTTCATGTCATAGCCCATCACTTTGTAGATGTGGGTAGACAAGATGGTACTGATGTTTAACAGTATCAAACAGCACAAAGACCTCTAAAAGAGGAAGTGTGGACAAATTCACATGCCCATGGATTGACAGGATAATGGATGCATAGGGATGGATACTAGAATAAAATGACAGTGTGTTGTGAGATACTGGATCTAAGAGATGTAGTAGGCGAGATGCTGGGATTTGGGTTTTGTTTGTTCTTGTGAATGGTAGCTCTTAGTGCTGCTGCTTAAGCTGAAGTAGTTGTTCACTTAAGATACAGCATTTTCAGGGTTTTTTTGGGGACTATTACTTTTTCTAGGTTGAGCGAGAACTTCCTCTCGACTGAAGAGTGTTGACACACAGTGGTCCTAAATATAGTGGGAAGTACTGTTTTCTGAGAGGGAATGGAGGCAGCTCTGGTGTATAAAACCACATATACAGTCTGGAAGTTACGTAAGGACACTTCTGTTTGCAGAGCAGAGGCTTGCTGCTACAATTAGGGCTGCTTTACACTCTTTACACTACAGCCATTGTAGCCATTAAAGAATAGCATTGAAATATGATATTTTTTTTTCCCCACTAATGTGTAAAGTTTTCAACTCGCTGCTTCTCTTTTCCCTGTTTTCCTGAGAGTGATGATGGTTTTGTATGTGGCAGGGACACAGAGAAATACAGATGGGGAATAGTTGCAGAAAACTTGGAACAACTTTTTTGGCAGCATTCTTGGAGTTTGGACAAGCATGAGATATTTGAACATATCCACTGGTGGACATGTTTGTGTGCAACATGTTTTTTTCATTGCATCTGTTAAAAGTAATAGAACTTCAGGACAAAGTTTGTCCATCCTGTGTTTCTTAGACAAGGATAATTCTCCACCATAATGCAAACTGCATGTGATGTTTGGAGATTACCTGTAAAAGGCATAATGAATAGATTTAGAAGTGATAACATTTATCCATTGTATGATTTCTTTTTTCCCTTCTGTCCCCCTCTAAGCATTCCTTTCTCTCTTCCTCATCCATTCGATGAATCACTTTAATCCTCATCACTCACTGTTTGCCTGCTCCTCTACATTTCCTTCTCCAGTCTCCTCGTCCCCTTTCCTTTTTTTTCTTCCTACTCTGCTACCTTCTCTTCATTTCATTTTTGTCTCCTCTTTACTCATTTTTCAGTCTGTTTTTTTCAGTCTTCCACATCTGTACCTGCTCTAGTTTCTTCCTTCATTTTACGGCATTTTTTCTCTGTTTGATCTCACCTCTCATTTTCTCTGCGGATTGTTTGCCTCACACTCTCTGTCTGCTCAGCCTGTCTAGAGGACTAACTTGTTAAAAAGTTTAAAGAGAAAATGGCTTCACTCTGAATGGATCTTTATTTAATGTTTGCCATGTGTTTTTTTAATGAGATATTTTTGATATTATTTCAGGTCTTAAAAATTAGCTTGATTGGCCACCGGAAGCGCGTTCTGGCATCTTTGGGAGACAGGCTTCACGAAGATCCTCCTCAGAAACCACCTCGGTCAATAACCCTCAGGGTAGGTCCCCATGAAAATTTGTTTGCATTTCTCAACAAGTCAGTAAGCATTTCATAACATTCACATGAAAACAATGACTGCTTTTAGTGGGGTTCAATTTACCTCACTTCAGAGGTGTACAGTATGGACATCTTAGGCTGACCTGCTCAGTCACTTCTCCCCATATAGCCAGCAGAGATAAACTGACATTTTTACAGGGTGATTCATCTGACCTGTTTCAGATGTCTGCCTTAGGATAAATAGTATCTTAGAAGTACCAGCTTATCTTTGCTCAGGAAACTAGCTCAGAACCAGGTGTGTACAAGCTGCACATCTACATTTGCCCTCAGGAATCCCTGCACAACCCAGCTGATCGATACTGCTGAAGGAGAGTTACCATTTTCCTTTTATGTTTTTGAAGGCTTGCACTTACTTTTCAGACATATGCTTTAGGCTGTCTTTAAGGAGAACCTCTTGAAATTGTTGATATAAATGCCATTAAGATGTTTCTGTATATCAAAAGTTTCATCATGTTTTTAATTTTCATTTGTATTCCCTCTTTCAGAAATGTTGTTGCAATATCCCTGGGGTTTTTCCACACTTGACCACATTTAATCTCTTCTCATTATACCACCTTCACTCAGTTTCTCCAATCCAATGCCTTTGCTTACTTGCTGTCTGCTACTCTTATCAAGTTGTGGTCTGATGACCAATTCCTACTGCGTTCTCTCCAAGGGAGTTCATAGCAACACTTTTTATTTTGATATTTTAGGTCACACCTTTTGCATTTGATTGGATCTGATTATTTTTATGAGGCAGCATTTCTGACTGAAATCTCATTTAGGATTAAATTTAAAAATGTCAGAGTGTCAGTGCTCCCAAGTTAAATTTTCTGGTGTAAAGAAAAATACAGAAAGACAGAATGAGGGCTTATGTTCAAGTGCATTTAAAATTTCTGTGACCAGCCGATTTTCACCCTGCTTATTCTCAGATGCCCCATACAGGCGTTTTAGATCCCACCCCTTAATTCAACCTATTCCTAATGCATATTGAAAAAGGTCTGACAAGTCTATAATGTGCTTTAAGGCACATTGCACATACATGTAAATGTTTTTCTTGTACTTTATTTTTTATGTATTATGTGAATGGTTCCTGATGCATGACAGGTGTTAAAACACTCCAAGGAAAGAGAAATATATCGAAAGGCACACTTTTTTCTCAATGCCTTCAGTACTCTGAACTGGAGAATCTATTCCTCTTCAGCGGGTGGGAAAGTTTCCACGGCCCACATTCTTGGTCAGGACTGTATATTCTCAGTTAATTCTGAAGAGAAAACTGGATGTCCTCCATCTGTAGTCAAAGTGATAAAAAGTATCTGCTGCGCCACAGCTAGAGCTACTGATGCGGGCCAGTGCTAAATGTCATTTATCACCTCTTGGTACTAGAGACTTCACAGAGAATCCTAAAGAGGAGGACATGCATTTGGTATAAAGGGGTTTTTCCATCAACTGCTTCTATGCCATTTTACACAAAAGAAAGACATAGTGTTTAGTTTGTACTCTGCAATAATTTGTAGCTTGACAACTGATTTAAATAAACTGTCTGCTGCTGCTAGAAGATTGATTTATTTAGAATCATAGAATGGTTTGGATTGGAAGGGATCTTAAAGATCATGTGGTTTCAACCCTCTTTACCATGGGCAGGGACACTTTCCACTAGATCAGGCTGCTCTAGATCAGTAGGAAAGGTAGTTTGTTATTTAAAGAGTCTACTTTTAAGGTCCTAAGCTCAACTTAAGCAATGCTAATGCTTCATCTTTTTTGACTGTTTTTTGTATTAGCCTTTAAAATATTTCAAAGGAAAAGGTTAAATATTGAGGAAAAGCAAAAAAGCATTAAAAATATCTACAAAATCTGTTATTCCCACAATAATTGTGTACTAAGGAAAAGTTATTTTGATTCAAAGTTATATATTCAGAAGTATAGTAATTGCTGGATCTCAGTTTACCTGTGTAATCTTGTTGTCCTTCTTTGAGTGCATGATAATCTTTAATTACAGAAGCAGTTTCCATATTATTCGTGGAAGCCTGTCTGCACCCAGTCAGCACTGGAGTGAAGGACCATCAGTTTAGGCAGAAAATTTGGAAAAGTGTTACAATAGTAATGACAGTATAACACAAGAATTAATTCACCAGAGAGAATTCCAGTTTTTGGGAAGTGGTTAGACAAACATCTGTGGGACATGAGGTATTCCCAGGCAGCTTGAGGAAGGATCTCTTAAGCTCCCTTCCAGCCCTAACCTTTGTTTTTCCAGGTTTGTATGACTGGCAGGACTGACAGGTGGGCATGAAACAGATTTTGAAAGTGAAATATATGGTCAGACATCCCTTCAGGTCATATATCCTTGCATTCACAGCCAAGTAGAAACATGGTATGAATACCTGGTGACTACCAGTATCATGATACTGAGGCCGTGGTAGCACCCGCAAGGGTGTCCATGCTTGGTCTGCAGGTTTGTTGAGGAGATGAGAAGGTGGGTATGGAGTGAGGATGAGGAATGAAGGAAGAATGGGAGAGAGGCTCATGATTAAAGGAATAGCTGTACCTATGAAAATACAGATTTACATCTGCTTTTGCCACAAAAGCCTTGGATAATGCTTGTTAAGTTATTTAGTTAATTGCCTCATAAACAGTCGCTAATTGTATGTTACCAACATTCTGCATATTTGACTGGAGTCTGGTTTATGCTAGTGCTGAGCACACGGTGCTACAAATTACATCAACAAAGCAGCGGATTTTGGAATACGAGCACTTGGAAAATCAGGAATAAACATTCTAATTGGTCATCTGAGGTGACTGATACTTTTTAAACTTTGTGTATCTCATGTCACCCACACAGAAGTGGTGATTATAAAATGCCAGAAGTCACAGGGGCATGGTGAAAATTAATTGATTGACATTTATAAAGCAGTTATGAGCATCATGAATATGACAGTATTAATCATCCTATCTTTAGAGCAGGATGTGAACAGAGTTTAGGAAAGGGGTTTGGGGCCATGAAACAAGGTGAGAATAAGATCCTGACTACACAATAACTAATGATAACACGGTGCTGAGTATATGACAATATGCTGCACAGTTGAGGATCCATCTGTGCTGTGAAGGACGACTGTGAGAAAATAGCATAAAATCATATAATTACATACTGTTCCAGAATGCAAAGGCATGATAATTCTTGTATTTCTTGACTTGGTATTTCTCGTCTGCATTGCCTTGCCAGCAATCTTCCCATAGAGATCTCAGAGTGAACTTCCTCTTTACATGCAATTTGATAAAATATGAAAAGCTCGATGAGAGCTGGAATCTACATGTTCATTGCATGGTCATCTGTCTCTTTGATGCACTGACAGCCCCATCAGTCTAATGATAGTGTGTGAATCGTGATTCGGAGCAGAGAGGGGTTACCTACCTATCTGAAGCAGCAGGTAGCAGTCAGTAAAGAGGATCTTGTTTGGTGCCCCTGTACTCAGGGTCTTTTCAGGGCAGAGGTCTGTGCACCATCTTGTCAGGCCCAGAGAGGGTAGGTTTTAGAGATTATGCCCCACCAAACCTGAGCATGTGCAGACTACAGCTTTTTAGAAGCTTGTAACTGGGCCGACTGTAGGTGGATTTTTGTGAAGGAGGGAAAAGACTATTCCTAAGAGGAAAACACTCTTTTCTTTGCCCTGGGAAATGTCAAGTGCTTGTCTCAAATCATAGGAAAGCTAGAGAATTTAAAAAAAAAAATCCAAGGTAATTAAAAATTGCTTAACTATATTTCCCTATATTTTTTCTTGTTGGTTGACTAGAGCCAAAACGAAAAATACTCATCCATTACTGTGATTGCAAGGAATAATGTCACATAGACTCCTACACTTCAAATGTTAACATCAGGTGTTACTATGACTTGAGTCCCTTTCCTTTCCATTTGGAAGAGATTATTATTTCTTACACCAGCTCTTGTTTCTTAACAGCATCGAGTAAAGTATCTTGATGCTTTTCGGAACTGGGCTTGCTTCAACCTAATCATGCATGAATCATCCAATTTAATTCTCTCTTTAAATAAAAAGGCAGAACTTTTTACCCTCCATGCACACTGGTGCAGGTTTTTGCTTCCTCTAATATTTTCAGGTCCCTTCTTGTTGCTAAGTATTGAAATAGAGTATTACAGCAACAGGTGATTTAGAGAAAGTCTGCACTGTGCAAACATGCTCCTGGGTACATTCTGCCTCCAAAGAACTTACTATCAGAGAAATCTCGTGTCAGATAAATTGAGCCCAGTAACCTACATCATGAGAGGGGAACGTTTTCCCATTCGGTTGCTATGGCAGTGTTTTACTGCCCACACTGGGATGGTACAGATGCAGACTGTCTGGCCAGTAGGCTGTAGGTCTCTGCTCCTTCTGATGGACCTCCAAGAGTGTTGAACAGTAGAGCTGGGCACTGATGTTTGTAGTTGGTGTTTGAACAAGTGATGTGATGTGCATGAGAATAAGTGTTTCCAAACATACGAATGGTGGCTACAAATGAGCGGTGTGGTAGCAGATTCTGGTAAAATGGATGATCAGGAGGACCCCTTTACCTATTTATTAGATAGAGTTTATGTATCAATTGAGTATGGTATTTGTACACTGACTGATACAAGGTTCATCACAGATAACAAGAAAAGGCCTGATGCTCTGATGCTTTCATGTGTTCTAGGAATTGTTACTTAGCTTATGTCTGATATCTGGTACTTCCAGTTAAAATGGATGTTCTGCAAAACCTATAAAAATTGCAACAAAGTATCTATACTGTGTAAATGGACATATCTTTTTTTCCAGCAAGAGATGTTGCTAGAGTTCAAATCACTTTCAAATCACTTTCACTGCTCAGAGTGGCTGCTCAGTAGTGAGAATGTATTTCATCTTACAAATAGCTAGTCCTAAATCATGGCTTTATTTGGGCCTTGACAAGAAGTAACTCACTGTTTTATCTCTCCAGCAGTCCTAGAAGGAAGTATATATAACACAAGGAGGTTTTGGAGAGGAAGTTTGCCACTAGTTCGTGTAAATAGTGAATTATTTTTCCTTCCACGTGGGCTCAGCACGTTAGGTAGCAAATCTCAAAAGTTCATCCACAGTAACCTCTACTGCAGGAATTGTTCCTTATTTTTTTAGTGTGAACCATTCAAATACACTTTTAAATGTGTGGTTTGAAGTCAGTAATATGCTGTTCTTATGCTGCATTTTATTTCTCTGTCCAGGAACCCAGCGGTAACCACACTCCTCCTCAGTTGTCTCCATCACTTAGCCAAAGCACTTTCACTACTGGTGGCTCCCTGGACGTTCCCCACATTATCATGCAGGGCGATGCAAGGAGAAGAAGAAATGAAAACTATTTTGATGATATTCCCCGGTCAAAGCTGGAGAGGCAGATGGCACAGGTAGGACTAAAACAATGCTGTTAAAAGGCTGCGCCTTGCTGCATTTGGTTACAGAACTAACCCTGACCAGAGCAGTGGGTCCTGTATGAAGTTTGAATTGTAAATGACAAAGGTTGACAATTTTTTCAAGCTGTCTGTTCCAGCTCTCTGTACTTCAAATAGTGTAAGTTGGCATGTTGGTGTATCATTTCTCCTGAGAGATTGAGTTTTGCGGGGCTTTAGGTGCCTGGAGGGTGAGATGAAGGTGGCTTCTGCGCAGCAGAGCATACAGTCTTCCCCCTGCATTGACTCTGCCTCTTGTTCCTGTAAGAAGGTGCAGATTCCTCAACTTCTGAGCAACCTACATAAAAATAAGGTGATGTCAGTTCCCTGCCAGAAACTTAGAGGACTTGGAGGGTGGTGATTGCTGCATTTATTAATGGAGAGGGTCAGCATTCTGCAAAACTGTGATCTGGAGATATATCTTGAGTGTTTAAAAAAAGATTTAATGGTGCAAAAACTCATTTGAGCATCACAACAGCACTGGACTGAACTGGATGTTAAACTGTTCATGAAAGAAAGCCTAAAATAGTCTCCACCTCTAAATTTTTTTCATCCAATCTCTGAAAGAGTACTGATATTTTTAAATTAATGTATATATTGACTGGAGTGATACCTTAGAATCATAGAACCATTTAGGATGAAAAAGACCCTTAAGGTCATCAGCTCCAACCATTAACCTAGCGCTGCCATGTTCACCACTAAACCGTGTCCCCAAGGATCACACCTACATGTTTTTTTAACACCTCCAGGGATGATGATTCCACCACTCCCCTGCACAGCTCATTCCAATGCCTGCCACCATTTCAGTGAGGAAGTTTTTCCTAATATCCAATCTAAGGGGCAGAAAATTATACATGGGCAGCCTGTTGGTGAAAATGCTTTAGAATGAACTCAGCTGGTTTCTGGTGGTACCTATGATGACAGACAGCCAGGTCTTAATTTGCATGTTGGGAACAGGGCTTTGATTTGCTGTCAGAAGCAGATGGGCGGCCAGGGCAGCTCCTGGAGCGACTCACTCCATGAAGGAGCAGGTTGCTGCGTGCTGCCCTGCATGAGGCTTCCCAGCAGTGGCTCTGCCTGCCACAGTCCAAAATAGAGCTTCTGTCCAAAATTCAAGCTCAAAATGGAAACAGCTATGCAAATAATTGTGTTATAATGAACAAAAGGCTGCAGTCTGTCAGCTAATTGCATGAACAAGAAGTAATTAAATAAACAAAGAAAACAAGGTGCTGCCATTACCTGGGAACACAGAAACAAATTGAATTCCATTTGTTCAGAGAACGTTTCTAGAGAGGTGAAATTGCATTTGTTTGGGTGGGCCTGTTGCCTTGTCTTTTCTTAATCTCCTAATTTTCTGCTATATAATTTTATTGTACAGAATTAAGGAGAAAGTTGCCGAGTGAATGAGCTTGTTTCCAAACCAAAGTCTGCTGGGCTTCTGTGGCAAGAACAAGGTTGAGCTGAAGTCCAGCAAAGAAAAGCCGAGTTCTTAACATGAAAATATTTCTTTGAAGGTTATGAAATTTAGGTGTTTGAGCATAAAATGCATGCTTACTCATGGCTGAGTAGACTGGTTCATCTACTTAGTTCATTTTATTACTTCATTCACAAATCCCTATTCTCACTTCCTCTTTTAGTCACTAATATTTAAGACAAAAAAATCAAACAAACCACAACAACACAAAGACCTCATGCTAACAATTCTTTCTGTCTCCATTTTACTCTTTTCTTTTACTGTTTGAGGTCCTGATATTACCAAGAGGTATGACATAATCTCATATATGATACCTGGAGATTTTCTCTGTGCTGTTAAATACTGCATTTTCAGTTGGAACATATGTTGCATGTCCAAAGAGAAAATTGAGAAGTTATTATTTGCACCAGTCCAAATTGCTGTAAAACCAATCAAGTGCTGGGATTTGTTTTGTTTTTGTTTTTGGTTTGTTTTTGGGGGAGGTGGTGGGGTTTTTTTGTTTGTTTGTTTTTTGTGAGACTGTGTACCCACTGAATTGAAGACTTCAGTGCCTTCTGTCTAACCTTAACCATGGAATATATCAGTCATCCTTTGGGACTCCAAAAGGGAAAATGGATTCAGATTAAATCCATAAAACAGTGGCTTGTGTTATTCCCTGAACTCCAGTCTGTTTGAAGTCTTTCTCAGCTCTGCCCCCAAATTCTGCATTCCTGAAGTATGTAAAATTCCCTTTGACTTTAACGGGAAAGTCAATGACTCCCTCTGGTGATCATTCTCAATAAATTGGACTCACCCCATTAAGAGGCTAATCAGGGATTTCTTCAACCATTCAAGCCCAAAAATAGATTCTTAAATTTATTTTTTGCAATATGTGCTTTGCTAAAATCAACTATATTTCCTTCAGTCTTTTCCCCCAAAGCCCCCTTGAAATTAAAGGTAAAATAATTGTTTCTAGAAAGTACAGGAGATCCAGCTGATTCTTAACATGAGCCTTCTGCTCCGTGTGTTTATTTGTTTTATTTTGTTTTGGTTTTTTTTATCTAGCAACTTTCTCCTTGCAGTTTGCCAGTTCCTTTGGCTTGTGTCAGATCAACAACTTCTGAACTGATACGAGGCCTGCTTTCCAGCTAGAATACTTCTCACAAACACCGTGATCTAGAGGAATTATTGGAATTGCTTTGAGGATATTCTTTGTCTTAACCCTCTCTTTGCTAGGCTGTTTGCATGCTGCTGTGTGGATCTGCATGTTTACTGGATGCTATAGTATATAAACATGCATAAAGATGTCTTGTATGCTGTGGTGCTGTGAATGTGGTTTTGATGTGTTCTTGGTGATGAGATTAATGGGTGTTTTTATGGCCTCAAAGAGAGAGGCCAACACAGTGTTGAGACCTTATTCATTGTATAGCTTTCATGAACTTGATTTTTTTTCAAAAATGTTAGAATAAAGCTATTTTTAGCCTCAATTTAAAATCTAAAATCTGAAGATATTTTGATGGAATGGTGAGATTGGATGTTTCCGTCTTTAGTATGACCTGTGTTTTCACTAAACTTTTACTAGGAGCCATCAAGCATGTTGATCTTTGCATCAATCAACCAGTAGTCCTTAAACAATGAGCACAGCAGTTTAAATCTGTTTTCCTTTGATCTGCTAGATGGGTTTAAAGAGTTCCCTAAACCATAATCAGATCTGATTGTAAGTAATACAACACTTTGTTTCCTGGAGGAAGCACTGATTTAAATTTACTTCATGTGGGTGGTTTTGTCTCAAGGCCAGCATTGTACCTTCATTCGCAGTTCCCTAGCAGACTGTCTGTGACCTAAGAGGGGAAAATCCTGATATAAACAATGAGTCTAACCAATTTAGATTCTCCACTGGAATAGATTTGGTCATCCAACCCTCCAGTTGGTCATCCAACTTTGAAAGTCTTTGGTATCTGGTTGTATAAATCACAACTGCCAAAATAGTAATACAGAAGGTTGTGAGATGGCTTATTTTCCAAAAAAAAAAAAAAAAAAGGGAGAAAAAAAATCCAGAAAGGAATGAGTACTCTGAGTCATCATTGACTGTGGATGTTGAATTCTGAGCCTGCAAACTGTAGGTTAGTATGATCAAATTAACGTAGTTCAAAATAGCTGAGGTTATTCTTAAGATTGCCTAAACCTTTTTACATAGAAATTAAATCATACAGACCAATCCTGAGTTCTTTGGAACCAAAGTCAATAGGAGGAGTTCCATTAAAGGGGTTGGGCTCTTCATTCACCCCTGAAATGATTTGCAGGAAAGAACTTTGGAGATTGAAAGGAATCACAGCTAAGTTCATTAAAATACACCAGTTAAAATGTCACATCCTTAGGATTTGCAATTCTCTAGGCAGCAGAGAACCTTTAGGTACTAGCTGCAAGCATACTCCAGACTGCCAGCCCCAAGGCTTTGACTATTTATTGCGCCAGCCAGTGACATATGGTGCTTTTAGCCACCATGGTCCATAAGACCTCTTGCCATGATGTTCAGAGCACTGCACCCTGCCCCTAGCCAGGACCAAGGGTCAAAAACACCTTTCCTGTGGCAGGCAGGCAGGGAGGTGTGGGAATCACCCTGCCCACACAGAAGATGAGCTGGGACAGGCATCGCCGCGATGCTGATGCACACTCTCCCCATGGTGCTGGACCTGCGGTGCACCCTGAGAGGGAAGAGGTCTGTCATTTTGGGAGGCAGTGGGCAAGGGTTCTGGGGAAAGCTTCAGCCAGTGTCTGCCTCTGAGTTGTGGCCCATATGGGGAGCACCGCAGTGGGCTTTGATGGAAGGAGAAGATCTTTTAAGGTCTCATGGGGTTGGAAAAATTGTTCACAGGCAGGAGAAGTTCTTTCACAGAGATGCTGAACTCAGACTTATTTTGAAAGCCTTTCTTGATTCTTCGGTCCCATGGTCTGAGTAGTCTTTTTTTTTTCTTAAAACACAAGATAGCTTGTGTAATGTCACTGTAATGACTGCATAGTAAGTTTAAGTTTGAAGTAAAGCTATCCTGATTGTTGGGATTCTGCATCGAACATTATTTTGTAAGATGTAATAATTCATTGCCGGGTTAGGATTGATACACAGGGAACAATCATTTAAATGGATTTAGTACAATAGATCCTCTATCTACAGTAGAGGAAAAGTGTAGTAAAAACAAAGGACAGAATTAGTAAGGGCAGATTTATATTAAAATTTTGAAATAATGTTGCTTCTTTCTGAAATAATACCTTCAACTCAATAATATCTTCCAAATACTTCACAGATCCTAATGCATTTGTATTTCCAGTGCACTGTGGGACTGTGTGGTTTAAAATCATGTTTTCCATTTTACAGCTAAGAAAACTGAGATATAGGGATGTTTCAGGTTGAGTAAGATGACACGGAAAGTTTGAAGGAGCTGAAAATAAAGAACTCACCTTTAGTTTTGTAACTTCTAATCACAGTGTGAAATTTTTTTATTTACTTGTTTCCTGTTTGTTTTTCTGTCTCCTTCTTTGCTTTGGAAGGATTTAATGATTACTTTGAATGAAGGAAAACATGCCCAAGAGAATACCGTTGTGTAAAATGAGATTATCTAAGCAGCAATGAAGTATGGTTTTTATCAGTGGTTGAAATTACTCTTCAAATAACAGAATTCTTTACTAGTTGATTTACGAAGCAATAAATACAAAAATATCATTGTCTAGATTCATTGGCTTTTTACTTCTAAGATTTCTTATTTGCATTTTTTTAAAAGCATAAAATAGTGGATGTTGTGAGGATAAATAGACAGCTATTTTAGAAACAAATATGTAAAATCCAAATAAAATGCTCTATGGTTCATATTTTAGGTGCTTTTTGTTCAGTATGAAAGGTGACTGAACTGCGATGACCTTGAATTTAACTTCAAAAGAAAAATGCTCAGCTGAATCAATTGTATGGTATAGATGTTGCTAGCCGTTGTCTTTGTAATTCCCATAGATGTTAATGCCATAGACAGCTGTATCTTGAGCTGTAAATTTCAGCAAATTTTCAGTATTGTGTATTTCATAGAATCATAGAACCACAACTGGGTTGGAAGGGACCTTGAAGATCATCTAGTTCCAACGCCCCTGCCTTGGGCAGGGACACCTTCCACTAGACCAAATTGCGCAGAGCCCCCGTCCAACTTAGCCTTGAACACTTCCATGGATGGGGCATCCACTACTTCTCTGGGCAATGGACAGGTAAACTGATAAAGACATTATAAAAAAATCTACCTAATTTCCGCTTGAATAGAAAGATAGAATTTTTTCATGAATGTTACAGAAGCTAACATTTAGGAACTGAAGTCATGTCATGTGGATTATACCTACATGCTGCTTCAGCATATGAAATTAAGGAAGCTGCTTCTATATTCAGTATTAATGATCCAAACTAAAGCCATAAATACTACATCAAGAGGAGGACAGATGTTCTTAATTAATTTACTGTTTTTCACACTCAGTATTGTGAACTAGAGGCTCTACATTGAAAAGGTTGTATGAAAACTGAAGTTTAATATCTAACATTTAAATTTTTGAGCTCCTAGAAAAAGGCTGTTCTTAGAGTTTGGGGTGCTCTTCTGTTTTTGTTGTTTGAGGGGGAGTGTTGGCAAAAATATAGATATGTATACCTAATGTTCAGGGATTAAAGTCTCATAATCTTCCCTGGTGTTTGTCCAGAAGTTTATATCCTCTGTGCAAAGTTAAGAGGCTGTGGCACACTGGTAGATGGCAGTACCAGCAGAAGGGGTGTTGTCAATGAGAAGAAACTTGGCTGCCCAGTGGGAGTCATGAAGCCAGAGCTGCGACTGTAAAGCTGCACCTCCACAAGCCAGTCAGTGCAGTTATAACCTTGACAAACTGAAGGCCCTCGGTCTGTCCTCCCTAGCAGGAGCCCAGCTCCTGGTCTGCTTGATCAAAATCGGTTGAGAACAGCTGCCTAAGGAAAAGATGGCTATTGTGTGAAGGAGGGTGTTGGCTGGGTGAGAGAGAAGTGTACCTCTGTGATTAGACTTTTCTCATCAGAGAAGTAAGTGGAAACCATGGCTCTGTGTGGAGCAGGAGGTGGAGGTGTATGGGACCTACAGCACCCACCCTAGTGCAGGAAGAGGCTTTGCTTCTCACCCTGACACAGACAGGAGAGGACAGTCTGCAGGCTTGCTGTGGTCCTGGGTCAGTCGCCTCCTTCCCTGGGTGTGCTGGCCATGGCATGCACCTTCTTGTGAAACCTCACTGGGTGCACTGACTTGGAGCGTGGTGGTGCTGCTCACGCCTGTCACTGCCTGCCTGCAAGAGAACCAGTCCAAAGAGCGTGGTGATTTTCTGGAAATTTTCATGTGAAGTATTTTCAGGGGAAGCAAAAGAAATATACCAATGCAAAACATGTGACTCCTCTAATAAGAAGTGGTATTTTGAGTTTCTGCTTCTCTAAAAGAAGTACAAATTTCACTCTCCGTCTCTCAAGATCTTGTTTTTGAAGGAGAATTTGCAGTTATTCCTGCTGATAAGGCAAGCTCTCCCCAGAGCCTTGGGAACATTCAGGGAAGCAGCATCTATTTAGATGGCACAACTGCTCTCCCCTGGTCCTAAAACTTTTGGAGTTACAGTTACAAAAGTGGCCAGACCCCATTGATCCAAGTTTCATTTGTTTCTTTCAGCTGTTGCACCTTAAAAGTTTGTTTGCCATACCAAGACTGATTTTTCTGGGATTTAATCCAAAATTATCCTCATTTCTGGAGCTAGACTGAATTATAGTTAGCGAGTTAGATTATGCGCATCAGGGGAGTGGGGTTTGCTGCTGTTTCTCTCTCTCCCTCCTTGTGCCTCACTGGAGCTGCAGCACTGGGAGATGGGAGCAATTTTCTGAGGCTGGGTCCTGTGGTGAGACACGGGGGAATAAGCCCAGAGGTTGCGTTCAGCAGCTCCTCTTCTCCCTGTGCACCATCACCGCCATGTGGAAGTGTGAGAGGGCAACCTTGCTGAGGAGAGGTGGGAAAGGCAGCAGAAGATCAGGAGTCACCAACAACCTCTACTCAGACTAGCACAGGGCTGAATAAACCATTGGTGCCTACATTTTCCTAATCAGAGCCACGCCCTGGTGTTTTCTAGACTTCTGTTTGTTGTTGTCACTCTCTCCTGGACTCCCTTCTTACACTGCAGTGGCTAAAACTGGATGCCACCCCATGTGAGACCTCACTGGTGGCTGCCCCATAGGGCTACTTTTATTGAATACCTGGGGTTTTTTATTTAGGAGAGGGAAATTCAGCAAAGGGCCACCAAGATGGTCAGGAGCTGAAGCAGTTGCCCTCCCAGGAGAGGCTGGACAACCAGGGCTGGCTGGAGAAGAGGTGGCTTTGGGTACTAAAACTGAAAGTGGAGAGACGCTGACTGGATGCCAAGAGAAATTTCCTCCCAATGCAGACAGGCAAGCAGGGGAACAAGTTGCTCACAGAGTCTGCCCAGTCTCTGTCCTCGATGGTTTTCAACACTTGACTGGAGCAGTCTGAAGCCCCGAGCAGTCTGGTCCCATCTCACAACTGCTCCTGCCTTGAGCTAGAGTTGGAATGGAGATTTCCTGAACTCCTTTACAGCATGAATTATCTTGTGATTTATTTCCTTTTTCTTTTTAAAGACTGACCTTATCTAATTTGAGGTATACTGAAACTTTCAGATCTTTTTTGTCCTGTTGCAACCTAAATCACTCTGCTAATTTGTTTGCTATTTTATATCTGTATGTAATCCTATGTAATTTTATCTGACTTTCTGTAGTTCATTAGATCCATTTTCAGTTCTTACCACATTCTGAAAAGTCCCTCACTTCTGGATCCTCCTTAGCCTTGGCACTCCTCCAGGCCACAGCCTGGAGCAGGTCCTTGCAGATTGCCTTGGCATATTCCAGTCCATTTGTGCTTAAATACCAATAATTATTCTCAAAAGGTGAATTTCAACTTCTCGTGCAACCACTGCATTTGATTCAGGCTAAGTTTGTGTATGAGAGTTGTTCAAATGTTGTTGCATCAGTGTCCAAGTCTTGCAGTACTTCTCCTTGATGCCGCTGATTTAATTGGCTAGTTTTCCAACAAAGAAGAAAATTTGATCTGAGATGATTCATACTGAGGAACCTCATTATAAACATCTTGAATTTTTCTTGGCTCATAGAAGCTGTCTTGGTAACACATGGCAGGCAATATTACACTTTTTCTTTGTTAGTCTCGATAATGGATGCATAGATGTAAATATACACGCTTGCATACATATATTTCTGAGTGTTTATTTCAGATGGCCAGGAGTAATGGCAGAAGGTCATGAGAATTGGGGGATGGTGGCTGAATTTTGAAACAGTTTCTAGTCACTTGCTGGTCCCTGCAGTTGGGCTGCGTATAAGTTTCTGAGTCTTCCTTCTAACACATCTTAAATATTCTTTTAGCCCTTCTTTGGTCCTTTCAGTATTTTCTATGACTTTCAAGGATAATTGCTCCTAATTTAGGTAAATCCTTGACATCTCCTAAAGTGCCATCGAGTGAAATTCACTGAGCTGTAATGAATACTTCTGGACTCCTTCCACGCAGCTCCTGTTCCTCCTCTCCTTAGAAAGCATATAATTTCTATGAACAATCTTATGGTTTCTTTCTTTCTTGAGATTACCAACCAAGTTTTCCTCGTCTATGGGGAGGAAGCCTAAAGTTCTCCTGGGATAACTCTATTCACTTTGTGAGACTTTCTCCCTTCCTTTGCCCATCCTGCCTGTCAGAGTCATGTCCCGCCATGACCAGATGGGGAAATCTCTTATGCATGGGACACCACAAAAATGGTATGATGGCAGAGTCTTGTTGTGATGTTACTTGTAAGCATTTATCTTTTGAGAAGTATTAAGATAATGGCATGTTCGATACTAATCAGACAATAGCAGTTGCTATTTCTTTGCTCATCTTTACCATATTACTTAGGAAAATATTCTTTGTTAAACTCTTTTTCACATAACCTTTGTGTCAGTGGTATTAGGTGCCCAAGTGTATTTGTGTTTGTTGTGGTAGAAATGTATGCACAGATTGAATTTTTTACCTGTTTTTTGAGAGCATATGTTTTGGGAGCTGAAAACTGTGAGTGTTTGAAGCCTAATCTCCATTATTCCTCCTACTGCCGAGTTTCTGGCCTCAGATACTCACTTAACCTTTTTCCTTTCCTTGGTTCTTTCTTCTTCAGCACAGGGATATGTAACTTTGAGTACTTCTCCTGGGGATTTCATAATTCATTAAAAATTTTAAGCACTTTGAAGATATAAAATATGTATGTAGTAAATGCTAAATATTTTTACAATGGTGCAAGGAAAAGGTTGATTTCTGAATTTGAATTTGTTACCATCCATAAAATTAATGTTCCTTCTGTACTGCATTACAGTACCTCAGTCATTCAAACAATAATGAGTGCAAAACAGAGTCATGAGTTTTGCACTGTTGCCCTTCAGACTGGGCATTCACACACTCGTGGGAAATTCTGTTTCTGCTGGTCTGTTCGATTTATTGTTGATTTAATAAATCAAGTCACCGGTATTTAAAGATGATTTAGCTTAAGCCTAGATCCTCAAAACCTTTAATTCTGGGGGTAGGTCTGTCTGATGGGGGTAGTTCATTTGCACAGTTCTTGAAGCAGAGACCTGGACCCAAAACTTGCCTCTCATATGTGAGTGCTTCCAAACATCTTGGGCACTCTTCTTTCCCTAAAGAATTAATTAGAAGGACTTCCTGCCATTTATAAAAGGAGTTGGAGACAGCCTGCCTTCTGCAGCTGTTTTAACCTGTGAAAGAGAAAGGTGAAATACATAGGTGTGAGTCCCCTCAGTCGGAGAAGGGCATGAAATCAAGAGTTCCCAGTTCCTGGGGAAAGTGCCCTAACCTCTGTGTCTTCATCTAGGAGAAGATGAGCTGGGGAGGGAGAGGCAGGATGGGTACTATTGGCACGTGTAAAAAAAATTATTGTCTGCCCTCTTTTTAAATGGGGCAACTTAAAGGCTGTGCCCACACTTAGTACAGTGTTGTGTTACCTGTCCCTGAGTTAGCACCCAAGCAGCCGACAGATGTACCCGATGTATTTATAGCTTTAGGTGCCGCAGCACGGCAGGACTGCTATGGCAGCTCTGCTGGGAGACCCCCGCACGCCGCTGCTGCTCAGCTCACGGCTGATCTGGCTGAGGCCCCACACCAATCCTTAAAGGCAAGGCCTTGAGAGGGGCAGCTTTTAAGGACACACTTCTGTCTTAGGAATATCAAGATGGTGAGAAGCAGCTGCACAATGTGATGGCATCATGGCAACTCCATGCCAGTGCTGGGAAGAAATAAAACATCTGCCAACATACAGTGCCCTGCTGCCTTACCTTGCTGCTTTCAGGACCTCAGTGAGTGTGTCCAAATAGCACTGTGATAAGTCTTCTTGATTACCAGATGCTTGAGTATGCTTCATCTGGCATGGAAATGCCTTCTCTTTACTCTTCTCTTGAAAAGTGGAGGCACAGGCTTCTGCCATGGATTCCTATTCAGGAATCTTCTCATCCCTAGGCAAACAAAGGTAGGCATCCCAGCAATGAGCATGGCCAGAGCATCCAGAAGTCAGTTTGCTTGACATACACAAAAAAATGTCATTAGTACCAACTAGTGCACTGTTCTAATGATGGCACAGCAGAAGTAGCTGCAGCAGTGTTTGTTGGTGACCTTGCACTGAAACTATTTGTTCATCACGTGGAGGAGGACTGTTTTGTAGCAAGTTGCAGAAGATGGGGAACAAGACTGAGCAAAAATCAAAGTTTTTATTATCTAATGCTATCAAAATGTAGAGCCCTGCACCTCACAAAGGAGAAGCAAATAACTTCAAAAGCAAGATGAGGGAGGTGAAATTAACCAGATACATGAAAGTTTAAGAATTACTAAAGCTGGAGGAAGGGATTTGTGCTCATGCATTTCAGATCATGAAGGAAATAAGGGACTGTTAACAACATTAGGCAGCCACCAGTCTGTCTGGCAGTGCTTTGTAGTCACTCCGGAGGATGCCAGGCTTCCCTGGCAGTAACCAGAAGTGATAACCTAGTCTGTCACCAGCCAGGCAGCCAGGTTGCCGGCTACAAAAGGTAAGAGCAAGAGCCATGTTTTAAGAAGAGTTGCACTTTTTTGGGTTGTTTTGAGCATTGGTGCTAGATTCCTGCTGCCGCTGCTGACAAGAACCAGCAATGCACATTCCTGCTGTTGTTAAATTACTTATATATTAATTGCTATCTATTCTGGATACTGCAGTTGCATTTTTCATGTCTGTTGATTGCTTTTTGTTGCTGCCTGCTGAAGATAGCGTGGGCAGATTCTGCGTCTGATGCTTTGTTTTAGTTGCCTGGCTACTGTAAAATGTTATCTTAGCATTTGCTGAGGTGCCACAGATGCTTTCTTGATGAGTGTCCAAACAAGGAAATATATAAAAGATGCTGGTTGAATGCCGTGCTTGCCTGTTGCTTTTGCTAGAGATGCTACAGTATGCTGACTTTGCTTTGCTATTACAGACTCTGTACAATAATGTAGAAGGTAGACTGAAACCTTTCATTTATGCTTTGGGGTCATGGTCAATACCAAAGGTAATATTATCTCTATCTTTGAATGCAAAGGACTTGTTGTTGGAAGGAGATGGTGGGCAGCTGCTTCACTTGGTTGCAATGCATTCTTTTCTGGTAATTGTTACAGAGAAAACATATTTTTTCTGTTGATTGTCTTGCCAGATTTTTCCCTTCCTCTACCTGTGAAAGTCTCCAACAGAGAGAGATTTAAGTCTCAAAACTTAATCAGGATGTTGACTTCAAACTTCTTCCCTGCCAAAACCTGAAAGTAACCAGTATTTCTTCTGCTCTCTGTGTTTTCTGTTAATGCCTGCATAACTTTATCTCACAAGCATTTCTGACTAAATTGTTTTCTTGTACTCACAGTCTGAAACCTCTTCTAGAGTCTCTGAATAAGCTATGCGTCTTTCCAGCCAGTCCAAAAATATTTTGTCAGCAAATAAATAAAATTACATTTAACAGCTATTTTACTTCCTTCTTTAATATTATTGCAAGCCTTTTCTTAATTATTCTCGCCTTTTGGCAGTTGCAGTGCATTAATATTTACAAGATGAGATACAGTTTTCTGTTTATATTAGCAGTCTTCGGTCTGTGAGATCTGGACCAACCAGAATGCAGGATATCCTTTCTCATCGATTCATCAGGTTCATAATGTAAGATACAGTAATAAATGGCTATGTTGTCATTCTTTGGATGTACAGTCTGTTGCCTTGGTGTTATCTACGGGTGTCATGTCGCTGAAATGGTAACAAAAGTTCGTAACTTGTCTGCCCTCCTCGGGGATTATGTGTGCGCACATCCGTGTGTCGTGCCATGTGGTTAGCGTATGTTGGCTGTATGGTGTACATACATACAGGACGTGGGGGCATTGCTAGCAGCAGTCTCGCTCAGGGGGAGCTTTGACTTCTGTTCCTGATGTTTTCGTTCACTCACTTTTCCAAAGCGGGAAACCGTGTAAACAGCTCGGTTTGCACAGTTTCGCCCCCACGGTGTGTTGTGCTGCCCTTTCTGTGTCAGCCCGTAGGCTTTGCCCAGCTGAGGTACACGCTGTGTTTACAGAGTCACCTTTGGGGGAATCAGAGGTAATGCTGATGGTGCCCTGAGTTTTTATCACTTCTGTGGCAGTCACAAAGGCTGTGCATGTGATCCTGGTGATCCATATTGCAGTGTGGTAAGGATGACAGCCTGTTGTTCGGCAGAGTATTTCAGAGGAGCTGTAGATTTCTCCTGATTTTTGCCATGCCTCCTTGGAACATTTCTGCCAAAGAGGGAACATTTTGGCTACCAAGCTTTAGAAGTTTTTAAAATCTAAGTACACCATAAACCTGTTCCCATTATTTCAAGAGCCAAAAATATAAAGAGCTTAAAAAATTCCTCCCGGTCCAGGAATTAAAACATAAGGAAACAATGAGGATTTGACTGGTCTGCAGAGCATTTAAAATTTTTACAGGGAGAAAATTATTAATTTTTCAGCCAGAAGTGTTGTATCCATGCGTGCTCCAATTTGTTGTTGTCATGGTGACTAATGCATGTTACCATAACCAGGCATGAAAAAAACAGGTGAAAAGTTATAAGATATGGTTCTTGTTAAAAATAACTACATTCAAACCACTCAAACTCAGGCTTTTTTGGTTTTTTCTTCCTTGAAGCATGGAGGGGTTTTAACTTGACATTTTTATAAAAAGACGAAGGAGGTGTTGGATTTTTATAAAATTGTACTGAGGTTACTTCTTATCTGACTACCTCTGCATCCAGGTGCCTTCAATATGAGTCAAATATGCTTCTCAGAAAATGGGATGAGATAGGAAAATGTGCAATGACTGTAAAAAACCAAAAATATTTAATAGTTGTGATCTGCCTCTGTAGCTCATTTGACATCAAGCATCTGACCCTTTGTAAAGCACATCTGCTGATTTTCAGGGTTAGAAAGCACTGCAAGAGCACAAGATATTGGTCTTTCAGGTTGTCCCTGTAAAAGGATTGAATCCTTGCCATTCTGGCACCTGACTTGAGACCATTTTCTGATTATAAATTCTATATCTGCAAATGTGGAGCAAAAAATATTCTTTTTCAAGTTGGGAGAGGCCAAAGAGAGGAAAGGTGCTGGTTAAAGGCAAGGGGACATTAGAATACTAAAACACAAGCAATACAGCAAAAAACATGTGATAAATTGCACAGCTCTCTGATGAGCTGTAAAGTTAGATGAGGAATAAATTATCTCTTGCCTTTCTACTTCATCAGAGAGATAAAAATCTCCATCCGTATATTGTGTGATAAAAAATACATAAGCTTAAATGTTTGATTATTTCTTATAATTGCAAATTAAATATTCAAACCAGAAAATCCTTATCCTAGCATATCTAGTTTTAAAATTTAAATCAAACATTATAGTTGGTCTTGCATGGCAATTTCTGAACATTTCTGTACTGCTTGAAAGTGTATTAGGTGAAGGACCTGAATCTCAATACATCACCCATGAATTGTTCCACATCAATTCCTTGGAGTTAGGACTACTAGTAATTTATATTTTTCTATCCCAGACTTGAGCCTTGTTGTTTCAAGTCTTCTCTAGGTCAAAGATGGTCCTGTTTTGTATTTTGCCTGAAGTCAACTGCCGTCATGATATCCTAAATCTCAGAATTTCAGAATCTGACTGGTATCAGTCAGCTGAGGAGCTCCCTTTCTTTCTTTTGAGGTTTTTAGACACAGTTTTTTTAATATATTCAGCTGTATAAATCTTGTTTAAAAGCTTTTCTTCCCTGAAAAAAAAAATCTATACCTGTGATGTTTAATTTTATGCAACTTTTCTTAGTAGCTGCTCTCTCTAGAAGACATGCTGAAATACATGAAAGCTCTCCAGGTGCAGTGGTCTGTCGGGAACAGCAGAAATCCTGTATCCCTGCATTCCTCTAACCTCAGCTCTATTGCCTGTTTAGAACATCCTAGAGAAAAGTATGGAAATCTTGGCAATTCGGTTTTGTCTAATTTAAAAGGAGTGGGTACTAGGATGATTATAGAGCAATTAATGGATACAAACAAGTGGTCTCCACACAGTCCCTCTCCAAGTGTCTCATACACTAGTTTTATTAGCCTAGTTGAAGATTATTTCTCATTTCCTAATGATTATTTTTTCCTTTATAAAATTGAACCAAAACAAGAGGTTATCACTGTTCCTCTTTTACTGCCCTTTTACTTACTGACAGAAGAAATGCATTTCTCCATGCTTTCCATACTATCTGTGCAAAAGGGAGACAAACTGTAGAATTATGTACTCATTTTATTCCTTACTTACTCCTTACTCCCTGCTTAATTTGTCCGTACCGTCCCTTTTCTGCATGTAGGGAAGCCACCTGCTGAGCAGTGCAACAGGAGGGTTTGGAGCACTACCCCCGGTCACTTGTTCAGTAGAACATGGCACAGCCATCCCCGTGCTTCCTTAGTGAAGAGACCAGTGGTCAAAAGATGTACTTTTGTAGCTTTTCTGTCCTAAATTTACTCGTGTTCCATCATAGTAGCCTTTTGCTAAATGGATAGGATCTATCTCCCAAGCAGAATATACCACCTAAGGAGCCTTTCTTCTGTGCCTTTTGCAAACAGACACGTCTATCTGGTATTGGCCTTATTAGCCACCAGCGTATTTGTAACAAATGTGGATAGAGTCTTTCCCAAATCTTTGTTTATGATGACCTCCCAAGCTCTGCTTCCTTACACAGAACATGCAGGAGTGTATCTTTATTAGGGGGAAAAAAAAGGACTATTTCAAGTGGTCTGTTAGCTGTGGCCTTGAACAGTTCATAAGGGACAGCTGAGCACGCTGTGAGGATTTGTGATGGGTGCAATCCATCTTCTCTTGTTGTCAAAGACAGACTCCACTAATAACAAGGATGCAGATCCTTACCCATTGTAATATGATGGAAACCTTATTTTATAAGGAGAACTGCTTCTTAAAGAAATCAACCTCCCACTTCAGATTAAATGTGATAGAAGGTTTTTGTACATGTGAAAAATTGGAGCAATTGCTTCTGCTGCTTTCTTTTCAAAATCTAAGGCTGAAGTCATACCCATGGCATATAGGCAACTTAACTGGGCAAGACAGAAATTACACTACTGTGTAATTGGTAGATGTGCTAATGGTGTCAACAGTAACTAGGTTTGACTTGCTTGACGTTACCATATTGGCAGGGTAATGTTGATGTTTCTAGATTTATCTATTGCTTTTCATTGCAGAGCTGTGCAAATGCGTGTCATTTTGTTATTTTGTGACACATGAAAATGATGTACTTGTTTTGTTTACTCTGTCCTGATTTAATTAGTAAGATGTGATAGTTTGCCAGACTTTGAATGTCTTCGGTAAGATTTTTTTCGTGTGTTTTTGATGCATAACTTCTTTTTGCTATAAAAATCTGAGCTTCCAGCCATATTCTGTGTGAAATACTGATGATAATTCCTTGCCATCTTCAATACATATTTTAACAATTTGACATGGATAGAAAATATGCAGATAAGTGCAGGTAAAGAAAGTAGTAGTGTAATCCAAATTGAAATAATCATATAGAAAAGCATTAAATAGTTTGAGAGAAAATGAGCAGGGGAAGAAGGAGAATCAGGAAGGAGAAATGTGGTTGCAAAAAGACAGAGTGGGAAGAAGACAGCAATTCAGAGGTAGTCCAGGCAGGACAGAATAGGATAGAAGTGGGACCGGTGGCAGAGGGAAGAGGGGTTGGGAAGAGGAGAAAGAGTCCATTCACAGGTCATTTTCAGTTAAAGCGAGCTGATGCTTTGGCAGCATCCCTGGTGTTGAGGGTGTGGGCACATGTGAACGAAAAGTAGGAGAGATCACAGTTAAAAGCTAAATAGTCTCAGAATAATAATTATTTTTTGCATGGGCTTGCAAGATAGAAGGAGCCCCTATAATAATAAAGCCATGACTAAAAACACACAATGGCAGGTGAGACCCAGACCAGCACTACCAGGCTGGGGACCTGTACTGACGCCTGCATTGGCTCTATTGGAAGGGAGAAGAGTGTGCTGCAAAGGGATTTGGCAGCAAACTGCAGTCTTACCTGTGTTCTCTGAGGGCTTTGAGGAAAGAGAGGAGATGACAGCTCAGGAAGGCAATCGCCTGTATCAGTGAGAATCATGAATGTGGAAGGGCAATGTTACTACCTCCACAATGAGGCATCAAGAGGTGGTGATCAAAGTAAATATTCATAAAGAGATTAAAGAATGCCTCATATTTTTGAAGAACATATAATAAGTCTTCAAAGCAAAGTCTCAGTTATCGAGCCATCTAGGAAAGTTAATTATCAGTTATCTGTGCCGGATAATGGAAGACTTATTAACTGTGCAGAAAAGCTTGTAAAACACATAGCAGAATTTGTGAAAGGCATTTTCATGCATATCATGATTTTTTTTCAAGTGCTCTCATCCTCATATATGTATTGTAAACACTTATTTTTAAGGAACATTTCCGGTGCCTAATGATTTTATTCTCAAAGCAAATAGATTTAATTAAAGCCTCATTAAACACTACAGTAGATGATTTTGGATTATAAATTAAATCATGAAAAATATTGTAGCAGTTGTGTTCCCTTATTTTAGTAACATGGCTCTATGCGTAGAAAATAAATTCTTGTTAATTGAGCACAACAGTGGAGGTCTATTTTGAAGCTAATTTGCCTGCACATACTCTGATATCTTGAACAACTGTGATTTTCAGACAGGAGACTGGGGAGAGCCTTCAATTACCTTGCGACCTCCAAATGAAGCCACAGCATCAACGCCTGTACAATATTGGCAACATCATCCAGAGAAACTCATCTTCCAGTCATGTGATTATAAAGCATTTGTAAGTGTTGATAAATTTTAGTGGTTTGATTTGGGGTAGATATGTTAATCTTGGATTTTGATAGGCTGTTGTGTTTTACTTCCATTCATAATATTTTTTCAGTCACTTTTAGTGAGACAGGCCACTTTTTCTGAAAAACTCTAATTGTAATAAATGAGAAACAAGGATGCACAGTACTTTTTGCTATGAATTTTGTGATATATTGCAGTCCATGTAGCAATAATGTTAGAGAATGGACACTATGAGTAAGTGGTAAAGTGTAGAAGTGACAGTGAGAGCAAACACCCCTACTTCTCATCTGTCACAAATCCCTGTCTAGTAGTTATGGAAAAATAATAAAGCATAATATGGGATCCTCACGCCTACCTCAATGCTGTGTACAGAGTAGTTAAATTAAGTGTTGCCTTGCCTGAATTTTATAGATTTGGTGTTGGGGAAGGGAGATAGGGAAGATGGAGATCAGGATCCTGAAGCAGTGTTTTCCAACTCTGGGACAAGAACACATTCAGACCCCTGCCATACTGTTGGCTGCTTGAAGTACCAGTAGCAGTCAGTTCCATCAGGGCAGGGCATGTTTATTTTTACCCCCCTCTAGCTGCAGCTGATTACCACTTCCCATCCCTGGAGAAACAGAGCTTCCTTCTACAGCTAAAGACAATTAGTGTTTTATGTCTGTTATAAATGCATGTGGAGGAGAGAAAGGTCTCCTGCAGCACAGAAAGTACTTTTTTTTTTTTAGTTAAAAACTGAAATCTTGAGTTCCCTGGGTGGGAGGACCGGAGCTTCTGGGGATCTGAAGAGGTGCCTCAGCTCACCTCTTTGAATGCTAACATTTCCCCCTCCAACTTTGCTGAAAAGCATTGTTAAAGTTGCTGAAGGGGCTTGCCAGACCACTGTGTGTCCTCTTTGGAGGTGGCCCTAATGAAGTATGGCTGACCTACTGTACAAAGGAAAGGGGCTCAGTAGTTGCAGTGCCTTTAACATAATAGCTAAGGGTTAACCCCTGGTCCAGGACATGGTGTTGAGATCCTCTTCACTTGAAGGGGCTAAGATCTCTAGTGCTTTTTAGGATAATGCTCTGTTTATCAAATACAACTGTATTTTGGGGGAGAGTTGGAGGCTGCTGCACCTCTTTTAAAGCATATCTGGAAAGGTAGGAATTAGAGACTAAACACAGGTGAGACAAAGCCTGGCTCTCACTGAGCAAGGGCAGAAGGGGTGTTACAGGCCTGTCTCACTGGAGTACATCTGTATCTTCCATCAGACCTTCATTGGGTAGAAATTGCCGTGAATGTAGTGACTGTCCTTGGACAGTAACTAGAACCTCTGCCTTCCTCAGCAAGTCAAGGTCAAAGACCAGCTCACCTACTATTCAAAACCTCCTTGCTCACCTCAAATTGAAAAGGAAGCTTCTAGTTCTTTAAATATTTTTCCTAGTTTTCAATAAAGTGAGCATGAGTGCCTTTTATCTTATTGCATGATCCAGCACGTCACCCTTGTAATAGATTGGAAGGCATATGGATCATTAAAGAAATGAAGTTGAAATGACCATGAATATCTAAGTTACTGGTGATTAAGGAAACACCTTCCTTTCCAAAGGACCATGCATCACTGCTTTGTTTCAGCTCACTGAGCTGTATTGACCTGAGCCTTATAGAGTAAAATACTGGCTTGTAAGTTATAATGGGTGCAGCTTTCACTGTATGACACATCCCTCAGTTAAACTGTTGGATGTTCTCTGCATTGCTCCTGTGTGCTCTCAGTATTTGAGAAGGAACATTTCCAAAAGCACAGCAAGTCAAAGGGAAGCAAAATTCCCTCCTAAAGTTTCAGATTTTTCTGACAACTAAATTGGACGGTACCTCTGTGATTTGTTTGTCTATTCCACAGTCCTTCCTGGGAAGCATTTCTGAATGCCTTCAGCTGAGACTTTTTGCTGCTGTGCAGATGGGACAGGAGCTGCCCACCTCTTCTCTTTCTTCCTCTTGTTCTGTCGTGAGCTCAAAGCACTGATTTTTTTACCCTGGTGCCTGACAAACTGGTATCTTTCAAGGAAAAAATAATTTGTTGTACTATAGTCCATAAAAAAATAAGAAAATTTAAAAATATTGAAGAAATTAATTGCAACCTGCACAGGATGCCAAAAGTGTCAGACAGCAGGATCCAGAAAAGAATACAGTTCAACTCAATACACTTTTAATTTTCTAATTTTTGAGTTTGCTTTACATTTATTGTTTTTCTTCAAGGGCGATATCAAGCTGTCCCACCGAATTAATGCCCAAAGCCCTATTCACGTCACCATTGAGCCCCCAGCTGGACTCACAGCTGCTCGGTTTATGAATCTTTTACATCTGCAGTCCTCCAAGAATGCCCTTCATTCATTCCTTTCTGTATGTGCTTGTCTGGTAGTGTTGGTGTTGCTCACTGTTCCATCTATAATGCCCTATAAAGTGTTTCTCACTAATTGACATGTTGGCTACTGTGTACATTGAAATATTTATGCATTTTCTTGCAGGTCAGAGACTCCTGCAGTACACAGTGTGAAGTGAAGGCTTTAAAGAAAATATCTCAGTTTAGGTCAGGAGACTGGAGAATTGAACCAGTACATTCTCTGTTCAGTTCCAGCTTGCGTTCAGCTGTAACGGAAGTTCTTTTTGATAGGTTCTTGTCTAAGCTGAAGCTGGTTCACTAACTGGTTGGGTCAGTTTAGTCTGTTTCCAAGGGGAGTCAGTGTGGTAGAATGAAAAAGGTCAGGCAGTGATGATGGTCTGCAGCCATCAGGGAAAAGGCTCCTGCCCACAGTGGCTTCTCTTCAGCTCCTGTGTTGCCTCACTTAGGACTGGAGACTTGGGAGAAGCCATGGCCTTGTACTGCAGTGAGGATACAGAGAGAGACATCTCTGTGCCTGGGGAGGAGCAGGTGAGGGGTGACTTGCTATCCTCTCTCCTCAGTTAAGCCCGACTTGCATGTGACATCATACAGAAACATTCCGTTTGCACCATCCAAACCTGGCATAGAGGAGTACTGAGACCCCAGAGGAACAAATCCAGAGGAGCAGAGCCTGCTGCCAGGGTGCAGGAGGACTCAAACTGCATGTGCCAGCAAGTGAAAAAGTGAGGGAAAGGCCTGTAGGAAGGGACCTGTTTTGGTGAGGCACTCACTGCCCTCGGAGAGGAGCAGGCTGCTCTGAGGGCATGGAGGCTTTCAGTGAGCTGAGCCAGGACACAGCACCCTTCTGCTTCCTGTCACCCAGCCCTCCTCCAGATCAGTAAAGGCTTTAAAATAATAGTTCAGGGTCAGCCTTTCCTTAGGAAGAAATAATGGTCTAAGCTAGTCTTAGTATAGATTTATTTTCTCTGTTTGCTGCCGTCGGGCTCTGCTCTTTGCGCGTAAATTAGTTACAGATTGAGTACGGTGAGGTTAAGATTGCTGCTGCCCTTCACATCCACGTGATTGCACACATAACAATAGGAGATCAGCAGATGGCAGCTAAAAAAAGCAGATTCTCCGTTTTTTAATCAAATGGCTTTTTTTAAGATGGATTCTGTAGTACTTCCTCATTGTTTGAGTGACTAAAGCTAGGAGACTTTCAGATATTGTTTCAAAAGACACGAGCTGATTCAATACACTTGTTGCTGTGCATTCTTGTTTTGTAGGTTGATTAATGCATTGGTTTAAATGATTTATCAAAGAACTGCAGAGTAAAGAAACTCTAAAGTAATATATTAAGTTGACTGCTACAAGTAGGCTTTTTAAAGCATTTTTAGTGCATTTCTGCAGATGTTTGTCTGTTCTGGAATTTGAGTTAAAGTAAGTTCAATGGATTTTTGTTTTAGTATTTAGGTTCTATGCTGGTAAAAGAGTTAAGAGGCACAGAGTCAACACAGGATGCATGTGCAAAGATGAGGGTAAGTTTGTAAACCTACTTCTTTCTATAGCATAATAGTATTAAATAACATCAATCTGAGGTTGGTTGTACTGTGCCCTTTTTACTTTTGTAATGTACTGTTACCCATTTCTTTTCCTTGCATTTACAGTGGTATTCAATAGGAAATCTGTTCTGCATTACATCTTAATTTTGTACTATGAAAATTTAAAGGTAGATTTTTCTTTTGCATGTGGTATCTAACAAAAAACCCCAAATGTATGCATTTTGTTTTCTCGTGAATCTTTCAGTATGTTTCAAAGTACTGTCCACACACTTTAAACGTGCCCATACCAAATTGATTTTATAAACAGAATTTATAGCTTTTATATGATAATCTAAATTTAATTTTCTATGTGAAAATATGTACTAATAAATATATTAACATGTTATCAAAGCTTTTTTTTATGCATGGTAAATCCAACAGTCACATAATCCTATGGATGCTTTTAGTCATATGAGTGTTTCCATTAAATATGAGTTACTTACATGCTTTTTGATTGAAGGGTAAAATGGGATCTAAGTCAGTCTCACCTGATGGTGGAAAAGCAGTTAGGTTTCCTTCAGACTGTTAAGAATATGTTTTCCCATGGCTCTTTGTCCTGATACTGGTTTGTAGAAAATTGCAACAAGGCTCAGTCTATCTCCAAGAAACATACCACTGCTGGAAACTCAAAACAAGCCATGACCTGATTTATTCCCAACTGTAGTTGTAATAAGAATGAACTGGTTCATAGCCGTGGTGAACATATCATGGTCTGGCATGATTAATTAATGAAGAATGTAATTGTTTGCTAATCTACCAAACATGTACAATTACACAGATGAATGAGCTAAATTTTTTCTTCTGTGTATCATAAGTTTTGTATGCAAGATGCTTCTGAGCATGAGACGTGGCATTCAGATCAGTTAGAAAGCTGGAAGATGTGTAAAATTCATGCAATTGGACAACCATTTCCTACTGGTTACATATCTGCAGCACACAGACTTTTATACCAGCTGTTTTAGCTAAGGGCTTGCAGTAATTCATGCTTACTAGATTGCCTAAAGACCTGAGGCTTTTCAGATAATTACATGCTAATCATTCCGTACCTGGACTTAAACTCTTCTAAAAAAAACCAACAACTTGACACAGGGGGATCTACAATCAAATATACTTGTTCTGGGGAATTAATTGAGGCTGCAAGCGTACCATCTTCCAATCCAGTTTTCAAACTGTCAGGTTTAGCAGTTCTATTTTTTAGGCATATGCCTGCACAGTTCTTAGGGCAAATTTGACACCATAGTAGCATGTGACACCTTCAGTAAGTTTTCTGACTGAACTAGGAAGCTTAACATCAAAAAAGGCACTCTAAATAATTTATAGGTCTTTTAAGATATATTTTTATGAGTAATAAGTTTGACCAATTCAAATTATATAACTGAAAGAACTAAGTGTTTGAAAGCAAATTTAATTTAAAATACAAATTTTCTATAAAAATAGTGGAGTTGCACTAGTTGTCTATAGTGCTGTACAGGGCACTTATATAGCACAGTGACGGGGTTTGTGTACATTTATTTTTTACATTCTCTTTTGAAATCATTGTGCTGTGAGAATGTTTATTTTCTAGTCTGAGGTTTTTTATTGCAAAGATATTTGAATAAAACAGTTTTTAATCAAGATTTCATCTATTCTTTCTATGTAGTCCTTTTAATCATGTTCCTATTCAAGTCAAAAGCAAAAAACTTTGACTTAATGGGAACAGATTATTATTTTAGCCTATTTCCCAGTGAGAAAAATGGATCTTTTTCCAAAACTTTTTCCCTATGGTTGTGTTCTGAAAGTTGGTGTCTGTGAACTTGGAGTCCAGGTTGTCCAAAGTCATCCTGAAATGTTGCATTTTGCTGTGATGATCATTATTGTATTTAAGTACCACTGGGTTGTCATCAAAAATGTGGCTTCTGATATAGTTATATTTTACTTTAAATGTATTGAAAGGGACATCTCACTTAAAAAAAAAGAACTTAAAAGCTAGATATATTATTTGCTGACTCTGAGGTACTGAATTCTGTACACTTGTCCAGTGTCTCTAAAGTCAGTAAGATTTTTACATAGGGTTGTACTTTTGTGATAGAGCAATATTTTTTAATTTTAGTATTTTATTTGTATTTCCATGTCCATATTTCAAATCTGTAGCATGCTGCAATCTGAAACGTGTTGGGGGAGGGGAGTATGTCACTCGTAACCTTGTACCATGTTGAGGTCACTCCCTGCAATTTTTTAGTCTTTCTGGACTCAGACAAATAATAGTTTTATGGAGAATGTATGAAAATTAGGTACCTAATTTTTCTGTCAGTGTGGCTTTAGATTCTCCATCTTTAACCTAATGCTGCTCAAAAAAGTGTCCATATTCACTGAATGTCTTCCAGTCAGCAGATGCACAAGAGTGAAAGAAGTGTATCAGTGAAAAAAAAAAATCTTGATCTTCCTTAATCATTCATAAATACAGAGAAACAACAAAAATGACATGTTTTCTGACTGCAGATCCCTCACTGTTAGTTGTAGATGCTCCCAGGGCTTTCAGTTATTGCAACTGATGGTTTTGGTTCTCAAGGGAAGTGTCATGCAGTTATCCCTTCTCTCTCTCCACAGAGAGGCTTACAGTGGCCTCCTTCTCTTATAGCTCAAGAGTGAAGGGAGATCCTAAATCTTCTATAATGTAAAAAACCACCAATAATAGTAAAAAACAAAAACAAAACCTGGGAACCTTTGTTTTAATAACTCTTCTTGGCAATCCACTGTGCTTCTGGGCATTGTGCAGCAATGTGCTCCAGCAGGGCAGATGATGGATTTGTTTGGGGAAAATCATGCAGGTGCAATAACTTGAGCTCAACATTAGGGTCAAGGTTATACATGGGGTTTTTTTTCCCCACACAAAATTGCAGATTCTTGTAGCCATTCAAAATGATGGATATTTGGCATAAAAAGTGTTTTTCCATTCATATATTTGCACTCCTTTATATTTTATCCAGCTATTTTTTCTCACAAACTGCCTTTGCAGTCGACAGTCCTGTCTCCTTATCTCCATTCTTCACCTGCTGTAAACTGACCTTTGGTACTTGGAGATTAAATCTTGCTGTCCTGGCCAGAATAGGTTTATTAATTATATTTGAGAGATGCCTTCAAGAAGTTAAGAGCTTTCATCTTTCCCAGTGTGGAATAGGAAATACTGCAAGTTGCGTTTTCAATCAGATTGATGCCTTCACTTTAAATCATCATAGGAAAATGAAGGGAGAATACAATGTGTTTGCATCAAAATAAAGACAAGGAATAAAGTTAAATTTGAGCTAGGAAGGAACTTGTTCTCTACAGAAGACTCCATCTGGCATTTACACATCTGAATTCCTTGACCAGGTAGGAAGGGGATGGTTTTATACTTACTGCCATGAGCACAGCACCAAGGATGACTCTTTCCTTGCAGCAGTGTTAAATCACTGATGTTGCATACACCAACTGCACACTCTGAACCTATCAGATATTTACTGCAGCAGAAGGGAACTTAGATTTTGTTCTTGGATCCTGCCACCTTCCTGAATATTATGTATCTTTCTTATTTATTTTGTTGTTAGAAAAGAGGTTCTAAAATTCAAGTCAGAGTTCTGAGGAACCAGCAATATAGTTCTGTTCACAAAGCAGGTATTTAAATGTCTCGTTGACTTAAGACCAAAATGTCAAAGTTGGAATTGTTACAAAATCTGCTTCTCTTTTGCTCTGGGAGAGGAAGATGAAGCAGAGTTGACTCGCTGAAAATAGGCAGCATCTGGGGCATTTCTTCCTCATTTCATTTCTTCTTACATAAAGAAGAAGGACGTGAATTTAGATGGCAGTCTCCTTGTTTCTACCAAACCCTTTCTACTTTTCGATCTCCATTTCATTCCCTCGCCCCCAAAATAGAAGTGTAGAAGCCTCCATAGGCCTCCTAGTGAAACTAACCAGATAAATAAATGTTGGGATCAAACACTGTATTTGACAATTCAGATTCTTCAGTCTCTGGTCTCTTGGGACTTGTAGCTCTCTCTCTCTCTCCCTCTCTCGTGTGGCCACTGCTTTGGGAGGGCCTGCAGTAGAAAAGGCACATGGATATTAATCAAAAGGAAAAAATAAGTGGTGGAAGGTCTTCAGTCCCTATGCACATCCACATCATGGTGCACCATGTTCTTCAGAGGATTTTATGTCCTTGAACTCTGTGGCTGAAAGGAATCTAAGGTGCAGGAGGGATGCAGAGGAGTGTTTAGAGATACTGCAAAAGCAAAAAACCATCTCACTCTCAAGTACATGAGTTCCAGGTGCACCCCCAGTGCAGTGTTCATATTAATGATGTAGCTTGGAGGCATCCACTAATTGTAGAGAGGTAAACAGTCTTGTACCACAAGGATTACAGATGCAGTCTTATTCCAAGAGGTGTTAAATTATGTCAGTAATGCATTTTTAAGCCTTTTGGACTGAGAGAAGTTACTAAATATTTGTTACAAGGCAGACTTTAGTTTCAAAATTGGCTTCAAAACTAACTGTTCAATTGTGGACTTTGACTTTTTATTTCCATTTAATCTCATGCATGATCTTGTCAAAGCAATTCATTCAAGTTCCTCTTCCACAGCTAGTCGAAGGAGGTGATTGTCTCACTGTGCTCTGCACTGGTGCAGCCTCACCTTGAATATTGTGACAGTTTTTGGGCTTCATAAGCCTTAAATAAGTAGCAGACTTATTTATGCAGGTATGATAGTAGGTGGCACTAATACATATTTTGAAATGTGCAGTCTGATGCCATTTGGACTTAATAGTTGCTACCGGTTTAGGAAAAAGTTCAGAATCTTTTAGTGAATTGGTTTCCAGTGCATAATTGAATAGGAAAATTGCCAGCTACAATGTTCATATAGCTATTAAAAAAAAGTGTAGGACTGAACTAGCAGATTCATTTGCAAAAGTAGAAAGCCAAGATGAAAATTTAAGATTTTACAGGCTCATAAACTTGTACTCAAAATTTACTTATGTATGGGGTTGTTAGTGACTTGTCATAGTTGAATAATGGTTTTTTACTGTGTATTTGCAAGATCAAGTATAATTACATATGCAGTAAAACCTAAAAAAGAACATGATTTCATTTTAGCAGCTGTATGAAATCTGAATAATCCAGTTATAAATGTGTGTATAAGTACATTGAAGTGGTCAACATGGCGAAGTAGAAGTACCAATGTATCCCATTTCCTCTTGGCAGGTAATAAATAAATGAGATGAAAGCGTTTTCAGAATGGGCTGGATTACAGCATATGCTATGCTTTATCAAGTGAATGTGTGAACATCTTACATGGACACCATTCTGTGTGTGTTTCTGAATTTCTTATTCAGCTGCTTTGTGTGTGTGTGTTCAGAGGTACCATGTTTTGTACACTGCAGGAATATTCAAAGGTGTTGCATTAGTACTCTCAGTTCTGCACAGAACAAGGTATTGTGGTACAATCCTGTCCTGAAAAGGTTAAAAGCCCTTCAGAGTTAGAGGTTTTGTATTTGCTTTTTAAAATAAACTGCTAGTTTATATTACTTTATTCAAAGAACTAATTCCTCTGCCTCTTAAGCCATTGTTAATTACCTTGATTTGTTAGGCACACTGGCAGGGTGGATCTCAAATTATTTGGATTAGTTTATATTCAAAATAAATGTCTAGCAGTTCTGCACAGCCTTTAATGCAAAATCAATATACAGATGGAAATGCTTTACCCACTTAAGACAATTTGTAGTACTACTATACTATGGAAATGTGTTTAGAGGCTGGATGTGAGAATGGTATTTTTTTCTGTGAAACTAAAGAAAATTCATAAATTATGAAAAGCAAGCTTGCACTGACTCGCTTCCTCTCTGGCACCACTGCTCTTGCATCCCCTTATGACCCATTCAAAAGGAGGAATTGGGAGCAGCCCTGTCCAAGCCTATGCAGGCTTTTGGCACTGTCCTATATAATGGCTGCAGAGCGTTCAGATGCAAACTCTGTCATAAATTCAGACCTTTTTTGTACAAGCAATCACTGTACTAACCAGGCAGTTATGCAGATGGTGCAATCCACCTCCTTCCACTGGACTCATCTCCATTGTGGGTGCTGAGGGGATGAAGCAGGTTCATTGCAGCAGCTGCACCAAAATCCAGATGAGACCACTATTCCTGATATTTTTTATTCTAAAGAGGAAGAGGCTCTATGTCTTTTGGGGGAGGTCTGGGGAAGCTGCACATATATCACATTAGATTTAGGATGGTGATGCTTTCTTCTGTCTTCCTCTGTCTGCAGACAAGCCTGCTTTATGGTTCTTGAATTATACATGACCTGCTTTCACGTAGTCACCTACCTGTCCAGCATGAAGTATTTCAGAGGTGGGACCAAAGCTGAGTCTCTCTGGCATTGCAGACTGTGCAGCATTGAGACTTCTGGCTGCAGGAACAGTGCACCTGTGGAGACAGGGCATGCACATCTGTCTTTAGGTAGATGACCAGCTGATCAGTGACAGGCACTGGCAAGGAGCCTAGAATAGACTTGCTGTTCATCCAGGTGATTCCCCTGAAGAAGTGTATTGAAACAAAGAGCCAAAGTTGCAGTCACAAACAATGGAGTTCATAGGAACTATGACCAGTTCCAGGCTAATGAGCACTTGCCCAAAGACAGTCACTATGATTGCTTCTATATGAGATGAAATATAATCCTACTTTGGTATGAACACGCCTTGGAGCATTAGACCATATGTCAGCATGCACATGACATGCAATGCCAGCCCTCAGCTGTGACTCCTATAACTTTGGCTCAAGTCCATCTGCTTCCCATAGAGACACCAGATGGACAAGAATATTTTGTCATCTCATTGTGTCCTTGTGGAGTTGATACGGTGGCTAGAACCTGAAAAGCCCAAGGAAAGAGAATACTGACTCCTGTGTCCCACCTTCTTCTCAGGTTCTGGGCACAGGCAGAGATGCCCACTTGGCCTTCACAGAGATGTGAAATGTCTGACCAAGAAAGCTGTAGGACTTCATCCTAGAATTCAGAGCCAAAGCACTTACAGTGCCTGAGTGAATGGTATTCATACTGTATCTCTGAAAACTTACGTTACACATTCTGGCAGACACCTGCTCCATTAAAAAGAAAGGAACAGCAAGCAAATAGTATGAGCTCACCATGACAACTCGAAACTGTTGAAGCCTGGAAACTGCTTGGAAATAATAATTATGTGGTGGACTTTAGTTACTGTATCACTGAGAGTTGAGCAGGGGAATAGAACTGTGTGTTTTTCTTGATGGCACTGTCATAATAACAAAGGATGTTATTCCACTGCCCAAGTCTTTGTTGCAATGGGAGTACCAGTGCAGAGTTGTTTCCCAAAATCATAATTCTACACTGGACTACAGTCTTACAGAACACCTTTACACAAGTCCTAGGGTTTTATGGTTTACAAGGTGATGAGGAATATCCCCTGCTCCTTACCAACTGAGACAGTTTGGCCTAATAAATTACAAATGTCCATCAGTCTGATTCATTTCCTAATTTGCCAACTGTAATTGAATAGCTCTTGATGAGCTGTTTCACTGAGATACAGTCTTCTGGCAGTTCACAACCTCAATTAAATACTAGAGGTCAGGTCTGGTCTAGACAAATCCAGGTGGATGTGGAGCAGATAAGGAAGATGATTAAATTACAAACTACTGTCTAGAGGAAAGAGGACACCCAGATAGTTGGTCCAGCATGTTGGCCTTGCCAACAGGAAGCTTCACCTTTATGACAAATGCCAAACAGGGAGAATTAGACCAAAAAGCTAAAATATGTGAACTTAGTAGCCATGTTTGTACAGCACGTTGACAGAGAAGGGGAATTTTGCTGCTAAGGAGGCAAGGAAGGACATAATTACAGTAATCAAAATGAGAGACAAAAAGCTCTTGCATGTAGCTGTCGGGCTAGAACAAAAGGACAAAAGTTGGATGATTGGTGGGTTGCCAGATGATTAAAGTGATATTGTCATATTTGTGACTATTTTGTCTAGTATAAGCGTGTGCGGGGTTTATTGCTTGTTATTCTGATAGATGTATACACTGCAGCTTCTGTACAGGCACTCTCATGCTTTCTGTGCATTGAAGGTGAATTTTATGAAAAGGTTTATTTGAGATCTATTACAGTGACACACACACATATGCACAGGTGGGTACTTGCTCTGCTTTTGGCAGGGATGCCATTTCTTTCTCCACTCAGTTCAGAGACATGCAAATCAGATTAATGTCTTTCTTCAGATTTTGTTAAAATTCTTCAGGTTGTTTTACCATTTAAGCTGTCATTTTTTAGAAGTGCCTAGAATTCTGGGTGAAAGGAGCTTTCTCTGGGATAAACTGACACTTGATTGTTGTCTCAAGTCTCTCGTCATTTGATATGGAGAGATGCAACAATCCTCTCTATTACACGGATGGGCAGGGCTCTCCTTGAAACCTTAATTAGAGGTTTTAGTCTTCGTGGAATGGACACTAATTGCAGAATGTAGCTGGATCTGTAGCTTTGAATTTTATGCTGGCAAAAATGGAGTCTTATTTGATTCTGTAAGGATTAAGAGCTGATAAGGAGACTTGATTACAGGATTTTGGTTGGTTTTGTTGGGGTTTTTTTGTTTGTTTGAAGCTTTTGTTTTGCTCTCTAGTGTTAGCATCACCTATTTTTTTAAAACATATTTTCTTCAGTTACAGTCTGTGTTTTCAAGCTTATAACTATACTTGTTTATTTATCTTGGATAATACAAAACCACCACTGCTACTTTTGTTTAGTAGCTCTAATGATCTTCCTAGGTGCCAATTCTAGATCTTTCAGCATGTTTACATTTTCCTTCTGTGTGCTGATGCTTCTTCGTGTTTACCTGTAACTGAACTTACTCTTTCCTCTCAAGAAAATATTTGATTGATCTCTGTGATTGTTTGCAGATGCTCCCATGAATAAGCATTCTCTGAATGTTACCTAACTTATTTATCTACAATAGTTCTGTATAGAATAGTCCATCGTTGTCTTCAACCTTAAAAGAATTCAAATCAGCTATAGACTATTATGCCATATTTAGTTTTTTCTTTGGTTGGTTTTGGGGTTGTTTTAGTAAATTTAATTTGTAAACAACATTTTTTTCTTCAGAGAACTTAAATCTGATGCAGATATTTGCCCAATCTGTTCAGCAGGAAATATCTTTGCTATGTGCATCATATTGAAGGCACACAGAAGTAGACTAGCATAAAAGAAAAAACAATCTTATAGGAAGGCATGAACTGTAGGTAGGAGAACCTGGCACTGAGGGAATGCAGACTAACCCTCCATGCTAATTCATGTGTAAAGCAGCTTCCAGTAGCAGCTGCGCTCAAAGTGCAGACGGTCAGACGTGACAAGATACAACGTTGGGCTGACGGATTGACTGGCAGGCCTAGAGGGTTTGCAGGGATAGTTCATGTCACAAATACAACTACAAGAAGGCAAAAGAGTGAAATATTTCTAAATAACAACTAATTACAGGAAAGAAACGGTACTATGAGAGGTACTGCGCTGTTGGTTTTTACAGCTGGGAAGGGCAGGAGGAGGGGAGGGGGCGATGGATGGGGCATGTCAGGTAGATGTCTTAACCACACACGTTTTGAGAAATGCTGGTTGCATGACTGCTCTTTCTAAGCCTGGCAAAGTTACTTTATTCTCTTCTCATTGTGTTAGGAGAAAGGAGAACTTTTATTAGTTTTGTAACTGCAAGGCAGATATTTCAAAAGCCCAGAGCGTAGTCAGCTGAAGAAATAGTAAAATATTTGTTTAACTTAGGTATTTTATCAGAAGAAAAGAGCACTGTTCTTGCAATGCAACACAAGTCTAATAATATCTTCATTTTGATTTCAGAAGTCTACAGAACAAATGAAAAAAGTACCAACCATTGTCCTGTCTGTTTCTTACAAAGGAGTCAAATTTATTGATGCCACAAATAAGGTATGTGCAATTATTCAATACTAGCTTTTATTTCTCACAACTAGGAAAAATAGTAATACCTATGAGGTCCAGGCCAGAAAGGGGACAGATTTGCACTTTGCATTTTCCTCTCCTTTTTTTCACCTCTTCTCTCCAAAATGAATGTAATGTCATTGCCATTCTTCAGAAACTCAGTCTGGAGGACAAGTGAAGCAGTTTTAATGGCTTATTTGGAGAACATTGTGTCCAGTGTTCTTCCATTAAAAGGCAAGCTTATCACAAAAGACATTTGGCAGGGAGCCTCTGTGGAATCCTTTATATTTATTTATTTATTTGTTCATTAATATAAATTGGTGTAAATAATTTAAAAAAGTCTCACTGAAATAAAGCTACATGGTTTTATCCAGGGCCAGCCATTTTAAGAATAAGAAACACAAGACTTAAATGTCCTTTGAAAAATGCTAGAGGCTCTCTGTGAGCTGTTTTCCTGGCACTAGCCACTTAACTCCCTGAACTGCAACAGTTTCTTAGCAGTTGTTATTCCATATTTTTTTCATCTTCCTGCGTGGCAATGCTCCTGTGCTTTGTTTCTTATGTTTTAAAATACATCCAAAATCTTAAAACAAAAAAAAAACCTAACTAACCAAAAACACAAAAGCAGAAATTGAGAGATCAGAGAACTCAGTGACGGATAGAGCAATGGATTAAGGCTTAGCCCAAAGTAAAATGTACAGGCTCTGTAAGGAGAAGTAAAGTAATGCATGAACTTCTCTTCTTTGGATGCTTAAAGTGGCAAAAAAATGCAATCCATACTGATGCTTTCATATGAATAGAAAATAAATTATCTTTTCTGTTATGTGACTAAAATTCACTGAGCAATATAAAAAATAAATCTGACAACCCAACTACCTGACTAGGTTAATAATGTATAGAGTGGCTTTGTGTTGCTGAACATTCAGACCACACAGTACATCTAACCCAGTATCCATCAAACTTGCCAAATGAATCAGGTTTTTAAAGCTGTTTAACTAGAACTGGGTTATAAGTGAAGGATGGAAGCAGATTTGTGAACTTCTGCTAGAGTTCGGAAACCATATTTAGAGTTAGAAGACAGCATAAAAGAAAAAGTGAGGTGAAATTACTGTTATGTCAGGTCTGGCGTTTGCCAGAGCAGAGAGGCCAGGGATTCCTGTCAGCTCCTTTTTCTTCCACTGATTCAGAACTGAGCTTCTACAACCCTCATTTCCTTTATGTTCTCTGATGTGCAGGGCATAAATCAGGACATTGTAATGCTATTAAATCTAACTTGGATAATGCTGTTTTCAGCTCTTAAATCTCTTCCGTAGCATAAAGGATGTAACTGTCCTTAGGTTTACCAAAAAAAATCAGGAGAACAAAAGGAGCTTCCCGTGTCTCTTTGTACAGTGCATAGAATCTTACGTAAGATGGCAACTTGAAAGAAGTTTGGCAAATTGCGTTAGATGACTCTGCACGAGTCCCACTGAAACCTTATGCCTAGTGGTGCAACGGATGTTTTTGATGGAGGTAAATAATGCCACAGTCCTGTGTTTTTTCTCAAGTGGTAGATTGCTTTCTCTCCAGTTCAAAATCTGCACTGCCTTTCCCTTCTGTAAAAACCAGGTAATAGCCTGCAACTCTCCCAGAAGTGTTATCATCCTTGTCCACAGTGTGCTGTTCCCAATTCCTTCAAGACCCAAAACAGATTAGCACTAAGGTGAGATCCTATTCAGACTTGTACTGCTTCCATATGAGCTTATAGTTGACGGCGCTGGGCACCACTTAGCAATAAATGCATACTTTTTAATTACAAAAATAGCTAGCAGTTCTGTGCTTGAAAACTCAGCTCTCATGGCTGTTCATCTTTTTCCTTTATACCACCAAGCTAAAAATTTGTATTCCAAGTCATAGCAGGCAAAGTTTCAGGTGATGAAGGGGCCCTGACCTCATTCCTCGACAGCTATTTCAGTGGCGCCTTGAAGCTTGGCATGACACCACTTTGACATGACACCATTTCTTTGCAAGTGAGGCCAGAAAGAAATTGCTGCTTAGGAAAAAGCAGACTTGCAGAATTTTCTGGTGGCTCACAGCTCACTCTGTCTTCTGGGCGACTTCTGCCAGGAGGGAGATTGGCTGGCATGAGGTAGGCAAGCAAAAGGAAGGTTGCTTAGCAAAAACCTGGTCTCTCCAAGGTATTTCCTTGGCAGAACCAGAACTGACTTTCAACTTCCCTGCTTTTTGAGAAACCAGAGGTTTCTCTTGCCAAATTGAGAGACAATTTTAGAATGACAACTGTGCAGTGTCAGTCAATGCCTGAGGAGCATACCCAGAACGGCGAGCTGGTTCACAGCCTCCTACTTTCTACAGAACAAGACTATGGGTCTACTGAAATAATGACCCTAGGAAGCAGTAAACACATGCATTGAAAAATGTTTAATTTTGAAAGGAGATCACAGAGAATGTCCTATAGCAGCTAGGGAAAAACTCAATTTCACCACTAATTTTCACCCAGAAGATTCAGTTTAGTTATACTTTATTTAAAACAAACTTGATGTATGTATATTTCTAAAATTCACTTGGTTTAAAATTCAAATATTAAAATAATCTCTGTGAGTTTTGACTCAAGTGCAAATCCCTGTGTCAACCCCAGGTCACCTAGAAAAGTTGCAGCATAGCAGAGCTCTTTTCTCATATGCTGCATAAATTCAGGTGATTACATTGTGGGTCATGATTTGGCATAAGTACTTCACATATGATTTTATGACCTTCCAAGCTTTAATTCTTTCTGCCTTCTAAACTACAGTGTTGTCAACACCACATCAATGACAGTGTATTACAGCTCTATCTGTGGATATCTGAATCCCTGGTTTTGGTATAATTCTAATTCTCATCAAAATCTTTAGTGAGGGTAAAAGTTATCAATTTGAGAACAAAGAAAATAAAATGCTTCAAGGAACATAAAAAGCGAGCAATTGTTAAGCAGAGATTATATGTGTCATTATAAATTGGCATATATTGAAACATAAGTACTGGTTTTGTCATTTTTATGAATAATGCATTAAACAGGAATAATCAAGTATGTTGCAATAATTTAGGAGGATTATTTCATTTCTTCAGTAACAGTTTCCTTATCTTGGTTTTTCCATAATTTGAAATATGGAATGCTTTTTATTAAGATTTTTCCTAAGCTATGATTTCTTCAATTAGATATATTACTACATTTTTTCGATAACTTGACACCTACATGCAAGGGGGAAAGTTGCCACTTAGCAAATGAAAGAAGATATGGCAAAGCATCAAAAGTGATTTAGTTGCATATAATAAAAAAAAAAATTAATAAAAGAGGGAGAGGAAAGGAGGTGGTAAGGGAAAGAGAGGGGTGAGGGAAACCAGAGACGTTCAGAGATTGTTTTAACATGGACAGATGCCACCAAGGCAAGCGGTGGCTGTGCAAGGAACTGGGACACCACAGATGTCACATGTTCTGTGATGCAGTTGCGATGTCATGCTGCAGCAGGCTTGATCCCTTTGGACTTTTGTGGAAATGTTAGAGCTACAGCCAACAGGGCCACAGTTCAAGAAAGCATAACTGCTAAGTAAATTCCTATTCAATTAATCATTCTTCTGTCGGAATAAACCCTTTTAAATGCGTATGTTGCTGAAGCAAGGCCTAATCATAAGCCACTCTGCAGTATCTTCTTCTCTGGCTTCATGGTTCCTTTGGCCTGAACACAATAATTACATATCAGCAATTTCTGTAATGAATATTCATAATTTTCTTCAAAGCTTTAAGACAGCTTTTTTTTTATTTCATCAGACAGACATGCCCCACCTCTCAGTAGTGTGCTATAGCTTACATTGGCTGTTGCAAGTAGTGTGGCTCGGTGCATGAATGGTTTCATTTTCCTATTCTCTCTTACAGGATGCTCTTGTCAGTAAGTGGAGAGAAATTGCCAGATCCTCCTTTAGTTATCTTTTTAGTAATCAGAAGCCTTTTAATATCTCATGGTTTCAGTTATAAGTCATGTTTGGTGTTTTTTTCTCTTGAAAAGGTATAGCTAAAATTTGTCAAACACCACGTGCAAACACCTGGCTATTGAGCCTGCTAGGTTTCACCAGATCCTGTCTGTCAGTAGACTGAAACTGTCCTATTTTGATCATTACACAAAAAACCAGCAACTTCATAAGATGCTGATAATAGTGCTTTGAAACAGTATTCATAGCTGTATGCCAGGAAATAGGTCTCTTTGTCAAAGGATACTGAATAAACTGTACAAAGCACAAGTAGCTTCATATGCAAGACTCTAGTACATAATGGTTTCCTACCAGATTTTTGGCAATTGAAGAGGATCAAAATTCCAAATACCTATGTAAGATCACACATGGGGTATATTGAATCTCTTCTTACTAAGATATTTCTGAAATACCTCAGTACAGCAGATCAATATAAATGTGAATCTAAACCCACACCTTTTACAGCTCTTTTAAATTTAATTCCTAAATTGATTGCAAATTTTTTTTTAAACAGAATATCATTGCTGAACATGAAATCCGTAACATTTCCTGTGCTGCACAAGACCCTGAAGACCTTTCTACATTTGCGTACATCACTAAAGACTTGAAGACTAATCACCACTACTGCCATGTATTCACTGCGTTTGATGTGGTCAGTTTATAGAACATACTTCATTTAATAGTTCTTTGTAATAGTAATAGTTATTTAATTCTGTTAAAATGTTTTCAGGATATATGATGATTAATGGAAGGTATAATTCATTTACCACATGAAAAGACTAATGGGATATCAAAAGGACATTTCTGGAGAAGAGCCAAGATTTTCTTTGATATCTCATTTTCCATATTAAATAAGTCATCTCTGTCACCTCAGCTGTTGACTGTAAACTTAGAGAGTAGCTTTTCATACAAGTCTTGACGTGTAATTCTTATGCTATAACCTTCCAAGAAGTTTGTAGCAAGCAGGTTTGGCCACCTATTCTGAAATCTCAGTGCACACCAAATAAACAAATCAGAAAAGGGTCCATGTGCATTATATACAGTGCTCAATCCTGCCAAGAGGTAGGTTCAGGAACTAGATCAAACTATGTTTGCAGGGCATCCTGCATGTTTTACTGCATTATACTGCCGGGGCAGTCAGGGAAGGACAGATTTGATGACATCCAGCCTTCTGGGTTTTCACCCTTGTGTGTCCATCCCATGGCCCCCAACAAGCAGCTAGAGGGTCAGAACTTACTTGAGGGGGCCCTCTGAGCCTGGACACATCGCACCTTCTTGAAGTAGATGGAGGCTGCTTTTTGGATGAAGAGGTCAGATGTTACCACCAGGAGTGATTTCTTCAGATTTCTTTTTTTCTTTTAAACTGGAAGAGGGTAGGTTTAGATTAGGTATTGAAAGAAATTCTTCACTATGAGGTGGTATGACACTGGAACAGGTTGCCCAGAGTGGTTGTGGATGCCCCATCCAGGAAGTGTTCAAGGTCAGGCTGGATAGGACTTTGAGGAACTTAGTCTAGTCAAAAGTGTTCCTGGCAGGAGGGGATTGGAACTAGATGATCTTTAAGATCCTTTCCAACCCAAACCATTCTGTTATTCTGTGATTCTTACCCTGCTGTTCCATGACTTTTAGTGTTTCAGTGTTAAGCTGGATCAGTCCCAATAACTCATCTCTCTAAATATTGTTTAGACTTTTTGGCATTATACTGAATAAACTGGAAAACTGAAGCTTCTTCTGAAAATGTGTAGAAAATGTATGAGAAGTTTTGTATTTATTTTAACCAAAGAACCGAAACACAGATCTGACAGAGACCACACAGGTAGCTAATTACATATCTTAGGAGGTCCTAGGAATATTTGGCTACTACACTGAATCTGAAAGATTTGAAATGTCTGTAACAACAGAAATTATTATTATTTGCCGATCCCTCTGTTGTGCTCTGCTGTCTGTCATGTCAGAGGGAGTTTTAGCTTGACAATTAAGGGAGATATGGAATTTGGTGAAATTCTATTTTATCAGCAACTTTACCTTTTCAAAAAGATATTCTTTATTTTGAAAATAGCAAATTAATTCTTTATTTCTTATTTTCTTGTTCCAATTTTCTTGCCTACGTATCTCAAAACGTTATTTCGGCATAAGTCCTTAGAACTCCTGTTATTTTGGTGGAAAATTACTCAGTTCTTCCTATATTTATGCTTCTCAGATGGGGATGCACAAATTATTACTGTTGCAAGAAATCATGAACACATCAATTAATCGGTCATGCAGTTTTCAGCTAAATTTGGTGAAATAAGTAGTAGCTATAGTTTTTAGGACTAAGATTTATTGTCCAAAATTTTTGGGAGTACTTGCCCTTTGAGTTGTGCACAAGAGAAATTTAAGGTGCTATTAAAACTTCGAAATTATTCAAGAAAAAATATTTTACTATAGTATAATGTGTATGAATTCTTGAAACATGATTACATGAATATAAATAAGTTTAAGAAATAGAGGGGCCTGAACGGTGGCATTTCATTTGGGACTGAGGGAATAGTTAACATTGCATAGCAATAGCATGTAGGAGAATTTAAATAACAAGTTGTACAGGTAGGTTAGAAGCAATTTTAGCATTTCAGTGACATTCTGTTGTTTAAATTCTCTGTGGGCATTTTACTGTCCACAGAGAGTAGAAAAAACTTTAAAATTGTATTAAAAATAGATAGACGATGGTCAACAAGATGTTCCATTATATAGATTTTAGTGATAAGTGAATCAGCTGAAATTAGACTGATTGAGTGAGGTTATTATTTCTCCTCATCCATTTAAGTACTTAATGGTTTTGAAGTACTGCAGTTTCATTTATAGGTTTAATAATCAAGCACAAACATAGACTCAGGTATATAGCAGATAAAATTCATCTCCTTTCTTGGCAAGGGAAGAAAAGTGATCCAGGAATAATTACATTTTGCTCACTTCCTGTATCTAAGGAGGAGCATTTAATACCCCAAGCACTTTAAACGGCTATTTTAAGCAATACAGAAACTTTATTGTCAAACTGTCATAACTTAGTTTTCTCCTGCAACATAATCCTCAGTGGGGTGTTACCTACTCAAATATTCCCTTTTGGTGTTGTTTTATTTCTCAGGATCTAGCATTTTTGATGCAAGTACAAGCTGTGTAAAAAATAGCTAGATATTCAGAGCAGAAGCATACAGTGAATTAAATTTTCTGTTTAAAATCTAATGCTCATGTTAGAGCCTGATCTCCCAGTTTACGAATAGAAGCAATCCTACTCATTTGTCAATGGATAGAAGTTCAATCATTTCAAGAAAAATAAGGTTTAAAATGGTAGAAATCCACAATAAGGTGTAAAAATATGCATTTTAAGTTATATATGTTATGGCAATACAATATACGCAATGCTACGGGAAAAAATCACTCTCAAGTCTTTCAGTTTCTTGGGAAATGTGGACAAGAACAATTTCTTTGTAGAGGGAAGTATTTTAGTAATGTTAACCACCAGCATAACTGATACTATTTCAGAATAGCTGTACGTGTAACTTGTCTACTCAGAGTTAAAGTTCTATAATCAAAATTGCAAAAACATCTTGACTAAAGAATATTGAAGGAGACAACGTTTGGGGGAAGAAGAGGATTTATTGCTCAGTATTTGAAATCCACTTTCATTCACTTACTAAGTAGCCTTAAATCTGCCACTGAAGGATTCCCTCTTGAGAAACAAACCATCATAACATCCTAAACCATCATAACCATCCCTTACCAAATTCTGGCTCACATATTGGAGACATCCAGAGTAATTTCCATTGGATATTCCTTCATTGCCCAATGCACCTATGAATAGAAGACAACAAAAAAGTCAGTTAAAATGTAAGAAAACAATTAGCCATTGTAATAGGTTGGCAGAATTAAAGCAGATGAAGAATCCTGACTCAGACTTGCACTGGGGTGTTGAATTGTAACATTGCAAAGCAAACAAGGCAATTGACCTCATTTCTCATCTCCCAGAAACTGTTGCTTAAAGGCATTAGCTTACTCACTTTCCTTCTCTGCAGTACTGAGCAAGGAGCAGGATTGTAGCAGCCTTGGAAGCACCACAGTCCTAAAGGTTTTGCCTCGTTTCTAAAGAGCTTGATGGGGTTCCATAAAGGCCAGTGTCTTTTACAGCAGCCAGGGGCTCTGCAGCTTTGGTACTAAGTGTCTTTCAGGGAGGCAGACCTGTATCCTTCCTTTTGCACCACATGTCAAGAGTTCAAATAGTTTCCTTACTCCGTCAGAAGGATTTCCACAATGGACTTTGTGGTTTGGTTTTCCACCCCTATTCCCACGGGAATCCTGCTCTTACCTCTCCAGTATAGCCCCTGCAAGAATCTGTACCAACTCTAATCCTTATAATACTCTCCCAGTACTACTGGTGAGAAATACCTCAAACCAAGCTTATTTACCTATGTTTTTTTTCAAAATACAGTTTTTCAGATAAGTTCTTTAAATTTTACAAGGTACAGTGTTAAAGCCCTCCTTGCCTCCATTTGCAGACTTCCCTTTGTCAAGGCTCTACCACAGTACACATGTGAAATTTATGTACCAGTTTCGGTTCAGTTTGCATTTCGAATATTGAACAGAATAGTGAATGTTCTATTTGCTATATTTCAAATATTTATTAACCAGAGAAACAGTTACATGTTTCTTATGGCTTTCAGGCTCCAGGCAGGCCTATTTTTTCATTTTACAGACTACAAAGGAAAACAAATTATAGTGGCTTCAGATAGGATGCAGGACTCAGACTAGATTTATGGCTCCTTTAGTCTGTCTCCATGCTTATCTTAGAGATTTTCAAGCCTGTCTTGGTGACATTTTGGTATGCCTCGCTGGATGGTGTATTTTCTCAGTCCTACTAGTATTGCAGCCTGCATTTTCTGCAAGCCGTTACTACACCCTGTCTTGCTGATGTATTCCTTAGTAATAATGTTACCCACTCTAGACAATCCCAGGATATATAGTATGCTCTTTTACTGTCACAACAGCTGATTCTAAAGACATCTGTCTTTAGATTAATATTCTTGCCCTACTAAAAAGCACGCTCCAGTTCAAATTATATTATTCTCTACATTTTTAACAGTTATACTCTGCTGTTCTTAATTCTATAGCCAGCATTCTGCTAAAAGGCAGAGCAGTTCATAATAGCCTCTTTAGTTTTCCTTTTATTACAACACTGGCAAACTGCATCCTCAGTGTTTCTCGGTCCTGGCCAGTTTCCCTTGAAGTTAAAGGGGAGATAATTTGGAGACTACAGCTATCAAATCAGGCAGACATTTTTATTTGGGAAGCTCTGAAACTTTGGCTGGCTTGCTGTTGTAACTACAGTTGTAACTGCTGAGAGCATGTCCCAGTGGAGGAGTATAATTGTTTTCTGTCTGACCTAACACAGGCCAGAGCTGGCACTTTTATAAGAAGCTCTTATAATGAGCTAAATATGCCAAATTTAGCCTGTACTATCTCAGTATACACATGTGATAAAAAAGGGATTGAATTTCTTCAGGGAAATGAAAGTGTAGGGTGTGAAATAAAATGCTTATCCATTTAACTTTGTTTTAACAATTGAAGGACAAATTATGTACTTCCAAGTGTGTTGCCTTGCTTTCTGACTTACTGCAAATGTAACTTGTCTAGGTAAAGACATGTCTCATTTAAAATTGTATCAGAAATGTGGGAATTTTAAGGGATCACCTAATTTCAAAGCAATGCAGAATTGCTTCCAACTATGGGCTATGGAGGTTGAGGGAAGGAGAGGGTAACTTGTTAATCACGTCAAAGATTTATGAATAACTTTAAGGGGACTGTAGGACTTCATATGGAGGCAAGCCTGCAGGCTTGCATTTGCTCTGCAGAGGTTCAAAACATTACTGCAAAGTTAGTAGCCCAGAAACAGGCTCAAATAGGAGCCTAAAAATAGGCTCTAGTAGGAGCCCAGAAATAAATATACCAAAACAAACCCACAAACCTGAAGAAAAATTACGATAGGAATTCACTTGCCGTTTAGATTTAAGGTCAAATTTGAAACTTACAGCTGCTTTTTCACTGATGTAAAACTGTACTAAAAAAATATTTATACCAATCCTCTGATACCTCATTCATGCTTTATAAATCTTTTAGCAGGTTTTCTTCCCCATATTCAATGAGGATTTAAAATATTCTACCTATAACACCAGACTGGTCAGGCTTAAGAGCCTGACTTCTCTGGTTATGCGCACTAACCCCCTTCCCCTTGCTTACAAGAGTGTTCTTACATGGCAGTTTAAACCCAAACAATTTTACTTCTAGAAAACAAAACCATGAGAAGGTTTCCCCAGCACTTGAAGCACACATCCAGAGTGGTGCACTGACTTTCATGCACGCCTAGCTGTACTGCATGTGTGAAGCAGAATATACACTTTCAACACTGGCTTTTTTGTCCTTTTGGAAGCATCACACCAGTGCTGCAGCCTCCTCCCATGCTGCTTGGTGAGCATCCCAAGGCATGTAGCCAGGGAAGCAGCACGTCAGGCTGCCAGCTCTGGAGAAGGACAGGTCAACAGAAGAGTTCCAAAATAGAGCGAGGCCAAATGTCACATAGGTGCAGTAGTGCAAGAGGGGTGGGATCATGACAGCAGCAGATATGGGGTGAGCTGGGAAGTTGGGGCAGTTAATGTACTTGTTCTGAAAAGAGATGACACTCTTTTTTCACTCCTGTTTCCATGAGAATGTTTCAAGGGTTTTAGAAGTAATTACTTTCAATACAATAAATTACCTTTAGATTGTTTTTAATCAATGAGAAATCAAATGACAAATGTAAACATTACAGAGACTAAAGAAGCTATTACCAGTATGACTTTAATTATTTACATTGCAAATCACTTCTGTAGGCAGTACTACCCCACTTCACGTATCCAACAATAATACAATCTCACTCCAATTTTAACTGTTTCTGTTTTGTTCCAGAATTTAGCTTATGAAATCATTCTTACCCTAGGACAAGCATTTGAAGTGGCCTATCAGCTTGCACTACAAGCACGAAAAGGGGGCCATTCTTCAACCCTCCCAGAAAGCTTTGAAAACAAACCCTCTAAACCTATTCCCAAACCACGTGTTAGTATTCGGAAGTCAGTGGTAAGTAGAAGGTAGTTATGCATGCAAAAAACCCCAAAATTCAGCTATACAGTTAAGAGTTTATATACTAGAAGCTGTACAAATAAAATACCTGTTGAGTCAGAAATGCTCCATTGTGTCACCTCTGCTCATCAGCCAGTAGGGTTGTGTCACTGCAGCACAGGCAGCTGTTTCAACCAACTGCTCATTGGAGCCTACATATTGATTGTCTTTAAAGGGCCCTCCTGAAGTGCAGAGATGACAGAGAAATATTCTTTTATGGTAGAACTTTTTTAAAAAATTATGAAAGCTATTTTAAATCAAGTGAAAATACAGGCATAGGGTGATTTTGGAGGGAAAGGAGAAAAATGACTGCACACTGTATCATATTCACTGGCTATAAAGTGAGGATTGTGATATTTAATTACTGGGTGAGAGAACGGGGAAAAAAAATGTATGACTTTACACTTTGTCATCCATTGCCACAGAATCTTCCTCCATAAAATTGTAAGTAGGAACGTTTCCTGATGCTATCGTCTGTCTCATTAGCAAACAGACTTCTCAGGATCGAGCGTGGCTTTAACGAACTATGGTGCCCTATAGCTTGGGGGTAGACACAGCTCTGATCTCCACAGGAAGAAGAAGGCAGCCGTGAGTACATGGGAGTGTAGACACCACCATACTCGCTGCTGTAGGACTTTGTCCACTCAGGATTTGTTCTGTGTTCTGTTAGTTTAAAGAAAAAAGTTCTGCTGGAGCTGCTGTGCACAGAGATGGTAACCCGTGTGTATGTTTGCGTTTGTCTTACAGCAGATAGATCCATCCGAACAAAAGACTCTTGCGAATCTACCGTGGATTGTTGAACCTGGACAAGAGGCCAAAAGAGGCATTAATACCAAGTATGAAACTACAATTTTCTGATACAAAACTGTCCCCCTGTTCCTTGTTGTGCCTTGCACGCCAAGCAGTCACAGCACAGCCTTTCCTTTATGGCAACGTTTCAATCCAGCAGAGAGGAAGACTGCACTGTATGGTGGCCTTGTAACTAACAAAAAAGGCTGACAGTCATTTCTGGTGATGTTCTTCTTCCTGCAGCACTGACAGAAGAATGACACTATATGAAGACTTTTAAAATTACAGTCCACAAGAGGAGTGAGAAACCTTATTTTTCACGCAGTTCTCCCTTGTGACTCTGCCACAGTGCTTTCTTTGATTTCTTATTTTAGGATTCTACTTTTTAAAGAAAAAAAAACAAAAGGTCTCTAAACTAATACTAATGCTGCCTATGAGTAGAGTATTTGATTGGGGTTTTTATTTGAATCCTGGCAGTTTTTAATTGAAATAGAACCAGAATTAATAAATAGATTATTTGTGAAACCACTGAATTCATTAATAATTACTGTGTTGAATAAGGAACTCATTAAAGTGACAAGAAATTAGGTACCCTGATTTCTGTGTGCGCTGATTTTATATGTAAAAATTGATGTCCTTTGATCCTCTACAGAAATAAGAACCTCTTGCATTGTAGCAAAGGATCAGAGTTTTATGAATTGATAGAAAAAGGTATTAATAATGCACAGAAAACATTTATTAGATATTTTTATGGAAGAGAAGTACTATAGGAAAACATATGAATATTTATGGAAGGAAGCCAGATTAATTATGAGAAATATTGTTTATTTTAAAGTTAAGTAAACGACTGCTATTGCAGCATTATGAAAATTGTAAGACTTGTAGCATCAGTGCACTGGATGTTCCGTGTAATCAGTCTGGAATGAAAGTGGAATGGTCATTCTACTGCACCTACATATAGTTTATGCAGTTCAACATTGCTATAGCCATGAATTCTACTAATATTTTTAAAAAATAATCTCAGTGGTTCTAAAAAAAAGTCAAAACCATGGATTTTGCTATCAAGATTTCTGTCACAGAAAGCTTGTTTGAAAGAGTGTTGATAAAATTCTATTGCAAAACATTTTCTAAATAAAAATATTGAGAAAAAGAAAAAATTCCAAAGTAATAAAAAATGTTTTCATGGAAAAAAAGTTAAGCATTTGCTTAATATTTGATTAAATAAGATTTACTTACTTTTTCTTTGAAATGTTTTAATTTTTTTAATGTCTGTGGAGTATTTGTATAATACCATGATGTATATTTATGTAGAACTGAAATTATAACAGTACAAATATCATTATAGGAGAAAAATGACATTTTAACGTATATTGTTCTATCCAGTCAAATTGTGAATCATTTTGAAGTTCATTATAGAGATATTGAAAAATTGTGTGGTTGTCTTAATGTTTTTTTAATTATTATTTCATATCCAGCTGAGGTTTTTCAGTTAGAATCATCAGTTGGTATATTCCAAAAAATGGATAATTGAACTTGGTTTAAACCTGATAATTGTATATGGTTTAGTTACACCTAATCATAGCGCTGAGTGATGACATACTTTTAATACAGTATTCAATTTACTTGAACAAAATAGTTCCTTGTACATATTTTTGCCTATTCACTGTTGATATGTACTTAGTCAACTGACAGTAAAAAAAATAACACTAAAAATATGGTACCAAAAGGAAAATTGTATAGGAGAACAGTAAATAGTAGCCTCACTGCAACAAAGACTTATGTAAATATGCTTGGGCTTCCAGTTATAAATTTTGTAATTTTGTCATTTATTTATATCCTATAAAAGCACACAAAATAAAATGAAGTTGTACAGTCCCAGTGCTTTGTGCATCATTTTATCATTGCTAGAGGAAGTATGTGGCCTGATGCAAAGGGTACTGAAATGCGTGCAAGGTCCTCCCCTCCCATTTCCATGGGCTTTAGATCTTGTACTGAGTAAATCCAGAAACTGCTGTGGAGGCAGTTTTGGTTTGGAATACAGATTTTGTTTACACGTGGTGAATACTTCACACTTTAAAGTCCTTAATTAACTGGTTCTTCCATGCACTAATCAACTGCTGACTTCCCATATTTAATTGCACCCTGTAAAGACTCTTGCAGGGAGTTATGTTAAAACACGTTCACTTCAGGCACACAAAGTATAGAGTGGCCAGGTTTTCAGGGTATAAAACTGGAGCACCTCTTATGCAGCTGAGTGACCCCTAAAATTAAAGGATGAGGCAGGAGTTGCAGCACAACTCTAAGCAGATGCAAAGGAAAGGTGTGAAACAACAGGAAGAACTGGCACCTTGCGGGAAGAATTTGATCTATGTTTATCAAAGAGATGTCAAGTAGGTAAGGTGGCACAGTAAGCAGCTGAACTTGTTTGAGAGAGATAATTGGGGCAAGAGAGACTGAGGATGACTAGCAAGACTGATGAAAGATGAGACAGATGAAAGACTGGTAGGGCAGGAAATAAGTGTGAAGGTTTGGGGACACAGCAAGGCACTGAACAGAAGCCCCCAGAGCAGAAAAACTGAAACTAGAAGGAAAGATAAGAATTAACAGACGTAAGGCACTTCTGTATTTGCAGAAACCTGAGACTTTAGAAGGAAATATTTCCCTCACTAACTGATAACAGTGTAAGCCAGTTGGAGAGAAGTCCATAGACTCCCCTCTGGCATGGGACAGTGATTCAGCAAGGGTATGTGAAAAAACTGGAGTATTGGGATGCTGTAAAACCAATTGCAACGACTGTCTTACAGTGGGAGGGTGGAGAACAGGCAAAAGAAGAGAGGTGATAAAGAAGTAGATTGGATTTGACATGAGCAGATAAGCAAATTCAAATCAAAATGAGGTGCGGGTGACAAAGAATTTTGAGAATTATTTGGGTAGTGAGGTCTCTAATATGCTGTTGTGAATGGGTGTTTTAGGTCACTCAAAGAAACACTGGCGAAGGTATCAGCAAAAGCAAGTTTAATAAAAATGTGAAAGCATGATGAAGTTCATTGGTGAAGTGCACTCTACTGCTTACTAGATGGTTAAAGCACACAGAGAAAAATCAGACTAAAATCTAAAATCAGTCAATCTATACTAAGGTCAGTCTAAAATTTTTTGCATGGAGGCTGGGGAAAAGGTAAGGATGGAAAAGCGTAAGGATAAAAAGGTTCAAAGTGGACCCCCTTGCCAAACTCAGCCTCAGACTTAACCAATGGTTTAGGCCTAAAGGTTTTAACAGCTCTTAAACATAACAGCACTTAATTGATAGCATAATTTAAACAATTTAAGAAAATACTTTGTAAAATTTACAATGAGCACAACAGTAACTCACAGGCTTAACTTACGAATCTAACCTACTTAAGAATCTAAGAGAGCAACATTCATAGTACATTTGCTATAGTGTATTCACACTTGCATGCACACAGACCTAAAGGACTATGTACAAGGTATGTAATACCTGTGAAAAATTCCCCTCGAGTTCAGTGAAGTACTCAGGTCGGATGCCTTTGCACCTTCTCAAAGGGCAAAGGGTTGAGCCTCAAGGAGTGGGGGTCTCAGCCCAGGCTCCATCACTGGCTTTTAGCTGTGATCCTCCAAGTATAGCAAACTTAGGAGTTTGCTGGGTCTGAGAAGGGTCTCACTCAGAAGGAGATTTCTGGTCGCAGCCCACTGTGGTCCAGGAGAGCTCAAAGGGTCTTACTTAGGACTGCTGTTTATTGGGTTACAGGAGAGTTGGGTTTGAGCATAGTAATTTTCCATCCTGGCCACAATTCGGGTCAGTAACTTTCTGTGAAAATTCAATCCTAAAAATGTTGTTACACGTGCATTGTTATTCAGGCAGGAGAAATAAGTTTCCAAGGCTGTTTGCTAAATAACAGGAGCTCATTAGCCAACATAAGTTCCTGGGGGCAGACAGTGTTTCTGATAAGCTCGAGGGGAGCTTAGCCCAGCTATTATTTATCAAGGCCAAGGCCTAACAAGCATTTCTGAAATCATAGTGTGGGCTGAGGTGGGAGGAGGGATGTACCACTATGTATGCAAGGCAAAAAAGCTGCTGCTGGGAGAAGGATTCAAGTTGGAGAAACTCCTGAGGAAACACTATGTTTGCAGAGCTAGAGGGTTTCCTAAAGAAGACGTTGATGTTGCATTTCAGACAGAGTGACTCCTCCAAACTGGCCTGATGTTTATTAAAAGCCAGAAGAGCCACTACTCACAACTGGCAAGAAGAAACACTCAGCATGTCCAGCTCTGGTGTCTCAGTTTGTGAGAGGCTGCTTTTCCTGCAGAAGAAGGTTACACATGCCTTGCAGTTTAAAGCCAACATCTCAGCATCAAAAACTGGCATGGCCATAAAATGGTAACCACTGGGAAGACAATTGGCAGGTTGGCTGTCCTTTGAAAAAGAAGCAGCATGCTAGACAACTAATAAACTTGCACTTCCAACTGTGAAATAGTTTATTCCTTCCATTCTAGGTTAAAACAGGCAGTCTGTGCCACGTGCAGAACTCTAATTTTGCCCTAGATTTCTTTCAACGTGTCTGTTCAGCTGGCCTGCTTCACACTTCGCTGGAGTACAATGTCTAAGATGTCATCAAGACAACAATCTAGAAATAGTAACTTAACTGTCTCCAAACTACCAGCCCAAAAAACAATTGACTCTGTAGAGGAACTGTGTGGCAGTGACAAGTACGTAAGTGAAAGACATGGCATAGGGATTAGGGAAAATATTTAGATGTAGGCACTTAGATAAGAAGAGGGATAGCTGTTATCTCATGTTAAAAAACCATCTGAAGAGAGTGGGAGAAAAAAGGGCTCTTAACTGGCTGGAAATATTGACAGGATTTTCAGCTCACTGGAAAGCATAGGGGTATAATGCTCAGGCTTCTACTGAAAAGCTCTTTAATTGTTTAGTCCTCTGTAACTTCATTAGGTGAAACAGCTTCTTTGCTAAGCTAACAAATGGACTCTACCACTATCAAGTCCATGCTGATTCTAGTTAATCAAATGCTGATTCTAGTTAACTTTCACACCTGTGAGCTGATAACCTGAGCTAGACAGAGGCTGACCACAAGCTCAGCTAACTGAAACACATACACAAGCTTCACTTGTGGCCAGAGTTCGCACTGGATGTAGATTTTGTAGAACTGGTGGATGGTTTCCTTCCTGCTGACTAGACAGTCACACTCATCCTCATTACAAGCCTGAATGCAATCAGCCCAAACACTGCTGTCCTACTGAAGAGGCAGAAAATGGCCTATGGTCCTTGCCTTTCAGGAAGGCTATGCTCAAAATGCATGAATCGGAAAAGAGCACAAGCAAATTTCTATTCAGTTCTACTTAATTTTTATGTAGTGCCACATCTTTCATCCTTCTCCTGTGGAGTCAGGTACCTAGATATATTTGAGAATGTGGGTCTGAGTAAAGTGGTAACAACTAGGCAAGCAAAAATGCTACCAGTATGTAAAAGAAACAAAATTCTCTTTCTTTCTCTCCCATATTCTCTTGACACTGAGAGTTTGGATAGAAAAACTAATTTTTCTATCCATCAGAAAAGCCAAATTCAAAATACTTTACAACAACATAAGAAAAAAATGAAGCTTACTGGAGATACTCAAGAACTGCTTGGACACAATCCTGTGCAACATGCTCTAGGATGACCCTGCTTGAGGAGGGAGGTTGGACCCTTCCAACCTTACCCATTCTGTGATTCTGTGAGGACCTTATACTTTCTATGTGTGATGAAAAATCTATCACAGATTTAAATTCAAAAGCTCACTTAACTGTAAGATACATCCCTTTTTGTCTTCTTAAATGTTGCAATTCTACTTTCAAGTCATTAGAAGAACTGCTCAAATTCTCCACACCCTTACACAAAGCTAAATTTGTTCTAATATTAAAAAAAAAAAAAAAAAAAGTCATGCTCAGTGTTAAGGATGGGCCAGTGCTTGAGAGAACATGTCCAAATTTGAAGGCAGTGTATTTATTATCATATTTTCTAAACACATAATAGAAATCCAGAAAGAGTGAAAGGAGATGGAAATATGCTCCAGTACAGAGAATACCTGATAAGCATTAACTTTATCCTATAGTGACACCATGAGGAAAAAAGAAATAGACCATACTAATTTAAAAAATGCATTGGATGCAGTGCAGTCTTCATTCTTCCAGTTGTGATTATTTGATAATGATAATTGCTATGATGCAGAATGTCAGGCTTGGGCATGTCCTAAGCAAAAATATCTCAGTGTTTGTAATTGAGACTAGCACTACTTATTTCTTGAGTTTATGTTGCAAAGAAGACTAATATTTTAAGTTACCTTCCAGACAGTATATAAGCATATAAAAGTATCAGTGATGGATTAAGTGAACACTTCTGCGTTGGAATTAAGTGAATTTACTGAAACATACCAGTGTTTTGGAATGCTGTGCATGAGTGGAGGTTAATATGAAAAAATACTAGATAATTAACCATGGCCACCTCTCTGTCACAACCATTACATTTCACTCAGTTACACTTACATAAAACTTCAATGGTTACCTATGCCAAATACCTCAAAAACCTAGAAAATTAAACTGATTGCTACAAGAAGCAAGGAAAAAAAAACCTACTAAAGTGCCAACATTATCCACAGCCCATGATGTGGCAAAAAGTCCTTGGGTGAGAAGGACCTCAGAAATACCAGCTGCTGCTACATATACTACAGAAAAAGATGGGAGGAAATATTCTGCCAATGTGAGTTTGGGGAAACCTGTTCCCCATCCAGAAGTCCAGTCATTTGCATGATGCAATCTGCAAGGAAACAAAAAGATAATTCTTTTTGTTGACAAGCCTAAAATGTCCTGCCTTTCTCCCACACATGACAAACATATCACTTCTCAGCCTTCTCTCCAATTCAACAAAACAAATCCAACACAAACTTTACACTGCAAGACTTTTGCCCAACCCAGGGACCATTTTTTGTGGTACTCTTCTAAATTTTGATTGAATCCATTATGTCCCTGAAATACAATTACCAAAGCTATATGCACTATTTCAACTGGTGTCTTATTAATGAAGCAGAGAACACCTTCTCACTCCTTCAAGACAGATCCTTTTTATGTACCCACAGGCCCTTTTTACATACCACTGCTGACACTTGGAGTTTGTATGAATGATACTATACACTTTCATTCCCACACTGCCTTTCTCAAGATAGTGGACTTCAGAATGCCAGTGACGCTGTGACAAAGCTATACTTTGTCCATAAGGTAAGAAAACAGTGCTGTTGGATATTGAGAGCAGACATGAATCATATTGTGATAGCTGGTTATTCTTGCAATTCACCCTTTAGCCAATTTATATAATTTATATCATAGAATCATAGAATGGTTTGGGTTGGAAGAGACCTTCAAGAACATTTAGTTCCAGCCCCCTTGCCATGGCAGGGACACCTTTCACTAGTCCAGGTTGCACAAAACCCCATCCAGCCCAGTCTTGAACACTTCCAGGGATGGAGCATCCACAACTTCTCTGGGTAATCTGTTCCAGTGCCTCACCACCCTCACAGTAAAGAATTTCATCTTAATATCTAATCTAAACCTCTCCTCTTTCAGTTTAAAGCCATTACCCCTTGTCCTATCACTACATGTCCCTGCAAAAAGTCCCTCTCCAGCTCTCTTGTAGCATCTCTTAAGTACTGGAAGGTGCTATAAGATCTCCCCAGATCATTCTCTTCTCCAGGCTGAACAGCCCAAACTCTCTCTGCCTGTCTTCATAGGCTTTATCATCAAAGGTTTTATAGATCATGGACAAAAACATTAAACAACATTGTACCAATAATGTGACCTATATTTTAATCCATCTAATGTTCTCTACCCATGCTACAGAATAGGAACTCTTAAATCAAAATATGGTGTGATAATAAATCAAATTCGCTAAAGAAATCCAAAGCTCATGTATTAACACTGATGTGTTATAAAAATCACAAAAAATAAAAATCACAAGCAAAACAGTTAGAAATCTGACAGTAACATTTGCCAAAACCAGTCTCTCAAAAAACCACAACAGTCAATAATGCCTAGAAGAATTCTGTGGTGCTCAGAATAGGCTCTACTTTTCCATATAACCTCAAATCTGCCATTCTACTGTTTTCCTCAGGACTGATTTCAGGTCAACAGTTGTTATGGTCACCTCTCAAAACACCAGAATTGTCATGGTTCACAATCCTTTAAAAATTTCTCATTTTTATAAGGTATGATAAATTTTACCAGGTGTGATTCAAAGGACACTTCATCTTATCTATCTCAGGCATATGGCTATTTATTATTTGGACTTGGCGATTCAAAATTCTATAGTTTGAACAAATGCAGCCTTGCCACCTGTTAAGATTACCAATTTCCAATCTCTGTGACTAACATATTAGAAAGATGCCATCTTTCCAACATCATATTTCACAACTGTGTCACTGTGATCAATAGAATAAGCTTCTTTTTTAATTACATAGGTTTAATATTAAACAATCTCTCATTTACTTCACTTATCAATATTTCAATCCTTGGCATAAAAACCCCTATCCGTTGCTCTTATAGTTTACTTTGTAATTTGCACTCTAAAATATCATAAACGTGATCTCCTAAGATATTTGTCTGTATTGCACTGCAGCTTCTACACCTTTTTTAAAGGAATGTCATGTAAGATAACATCTCATTCAGCAGGTTTGGTGGTGTGGTGAAGATTTTTTCACATCTGTGGAACTGTGACTCCTTGGGCCCCTTTCAAAGCTTTCCAGCTTTGACATATCCCACATTACATCCATACTCCCAACCATGTGAAAAATTTACTTGCTGGAATAATTCAAAATTTGTAACTCCCTGATCAAGGTGATACCCTGTTATACAAGGAATATGCAAGCAGAGTACAGTCAGCAACATCTGGAAAACTGATAATTTTTTACACCTTGAAATTGCTTTCATAACTTGATTTCATAATAAAGATTTCATAAAGGTTTGCTTTTCAAGAATGTCTCTTCTGATCCAAAGCCAAGTGTGTGGGTGTTTTTCATCTTGCTGTAGTTGATTTAACTTGTAAAAGGAGAGTTAACTTCCTCTCTATAGTTTCTCTCAATTACATAAAAATTCCTGTGAGCAAGTCAGTAAAAGTTTATGACAGATTTAGAACTGCTTGGTGGTAATTTATGAGTACTTTTATGTTGGCCTGATTACTGAAATGTTTGTTATATGGTTTAATTTGTTTAACGTAGCAAGAATCTGTCAGGAAAAAACAATTCTGAAAGGGAAGGATAGATTAAGGTACTCAGTTTTCAAACTCTACTCAGTTCTTAAGGAAAAATGCCAGAATTATTTGAATATCCTATTCAACATAGCCTCTAAAACTAGCTTAGAGAAAACAAAAACAAAGTCCAAGAATCTCTAAGAGCAAAACTTGTATTTCAAATGGGAAGTGAATAGTACTTAACTGCTAAAAAAAGTACTGCTTCTGTCAGTCACCACACAAACACCACCGCTACAGTTACATAGCATTTTTGCAGTCCTCCCCTTGGAACTGAGTCCTAGAGTTACAATGCCTAGTTGGAATGTTCTTGCTTTGAGGTTCTGACTGTGTTTAGGAACTTTTCCTCTTTTCCCTTAAAGAAATCTCAGCAACCGTGAACAGTCACTTCAGAAATAACAAAAAAAAACCCCAAAACCAAACAAAAACTACTTTGTTAGAGCTCAAACATTGCACAAAACACATTCAAAGCAGAAGACACTCAAGCTTGAAGCCCATTACCGCTTGTCTTAGGTATCAACTTAGACATCCAAACTTCGTTTTTGTGAGAAAGGGAGTTAAGACCTCTTGTATTTGCTGCTAACTGCTCAAAGTGTTCACTGTGAAAAATTTCTCATTTTCCAAATAGGTTCCTGCTTAACAGAACAAAACCATGGACAGATAAATAGTATTATCCTAAAATAATTTCTAATCCATGATAGAAGTCAAATAAGGAGCAAACTAAGTAATGATAAATGGAGGGACAAGTTGCATAAGCTGGAGGCACTGTGGTTTAATTTTTGAAAAGGAGGAGATGTAATTTCTATGCCAAATAAAAATAAATATAGAAAGGATAATACTTTTTAGAGAAGGTGATTTTAATTTCCTAGATTCACATTTTAGCAAAATGATGCATAACACACATATGTAACAGCTTGTTAAATATCATTCTCTTTTTTTTTGCTAATATATGGTGAAGAAACCAGAGATCCAGAACACAAACTGAGAAAATGTTCCATTCTACAGAGCCATTTTGTGATTAAAAAAAAAAAAAAAAAAGAATAATGAAGTACAACTTTGCTCCAGCAAATCTTCCCCTAACATTACCAATATTAGAACCTGAACAGTGGAACCCCTCATTTAAAGAAGGTTGACAATAGTAACTAAGAGTAAATACAAGATGTAATGAGGGGCACAAGCAGCGTGAGAAACTGCAACGTGTAAAGAGCTCCACAGCTAGTAGAAGCCTAGGAGGAAAAGTAGACTATAACTCAAGGAATAAACTTATTTTTTCCACATCTATCACAACCAAAAGTTTAACCCTTTGAACAAAGATATTTCTGGGAAAAGGAGATAAAGCAACTGAATTGGTAGACTTCTAGCTTATTGCCTTCTACTATGGTTAATATATTTTTAACCAAATTTAAATGTTGAAGATATACTATGAAGTAAATTCCAGGTCACATGTAGTTCTATTGCGTTGTACCTGTCTCTGGCAGGTATTCACTGTTACAGCCTTGCAGTGGAAAATGATTCTCCCACAAGTTCAGCTTGGTCCCTTAAACATTCCTTTGAATGAATGTGTGCCCAAAAGATCTACCTCAAACCCAGTGCTCCAGAATATGAAAAACCAGCTGCTGAGTAGGACAGCAATTTAATAGCTGAATTATTGATACTGTAGAAATATTTTCTAAAAAATTACTATCTGCTCTATAATTTTTGGGGTGGAAAAACAACAACTCTTTGGCTTTGTGAAATTGAGAGTGCCACATCTGGCACTATTATTTCTTTAAATATTTTGAAAATTCAGACACACTCAGATAGCCTTTTTTAATGCTATTTTTGAATATATATTGAAATAGAGGTAAAATTTAAGCAACATTTCTTTTGTCCAAACTCTTTGAAACTTCCTCCTTCAATTTCTCACATTGATAAGACCATACATTTCCTCCAGTCTCTCAGCTGGAAATATAAAATGTATAATTGCTATCCTGTACTGAATATAAACACCGCAGCACCTTGAAAGAAGTCATGCAAATACAGTGAAAAAATTAGGAGCTACCAACTTCTTTAAGTATATCTTACATTACCACTGAGTGCTCAACCATCAAGACATGACTATCCACTTCAGATTGGATTCTTAAGATCAAAATTTTTGATCTGTATTTAGAGATAGATTTCCACTGGCCTATGCCTATGTCTGTTCACTTATCTAATCTTTACCACAAAACCCAAACCTAAACAAACAAAAAACCACTCATGTACACCATGAACAAAAAAACTGTTAAAAAGACAAAACTCTAAGCTTTTCCAATTCTCACATTAGAAGTATACCATTCCTCTCATGTATTATTTCAGTGCTGTTAAAACAAAAATACATTTTTCAGTTTTCCTTAATCTTTTTTGTCCTACACTACTTCTGCTGAGAGGTTTATAAACAACAGTCAATACTGATCACAGCATTATATTAAAAGATTAATTAAAGTGGTTCTAACTGGGAAGCACAGAGAGAAATGTCCCTGCCATTGTGTCTCTGGGACAGGAAAACTTGCTCTCAAAACATGTCAAGACTAAGATTTCTTATTAGTATGGTAAGAGTTTGAACCAGCAGGCTACAAATTCTTAGCACACATAAACCCAAATACTGACCCTAATGAGGAAGAGGAGTATGGAACAGTTATCGCTATCTTTGGAGAATGTTACAGGCAAATAATATGATTTTCAGAAGTACAAGATCCCTTGTCTCATGTGCTAGAAAGTACCAGTTACCTATAGAAATTAAATTTTCTGTACAATTATAGAGAAGAATTAAAAGAGCTTAATGTCCTAGAAAAGTAACATGAAATAAAAGTTTTAAAAGGTATTTTAAATATCAAGCATACTTTGTATGCCTGTATGCATTACAAATAACACATGCTTTACCTAAGAAGCATCATGTTTACTTTTATACAGTTTGATTGGGTAAATTTGTCTTTGCCTAATTTTGAGTCATTTTAAACATCATGATTTTCAAAATTCATCTGAGTTCACATGTTATTAGAGAAACTGGACAAAGCTAAAAGTAAATCAGAAAGATACACAAATAAACTGAAAGAAGTCGATACAGTAAGAAATGAAAAATACCACATAAGCACACGGAGTCTAATTGTGCCATCCTAAGTAGGTACTCAGATGAACCCTCTTGAGTACAGAACAAGAATCCTCTCTAGCCTGAAGGACATGAATCTAACTGTTCTCAGAGCACTTCTTGTACATACAATCTATGGTTTGTTAAATGGAAACAAGCACGGGAAGCTAATTTGTTCTGTAAACAGTCAGGGCCCAAGAGAGAAACTGCTTATTGAAACACTTCTAAGATACTTCAGCTTTCTCATTCTTCTGAGCAAACACACACATGCCACTTCAATAGTTCAACTAGTCCAATTATCACAGTTGTGCTATATCCCACAAGTCTAACTGTAGGAAGTGATAAAGCTGTCAATAACACATGCAGACTTAAAATCTTACTCCTCTCTATTCTTTTGGAATGCACCCTAACAGTCCCAGCTGAGGCCTCTACTAAATCTATTTGCAAGGTTTCTCATAAAAAGGCCTTTTAGAAGAAAGATGTGCAGTAAGTTAATTTGGAAAAAAACACTCTTAAAAGCCAAGAAAATCCAACATCCACATTCCAAACCCACTGCTGCCCACCTCCCCAGAAAAACCCCACACCAACACAAATGTGGATAGCAGCACACCGCACAACAGCTTTGGAAGTGCCGAAAAATACAGGTCAATCTACTGCAGAGTTCCAGTCACAAACAAGCCTAGTCTCAGTTTAACATCTTACTGCATATTGGCAGTCAGTGACTGTGTCGCATTCCCAGTCTGAAAGAGCAAAGTGAAATTGAGCACGAAAAAATAAAAACCCCAAACCACACCGGAAGTGTTCGGAGTATCTGGCACACTCCCTGTTCTCCAAACAGTAAAGGTCATTTGGCTTCTGCTTTTCTTGAAATCACAACAGAAATAAGGTGTCCCAACTCCTCAGAGCTCTTGGGCATCATTGTAACCATGTATGAGCCCAAATAAATTTATGTCTCAATAGCAGAAACAAGGAGGAGGAAAGCACAACATGGACAAATAGACTCGAGTGTGCTACCAGAGGGAAATACATCCCCAAGGTTGACTTTTCCACTCCTTGGCATTGCCATGGCATCTGTACTTGCTATGAAGGAGAAAGGGCAACCAAATAGTTCAGTAAGGGGTTTATGTTCTACTAGCAATTGCAAGAACATACCTGAATTCTCTGTGACCTACTGGTATTCTGGTTTTACCGGTTTCTTGAAGATGGGTGGAACCGGTCTCGCTGCAATGTTCTGTTCCAGGAGGGCAGAAGAAACCACCTGAGTCAGAGTGCTTTCTCAGCTTGGCTTTTCCCTGAAACCTGCAAAGGCATCAGTTTCTGTAAAAACATACCAGGAGAGCAGTGATAAGGACACAGACTATGTCATATCTAGATACAACCTGGGGAACAGGGTCCCACGCAGAGGCTTCACTAAATTTCAAAATGGTAAAAAAAAAACCAAAACAAACAAGCCAGTAATTTGCACAGCATTCTAAAATAGGGAGTTTAACTGTATAATTTTCTAAAGAAGGCAAAATAATTTTGGGTTGGGGGGATGTCCCTCTACTGGGAACAGGTTACCAGTTCCAGCTCTAACTCCACATTCCAGCACTACAAGAGATCTATAAACCTTTATACAGAAAAAACTCAAGACAGTAAGGGCACAGTTCTATTTCAAATGACTGTGTAAGATAAGAGAGGGGGAAGGAGAACACTGTAGTTAAAGGAATGGTACACCTCCACGCAATAAAAAGCATCCTCTTGAGCAGGTGTATCACACTTAGGTACAGTTCCCAAGGAAAGAGAAAGGAGCTGTGGGTCTAATCGCCGAAGTGAAGACACCAAAACTTCTACAGAAACTGATAGGCATGGTTAATAGGAAGTGTACCTAAAACTTGTTTATATTAAAGCATATTATAATTTAAGTTAAAAAACTAGATAAAATTGGCAATGCTCATTAGTTAAATTTGAATGCAGACTCATTCAGTTTGATCTGACATTACAAGAATTAATGGAAGCACTAATGTCCAATCTACATACCAATGTCCATAAAAATTGCTTCTAGTCAAATTTCCCATTTCCTTTAAAATACATCTAGCATCAAAGAGAACAGCTAAATCTGATGATACAGGAAGACACTTTTTATTACAGTAAGCTGTCTTCTTAAACATTTTAAATTAAAGAAGCTGCTGTTCTGGTTTGTATTGTAATAACTTTTCACTTGAATTTTTTCATCCTCTCCCTGCAAATCAGATCTACTCTTTGGCTCTTCAGACTTTTTCATCACTATTTCTCTTCTTCCACTTCAGCTATAAACACCTACAGCCAACTCCATACACTTACATATGTGATCGCAACCATCCCAACTCAATTAACATTACCTTCTGTGAAACACAGCTTCCTCAGTTCCAGCAACAAGTACAATGCTGCTGTGCTGTCATTCTTCCAGAACAATCCAAGAATGCGGTATTCATCTCACATTTTGTGCTACTTGCTTCCTACTCATTCAACATCGCAATCATCTATAAACTCTGCTCGTGCACCGTTTACTTTCTGCAGTAAACTATGATCAGTTTTTCCTATCATCAGGGTTTAATTAGTGTTCTCACAGAAGACAACTTTCTGCGTTGGTTCCTCATGGGAAACACTTATCCTGTATCTCTTAACCTGGACTGGTCTCTAAGTTCAGTCGACAGGGTTCTGCGCAATAAGGACAGCATAGATCCACATCTTGGATCGAGAGATATTTGTTGAGAGAAGCTTCCTGTTCCATGATTCTTCAGCTATTCAGGGAGGTACTGATGGGCTCTGTACAAATTAGACAGTAGAAACAACTCTGTCCTGAACACTGCTGGACATGTTCCAGGACTTCAGTTCATATTTAATACTCTGGCTCACCTGTCAAAGTATTTTTGATGTAATTTGTAAAGTATCATTAAGTATCATTATGTTTAGATTGAAAATAAAATCACAGTGAAAGACAATAAAAGAGGCAGCACTCTCTCTCCTTCTTACTATGTATTAAGAAATACTCAAGAATTCAAGTTCATTTATAACTTTGGCAAGTATTGCCTGGATTATCTTTATTGAATATTGTACATACTTAGAAAACAAAACATCACGTTCTTTTCCATTGAATTTCTTCTCTTTACATATCTGCCAGCAGTACTTTGATTATACTGACCCGTATTCAACAGCACCTTAGAAATAGCAGAATTTCAAGTTAAAAAAGAGGAAAAACTGGTGATTGCCAAAAACAGGGAAATACTAAGAATGCATATGAAATCTTCTGAAATGCACACAAAAAATACTATAAGTGAGAATTTCATTATTCAGTATCAGTTGAGATACTTGCTAATGTACTTTTTACAATCAAGTTGTTAGACAGTGTTTTACTGCCAGCTACAAAAATATGAAAACCATATCAATGCTTGTGCAGTTGCCTACAGCAGTTGAGGCGATTGAATAGAAAAAGGCTTACTAGGTATCTAAGAAAAAATTGTTACCTAATTATTCACACAACATTTGTCAAGTGTAATTAGTACAAAATGTCGATATTTCTACCCTATACGGAATCTATAAATAGACTGTAAAAATTTAAAAAATAAATTAAAAAAATCACATATTACCAGGCAAGAGATCAACTGGGCATAGAATCCCATGTAAACAAAGCTGACGACAGCAAAGTGCCTCCATAGTATAAACTGAATTTTAAATCCAAAAGAAAAGAAAAACTATTAAATTCACACCTTTTTTATATTTTTCAATACACAGCTTTTAAGCCATTTCCATTCTCAGTTTAGCTGGTTAGCTGTAGTCATCCTTGGACTGCAAATGTGGCACTATCTCTTCCACTTCAGTTGCAGTATCCTTTCAGATTTTTTCCTCCAGAAAACAAGACTCAGGATGTTCCCCTTAATAGGAACAACTCAGACATGTTACAAGCCACTTTATCTCCACAGATTTGAAACATGAACATTCTTACCACAAATGGGAGGCACTGCTCCTGTAAACTGAACAGCTACTTGATTTGGTTTGAATGTCAAGCACCAAGATGGCTGGTTTCATATTTCAAGTGAAGAATGCCCCTCCTTCTTTCCATTCCATACAAAGTGAAAATCTTTGCATCCCAGTAAAAAAAATTGGTTTTGAACCTTATACAGTTGTGTTCATAACTAAAGAACATTTAGCCATCAGCCTCAGCACAAAATATTATTTCAAAGTATTATACTCTTATTATTTTTTCAGTGATATTAATTTCAACTAATTTGAACAAATCTTAATATAATTTCCTTACAGAATTGGAAGCAACATACTTAAAATGCAAATCAAAAATTAAGGATTATAATAACGCTTATTAAAACCAAGATTAAATGCAAGTTCATTTGAAAAAACATACATAAATGTACATAAATATACATGAAAACATCATGAATACAACAATTAAATATAATTCACAGCTTAATGAGAGTCAGACACACATTTAGCAGAATTTTGCTTCCATCTTAAAAAATTAGTTATCTTTGCACTGTTTGGCACACTGATCAGAATTTCTGTAATACATAAAGAATACCAAGATTATCAACTGTCACATACACTTTGAAATTAGGAGACACATGTATTGACTTGAGGTTTGTTCCATTTGTGTAGAAGGTTTGTAAGGATTCTCCAGTAGTTACATTCCACCACTATAAAAAACAATAACAGTTTTGTTAGTAGGACCAAATTCTTTTTCAGTGAGATTACAGTGTCTAATTATTATTTTCTAGAATATGCAGTAAGTACTAATAGCAAAGAAACTGAGAAACCTTCAACCATCAGTTTACTGTAGTCTGAAATTTCACATTTCTCAGAAAAACTATAGACCAATGCAAAATTGACTTAAATGCAATCCAGCACCAAGCTGTTACTCAGTTGTGCCAATAAGAAGTCTACCCTCTATTCTTGCAGATTTTGACTGAAGCAGCAAAATATCACAACAGATTACCGTCAGCTTTGATCATCTAGAAAAGCAGATGGTATTACTAGTTTTTAGCTTACTCATCTCATGAAATATGTAATATTACAGTTGTGTGCATAATACAGATTTGCAACTACACAGCTATAATGTTCTGATTAAAAACACTGTCCCTACAGTGGCTGCTATTTGATGAAGACACCCAAAAAAAGAAAGAAAAAAACCAACCAAACAAAAAATGGATCTTAATTAGCTCCTGAACCTTTATTGGTGAATAAATGATCAGGTGCTGTGCCAGGGGGTACCACTCACACAGCAAGTTTAACGGTTCACAGCTGGATACACCTTATCTATGACTAAGACGACTCATTTGTTTAAAGGTATCATCCACATAACTCTACAGTACAACTCAGTCCAGTTTTTAGGGATCCAGACTTCTGAAATGTTCTAGAATTTCACTGACTAGCATCTCCCTACAAAATGGCTGTGTGTTTTCAGGCACATCATACACATCCATCTGTAGATCTTGAAAGAGAAGTAGAAATACAATACTTCGAGAAGACATGGTGATTGAATATGGTCCCATGACTGGGAAAAGACAAACATCATACCCACTTTCACAAAGAGCAAAGACGGTCCTGAGAACAACAGGCCAGTAATCTTCACTCTAGTGCATGGGATTATTACAGCACAAGTTTTCGGGAAGCCACGTCTAGTCATGTGAACAACTAGCACAAATGTACCAAAGATAAATCATGTTAAACCACCCAATTGACTTCTGCTGACAATAATGGCAGCTCTCCAAACAGCATGGAAAGAGCAGTGCATGTGAATAACCTCGACTTTAGCTAAGCCTACAGCATGGTCTCCCACAGTGTCCCTATAGTCAAACAGGAGGGATAAGGACTGGATGAGTGGAATACAAGGTAGGTAACAAACTAAGCAGATCGGTTACTGTGTGTTGAGCCCCACCTGAGTACAAGAAAAACACTGACAAACTGGAGCAAGTCCAGTCCATGGTCATTGAGATGGCTGGACACCTAGAACAGATGCCATAGAAGAGAGACAGAGCACTGAATTTATGTAGGTGGTTAACTGCTGTCTTCAACTACTAAAAAGAGGGTTAGAGATGACAGAGTCAGACTCTACTTTCAGGACCCAGAGGTGACCCTGTTGGATTGGGGAACAATATTTGACGGGGCAAGGCCCTAAACAACTTTACCTAACTCTGCAAACTAATTCTAACAAGGGGCTGGACTAGATGAGTTCCAGAAATCCCTAACATCCTAAACAATTCTACACTCCAAGAAGCATCACAACACCATACTGCATAAGCACAAGATAAAATGGGGAGGAAGCTAGAAACAGAAAGTATGTCTTGTTCTTTAATATGAAATGAACATCAGAAGATGTTTTCAAAGCTAAGTTAGAAAATTCAACTGTCTTTGTTAAATGATTACTGACTGACTTCAAAGAATTAGTCTGATAGCACGTCCAACAGCTAGACACGGACCAACAATAAACTAAACTTCATCACTCTGAGGTGAGAACTTCACCCCCTGTCACCTCACATACACACAGTGTTTCTAATAACTGGTATTGGCTATTACATGAGGGGAAAAAGAACAACATAAAACCTCATGAGAAAGTCACAGTTATGAAGAACCATTCACAGACTGAAAGAAAGGTCAACTCTTCCCCTTCCAAGAGGACATATGCCTGGTAGATGCCTGAACCAATGAGAGAGTTTGAAAACAAGCCTGAATTCTTAAGAGACCTTTTCAGGTGACTTGCAGATATAAGAAGGAAAGAAGTGAAATTGAAGCAGCTCTGTGTTAAGTGAAATGTTCCAGATTTGTTTCTTTGAATTAGTCTTCATTTTCCTTTAGAATTTACAGTGTGTTTCCATTTAATTTGGTATGCTAGGATATTTTATTATTTCAAGGCTTACCTTAAGATAGCCTCCAGATGACACAAGCATTTTACTGTCAGGAGAAAACGAGAGGTCTGTTACCCAACCCCCGTGAGTTGGTTCTCCTTCATCTACAGTAACTGGGGAGCAGAAGTGAAGTAATGCACCTGCGAAAATGTCCCAAATCTAAAAGAGAAGGAAGATTATGCAAATAAATAAACTTAGCAAGAAAAAAAATCTAAAATAAGGATATCTGAAATGTATTTTTCTATATTAAAAAAACCTCTTGTAAATATGCATTCTCCTTGAAGTGACAAAATAATCAAAAAAAGAATTCTCCTCTTAGAACTGTATCATATATGGAGGATTTAATCACACATGCGATTCACAGTAGAATTATTAGTAAATCATGTGAATTGGTTCCTTATTATTCATGGAACATAAATCTATCAATTTGTTTACAAACTACTGCCTCATGTGACAAACTTTGTTATTTTCAACCCCCAAGGTTCACCACAATGCCAACAAATTAGACATGCAGAACACAAAATATAAGAACTTTTCTGTCTGTGAGCTGAATATCAACTGAATTATGAAGTAAACATCAAGATTAGAGAAGTACCCTTATTTCTCCTTTGTCATCTCCAGTGGCCAATAATTTGTTATTAGGAGAGAAAGCACAGCACCGCACACAGGCTTCATGACCTTTCAGCTCATGAAGAACAGATGAGCTTTCAAAGCTCCATATCTAAATGGAAAACATTACAGAGGAGTGAAAAAGACAAGTTCAAAACCAATTAAGACCTCTTTCTAAAAGGCATTAGCATTCAAATATACATAAGACTTTTCATATATATGCATATAAGTGTGTGCATGTATGTAAATGTATTTTACTGTAGTCTAGTTTTCTTTTTATTATCTGAATCACACAAGAATGTGCTTGCTACAAATTACTGAATGACTGCAAGTATATATCTTTCCTTGGAACATACTTTTTAATGAACCCAGTTTGTTCACAAGGAAGTTTAACACTGTTCATAGAAACAGGATTTATCAATTAATTTAAAGTTATATTTAAAAAATCTAATGGAATGCTTTTAGAATATAACGGGGCAGCCCCAGTCCACTGCTTTGTGCACCTGACTTCAGAACAGGAATACCAGAACCTATCGACAGCACTTTTCTGGAAGTTTCAGAGATTTTTCTTAACTTTACAAATTAAGAATGTCAGGCTATCAACAAATCAATACAGAGAAATAAACAAAGTGTTCTGCACAAAATTGTGCATTAAACATGCATTTTATTTGTACATAAGCCACTAGGACAGCTTCAAGTTATATCCAAGATCAATTGTGAGTGACTGTAACAGCTTTGGAAACATGTTGATGGATACAAGAAATTTAATACTAGAAATACAACAGGATAACTTGAATAATCACTAGTTATCTCAAAATAAAAAATATAAATTACATTTCAGGACAAATAAGGCATCATTTTTATCTTTGTACAGAAGGTAACCAACCTTTGCAGTTTTGTCAGCAGAAGTAGATGAAAATTTACTACCATCAGGTGAAACAGCACAGGAAAGAACAGCACCTCCATGACAAGCAAAATCTTTTTCTAGGTTTCCAGTAGTGATATTCCAAACCTAATCAAATATACAGGAAAAACAGGTTACTGTTGTAACACAGTAAAAAGGTTAAAACACTTGCATCGTACACAAGGATATGTAAGAGACAAAACTCAGCTAGCTAGTTCTAATATGGCCAACACTTTATTATATTTACTGCTATAGTTAAAATACAACAACAGTGTAAATCTTACTAAAAAGAAAATTCAAAACTTTGTCTTTAAAGTCAGCTTACACTTTATGATCAAATCAATAAAATTCACACAAAGTGCAGGAAATACCAAATGTTACAAGAGAAAGTAAAACATATTTGATGTGATTTGTCAATTCGCATCCCTTTACTTACCTTAACAGTTCCATCAAATGACCAAGAGAGAAGTTTTGAATATTCCAGAAGTCTAAAATCCTTGATTGCTTCCATGTGCCCTCTTAGAAACATATGTTCACTCAACTGCCAATTCCATACCTAGTTATAAAAACGAAATATTTTTTTTAAAAATTGTAACAACAAACATAAGTTAAGAAGAATAAACTAACCAATTGATTTTTATATCATATGACTAACAAAAGGTTCTTATGGTGGTGGCAATTCATTAAAATGTTAGATATCAAAGAGATCCATAGTAGAAATGCTGAAGATTGAGGGTGCCACAGAATTTATTAGTCAAGCTATGAGACAGTCCCCATAATACACATATTATCTGATTTTCAAAGTGAATTTGATACTTAAAATTCACTGGTAATTTCAAAAGAAAAAGCAAACCAATAACTTATAAGCACCTGAGAAGTTTAGGGTTTTAAACCTTTGATTATTGCAACAAATAGACTTATTTTGTCTGGCAGACCTCATATTTTGCATACTTAAGTTAACTTTAATATGTTTAATGGGTATTTCTAATGAAATGCCATTTTGCTTTGCATTTTTATAGCAAACTGACACTTGTGTTTTTAATTCAACTATTCACTTAAAAATGAGCGGAATTTTGTTTTACAGGAGCTATTAAGCATCAATTTATTTTAAATGACAATGATTTAATAGTTTTCAAATTGATAGGTTTCCTGCTGCAAAGAGTGAACAGAAAGCAGCTGCGTTCAGGTGACAGTCCTGGAGGTTTAACTGAGGTGCTGCCCACAAGAGGGAGCTGAGGACTCAGCAGAAAAGATTCCCACGTTAAGCCTGAGAGAAGGATCCTAAAGCTGAGGACCAGCACCCATTTGTGTTCTGGAGAAACTCAAGTTCGGTTGTAAGGACTGAATGCTCATTAGTAGCCGGACCACGGGCTCCAGTTTAGGAATCCCATCAGCATGCTGCAGCTGATCTGAAGTGCAAACTAAAGCACAGTAAGCATAAAATGACAAGGATGTTCAAAAGTGCATCCCTGAGGTGAGCTAAAATGCTAACGTAGACACATCAGAATGCATCTCTGAAGCCAAGCTGCCTTGCTGAGAGGCAGAGGTTACTAATTTGAGACTACATTACTGCAGTCACTCTATTTCTAGTATTATCTGTATTCAGCACTCTACTGGACTAGGTGAGCACATAAGCCTGCTCTGAGACCAGCCTTTTTACCTCATTCCCTAAGAGAGTATAAACAAGCCCACTTGACAGACCTACCACATGCAGCCAGCTCTGGCTCACATCCCAAACCCTCACTTCAGAACTGCTGAGTTGTCTTGTTTGACAATTAATGTTCCTTTTACTCTTCTCAAAGCAGTTGGTGCTTTTCTATCATCCACAGCAGTAAAAACAGAAAATCTAATATTCACTCTCACATAAGGTATAAATAAAGGCTACAGTTTCTACACTCTCTTGCATGGAGCAATACAGAATACAGTAATAATTTACTGAGTTTACATTGTGTACAGTATAAAAGCTCTTTACTTTCAGTAAGTTACAACATGATCTTTTTAAATATCTTCCAAACCTGTAGAACTGAATCGTGAGCACTTGAAATGAGAGTCTGACAATCAGATGTGAATTGACAATGCTGCACGGATGTCCTGTAGGCCTCCCAGGACTTCAGAACTTTCCCATCTGACAACTGTAGTACCTTTAAAATGAAGAATGCAATAACTCTACCTATTTTACATACTTGAGGAAAACACAAACATGCAAATTCTTTTTTAAATAACATGAGATTGAAAATACATGATTCTCAGTCATTGGATTAGAACAACTAAAAATTCCCATTAGCTTAGTTATTAGTTTTGAATTACTACATTGAAGAACATCATTGTACAAAGTCATTCAAGTGACATATATTTAAAAAGCACCAAGAAGAGTGTTTTCCTACTATTGTTAAAATCAAATTTAGGATTTAATACCTTTATTGTTCCACTTTCCTGTCCAAAAGCCGCAAATTTAAGATCTTCACTTAAGCAACAGCAGGAAATGGGGGATTCTTGGACTGCTGTCTGCATAATAACATTGTCTGTATTTCCACTGATAAGCTGTAAGATAGGAAGTTAATTATTACAATATTTTAAAATTTAAACTTAAATAAATTAAAACACAGAGCTAAGAATGCCAAAGGGAACAGTGTATAAATTAGAAACTTAAAATTAAAAGAATCAGTTACTCTCATAAACCACTTGCCTTGAAGGTCAGTGTAACTATTTCCACACAACGTTCTCTGAACAGGACAAGTTTGCAGAAGGAAATTCATCTCAGTATTAGAAGGCTTTTCAAAGTTTGTCTGACTACAGGAAACAGTAACTCAAAATGCTACTCCCAAATTCCAAAAGCCATATAGCAAGCTTCATGCTCAAATTTGCCTTGCCAGCTAGATTTAACAGCCCATGTCAAATGGAGCATAAAATACTTTAAGTGCATCCTGTAAGCACGACTTCAAACTTACTAGCACACACAATACACCAAATCTCAACTCAGTATTGTCCTCAAATCAATTCCCTGGGGGGCAGGGGGGATCTTTAGAATACAGTAATCTACAAACATAGTTTAAAAAGCTATCAGTGTGAATGAATGTTTAAAAATGAACATATTGCACATCAAAAGGTAAGACTCCAGTTCTGAGAGACAATAAATTACAAAAGGTAAAACATGGTTGCAAGAAAAACTTTGAGAGATGTGATAGCAGGTACACTGTTAAATCACAGTATACGTGCCATCTGTCTTTTCAGTCAATTTTTCTTCTTGTGCAAGGATAAAAAATCTATTGCCTTTCTACACTGCAGACTTCTCTCATGACTGCTGTCTACAAGTTGTCAGAATATTGTATTTAGGGCAGAGAATCTAAGCACCGTCTTTCTCTAGGAATGGTTCAAGTAAAATTAGAACAGAAATACACTATTTATAAACATATAGATAAGGTCTACTAATTCAAATGAGAGCCAGACTACACTATTACACAGTAGTTGCTACAGATGTTACAATTCAGGAAGATTAAAAAGTATCAAATGTCCTAAACTGCTCCTGCACATAAGCAGGTATAACTCCATTTGCTGTGGTTTCTCTCAGCCCTTCATTGCAGCAGATGAAAATCCTATTAACTGACTTTATTTGATATATTAGAGAATCATGATTTAAAAAAGGGTGATGTGCATGCACTTGCTATCAAGGAATGGAAAAATATATTTTGGATGTTGGTGTACTTAGCACTTGGTGTGGGGGGGCCCACAGTAATAAGACTGTACTCACTGTTACTATTTTCTTCAGCACTAATCTAAGGCTATAAGCAGTCCTGGGCTCACACCTTTCATTGCCCCAATTTGAGACAATTCCCTCAGCTATTACACGGGGATTCTGATGTGCTGTGTAACACCTGGTCTATAGGTGCTACACCTGGTCTATAGGTGCTACACGTTACATGTTGCTCTGCACATCTAAGCCACTTGGAGGGCCCAAAGCATCCCTGGTCACAAAGGGAGATGAGTTTTGTTTCTCTGCATCCACTTTCAGTTTCAACATTAGTGTAGAAATTTCCCCCCAAACTCCATTTTTCACTTACTAAACTAGGCAGAGTTTCGAGATATAAAGATGTTATCAAACATTGAGTCATCTGCTACAGATTCAACTGCTGAAACACATGAACAAGCAATTCAGTACTTCCTTGGTTTCCTAGTGAGATTTGCAGATAACATTCAAATGTACTAACATACTGAGAAATACAGCTTACTTGTAAATGCTTCTGATTATAAATTGCTAAAATCATCACTTCACCATTGTGAAATACAACATCTAGTTCACTTTTCAGCACATCGTCAGAAGACTTGCACACCTTCTTTGTTTCCCAGATCTGTTGAAGAACACAGTATTTCATTAGCTTTATTAAAGAATTAGATATAAAACGTGCTGAGTAGGAGTACCTGTAAACCAAAGGCTTATAACTTTGGACGCAACACTGATTTTTTTAAAACAGTGAAAATCTTGCTTCCACTATTTTTGATACTAGGGAAAGTCGTGCAATTACTATAGAGATTCTAACAGATGAAATAGGACTTTTTTTTTCAGGATGACTATGAGACTCCTCTGTGTTTAGAGTCATAGCTATGAAGTCCAAAGTTTTCTAATCCAAAGAGCAGCATTGAAATCCAATTATGAAAAATACCAAGTAGATATTTCTATACTTAACTGCTTTCAAAATTTCAAAAATGTATGTGTTAATTTGAGAGAAAGGGAAAGGTTACCATGGTAAACTATAATTCTACTTTCCCAGGGTTTTAATGAGACATTAGAATTACAGAACTCTATCCTAAATATTAACATGCAAATATATCTAACAATGAAACTATTATCAAGTCTGCTAGGATCCACAAAAATCTTCACAATTCCTGATTCAGATAAAATGTAAAACAAAATAGAAGGTTATAATTACTCTTGAAGAGCCATCAGACTTAAAAAAAATCATGTAGACACAGAAGAAATTTAGATAAACAGTAAATAAAGTAAAAAAGCCAGCTTGTTTTACTGTATATGTAAATTATTTTAATACAAATACTTAAATTTCTATTGGCTATAAGCATACAAAATACATAAGTGTGTTTTACTTATTTTATAAGATATATAATTTTATAATAAAAAAATTCCTTAAACTAACAATTTTATTTTATTTATATGTATATATATATAAATAAAATTAACATATTTCAAAACAGAAAGAAGTCATCTTACGCGTATTGTCTGGTCATCAGATGATGTCAGAAATAAAGATCCATCTGGCGAAAATGTCACACAGTGAACCCAGCTCATGTGTCCCCTGCAATACGCCACTTTTGACAGAGATTTAATATTCCATAACTGCAGTAAAAATACAGCATGGATTTAGATTGCATTTACAGGAAAAACAGTGCAAGTACACTTAATTACTATGTCTTCTAGTATTTTCTTAATTCTCATTCTGAAATCAGGTGTAACAAGAACTGTGCTCACTTATCACATTTCAATGGTTAGGAAAATTGAATCTGCAGCCTCTTTGACTGCTATAATTTTGAAAGACAAAGGGCAAAAACAAAAGAAAAGAAAAAAAATCACAGTATAAAAAAACAGAAGTTCAACTTGGCCATGTAGATTGCTAAACCAAAAAACCCCAAACAACAACAATCACCTCAAACCAACCCCAAACCTGATAGCTGTATGGACTTACTCTAGCCTTGCTAGTCCCAAAGTTATTCTAGATGTTTCCTTCCTTTTTATTGAGTTGCCACAGTCTGTACCAGCATATAGGAGGAGAGAGGGTTTGGTTGGGTTTGAGTTAAACAATACTCCTGAGAGTGACAACAGTAACTTTGGATACATTTAGTACACTAGTCTTTTTATATAAATTTATATATAAGTTCCATTGTCCAAAATGAACATGTAACTTCAAAATATTATTTCCCAGCTGATACTTTACATTGGAGAAGCAAATAAAAATTACAGAATGAAGCACATCGAAAGCCTACTAAAGTACCTACATTTGTTTTATCTCTGCATACAAAAAACTATTAAGGCAAATGTAACATTTTAAAATTACAAGTAGTCTTTCCTTGTATACTGCAGCAAAGACAATTGCTTACCTCAACAGAACAGTGAGACAAAGCAACTGCTACTAACTCATCACCAGGACAAAAGTCACAGTATTGGATTGTACTGTGATGACTGACGATGACTTGTGTTAACAAATCACACGTTTCAGTATCAAAAAGCTGTGAACACATAGTAAAATAGTTGGCACCCAGTCTGAATGACTTCACTATCAACAAATAGCTTATATGCACAACAGTGTACATTCTTGAATTTAGGAAGTATTTATCTCAGTCACAAGTTTGTTGCCGACATATTTTTACACATACTTGAAATCACACACCTTCTCTCTGAAACATCTTAATAGCCTGGAATTTCATCAGTAACTGTAATTTCTACTTATGTTGTAATATACTACCTCCAAATAATTATTAAAGTGAGGTACTTACCAAAAGCTTATTTTTGGCTACTACCAAAACCATATCACCATTTCTGGACCAAGAGCAACATTTTACTAAAACCTCCACGTCATCTGGTTGCTCATCTACATTTTTGAAGAAATCTTTTATCTCAATACTTTTCAGTTCATTTCCTGAGCATGCTGCCCAAAGCTGCAATAAACAGGAAATAAATGAAATCTCTTTTCACTGATGTAGGTGCAGAATACAACAGGGGAGAGCTAACTCACAATCACTTCTAGGAAAAGAGAGGGGTAGGGAACACTGTACACGAAAAGCCCCTTGCTACTTTCCCCAGCCAATAAATAGCATTAGAATAATCACAAGTCCAAGTGGTTTAGACAAAAAAAGAAGAAAAAAAACCCAAACAAACCACAAAGAAAATAGGATTATGCTGTAGCAGAACCCTCTCCTTGGCTTTTTCCATCATATTATTCCAGGTACAATGCTGTCTCAACTTCTACTTAGCAAAAGAATAAACCCAAAAATAATATCTGCCTTGCAACTCTATATACACAGTCCACTCACCATGAGAAATCTGGTATACATCTAGATTTGCACCCTAATTTCACTGAAGAACCTACCAAAAATCTACTGAATATTTCTGACCCTTTCACCACACTTTTCCTTCTGAACAACAGCTACAGCAATCCTCCTTTCCTGATTTAGCAACTACACAGAAACATAACAGTGCTTTAAGAATTGCAGTTCTGAAATAGCACAGTTCTGTTGCAACCAAAGGCAATAACAATAGTACATTCTCAGAAAAACACATAAGCCTCTCAGTTCTCTTCTAGTGCATACATGACAACAGCATATAGAAATTGCTTTTAACTTTTATGTCTCCTGATCATTTTCAGAGATGACAGAACTTTCAATTAATCTGAAAACTTACTACTATTTCTGTTAAAATAGTTTTCACTCTCCCCTCAAGCTTTCTTAATAAAGTGCATTAGGGGGAAAAATATTCAAAATGAGGCTATGTAGTATTTCTTTGAAACTACAGGCAGCCAACTTTCTTTTCTTGGTACTGGACAAGCCATTTAAAAATCCTGCATTACAAATAGGACCAACTCTTTCAGGATTTGATTCATTAAAGCTTATCATGCAGACACAAAATTTTCTTTGCATTTTATACAAAAATACCCCCATCCATCATCAAAACAAACAGTTGATTTAAAAATACACTGTGTACCTTTACTGTTCCATCTGTTGAGCAGCTAGCAACATATTCATCATTTGGTGAAAATCTACAGTGATTGACAGAATTTTCATGACCTATCATCGTATTTCTACAATACTTTTCATTCACATCCCAAAGCTGCAAGAGAAATAAACATGTAAATATCATCATATTAATGAATTACGTAAAGACAGATCATTCATGCTCTTCTCAAAATCCTATGCTGGCAATCAAAACATCAATTTCATTTCTTTTTTCTTAGTTTTACCCACATGCTCATGGACTGGATGCTATGCCCCAAGCTACCCCACAGCTCACCTCCATCTGCTAACATGCATGAAAACTATTAACTTCAGAATTACATAGATCTAGTTAAAACTGCACTGTACAGTGCAGACAAGGCCCTTGAACAGTGCAAAGTTGCAAAATATGCTGAGTTGGAAGGGACCCACGTGGATAATCAAGTCCAACCCTTAGCCCTACACAGGACCACCCCCAAAAGTCACACCATATGCCCAAGAGTATCATCCAAATGCTTCCTGAACTCAGTCAGCCTTGGTGCTGTGATCACTTCCCTGGGGAGCCTGTTCTAGTGCTCAACCACCCTCTGGGTGAAGAACTTCTTTCTAATATCCAACCTAAACCTCCCCTGACACAACTTCAGGCCATTCCCTTGGGTCCTGTCACTGGTCACCACAGAGAAGAGATCAGTGCCTGCCCCTCCTCTTCCCCTCACAAGGAAGCTGCAGACTGCAATGAGGTCTCCCCTTGGTCTCCTCTTCTCCAGACTGAGCAAAAAGTTTTCTCTTTTCAACTTTGAAGTTCAGAATTATGTAGCTTACGCATATTAACAAAAATGAAATCACTCAAGTTAGTCTTGAATAGTCTGAAAATCAGACTTGTCGCATCCATACTAACAAAGTTAAAAAAACATTTTGTATGGTTTTTTTGTTTAGGGCTTCTGCTCTCCACCCTTCTCACATGCACTGATTTCCAAGTCTATAGCCCACACTTCCTTTCTCCTATTTATAACAAAAAAAAAGAAAAAAAGAATGCAACTGAGTATTCGAGAGAGAGCTCAAAACAAGAACAGTCACTTGCACAGTGTTCTCTAAAAATTATTGTGCATACTTCAAATCTGTTATTCGTTACTCATGTAAGTGTCAAATTGTTTAAAATTTTAACCACATCAACATTATAAAAATAGTAATTCTAAACAAGTCCCTTCTAAATTTACCTGTTATAAGGTGGCAGACTCAGGCAGTAAATGCATCTCCTGAGACATTCAGGAGATCAGCACAAAAGCCTCTTCTTTCCACCTTGACATCAGATCATAACTGTATTTGACCTCCAGTTCACACAAAGTCTTGCAAGAACTCTTCAGATGAGACTTCACAACTGCACGTTACATCTGGAAGTGACAGTTGTTTCCCCCTCACACCCCAAAAATCTCCCTCCTTGCCATCTACTTCCAACAATTCTCTTGTATTGGGACTGGGTAATAATGTCACTACAAGGAACCAAACAGGCAGAAAACCAATCCCAGCAGAGGGTTTTACAGAGCTGGCTCCTTGAATCATACCACTGTAGAACAAGGTAAGTACATGCATTGCCTCAAAGGCAAGAATATACTTCCAGGGCATCTCTGGTGCCAGCTAATGAAATTATTTGCCTATTTGTACTGTGAAATTGCACTCCTTATTTGCCAGTGTCTAGATTTTACTGATTCTTCTGGTTTCCCCTTTCCCTCAGATGCAGACTTAAATTGCCCAGCTTCTGCTCTTTCTGTATATATGTATATGTGTATATGTACTGTCTCCCAGTCCAGACACCGAAGACCAACAGTTAACTTGATGAAACTCTGTACTGATTATTATTTTGCTGGCTTCCATGTTCATCTCTGTACTATGCCCAGTAAATTTAATCAAAAAATGTCCCTGCTACACTTAAGACTTTTTTCCCCCGTCTAATCTTTTAGCATCCATTTTTTTACATTATTAATGTTTCCCAACCTAAATTTCTGCCTTCGTTTTTAATTATGCTGGTTTTAATTAGGTATTTCACTCCCATTCCCATTCCACCCTCTGTCTTGCCAAAGCCCTTACCTTCATACCCTACCAACAGAGGACTTGCCCATTCTCCTTTGCTCCTATTCTGCCTTTTTGAAATCTGACTACAGAGCTGTAGTCAGTACTTTTAATCAGTTGCCATCTCTCTTCTACCAGGCTCATTAAAAAACCCCATTAATTTACAGTGTTTGGATATACTTATACATCAGTAATTATCCTGTTATGACAAGCAGCATGAGAATCATCTCAACCTTTTCCACTTACTTTGATGAAAGTGTCATTTGAGCAGGTGGCTAGAAGATACTGACCACTTCTGTTATTGAACTGGCAGCAATTGACCTGCTCTGAGTGTTCTTCGTACACACGCCTACACTGGCCTGTTCTCGAATTCCAGATCTAGACAGAATTGAAGGATGAAAAAGACTTTTAAATAAATTTAAGGTAATTAATTTAAAAAAACCTGGAAAGTATACTTAAATACAGATAAAGGCCTAAAACATTCTTAATAACACCTCATAAATGTTTTGAAGATAAAGAGAAAGAATACACATCGGCAAAAAGAAACAAGAAGTTATCAGGGGAAAGGTCATAATTCAGACTACAATCTGATAAATACTGGAATTTCACCAAGATTTGGCTACAATAAAAAGGAATTAAAAATACCAAATATTTCACAGGTAACAGAAGAAACATTAAAAAGAGTATTATGGACAGATTCATCTCATGTTATGAATAAGACTGGACTCAAACATTATGTTCTAGTTAAAAAGAATCATATTTCATAATACAAGTAAAATAAGTGGTACTAGCTGCAAGTATGATGGTAACATTAAGCATATTTTGCATATGTAACAAGTGGGACTTTTCTGTTTGTCAAGTACTGAATTATCCACGTAAGATTTAAGACAGTTTAAAACACCTTTAGTCTTAAGAATCTGCTCTGTCGGAATTGGTTAAACAGAAATTAGAATTATTAGTTCGAAAAAAAAATTGCCTGCTCCTCATTCCCTTACCTTCACTTTTTTATCACTGGAACAAGTTGCTACAAATTCACCATCTGCAGAGAAAGCGCAACAAAGTATTTCATCATCATGGGCATTTATCTCCAGGAGTCTCTCTCCACTTTCTGCTTTAAACACCTATGACAAGAAACAATAAAACCTTATAACTTGCATATAATTTTAAAGCACAAGTATAAGGGGTTTTTATCTCAAATAGCTCTCTTTATGTAAACTCTTCAAAAAATTGGTTTACTTTTGAAAGCATTCATATTTTCAGGGACAGTAACGTAACTATAAAAATATTTAATTTGAGCTTTAATTTTGCAAGGATGATAGAAATTGTTAGGGAGAGAAGTAGTGAAAACTGATACTTAAAAATATTTCTGTTCTATCCTCGCTCTTTAAGCCCAGAGCCATGTCCTTTCACAGTATTTCTTAACAGTAACTGCAAAAGACTATCTATTAACAAAATCTAAATTATTCCTAAAACTAAAAATTCCAGTTTTAAATGTATGTGATGTTCTTCTGTGGAAAGTACGAATTTCATCAGCAATTCACAATTTGAGGAAAAAAAACCCAAAAATAAGGGAAATGAAAGGACAGCTGGGGAAAAGTGTCACATACTAATAAATTTCCCCAAATTCTGAGATTTACAAATGTGGGGCGGGCCAGGGGGAAAATCACGTCTCCCCTTCCATCTTAGGTTAAATATTCTTAATTATTAAAACAAATCACAAGGTGTTCTTTACAGCACTGTTCAGGATACTACAATTGTGAAATCCCTGTTTTTTCCTTTACTTTCTTATTGAATGGGTATGTAAATGACAATGAAACGGTTCGTATTTGTTCAAATAAGAACATAAATACTGAAGTAACAGGAAATCTACATTCACAATAAGTTCTGCAGAATATCTGCTCTTAATCTAGCAATTGTTTAAGTAGCTTTGAAAACTGAAAAGCTTAGGCCATGATTAGAAAAAACGTGAATAAATTCGAAGTTAAACAATGAAAAAAGGATTATCGCCAATTTTCCTATTACTTCTTCAACAAGAGTTTAGTTGAAATGCAATCACAATCCACTGGGGTTTTTTGGGTAGAAAATGAAGATAAAAATAAGCAATCTGCAGTGTCAATAATGAGGCTATTAAGTACAGAAGCCCAGCACAGTAACTTCAGCACAGCAACTTCAGCACAGCATGAGTACATTCGCCAGACATCTCCTTAAGTGGATGCCATGATCATAATACTGTAGAAGCCAGCAAATAAAATAAAGAAATTAAAAGGACCAATAACAACACACTAAATAGCCAAATGAACAGCAACTAAGCACCAGTGATATTACTGCTTTAGTATTCAACTTCTCAAGCATCCAAAACAATACCGAAGGTTTGCAGAGAAGTTGTTCTTTTCCCTTACCTTTAGCTGTCTGGAATATGGACACTTTACCAGGTTACTGGCTGGCTGACTGCTAGTTCTCTCGAGAGCTGGCTGACTCCCCTGCAGGCAGACTGCTGGCAAATTTATATTAGTCACTTTCCTCTCTGTCTCCTCTAATCTGCTTCCTAAGCACTTTGGGCCCATTTCCAATCTAATACTGTCTTCAGCTTCAGGGGTTTTCTCCACAGATATATTTCTTTTGCATAAGACATTTTATTAATTAAGCACCAAAGAGGCATAATGTCTGTTACCATCTCATATAAACAGTAGAGCTGTGACTAAAATATCTTACTGCTTCTCAGTACTGTAGAAGGTCTACTGTGACTGGAAAATACACTTTTTGCAAGCAAATATTAAACAAGCTGGGGTGCATTACTTAGGCTGTGAGTTTTTCCATATCATTAAAAGGCATCTCACATTCACACATTAAAGTAGTAAGGGTATAAATCCTAAAATCACACCATTTGGCTTTTGAACTAGAAGATAATGCTTACTCTTCCAAACATGCAACTTGATGTTTATGCAATAATATATCCTTTTCAATCATTTGTCTCCAATTATGGTCCAGATCCAAATATTTCCACATAACATCAAAAAAAAGCAGCAACAGGACTGTTAACAAATGTTATCAATATGGTACACAGCATCTCTTTTCACTCATGCATAGGTATCTTACCTGAAGTGTTTTATCTGCTCCACATGATGCTATTCTTTGTCTATCCTTAGAAAAGCAGGCATGGTAAACTGCATCTCTATGTGGACGAACAACGAGACGGTAGAGGTTTTTCAAGGATTTTTTATTCCTACAGGGTGAGACAATTGATTTAAATGAGTAGGATTTCTAGTGCCTTTGTACTATTCAAAATCCTCTCTAAAAAGATTAACACTTTTCCACATATCTTGAGCAGCCAAGCTTTATCACAACCAACCAACCAACCAACCAATGCACTCTATCTTACCTCTCAGCTTTCATGCTGAAGTAATAAGGGAAAAATAAATTCCAACACTCAGAGTTTTTTATCATAATCATCCTGTTTAGCTAGGTCTTAATACAGAAAGCTGTCACTGTAATAAGATGACTTTTGGTGATGAATGACCAAAACATCTATCTCTATTCTGTTGATTTCAGTCATGTTCAGCATGCCTCCCATATCCAAGGTGAAAACCTTAAACTGACTGGGGATCGGTTCTTCTGAACTGTGTACCTTCCAAGCAGTTTTCTTAGAATTCTGCTAACTGTGCTAAATTAAATAACCAAGTATTCAAAGAAAAGACTAACCTGCTGGGCTATTACTATAATTGCTTGATACAGAGTCACTCTGTTTTGTGACCACCAAGTACTACAAATATCAGAAGAGAAACATCAAACAGAAAAATCTAAGAGAGTTACATGGTCAGATGACTATTGGACAATGCTGGTAAAATGTTTAGATATGTATATTTTTTCCTTAAACAACTTCCAAAAACACAGTAACAGCAAAGAATTATTTAAATAGGGGAAATTTCAAGATTGCGTAGAGATTATAAAGTATTTCCCACCTCACTATTTTCAAAAACTTTGCAAGTTAGCACAAATGCTCTCCTTTCTTAAGCTGTACATTTTACTATAAAACCTAAAAACATACTGTAACATACCCAGCACTTGCACTACAATTCTAACTTTTAAAAAAAGCATTTAAAGAAGTTTCAAAGTATCATGTTTTCATCTTTGTATAGTTATTTAACAGAACAATAATTGAATTCAGATGTAAATATATTACTATATTTATTTCTGTGTAATTATTACTAATTTGTGGCCCTACATATCCAGGGTTCTTGAAAATTATTTCACTTTCTTTCCCCAGAAAAAAAAACCTTATCAGTTGTTACAAAGGTCCTTTTATTAGCCATATGTTGTATTTAGTTGTACATCAAATGATTTCCTTGGATCAAGGGATCAGCATAGCAGATGGACTGCATCTACTTACATCCACTCCAAATAAAAAGTTCCTGTTTCTCTTTGAGCATGTAGCTTGGCTTGTTGATATACCTCTGATGTCTCTGGTTGGCAAAGACCCAGCTGTATAATGTCAGGAAATGGTTGCCGTCCAAGAAGGTGCCCATTTAAAGAGAGAAATTCCTGGAAGTTCTCACGAACTGTGCTATCCTAAGTACAGAGCAGATAATATTTGATAACATAGATTTATCTTAGTATTTATTTCCTAAGTGCCCTTTGCCTTTTTAAATTTCTACACAGTAAGTACTCTCACAGAAGCACTTAGCTCTATTTTTATATTTAGTTCTATTAGCAAGTACATACAATAGACTGAAATATTTCATTATCCTACTCAGGAAAGCATAATCTCCTTATTTTTCAAATAAAGAATATTGGCAACAACGATTTATTCAAGAAGCAGTCAGTGTGAAATATCACAAAGACTATTCCAAGTGGCTAACATAATTCTACACCTCCTCAAAAGCAGAGTACCTTATGTACCCACCATTAGGTATTGATCACTTTGGTTACTGAGTTCCATGGCCAATCACTTACACACTGAAGTTAAAACTGAAAGTTTCCTTCTTTTTTATCTTCTCCAAGTTAAAATTTAATTTAGTATTGGTTTTGTGCTTCAGTTTTTTAAGCTTTCTATACACCTGCCATATATACATATATCCAACAAAATGCAATTACAAAATAGAGAAATATATTTGGAACAGACCGATCATTTACCTTTTAGTATCATACCTTTTGATCCAGGATTGAACTATATTCTACATATTCATGAATCAGATGAGCAGGCCCTACTAATTCTGTTTTAGCTTTAATCCAATCTAAAGAAAACATAAGATCACGGAGCTCCTACAAGAAATATAAATTTAAGTTCAGAACATAAGTTTCACAATAGAATCTACTTAGGGGAAAAAGAAAAGGACAGGAAATACATGAGGTATTTAATATGCTCTGGTATAACTGTCTGCAGTTGAAAACAAGCAATTCCCTGTTTCCTGCATCTTATTTAATCAGATATGAAAATTCTGGGTTCTAGAAGGCTAAGCTTGTTATTTTAATGCAAAGGACCGCTCTTTGATACAGCTACTCAGAGAAGGAATGGGAGTACAAAGCAATTCTTGACTTGTAGCACACAAAACCTAGTTTAAGATACAACTCTGAAAAAGCTGCTTCTAGTCCAATCTAGTAAAGATCATTGCTAATAGTGATTGTTGATCTTCCTAAGAGAAGCTGAATTTGAACAAAAGCAAAAAATCTGTTATAGCTGCATTTCACTTAAAAATGAGAAGACTACTTAAAAAGGTGATCTGAAACTGCAAATGGAATTATTAGAATAGAATAGAAAATTTCAGTCGGTAGGGACTTACTATGATCATCTAGTCTAACTGCCTGACTGATAGCTAAAGCATGTTATTAAGGGCATTGTCCAAATGACTCAAACACTGACAGGCCTGGGGCATTGCCCACCTCTTTAGGAAGCCTGTTGACCACCCTCTTGGTAAAGAAATGCTTCCTAATGTCCAGTCTAACCTTCCCCGGGTGCAGCTTTGCACCATTCCCTCAGTTCCTATCACTGGGTACCAGAGAGTAAGAGCTCAGAACCTCCCTCTGCACTTCCTCTGCTCAGGTAGCTGTTGAGAGCAGCAAGGTTGCCCCTCAGACTGGGACCTCCCCAGACTCATAAAACCATAGGCAGATGATCAGGAGGAGTCTTGCCATAACATCCTTTGTGCTCTTGGTTGTATCAGATCAGGCACTATGGACTTGTGAATATTCAGCTGATACAGCCAGTCACTTACAACCTCAGTGTCCACAAACGAAAAGTCACTGTACCCAGACTCATGTTCCTCCAACCCAGGGGGCTGGGCAGCCCAAAGTCTGTCAGTATTATTAAAGATTGAGGCAAAAAAAACCCCACCATTGAATGCTTACACTTTATCCCTATTAGTTAGATGACCATCTTCAACAAGTATTGGCCCAATGTTTCCTTTAGACCTCCTCTTGCTATTAATGTACTTAAAAAAGTCTTTCTTTTAAAAAAACATACTTGTTCAAATCAGAAAAACTGCTTAGAGACAACACTGCACAGGCTCTAAGTATATTCCAATTTAAAGACAGTAAATACCACAAGGATTAAAATATTATCATGGTTAAACAAAGGAAAATAATACCTCCCAGCTTTATTAGCCTCCTAACAAATTGAAATCATGCCTAACTAATGAGAAATAAGCGGTACATAGAATGCAAACTCTAGGAAGCATACAGACATAATGAGCCAGGCTAAAGAACTCTGAGAAGTTAATTCTACAAAATGTAGAAAGGCTGCTAATAAAAACATTTTTAAAACACACTGAAGTTAAAGAAATTAAGATAATTAAATAAATATGATCCATAAAAACAAGATTTGTAGCCCACACTAATTATGAAGGTTCTAGTAAGATATAAATCCACAAAGTATTATGATGAGTCAGATGAACCATCTCGAAAGAGGTTCAACTGAAAAGGTTTGAGTACATGTGAAATAAAGCAATCAGCAACCAGTATCAAATGCTATTCAATGCATTTGAGACTCAGATTCAAGTGAGACTACTGAATTTTTAATACTTCTGCATGATTCGCATCTTATTCTAGCTGAATATCTACAGTACAGTAGGTAGCAAAATGACAAAGTTTTTTAAAGGTGCCAAGGCAATCTTGGGAACAAGAGATTTGCCCATCTACCTCTTGATGCGGTTTTTTTTGGCTATTGAAATCAGCTAATGAATTTTTACATGCAAATCTGCATGACGTAAGAGGAAAAAAACTAACAAGACTTCCGAAGAAAAAGGTAACTAATTGATAAAATTCTCTGACTGAATCAATTTACTTGTATTGTCATACAATAAAGCAAGCTTAGGTTTTCAAAAAGGTTTAGAGAAGATCTCTTATCAAAGCTTCTTAAAATAGGAAAAAGAAAATACAAGCTATTAATATATAAAACAAGAAATCTTCTCAAACGAAAAGACAAGATACAAAGGGTAGAAATAAAACAGGTTTTGTAATGGACAGTGATTAGCAGTAGGTCTCCTAAAGACTCTATGCTGAGTGTTCATCTAGATGCCCAAAGGCCTAAGGGAAGAGAGGCTGAAGTGGGAAAAGGCCTAGAGGGAAAAGCAGAGGTAAGAGTGGGTTAAAAAGGGAAACAGAGGACACTTGACAGAACCCACCTGCTGCATGTTGGCACCAGCCATGTGATATGCTAGGAAGTTATACCAGTACATGCAGTCCTCTTGGGATGGAACAGGCATCTTCAGTTTGTAATATTTCTTGTACTGATTTACTATGTTTCTATGTAGCTCCTGTAATGTGAAGAAAAACATAGTTTCAGTTAAATCTATACCAAGGTATGGGTTAGTTTCAGTATTGAGGAATTATAAGTATTATTAAGATTATATTTTAAATAGTTTTAAGGAATAATAATATCATTTCTCAATCACAATATGTCAAGAAATGAAATAAAAAAAAGCTTACCTTTCCAAATTGTAGACCCTACCTAATTTACTCCTTAAGACTTCTCCAGAAACATTCTCTGGATATTAAAAGGCAGAAAAGAAAGCTGTTAACCTTCCTTCTCAGATTGATAATAGCTATCAAATCTCTCTTCACATTAAATGTGGGTAGCCAACAAAAAAGGACCCTTATATACGTCGCTCTGAAGCAAGGCTAAAAACTTGCTTTTTCTTCATATCTTTTCTTTCTGCCTTGTCCTTCAGAACCGAAATTTTCTGGTCCCAATTTATATGTCCTCTCCCTGCAGGTATTGCCTTAAATTGAAAAAAGGAAGTAAAAAAGCCCTTTTCTGCATTAAAGAAAGAACCTCCTATTCTGGTAGGGTCTTTATGCCTTTGGAATCAGCAGTGGCACATTACATCTCTTGCTGGAATCATCTGATAGAGAAATAATGGATATAGTCTTCTCTCAGTTTAGTCTCCTAGGTCCAAATGGAACCATCATGAAATCATTCCATAGTTTCAAACTGAAAATAAGTATTTGTAATTAATCAGCATTAAGCTAAACTGCATCACGGACTATTCTATGAAACTACTCGGGATATCATTTAACAACACAACATTTTCTGAAGAATACCCAGTTTTGAAGAGTAAAGTGAAAAGTAAGCAGATTCATCAATATGCTACCTGAAGTTGGTTGCGATTCTTCTCTGTGAGAAAGTCAAGTTGAAGATCGTGTAAATAATAATGGAATGACTTCCCATTACGATCACAGAACAAGAGTGATTTGTTAACAAATTCCTGCAGTATATCTTCAACTTCTTCAGTTTCCATATCCCAAAGAATACAGAGAACCTAAAAGATATTAACACAGTAACAGAGAAAAGAATGAGAACTAAGTCATAATATGACTTATGAATATCATAAAAGGCTACCAATTAACTGACAAAAAAGTGTATACTAACAAATATAGACATATTACAAATAGTAATCAATTCAATAAATCACCAATTCTTTCATACCAAACCACAGGACACATACTACAAGTTATCCCGTCTTTTGTCTATTTGCGCTGATTTATGGTGATCATATCTTTTTCTTAAAAGAGACAAATTTCACTTAACAGTTTTTAAACCTTCCATTTTAAACTTACTTAAAGAGCCATATGCGGAATGCACATTAAACATTATGAACACATTTATTCAGTTATGATTTTTTTAGTTTCACTACTAACAATACAAGTCATGATACAGTAATGGACCAAATCTACCTAATCTAGCAATTACTATTAAGTTACACACAGCACAAGTTACACATGACAATTGTAAATTTTATGAATTCTTTAAAGTTGTTGCTTGTATCTCACTAAAACTGACAAGATTTCTGCTATTATTACCTTAGTAGGTACTTTAACATCTTTTGGGAGAATAGAGAGGTCTCTATAGTAGTCTTTGTAATTGTCATTTAGTTGCTCAACACTTATGGACATTGCTTCATCAAGGGCTTCATAATCATAAGAAGAAGATTTTCTTATTCTTTTAAACTGCTTATTCTGAAGCTGTCTGAGATAGTATTCCCAACGACTAGGGAAGTCTCGTAATAATGCACCTATCAAGGATATCACAAGAGGAGAACCTGAAGGAAAAGATTAAATCAATTTTAGAGCTTTTCAAGGAACACGAGCCGACAGTCAAGTCATTGAGTAAATCAGGTAATTTTCCCAACACAATGATCAAATTCTTGAGTTGTGGAGGACAAACAAAACGTGTAATCCATGTAGACATCTGCAAACTCACGAAAGTTAAGTGCAATTGTAGCACTTAATGAGGAAAATACACTGAAGAAAAATACTTGAAAATCAACATGGGACAATCCTATTTTGCTTAAAAAAACCCAAAAAACATTTGACAAGCACTTGTGTTTTACTTAAGGTATACAATATTAAAGGATGCTCCCTCTTGTGTTTGTAAGTCTAAATCTAGAAGAAAAAAACCCATTCAGTGATAAATGATATGTTGAAGAGCAACCAGTATACCTTTGCATTCTCTTACAAGGGAGTTAGCTTGTTCTGGCAGTTCTGATATTTTCATATTCACAAATAGGGATAAAATCTCCAGTCCTTTCTCATGTGCTAGTCCACTCTCCACATGAACCTCAAATTTATTGCCTAGACACAGAAACATGGAAAAAAGTTAAAAGAATGTAAAAAATCCCATGGAAATTGAAGGAATTTTCCAAGTAAAACTGGGAGCAAAGGACCTGGTTCATGATTTTTTGCATAGTATTTTATAGGCTTAACACTAAGAAGAGTATAAATTCTACTTATCAGAATCAGTTTGCATCAGTAAAACAAAAAAAAGACTATAATAATTACAAATGCCTTATGGGCAGTGACTACTCAACAATGTAGAGATAATCAGGTTAACAACATCATTGTCACAGAGGTTAATTTATCCTGTTGAGAATCACTGCACTCTTCAATGCAAACATTTAACTTTCAGGATAACATATAAGTCTTACTTCACAAACAGCATAAAGTCTTACAGAGCAGAATTCTAAAACTTCACCACAAATTGACCAACAGAGATTCTACTAGATTCTTTTAAAAGTTCACAAGAACAAATTGTATACACACATATACACAAAATCTGTGGTGCAGAAGAGGAAACTGTTCCTTACCAGCCACAGCATCTGTTACGCTCCTGTCCCTGCTGGTGATAAGAACCTGACACTGATTATCGAATGCTTTTAGTACCCAGGAATCCCAAATGTCATCCAGGACCAAAAGAGATCTAGTGCAAGAAGAAATATTGCAGATTTCATATCAACTACTAGTGCTAAAATAAAGTATTGCATTTTAATAATGAAAGAACATTTTCAGAATTTACAATGTATCACTGCACAATTTTTTTTTACATTAATACATAAAATATCTTCAGAGCATGTCCAGAGGAGGGTAATGAAGCTGGTAAAGGGCCTAAAAAATAGGTCCTATGAGAAGCACCTGAAGGAACTGGGGTTGTTTAGTTTGGAGAAAAGGAGGCTCAGGGGGAAACCTTATTGCTCTCTATAACCTAAAAGGAGGTTTTCGTGAGGTAGGGGTCAGCCTCTTCTTGCCTCAAGTGGAAAGACAAGAGGAAATGGCCTTCTATTGCACTAGGGGAGGGTCAGATTAGATATTAGAAAAAAAAAATTCACTGAAAGGGTGGTTAGGCATTGGAATAAGTTGCCCAAGGAAGTGGTGGAGTTATTGTCTCCGAAAGTGTTCAAGAAGCATCTGAATGTGGCACTTGGGGATAAGGTTTACGGGTCATTATAGTGGTGCTGGGTTGATGGTTGGATTAGATGATCTTGAAGGTCTCTCTTAATCTTGATGATTCTGTGATTAAGCACTGTACAAGAAGCTGAATGCAGGTATCTCAAAAAGTAAGTTTTTACCATTTATTATTTTATAGCTACAACTGAAGTGCAAACAATAACGTTTTGAGAAATATTTCCATTAAGAGATGCCAGGAAAAATAGAAATATTTACTCTGTTTTTCAAGTCACCAGGCAGAAAAGAGTTGTACAGGACTAGATAACAACTCTGCTTGACACAGGCTAGTGATAAGTTTTGTGGGAGAAGGCATTTCAGTTTCCTTTTGACTCAAGAGTTTTCAGTTTTATTCTTGTATCTTTGGAAAGAACCTCTTGTGAAGGAATTGTCTTGGATGATGAGGCTATTTTTACAGAAACAACATTTCATAGTGACTACACATTCAAATCCTCTGGCTAGCCACATTTGCAGGTTAATACATCGAATTTCACCAAAATAATTTCTAGTAGATTTCCCTACACCCGCCTATATATGACAAAGAAGTTACTGAAGGTCAATTTCAAAAGGTTTGTTCCAAGAGAGCAAAAAGTCAAAAGTAGACGTATGAAAAGAAACGCCAGTTATTTGCATTCAGTGAGGTTAATTATTGAAACTTAATCTTACAAATTGTTCATACTTACTGCCTTTTTTTTTTCTGGAATTTTCTGCTACACTAGTTATTGGTTAAGTCATCCAATTCCCACTGAAGCGTGCCAAGACTTCCGCATTTTTGTTCAGCTAAATGGTGCTTATGCCATCGAAGCTTATAAATGAGGACCTGATCTTTCTTAGAGAAATGCATACACATCATACCCCATTTTGAAAGTTGCATTTAAGTCTTGGATACCCCATCTCATTTTTATACAACTCCTCTATTAATATCCTTTTGATAAATCAAAGAATACCGTCACAGCCATAAATGACTCATTTTGTGGCACTTTCACTCTTGAAAATATGCTGGGTGGCATGAATTTCATGCTGGCCTGATTTTATGTTTTTAATTAATCTGAACACTTCAAAGTCCTCCCAATATTTTGGCACCAGTGACTTTCTCCTCCAACCACACCAACAAATCTTAAATCCTAATTAGGATTATTTAAAAAAATAAAATAAACAAAGAAAAACCAAAGCAAACAAAAAAAACACCCTAAGCAGACAAACACAAACCCCTGTGGTAATAATGACAGGAGATTAAATTCTGTAATTTCTTACTTTAAAGTATATCATAGTTTCAATTTCTTCATTTGACTAATTCTTTAATCTCAAAAAACATAATGGATTCACAATGTGAATCCTTTGCCTAGTACTTTATTCCCAAGAGATATCCTGGGTTGACTATTTGAATCCAGAAATAGTTAAAGTGACTTTTTGCCACCGAAGAGAATTCCAGTGCAGAGCAAGCTCCTCCACCAGATGCAGAAAGAGTGAAGCTTGGTTTTCAACACACTTGCACCTTATGAACTTCACTCCCCAGTACATTTCCTTCTACTTCCTCCAATGCCCACTGTGATGTCGTGCACAAAATTAACATCCAAATTCTTCTGTATTCAGGAGTTTTGGTTTGTTTGTTAATAAACAAGAAATAACAATGGAAATGTGTCAATGAAAAACAACCACTTCACATATTTCACGAAAAGTGTACTTTCAGCTGAAAGTGTAGTTTGAACTTTTCATATAAGATTTCCACAAGGAAAAAAAAAAAAGAAAGATTTCTTGTGGATGACCTGGCCATATTTTTCACATCTTTTCTTCACAAGAAAAAGCTTTTTTTTTTTTTTCTGTACAGAAATGCCAGTATTCTACTCTATGTCATCTATAAAGATCACAAGATTGGAGTATTATTCCCAAGATATCTCACTGAGGTGCAGGCTTGTTTAGTTTAGTACAGATTTTCCCAGACTAATGAAATCCCCAAAAGTAAAAAAAACTATTGCTCAAAGATGAAAAAAGCTGTGCAATGACTGAGATGCTGCTTAATTAAATCAGGCCACTTTCCCTGAAGTTTGAAAGAAACTGCTTTCTCGGTCGTAAGTGATCACATCATGAAAACCTGCTTTCACCTTAGTACCTCTAGGCCAAACACTTTTTAGACATCAGCTGTTCTGGAAAGGAAGATATTTCTGCAGTGATACACGTCCTTTTTTTCTGCTGTATGATCCTCACATATCAGTAAAGCACTATATGCACACAGTGAGAACAATGAAAGTTAGAGCAATTCTTATTTCCAATGGTTTGTTCCCAACTTTCATTATTCAACAACTAATACTTTTTCAAGCAAATATGACTCCTGCACAGTCGGTTAACATATTTTGTTAGCAGAAGCCTAATTAGTTTAAGTTAGGAAGTTGGTTAAAAAAAAAAATACACATCACAGAGACACATAACTACAACAT